>NC_090938.1:577827450-578481981 GCF_040938575.1 Ambystoma mexicanum
GCAATAAAGATGGTATCCCTCCCTCGATTCCTATACCCCTTCCAAATGTTACCCATCAAGATCCCGATTGGTTTCTTTACTGAAACCAAGAGGACCATGCTCCGATTCTTATGGCAAGGGAAGAAAGCGAGGATCCCGTACAAGATCTTAACACTCCCCAAAGACAAGGGAGGGGTCGGACTCCCTGACCTACACAAATACTATGAAGCATCGCAACTGAGAGTACTAATTCCACATCTGCGTAATCGAACAGTCATTCAGTGGGCCAACATGGACAATCATTATTTCTCACCAGCCACGGTTTCGGAATGGCTCTGGGCCCCGAAGGAAAGAATCCGAAGAAAACTCAAAGGTCACCCCATACTGAGCACCATTTGGGATATCTGGACACAGGGAAAGAATATGCAGAACATTACCACCTGGCCAGCCCCTTTAAGCCACTTATGGTCCCCTGGAATCAACGACCACATTCCAAACGTAGGACAATATCAAGCATGGTATGAGGCAGGATTGGAAAGAGTTGGGCAACTACAAAGAAAAGACTCATTTATCCCTCTCCCAGAATTAACTGAAGCCCTCGGAATAGGCCCACTATCCACTTTCCAATATATACAAATCAAAGGCGTCTTGACGAGACCTCTGTGGAAGCCTAAATTCATGAGAGACCTCACTCCCTTTGAAAAGATACTCGACTCAAGAACTGAAATGAAGGGTCTAATATCTGACATGTACACGGCACTGATAGAAGGGGGGGGAGTGAACACGGACGCACTAAAAGGCAGATGGGAAAGAGACTTTGCTGAAGAGATTACACCGGACCTATGGAATACCATATGCCAAGCGGCCACACAAATATCCATCTCAAACCAATACAAGCTCCACGCAATCAAGTTGCTCCATAGATGGCAATACGATCCAGTCAGGTTATCCAAGATGTTCCAGACAACCAAGCCAGAATGCTGGAGAGGATGTGGGGAAAATGCAGACTATTGGCACATGTGGTGGGGGTGCCCCCGAATAAAAGTCTTCTGGTCTGAAGTGTTAGGATGGATTAAAGAAGTCGACAGCATTATCAGAACAGCTAATCCCTACCTCATGCTCTTCGCCCTCGAGAAGGATGGGGATGACTGGATCAAAATAAAGGATATAGCCCCACAACTGCTACTAGCGGCAAGAGCAATGCTGGTAATGAAATGGAAAGCCCCCACAACCCCTACGAAAAGCGAATGGACCAACGTTGCCAACAATATTTGCATAATGGAACATATCACAGCGTCACTACACGGAAGATCGTCGCAGATTGAAGCCCTCTGGATGGAATACAAGAACATACACCTACCCAACGGATGCCTCAACCATAGACTGACCACCCCAAGGACAGAAGAGAGAAACGAGGCTTAAATAATATTGAGTCCGCCACCATTAAAACGTCCTCTCAGGATTGAGGAAGTTCCCGACAACACATACTAACTCTGATTATCATAAGATGAACGCTGCAAGAACTGTACCAAATGCTGCTTGACCACGGGAGGGAGGGGGGTGGGCAACAGGGGTGGGGGGAAGTCATGTTTACAACCGAACATTATGTATGAAGATCGTGTCTGCCGGACAAACACGGAATACATGGAATTTTATGGCTTAGTTCTATTGTTATAAGATATGTACTGCTTTTCTTATTGATGTACCATGACTCACACTTGTAAAACTTAATAAAATCAAATTTACACAAAATGAGTTCAAGTCACACTGGCAATGCTCAATGAGGGATTAGCAGCTTGAAATCGAATTTTAGCAGTTCAAGCAAAAGCGGCTATTTTGACAGGAGCTAATTTTTCAATTCTCAGAAATGTTTCCGAATGCGTCGAGCGTGATTATACTATAACGAATAGAGAGTCTGTTTTATGTTTGTTGGAAAGCTTAGAATCTTAGCTTTAAAATTCAAGTTAAATCTCATTCCTAGCACACGCGGTCCCAGAGAAACGAACGATTTTGTGGAGATAGTTTCTCGAAATGAAAGTAAACTTCAGAATGACAAAATGACACTTTTACAGCTTTGAAATCACAGAATGAACACACGATTCCTATGATGCAGTTCTGTACAGGTTCAAATGTTTTGAAGCAGATTATTTTAAACTAAGAGATGGGTTCTGCACAGTTATAGCTGAGTACTCACACTATAAATTTGAAATAGGCCGTCAAATTTGAAATAGGCCGTCAAGGTCTGGTCAGGTTGGCTGGTTCTGTCGCCACGGACGGTCTTTAGTACCGGTTCTGCTCACAGCGATCTGGTCTGGGTCTCTGGTTCTGCTGGTCTGGATCAAGTGGATTCTAGATACAGCACTGCTTTCTGGGTACTGGCACAGGGTTCTGGTCTGGGTCTCTTGAATTGGATCTGACGGTTCTGGATACACAGGATTCTTAGCAAGCAGCAAACCGCGCAGCCCGGCGGTTGAATAGTTTGCAAAGGATTTTGAGGCCTGCTGAAGAGAACTCAGCTTGTGGGTTAGGCCTTTGCTTTAAGTTCTGTAGTCTGAGTTCTAAGTTCTGGAGATGGTCCTTCTGGATATTGTCTGGTCCGGCAAAATGCTTCGCAAGAAAGTGGAAAGTGAGTGTCTTGCCCGTCCAAAGCAGTCTCTTTTTATGTGTTTTGAAAGTGGGTGGGTCGGCTCATTCTGCATGCCCAACCCTCTCATGATTTGATAGGTCAAGGATTCTCTGTGACCTGATTTGAGAAGGGATAGTGTGTTAGAGTGAGTCAGAGTCTTACAGTCTATTGAAGAAACGCCCCTTGCTTTTACTTCGAAAATGAATTTTTATCATAACTAACAGGTTTCCCAGATACACACATCGTTGAAATTACATACACATTTCACAGATTAATTTAAGATACACTCTCGCCCAACTCTGATCCCCCTCAGAGCCTGGGTTAAAAAATGGCAACATTTTGTGCTTTAGTGACTTTCGCCATATTGGTTTTTCCTCAAAATTTACTCAGACCTGCACCCCTTCCCTGAGCATATTACTGGAAATTACTATGTCTCTATCCTAAACACAGTGTCTGCAATATTAATAAATAGCGGGGTTTGGTCCCAGAACACCGCACAAAGTGGAGTTTGGTTTCGGATCGTGAGGGCATTTTCCATATTAAGGACCCCCAAATTGTACATTTCTGTGAGCTTAATACAAGATTTTATAAGCAATTTAACTTAAACATATATTTGCTGCAATATGAATCCACAATCCAGTCTGGCCCGCCCCCAGAAGCTTGGTGAGTCAGAGATCACAGGCCTCTCCTTCTTCCAGAAGACTTGTTTACAGTCCACACCCAAAATCAGCATACCCCATTCAATTGAAAGGGTCTATTGTGTTGTGTCTGCAGGCTGCAGGGGAAACTCCTCCCTCTCAATCACCAGGGCCATGTGATATCTTGGGCTGTTGTGTGTGTCTCTGAGGTGTTAATGGTTCTCAGGAAAAGCAAGTCTTTTGAACTTTTAATTACATAAGACCCCCTTCTGTTCACCGCACAGTTCTGCAAGACAGCTCTCCTGTCAGGATTTATAGAGCGCCCGCCAGCGCCGGTCAGTGTCCAATGCCGGTACTGCACCTATTTTTGACAGCTGTCTTGAATTAATACATTTCAAAAAGAAAGGATTTTACTTGATAGTATATGATCCTTGCTTGACATGGCATTGATGTGGATCTGCAGTAGAGTAAAGTAAAACACTCAACCATAGTTGGATTTTTGTTTGGTGGTTTCGGGCCCATGATCTTAGCAATTTTTGACATTAATAAAAACGGATTTTGAACAGAACCATCTTTCTTTGCACTGGTGGGTGGCAGGTCAGGGTACCATTTTGGTGTGCGCAAAACTGCGCGGTTCTCCTGGATTCTGGTGCAAATGTGGGCTTTTCCGCCATCTTGGATTTCCTAAGCCCACAGCACCAAATGTTGCAGCATAATAACTTGAACGTGGGTCAAGACACCCAACACCTCATACCTCGGCCCTTTAACTCGGTCTTCAGGGCCCATTAGGCCCGGTGCGGCCATCGCTACAAGTCTATAAAGCTATATTATAGACTGCATTCTGATTTGCTGAGTGTAAGACTATAATGGAATCCATGTGCTAGTGTATCATTAAGTCCCGCGTTCATGGCCATTCACAGCCAGTTTGAGCATGGGAGGTCCGATCAAAGCAAGGGCCTCAATGATGGCTCAGGACCACTACTGACCATGCATATCTCTGAACAGGGATTTAGCACTATTTGTACTCAGCATGTTTTGCAGTGAAATAAAAGCATTTTGTTCTTTTCCAGCAAATAGGTTCCAATTGATGTATGGGAATGTGCAGTGGTGTGTGCATCCAACGAAGGGAACATGTGGCCCACTCAAGATGGACCCCATGGTTACACAAATGGGGCTTGGGAGCGAGACCTTGTTATCAGCCAGTGGTAGCTGTATAATGGAGAAAAGTACATACACACCTACTTGAGCAGCCGTACACAACCCACTAAGCTACCTTGCCGTCAGTCAACACTTAATGGTTGCACAGTCAAAGTGGAATTTGCACACCAATTGCCACATTCATGCTTGCCGTTTTGATAGGGATTTTATCTTGTTAGCGGTACAAACCAAATGGCAAAAGTGCTACTGAGTTTTGATCATCAACGTCTCAGTAAGGCCCATCAGTAGCTCAGTATCACCAGTGGCTTAGATTCACTTGTGACTCAGTGTCATTGATGACTCATTAGGATTAGTTGTCTAGTACTATTATTTAGTCAGCAACAGCTTTGGCACAGTATTGTCAATGGCTCAGGATTATTGGTGGCTTGGTATTGTAAGGAATCATTATCATCAGTGGCTCAGTAACATCAGTGTCTCAACCTGCAGGATGGAACGAGGAATGCTTGGTAGCCCTGTTTTCATGTTAACGATATGCATAGTCTAATAAAGCAATATGCCCTGAGCGGCGGGGGCAATACCGACTCAGGTAATGCCCTGGACCCATAGTTATAGGCCCGAGCAAAGCCTAAGTCGGTAATGCCCCCACCGCGAGGGGCATATTGCTATTAGTACCCCGACCCACAATATCTGCGTGACCGGGGCACTAAAAGCATTTTTTTTCTGTCCCGAAACACTGCAGCGTTTTCGCCAACTTCATTTTGAAATTAGGATGGTGGTGCTTTAGTAGCATCTGAAAAGTGGCAAGACTAATTTTAGAGGTGTTGTAGAGCTGTGGCTTGCCACAGAGAATGCACCATTTGTTATTGTTTGTGTGTCTTCATACCTGGGGCCTTAATGTGTACTGTGAGCTCTGCTCACATTGTCCAAGTGTGACACGTGCCCTCACTAGGGTCAGCCAGCAGCCCAGCCCCGCAACAAACATACACAAACATAATTAAAAATTATAAAAAAAAACAGAAAAAAGTACCCCTGCTCTACTTTCAAATGCCACCCGGGCCATGTCTCATGTTACACCGACCTAACCTCGCACTCACGCACCTCCAGACACAGGGCATCCCACTGCCCTGAATGTGATGATTCTGACCCCCCTGCACCTCCAGACAGAAACTAGCAAGCTGAATGAGCTTCCTAGTTCCTGTCTGTGTGTCGCACAAACACAAAGCCGGAAAGCGAGTCTCTGCGCTGCGGCACCTGGAAGTGCTGCTGCTAGTGTGGCAGCACACGCGCCAGGCCCTGCAACACCCAGTTCAGCACCCTGGCTGCTGACTTTGAGTCAGGCCAGACAGGGTGAGGGACCTGTCATACGTAGATGGTAGTTTTGAAGTTGATTCCTTACAGGACGCTTCAAGTATCAAATCTGGTAATGCTTCAAGAATTTAATAGCCTTGAAAAAGACATCGGCCCTCATTACGAGGTTGGTGGTAGTCATGGTCAGACCAGGCGTTAAGGAAGGGACCCGCTAAGGGACCTCATAGTAGGGCAGTAAGGGATTACCGGCACCGGTCTCCTTACCGGTGCCAGGTATCCCTTACCGCCCTACTCGGAATGAGGACCATCATGTCAGAACACGTGTTGGCTGGTCTTTTGCACAAGAAAATAAACTGGACTTAACAAGCCCACTTAAGACTATATGACTTTTAACTCAAGCGTTACTAAAAACCGAATAATCTTTTGTATGGTCTTTGTGAACCGACTCCCCTTTAGACAGAGGGAGGAGGGATTCCGGTATTTGGGAGTGCAGGTCACACGCGACCTTGAGGAACTATACGTGGCCAATTTACCCCCCCCTTTGTTCGGCAATCAGGAGAGATGTAGAGAGGTGGGCGGGGTCGGGTCTCTCTTGGATGGCACGCCTCAATCTCATAAAAATGGTTCTCCTCCCGAAGTTCTTATTTCTCTTCCAAATACTCCCGATACTGATCCCTAAAACATTCTTTAAGGAAACGAAGCGGGTCCTTCTCAACTTCCTCTGGTCGGGTAAAAAGCATAGGATCTCCTACGAGGTGTTGACCAGGCCTAAGGAGGATGGGGGGGTCGGTTACCCCGACCTGGAGACATATCACAGAGCATCCCAGTTGAGGGTCTTGGTTGATCATTTCTCTCCAGGTACAAAAGACAATGGGTGGCCATGGATAATGGGCCCCTTGACCCTGTTACAATAGAGGAATGGCTTTGGGTCCCAAGGAAAAAGATCCCCAGAAGCGTCCTGAACCACCCGATTTTAAAGGTGCTGTGGTCCCTGTGGAGGGAAGGAGGATGCTATTGTTGGCTTACAACTTGGCCTTCTCCACTGAGCTGCATCTGGGCCCCCTCTTTCCTGGTCAAAATAGCAGAGCCAGCGGCATACCAGACCTGGTTTGAGGCAGGCCTTAGCAGGACTGGTCATCTTTGGGTGGGGGGCTCTTTCCTGCCCTTAAGTGACCTGGAGGAGGCCCTGGGAATAGGTACCCTGCCCCCCTTTCGTTACCTCCAACTCAAGGGGGTCCTTACCGAGCCATCTTGGGGTGACACCCTCCGGAGGGATCTCACGGATTTCGAAAAGCTTCTCCTATCTGCGAGGGGCTCTAAGGGGATAATATCTCGCCTTTATAAGCTCTTCCTGTTCTCAGCCCCCAGAGATCCTCCACCGACATGCACACAATGGGGTAAGGACCTAGGAGAAGTAATTGATGACGAAAGGTTGGCGGAAATGTGCAGGAGGGCTAATCGCTCCACGACCTCTCTCCAATATCGCCATCAAGCCCTTAAGGTATTACATCGATGGCACTAACCCCCGCAGAGGATTGCTAGGATGAAACCAGGATACGACCCACACTGCTGGAAATGCAGGACTCAGAGGGGGGATTATATCCACATGTGGTGGGGATGCCCAGTGGTCCAGAATTATTGGGAAAGAGTACTGGCCTGGATCAAGGGGGTGGACGGGGTTGAGCGGTCTTCCTGCCCTTGGCTCCTCCTTTTTGGAATCAACATCGGGGATGGACAGGAGGGCGCTCAAGACCATATGCTCCAGATCATGCTGGTGGCGGCCAGATGCGGCCTGGCAAAAAAATGGAAGAACCCTGGAATGCCGTGGGAAAAAGCATGGGTGACCAAGGTGCGGGCCATTTATGACATGGAGTTTCTCACACCCCTCCTCGATGAGTCCAAGTCCAATATCGAGGAAATCTGGCTCCCCTTTCTTGACAAATATGGCCGGCCAGTTTAATGTCTTACGCCTAGGCCGGGGGTCTTCTCCCAGGGGCACTAGCCCATTGCCCATTGACTTGATCTTGAATTTCTCCCAGTTTGACTCATTACTTCGGCGTACCAAGCGCACTTTGTGATGACATTGTAATGTTTCCTAAGAGCCCGTCAAACAAGCAACAAGTAAGTACTGTAAACTTGAACTGTAGAGGGGTGGGGGGAGGAAAGTGGTGGGGGTGGTGTGTTACGATTGTTTTTTTGTTAATCTATGCTCATACGTGTTATGTACTGTTGTATCACATGAACGAAACTTAATAAAACTTGATTTTTAAAAAAACATGTTGTAGAGATGCATTTACCAAGTGAGAAGTGTGAGGGGTTTTCTTCTTTCTATTGGAATTAAGTTTGTGAATGTTATGTTGTGTCACTGGGTGCATGGCAGGCTGGCTGAAGATGTGTGGGGACCCAATTGAATTTAAAAAATATGCCACCAGTCTTATGAAAGTTATAAAAGAGCGTCAGCAATGGACTCTTGTGGTGTAGTAGTTTAGTGTTATCCCTCAAGGATTTAGGTTGTTTGACTGAGGTACAAAATCACGTTGGAATTGACCGTAGTCATTTTAGCTGCAAATATGCTTTACCTTGGTACAAAAAACCATACCCATGTCCCCCCAAACCACCAGTTCACCCATAACCCCCCTACTTACCTTTTCTCCATCCGCCGCCTCACCTGTACCCTGCAGCGTCAGATCCATCCATCTAACGCGGGTCGGATCTGATGCTGTAAGTCCCTTTTCTTCTTTTTTTTTCTTGGGTCCCCAGCCACCAATTATGAGGAAGTGGGGGGGACACCCCTACAACCGCCAAACCCAAAAATACCGAACATGGGGAGCGGGGGACACCCCCGCAACCCCAGCTCTTCATTTTCGGTATCTTCGACTTCGAACAAATGGTGGTGACCGAATTCAGTCAAATCTACCATTCAACCAAATTCTTTTAAACAATTTGGCCGAAATTATCCCTACGAGCCACCATCCGCCCTCCCTCCACCCCGGACCTGTCCCCCCCCAACATTTTCAGCAAAGTTACTCCACTGCGCACTCCCTTTTATTCTCAGGCACAGTGAGCCTCTACAAGACCAAGTTCAAAGCCTAATTGAATGACAGACCGCAAGAGTGATGACAGATGTTGGGCTAATTGGGTGGGGAGGCATGACCAGGCCGACCCTCCTAGCACCTGAAGTAACAGCTTGCAGCTGCTAGTAAATGGAATATTCAAGAAGGGTACAAGCGTGCCAACCAATTATGTAGGGCCACGTATCAAAGAGCCCTATAGTTTGTGTAACCAATAGAGTGTCGAGTATTAGTATGACACGGAAGATGACTTGCACTTGGGATGGGCTTAGTTGTCCACCTAATCTTAGAGACCCAATCACAACCCCCGTCAGTATTGAACGTATACATAAATGTTCCCTTTAAGCTTATCACATCCCCTAGTAGGTTTTTCTTACTTGCCACGCAGGATGACATCAGTAGTGACGAATTTGCAGTATAAGAATGTAGTTTTTTCATGAAATGCTTTGAGTGTGAGAAATCGAGCGAACATCCATTGATGTCTGTTGTAGCTCCCTGTTTTAGATCATTGTTAATAAAACAGTACTATGTTTTGCCAACTTCCTTGAGTCGTTTTAATTATTAATGTGTGAGTAAGTTCTGCATCTCCATCCATCTCTAAGTATTGCTGCCTTGTCTTAAAGGGTTTCTGGTCCCAGGCATCCCTACATTCCACTGCTAGCCTTGTATGTCATGTACCGTATAGCACCCTTACATTTTCCATGATGTCTGACATACAGGAAAAGAGTGAATCCTTGAGAGCATAGAAAGTGGTGTTTGCGAGCTCATGGTCAGGTGTCTGTAGAGGGAAGGGCCACGAATTTAGATGGTTGGATGCACTGCATGTCAGACCCGCAATGAAACATGGAAGCTTGCGATCTTTCTCTTATGGCAAATGAACACACAAACACTGGAGTTGAGCAGTGCCATACCCGGCTGGTGCCATTTGGGAGTCAGTCAGTCATGAAGAGAGGGCTGCCTCACTCTAAGATGGCGGACAGCCTTTAGATCCGGTGCAGAAACACAGTGTGGCCCTCAGCCCAAATAAACACACATGTGAAAGTGGTAGGTTGCTTAGATCCCAGCCAATCAAAAATTCTGCTGATTAGAGGGTGGCTGCAGTGCCTCTTCTGAACATGAGCCCTATTATAGCCCCATGTACCTTACATATGGAGGGTCAACCAGAAGGGTAGTGTGGGAGTTGTGAGTCTGCTTAAGAACACAGAGCAAGATGAGTGGAGAGGAGAGTGGGGGAGAAAAGGAGGAGAGAATAGAGCAGGGAGACGGAGAGAGAGAATGAAGAGTCCGAGGAGAAATTTGTAGACGAGGAAAGTGAGGTGGAGAAGGTGAAACATCTAATGAGAAAGGAAGGAGAGGAGGAGGTGGTGAAACATTTAAGGAGAAAGGAATGAGTGGAGGATGTGAAAAATCTAAGCACAGTTGGAAGCGAGAAGTAGGAGTTGGAACTTGACTGAGAATGTGAGATGAATAGTAGGTGAAACATCTAAAGAAAGGGCCTAAGGAGATGAGGTGGAGAAGCGATTCCTAGAGGAGAAGGAGGAACAACTAGAAAGGGTGGAGGGAGGGATGGTGGCGGAAGAGCCAATAAAGGAGAGGACGTAGAAGAAGAACGCCTAGAAAAGGAAGGACTGAAGGAAGAGGAGGAGCTAATAGAGATAGAGGAAGGAGAGGAGATTAAAGAAGAACATCTGGGAAGAGAGGAAGGGAAGGAGGAATAACACCAAGAGAAGAGGAGAAGGAGACACATTAAAGACGAAAGAGGGGATAGAGAAAGGAAAAAGTGGAGAGGAGGCAGACTAACAAGCAGTGAATGGAGGAAAATAACAGGATACTGAGGGAATGGGAGCAAGTGCTGGTATGAAGGTAAAGTGGTGCTATTTCAGACCTGGGCCAGGAATGTGTTCCTAAGCTGGTGGGAGCCAGTTCAAGGCTAGGAGCTTAGATGGAGAAACAAGACTTTAGGAGGTGGTCTCTAGTTCCACCAAAAGATGAAAGGGTGTATCACTGAGATCACAAGGGAGCAAAAAGACTGGAGTAGCCTGGGATCCAACTGTTTGATTAATGTCTGCGGCCTGACTCCCATCGGATGACCAACGGTACCAGGGTGGAGTACCTTGTAGCAGAGTCCAGGAGAAGAAATGCAAGACCCTGGCGATCTTGGCATCATCCATTCAAGACATAGAACTAAGAATGATACAACGCCAGGAAAGTAATGTTTATGACACTTTGAAATCCCAGAGACTGTGAGTGATGTTATTTTCAAGAGACTGTATCAGAAGTCATCCAACTTTTCCACACACTAGTTGCAGTATGGCAAGTAGTCTACTCTTTCACACACAAAAGCCAGCATTGGAAACCATCCTACTCTTTCCCACGCTAGAGACTGTGTTGGCAGCTATTCTTTCTTTTTCAAACAATGCCATCCATATAGCCGGAGGATAGCTCAGCGGCAGCGTGCACGTCTTGGAAGCAAGACAACACGAAGCAACACAGGTTCGATCCCCGGGTCCATAGTAACTAAGACAAAAAAAAATACACAATTAGCAACTAAGAAAAACAAACAATTCTTGTAACATCGCCTCATGCCTGCGGGCTGTGTGAGCGCTTTATAAATGTAAAAAATAAAATAAAATAAATTAATAAAATATATCGGCAGCATTCTCACTTTTCCACACTGTGGAGGCAGTAACTGGTGCATTGCACTCTTCGCAGGCGAGAGGAAGCGTTGGAATCCAACCTGAGCTCCCACACACTCGAGATAATACGGGCAGTCTGTATCAGCAGTCATTTGCACACAATGGTGACAGAAAGTATTGGAAGCCAAACTGCTCTTCCAGACACATTAAAGCATCCACATTTGAGACCATATCAGAAGCTCTCTACCTTTCCACACCCCGGAGACTGTATCAGAAAGTGGACAATTGTTTCGTAGACTAGGAAGTATTGCAAACCATGGCACTCTTCCACATACTGGAGACGAGTTACAGTATCACAATGTGGTTGTTACATATCGGTCCAGTTCTGCAGTACATCCCGTTTCTGGTGGCTACATACGGGGGCAAGCGCGTTCCAGAACTTCGTTGTGGCTTCGGTATTGGTTGCCATGGCGCCTGGCGGTGCAGCAGAGAACATTGCATCAGCTGAGACGTCCCATGCGCAGAGAACACGTAAGGAGGCCCCGCACCCCTGCACCGTAAAAGCCCAAGCGACTCAGCGGCATGTTGCTGCTAATTGTGGCGTTACGTTCCTTCAGTTCCATCCCGCTCCGGTGCTTATTCCCTTTTTCCTCTTGATTACCTGACTTCCTGGATCTTCGACCCACCTTTGTCTATTTGGATTGTCATTGCCTTTTCCTCCAACCTGAATTTGAACTCTGTTGCCGACGTCGGACTGTCCTTGGATTGCATTTGCTTTTTGCTCCAGCCTGATCCGTGAACCCTGCTGCCGACCTCGGACTGTCCCTGATTTTCATTATGCCTTCGCTCTGTCTGGTGAGATTACCCCTTCTTGCCGCTCTACGCAATTTGAGTGACCTTCCTACGCAGATTACCACGTTAGCACATTACAAGAGTGCCCCGCCAACTTGGCCTGTGCTTGTACAATTAAGGTAAAGCTCATCTAATTCTCCTGTATTGTTCAGTACCTGACATTCATCAGTCCTTCTCATACGTGTGGATTCCTGGAACAATATCATAAATTTCCTGCCTTTTCTCCCTTTACCGAGTGCATAGTAGTGACGCTTTCCAGTGTATGCACCAACCCGTCACTAGTGCGACCCTTGTGACGCCCGGTTATAGTCTTCCTTACTAACCTTCCCATTTGTTGTTTTGTACCTGCCGTTGTTTTCCTTTCAACTGGTACCCATTTTCCGTAGGAATCCCACTTATCAGGTCTGCTGGGTGTTGTATCAGTCATAGTGAGGTTATGGTTATCACTTGTGCATATTTATAGTCTTGGGTTCCTTTGTAGGTTCATCATTAAGGTCCAACACCACCTCAACCATTGTCTAGGTACTTAGAGAAATATCTAATTGTCTGGTTAATTCAATATTGCCTGATTGCTTCTAATCATACTGTGTTTTCTTTGCAGCATTGGCTATTGGTGGTGTGTGTTCTCCCCGCTCTTTTAGGCGATAGACATCTCTGCTGGTTTTTACTCAAACGGCGGAGAGGTACATCGTAGAAAAGAGCCCCTCTCAGAGGAAGCCTGAATCATAGAATTCAGGGGAGCTGGAATCCTGGAGGCTGAACCCGAATCTGTTAAATCCTACCTCCCGCCGTGAGGTCGTTTTACCTAGGCTCCAATCAGCATACGGAGTGCTAAGAAACAGAATTAGCAGCCTACAAAATGTCTACAGAGACAACCGATGCCTTGGATCTACGTACTGATTTGACCAACGCAAAGGAGGCATTGCGTCAACTGGTGGATGCTATTCAGTCTTTGGTGACTACTCCAGCCTCCCAACCCAGTGGCACTGCAGCTACGGCTTCAGGGTCAGGGTTTCCAGCTCCCAGTCAGGAACCAGCTCCTTACCACTCAGTTTCCTCTGGCCCCCCCAGAACGTTTTCTGGGTGATCCCAAGCAATACAGAACTTTCGTCAATCAATGCAAACTGCACTTACTCTGTCGTCTGGCCTCTTTTCCCTCTTCCAACACTAAGGCCGCTTTCGTGTTATCACTCCTAGGTGGTACTGCAGCTGCATCGGCAAATCCATTGCTGGAATCTAACAGTCATGTGCTCTTTAATTGTGATGCCCTTCTGGCCATGATGAGTAAAGTATTTGATACGAGATACACCACTCAAGCCACCAACCTGGAGTTACTAAAACACTGACAGGGGAATAACACCCTATCGGTTTATTTAGCCCGCTTTAATCAGTTAGCTGCTGAAACCGACTGGCCTGAAGAGAAGAAATCAGCACTCTTCTATCAAGGTCTATCTGACGAACTGAAGGACATTTTGTCCACTGTTCCAGTCGTTCCCACTGCATTTGGAGAATTACTTGATTTAGTCCTCCAAATTGATGCCCGTAAGGCAGAAAGACACGAGGAAAAAAGAACAACTGTGTTCGCCCCGGCAGCAGCTGAAGTCACGTCCACAAACCTACCTGCCCCTGAACCCATGCAGATAGGAGCGGTTAGGGGTCCACTGACGCCTGCTCAACAGGAATATCACAGGTCCCACAACTTGTGTATGTACTGCGGAGCCTCAGATCATTTGTTACCCGAGTGTCCTAAAAAACCCAAATGCAAGGCGGGATACACCAAATCCCGACAGTAGATAGAGTCCCTACATCGGGATGTTTTGCTCTGGACTCACCTTTGCAGGATCCTGTTCAGCTTTTTCATCTCCCTGTTGATTTTTCCTCGACCCAGGGATTGTCATTAAAAGCTACAGCGATCATAGATTCTGGTGCAACAGGCAATTATATTGATCAAGGTTATGTCTCTGAGTCAGGAATACCCTTACTCTGCAAAAAACACCCTGAAACTGTCAATGCCGTAGACGGTTCTATTCTTGCTTCTGGCCAGGTCACCCATCAGACGGTTCCTTTAATTATGAGTACTGAGGATGGACATACGGAAGAAATCTCCTTTGACATTATCAAGGCTCCAACTTATAAACTCCTTCTTGGTATTCCGTGGTTGCAATTTCACAACCCTGCCATTGACTGGTCAACGAATCAGATCCAATTCCCGTCAACCATTTGTAATACCAATGCACTTCATTGCTCGGTATAACCCAAGACGGACCGGCTAGAGCACTAGCCTCTCCTTCCATGCATATTGGGGCGATCACTAAATCTTCCACACCCGCGGTCCCATCTCAATATGCAGAATACATGGATGTATTTGACAAAGGAATGGCAGAAACACTACCCCCACATTGGGTCTATGACTTTCCAATAGATCTTGTACCAGGGGGAAGGATACCAGCTGGGAGAGTGTACTCTCTCACTCTCAAAGAAGATGCCGTACTCAAGGAGTACATAGATAAAGCACTTGCTATGGGATTTATACGGCCTTCGAAATCTCCAGTCGCTTCTCCTCTCTTCTTTGTTCCGAAAAAAGAAGGAGACCTGCGTCCTTGTATTGATTACCGCGCCTTAAACGCGGTAACAATAAATAACCAATATCCCCTTCCGGTGATCTCGGTTCTCCTCGATCAGTTGGGTTCTTCGCAGGTCTTTACGAAACTGGACCTTAGAGGAGGGTAAAAGTTGGTACGCATGAGAGAAGGGGATGAATGGAAGACGGCATTTAAAACACGGTATGGTCTATACGAATACTTGGTGATGCCCTTCGGGCTTTGCAATGCCCCGGCCACTGTTCAGGCTTTCATGAATGACATTTTCCACGATGTTTTGGATCAATACGTCGTGGTATATTTAGACGACATTCTAATTTACTCACGGAATCTCACCGAACATGTCCAACATGTCAAACCTGTGCTTCAACGCCTGTGAGACCATAATTTGTTCGTAAAAGCAGAAAAGTGTATCTTTCATGCCTTCGAAGTAGAGTTCTTGGGATACGATTTAACAAACCATGGGATTCGGATGAGTCAATCCAAAGTGAAGGCTATCCTAGACTGGCCTATACCTAAATCAGTTAAGGCCCTACAGTCTTTCTTGGGTTTCGCAAATTTTTATAGGCGTTTTGTGGATGGCTTTTCTGATCTGTCAGCTCCTCTGACCTCCCTGACTAGTGCCAAAGTCTCATATGTATGGTCACCAGAGGCACAGAAGGCATTTGATCAATTAAAATCTGCTTTTACTACTGCTCCTGTTCTTATGCACCCAGTTATCTCCCGTTCTTTGTAGAAGCGGATGACTCAGGTTATGCAGTTGGTGCTGTTTTATCAGAACAGTGCTCTCTTTCGGGTGACATACTTCCCATCGCCTACTTCTCTTGCAAGTTGACACCATATGAGAGAAACTACTCAATTACAGAACGTGAACTTCTGGCCATCGGGGATGCCTTCTTGGAATGGAGACACCATCTTCTTGGTGCTCGACACCCTATAACCGTTTATTCAGATCATAGGAGTTTGTTGGCCTTCAAATCCATGAAATGTCTCACTGCCAGGCAGGCATGTTGGCATTTGTTTTTCTCACAATACCAATTTTTTATTACCTATCATCCTGCCAAGGCTCAGGTATCAGCTTTTGCTCTCTCTCACTTTTGTGCGGGTGACCGGCTCATACAGGCGGAACATAAGCTACTTCTACCGAACAGAGTCATATGTGGCTGTTCTGTTCAACCCTCCTTGCGATCCGTTACTACGGATTGGGCCTCTACTCATCCAAATGAGATCGCAGAACTGAACTTGGATCTGGTGCAAGGTCTACCATTCATTCAGGGACGTGTTTTCATTCCGCCTGGTCAAGCTCACACTTTAACCCTTCAGTGGTCTCATGATTCACCTGTTGCTGCGCATCCAGGTAACCAGAAAATGTTGGAAGCATTACGACGTTGGGCTTGGTGGTCGTCCATGGCACGCGATGTACATGACTACATAAGCACGTGTGCCATATATACTCAATGCAAAATGTCCAGAACCAAACCTGTAGGTTTATTACATCCCTTACCGGTTCCATATAAACCCTGGCAGATGGTGTCGATGGATTTCATTGTCGAATTACCAGAAATACAAGGACACAACACAATTTGGGTAGTAGTGGACTACTTTACAAAGTATGCTATGTTCGTACCTTGCTCCGGGTTGCCTTCAGCATCCGAACTGGCCAGGTTGTTCATGTCTAATGTGTTTCGCTATTTTGGGTTACCGTCTGTCATTGTCTCCGGCAGGGGAACGCAGTTTACTTCACGCTTCTGGAAAGCTCTTACGGCTTCCCTTGGAATCGATGATAGATACTCTTCATCTTACAATCCGCAAACAGATGGGCAAACTGAAAGGGTTAATGCTACTATTGAACAGTACTTATGCTGTCTCTGTCTCCGCCCCCCTGCACCATAAAAGCCCAAGTGACTCAGCGGTTTGTTGCTGCTAATTGTGGCATTACGTTCCTTCGGTTCCATCCCGCTCCGGTGCTTATTCCCTTTTTCCTCTTGATTACCTGACTTCCTGGATCTTCGACCCACCTTGTCATTGCCTTTTCCTCCAACCTGAATTTGAACTCTGTTGCCAACTTCGGACTGTCCATGGATTGCATTTGCTTTTTCCTCCAGCCTGATCCGTGAACCCTGCTGCCGACCTCGGACTGTCCCTGGATTTTCATTGTGCCTTCGCCCTGTCTGGTGAGATTACTCCTTCTTGCCGCTCTACGCAATTTGAGAGACCTTCCTACGCGGATTACCACGTTAGCACATTACAAGAGTGCCCCGCCAACTTGGCCTGTGCATGTACAATTAAGGTAAAGTTCATCTAATTCTCCTGTATTGTTCAGTACCTGACATTCATCAGTCCTTCTCATACGTGTGGATTCCTGGAACAATATCATTAATTTCCTGCCTTTTCTCCCTTTACCGAGTGCATAGTAGCAACGCTTTCCAGTGTATGCACCAACCCGTCACTAGTGCGACCCTCGTACCGCCCGGGTATACTCTTCCTTACTAACCTTCCCATTTGTTGTTTTGTACCTGCCGTTGTTTTCCTTTCAACTGGTACCCATTTTCCTTAGGAATCCCACTTATCAGGTCTGCTGGGTGTTGTATCAGTCATAGTGAGGTTATGGCTATCACTTGTGCATATTTATATCTTGGGTTCTCTTGTAGGTTCATCATTAAGGTCCAACACCACCTCAACCATGTCTAGGTACTTAGAGAAATATCTAATTGTCTGGTTAATTCAATATTGCCTGATTGCGTCTAATCATACTGTGTTTTCTTTGCAGCATTGGTTATTGGTGGTGTGTGTTCTCCCCGCTCTTTTAGGCGATAGACATCTCTGCTGGTTTTTACTCAAACGGCAGAGAGGTACATCGTAGAAAAGAGCCCCTCTCAGAGGAAACCTGAATCATAGAATTCAGGGGAGCTGGAATCCTGGAGGCTGAACCCGAATCTGTTAAATCCTACCTCCCTCCGCGAGGTCGTCTTACCTAGGCTCCAATCAGCATACGGAGCGGTAAGTAACAGTGGTCTACTGTTTCACTCAGAAAAGGCCGTATAGGATTCCCTCCCACTCGTCTACACACGGGAGATTGCATAGGTAGCCATTCTACTTTTCCACACAGTGGAGTCAATGTCAGAAGCTTTCCATTCTTTCACAGACCGAAGGCAGTGTTGGATGGCACCCCACACGAGGCAGCATTAGCAGCCATCCCATTCTTTAACACACTAGAGACTTTATCAGAATTGGGCCACGCTTTCACATACAAAAGGCAGTGTCGGAAGCCACACCACTCTTCCACACACTGGCAGGGGTGGACTGGCCTATAGGAACCGCTGGAGATTTCCTGGTAGGCCTCTGCCCCCTGGGCCTCATTTTTATGTAGTAACTTATTTTATTTCCATATTTGCTCATAGGATGAGTTAGGCTTGCTGAAAATGTGTAATATGAGGCCACTTTGAACATTATTTCCAGGCCTCTTTTTGTTCTCAGTCTACCCCTGCACACTGGAGACTGTATCAGCAGCCATTTTACTTTTCCACACAGTGGCGTCTGTATCAGCAGCAATCCCACTTTTCTGCACAGCGGAGGCACTATCAGAATTTTTTGTCTTCATTTTCTTAATTTGTATATGGTTCCCAAGAACCTTTACAAAAGGAAGAGGAACAATAGATTCTATTTCAATTCAAAACAACTAGTTCTACTTCAATAAACATTTTAAGCAACCATAAAAAGAGAGATTAAGAAAACCAAGCATAACATTACACAAATTAGCAAATAAGATAAAAAAATTCAAGGATGAAACATAATATTCATTGATTCCGATTGTAATCTCACAGCAAGAAACAATTAACTAACCTAGGTCCAGGAGGGAAAAACAAAGAAGAAAATGCAAATGCAAAAATAAAAAGGAGAGGAAGAAATATCTAACTTTAAGTGATAATACTGATATGTTCAAGAACTTGTATCCCTTTTATTGTCATGCCTGTCTCATGGCCAGATATCAACCTATCCCAAAACACTTCTGTCAAGATGGCGTCAGATCCATCCACAAATTTCTGGAGGAGAGATATTCTTGTAAACCAGGTGCCCTCACACTGCATCAGAAGATGTTCTAGAGTCTGCTTCTCAGGGTTTTCACATATCACACACAGTTTTTTAGCGACTTCCCCCTGTCCCCATTTCGAAAGAACCTCTCCAGTGTGTACTGGGTTTAGACAAATTCCGAGAACATTTTGTCTGGCTCTCCAGTCAGGGAATTTCTCAAGATATCTTGGGATGCCTCCCAATTTCTTGTCTAACACTGAGAGCGAGTTAGCTAGGGCAGCAGTACGCATGGCATCAATTGTGATGATCCAGTCCATTTGTTCTATTGTTTTTTTGTTTTTAGGGGAGTAGCAACCAATGTCTCAAAATCTGCGTTTGCTCTCAAGAGAATTCCCTTAACCCTCAAATCCAGATCAGATAATATGGATGATTTGGAGTGTTCAAGATAGTCTTTGATGGCTGCATATAGTGTATGTGGTCGTGAGGTCTTAATCAACCGAAGGAGAGAAACCAACTTCCAATCCGCTAGGGATCCCAAAGATTTCAATCCCAATTCATATCTCAAACAGGAGGTAGAAAGGCTTTGCGGAAGGCCAAGTCCCTCTTCCAAATTAATCTCTTCCATTTTTGCCAGTTCGTCTTCCAGAGTAAAGGTTTAGCCTCTACTCTGTACAAAACCACTGGGACTATCTTGACCACATAGTATTTAATTCGGGGTATTAGTGAAAATGTATAGTATTTAGTGGATACTTTTTTCATTTGGGATACCAACCGCATGATTTTTCCATCTACTTCCGATTCGACCTTCTCGATCGATGGTGATACATAAATCACATACCGCAGATAGACCACTTCTTCCACTCTTGATGTTATTTGACCATCAAATGCCCATTGCAAATGGTGCACCCTCCTTCCCGCTTGTCTGAATACCACTATTTTTGATTTCTCTGGGTTGATTGGGAGGCCGTTTAGCTTAGAATAATCACCCAGTTTATTCAAGAGGAGTTGCAACCCTATTGCTGTATTATCGAGTAGGACAATGTCATCAGCATAAACCAGCCAACAGATGTTACTATTATTAATTTTTGGCGTGGCCAATGCTGATGTTGCCATGTCTGCCAGACAAAGGTTAAAGAAAAGAGGGGCCCTCATGTCTGACTCCTCTTTCCACCTTAATAAACTAAGACAAATCACCCTGCTCATCTAGTCTCACTCTCAATGTGGTATCTCTGTGAAATTCCACTAGCATCGCCAGGATATGTTCTGGAATCCCCCAACTTGAGAGTTAATTCCAAAGACAATCTCAATTTGCCTGGTCAAATGTTTTGGAGAGATCTATCCAAGCCCCATACAATGGGGAGTCTCCCTTTCTTCTAGCTTTTTCAATCATAGCCTGTCAGGAATTTAGATAGATAGAATACTCACCTCTTCAGCCCAGCTTTCCAGATCTTTTAATAGCAGCTTCATGAATAGTTTGTTCTCAATATCAAGGAGGGTGATTGGGCGATAATTCGCCAGGTTCCTTTGATCGCCCCCCCTTGAAAAATGGGATAACTATAGCTGTTTTCCAGGAGGGTGGAAACACGTTCCTTTTAAGGATGTCCTTAAAGAGCCAATTTAACAATTAAGACCAAAGTTCCACATTGTTTTTTAGAACTTGATAGGTCAGCCCATTTGGGCCAGCTGCTCTGGACGTAGATGATTTAGTTATTAGCTCTAATTGTTCATGAAAATTCAATAGCCATGGACCATCTACACTTTTGCTTAGTATTCTAATAAAAGGATTCTTGAAATGGTGTGACAGATATTCTATCCCCTTAGTGTCTGCTACAAGATTGCATTGGACATTATTATGATGTACTTCAAGTCGGTTGATAATTGACCAGAAGTTTCCAGAGTTATTCTTGGAAACTGTGCTCAGCATCAACTCACCATCTTTTTGAAGGCATAGCATCTTTTGCCCTTTAGACCAATGTTTGAACTCATGTGTTAGTTTCTTAGCTTCCATCTTGTAAGATTCGGGGTTCAAAGATGTTTCCCTTAACTTTCTTTATCTAAGGGACCTCTATCTTTCTCAAGTTTCCTCGTCAAATACATGACGATGGGGGACTTGCTTCCCTGATGTCACTGGGTTAGCCGGACTTGCTTCCCTGATGTCACCAGGCTAGGCAAATTGACAGACCATATAAACTCTATGAATTAAAAGGCTGACAATTTTTTTCTAGGACTATTTCATCAACAATTGACAATTTCTCATTTAGCCGATTTCCTTCATTTTTGTATTTAGACAGCCTGATTTTCCCTTTTTTGCATGTTATTGCTTGTCTATGTCTATCCATAGGTGCAATGGTCAAATCAGAAAGCACCAGTTCCAACTGCACATGATCACTTGCGCCCCCATGCTTAACACTTAACGAGAAGCAGCACAGAAATAGGTCTGATGAAAAGAAAATATAGTAAATTGTGGAAGATGAATCGCCCCGCTGCAAGGTTGTCGCTGGCAGAACATCACATTAAACCGAAACATTTGTCATTTTGAGGCCCCAATCATTTAGAAATTCCAGCCACCTTCTTCCCCTGGCAGAAAACCTCTGACTTCTTTTCCCTTCCTCCTTATTTGCATTCTGGAAACAGTAGGTATTCAGGTCACATGCCAGTTTTATATGGGCACCCTTAACATCCAGTTCAATACTCTCCAACAAGGAAGACAGGATCATCAAAAATGCTTGGAGATCAATACAGGTGGGCTTCCCATAGATGTTAATTACAATGATGTAGAAAGCTGGCTTGTTTGATCTTATTAAAATTTTACAGGTCTGAAGGCCCTGACAGCCTACCTTTTATTTTTTATTGTGCTGATTAATGACAAATTATAAAACCCTAAATTTCTATAGGATTAACAAGCCAGGTTTCCTGAAAAACTATGATGTCATTGTTACGAAACGTTTGTTCCTTTATCCCTTAAGTTTTGAAGGAACAGGATCCCTGCATGTTCCAACTACTAGCCGACATTCATTTTGCCTAAAGGGAATGAGTTCCCACTCCCAATTTCTGAAGAACTTGAATCAGAATTTCACGGAGGAGGAAAAGAACATTTTCTTGTTGTTCTCCCTGGTTCTCATTCCTCCCTGACTGCAGTTGGGTCTCTTCTGGGGTTCGTGATTTTGCTGGGTTCTCCAATGTACAGAGCTTCTGCTGTACCTGCTTGCCACTTAATTCCCCCCCTGGTAGGGAAGAAAAAATCTCCAAATCCTGTTTCTCTAGATCCTTTTAAAGCGGCCAGGATTGCCGTTAGGCCTATTTTTGCAAGAAACATTCTTTTCTTACACACACAAAGGGCAGTATTGGAACTCATCCCACTTTTTCACACACTGAAGACAATATTGGCGGTTACCAGACATTTGATCGAAAAAAATTGGTCGACTGGACAAATGGTCGAACCAATTTCGTCGAAAACCAAATGGTCGAATTTTTTTTTTTACCCCTTTTTTATGGGGGGGGGTCCCCCCAAGCCCCTTTTCGTTCTAAAAAACCCTTTTTTTCCCTAAACTACAACCTTAAAAATATATATATAAATAAAATAAAAAATTCGACCATTTGGTTTCCGACGAAATTACATCAACCAAATGTCCTGTCCACCAATTGTTTTCGATGAAATGTCCGGACACCAATTTTGGCAGCCTGTCTACTTTTAAACATAATGGGAACAGTATTGAAAGCCTCCCTGTATTACGTTTCCACACACTGCATATATTATTGGATGCCAACTTGCTCTTCCAGACATAGTAGAAGGTATCCTAGACTTCCACACAGAGAACACAATTTCTGAAGCCACACACCAGCGGCAGCATGGGATGCATTCTGCTCTTTCACACCCATAAGGCTGTATTGGAAGTCACCCCACTCTTTCACACACTTGACACTTTGGAGGCTGCCACCCTACTTCTTTACTCACCGTACATGGTGTCAGACGTTATCCAACCCTTCCCCTCATCAGCTATGTTTCCACACAGTGGGAACAGGATCGGAAACCATTCTACTTTTCCACCTACAGGTGACACTATCAGAAGTAATCTCACTCTTCCAGATCCAGGAGAAGGCATAAGCCATCATGCTGTTCTAGACATGACCCGGGAAAATGCAACTGAATCGTTCATACTATTTCAAACAGCAACAAAACAGTAAACAAGCATTGGCAAAGCCAGCATGCTTGGCTTTTCTGTAGGCATGTGACAGTCTTTTTCCAGGCACCGCCATAATAATATTTCCTACCTGGAAAATGGCAACAGCTGGAAAATAGTGTTAGTACATGGATACATTATCACAATGCATGGAAAATACTGATCTAAAAGCTTTTATTGGTCATAGAAGGAATGTGTTGCTAGCTACAGTTGCAAGGGCACACATATTGCTTATAAATCAAGTGGCTGAAGACTAGGGGTGTACCAAAATGTAGATTTAAGTATTCGGCTGAATACTAAATAGTTGCACAAGTATTTGGCCGGAACCGAATACGGAGCCGAACAGTAGCCTTTTTAATAAATAGTTATGTAAACAAGAAAAACACTTTGTGAATTGAAAACACACTTTAAAATATGACCATCCATTTTTTATTGCATTTCTCTTTTCTGTTGTATACAGAAGATGATTGTATAAACCATGAAAGGAACAAATTATCGGAAAATAAACAGTTCAACAGCAGCAGTTTGTATTGTTGTGCATTCACAGGTGTTTCTCTTTGGGCAAGTCGCAAGTAAATAAGACTAGCCGAAAAGTATCGTATGCATGTATGCAATCACTGTGATGCGTTAAAGGGTTAAAGATGGTGGGGTGGTGGAATACATATAAGCATGAGTACATCAATGGGGACATTGTGAGGAGGATTATTTCACAGTCAGAATGAAAAGAGTTTCAGGCACAAAAGCCTGGAAGACAGTGATGGGAGCTTATAATGCGCAAACTGGAGTGGATAAGAAAAGATCGTTATAAAATGCAATAAGGAGGGAGATGGATTGTGAAAGGGTTTAAGTGGGACAGAAATGGAAGGTGCAATTTAAATTCAGTGCTTCCCTTACCCCATTGAATTAGGGATTTTGAAAATTCTAATTTGGCTGAGCTGCATAGGGGTACATTAAGGATTATTGGCAAAGACCATCTCCTTGAGGAGGGAATCAGGGAAAAGGAGAACCGTAGACTAGTACTGGGATCTGTGCAGGAACTACTTGGTGTCTGGACAGAGGGAAAAGAGGATTAGGGGAGGGTAATGTTTGACTTCAAGAGCAAAGGCCAGGAACAAGTAACATGGTATCTCCCAGCAAATGCTCATTTAGGGTTTTCCTCAAAGCATCTGCAATGCTTGGCAGTGCCCCTCGGGCACTCAACCCCATGGATCCCCCTTTACTCACCCGGTCCCTCATCCGCCCCCCTTCCTGATTCCCTATTACCCTGTTGCCTCACTAGAATCTCTCTCTCGTCCTCCAGTTACCTCTGCCCATTCACCGTGCTGCTGGTGCCTGCTGCTTACGCCACCCGATGCCACTGCCTGTCTCCTACTCCCGCTCTGCTGCCCTTTACAACAATAGCGGCTCCTCTATCACTCCATGTGCTGCCATCTTACTCCGCTGCCAAAGTGAGAGCATGCCACAATGGGAAGTGTGGTCCAGAGAGAAGTGACTGGTTACGTGCAACATAGAAGCAGGGTGCCATTTAAAACTACAACTCCCACACTGCAATGAAACGAGAGGAAGAGATGTCCAGACACCCGGAGCCGGAAGCTACGGTTCTCCTTGGGAAATGTAGTGTTTAGGAAACTGTAGCATTCGGCTTTGAGTGAATATTAATTATTAGGCCAAAGACGAATGGATCATTTTGAGGTGTGATTCGTGCGAATATTTTCTCAAAGCTGAATTTCGGTACACCCCTACTGAAGATAGCCTAGGTTAAGACATGCTTATTACACCATTATCTTGTTCATAGCTGTATTTAAGACATTACCTTTCAGAAGACTAATCAGAAAGCACAGACATCACTCAACGAGACCCTCAGGGTGTGTGGTTTGGGCGCCGAGAAGCAGGTATTAATGAGTTGGTAAAAAGCCTAATAATACCTCCAGACTCTGTATCCCTTCTCACATGCCATCTCTCTCAATATTAAAGACCTGTGACAATAGTTTTGGTTTATAGACAGTGCTTAAAGCGCCCAACTAATAACAAAATGAAAAAGAACGGAAGCCAACACATTTTTCACCAATCAAGGATACTAATGGCAGCCACACTACTCTTTCATAAACAGGAGAGAAGATTGACAGCCACCCGATTCTTTCATGCGCATGTGAGTAAGACTAACCAGCCTTCTCTGCTACACAAAGGAGAGAACAGTGGAAACCACCCTACTGTTCCTCCCTCATGAGAAAGATGTGGGCGCCATGCCACTCCTTCTCACTTAGGAGCTCGGAGGAGAATCCATCCTCAGCACCCACATGCAGGAGAGAAAGCTAACCTACTCCTCCTCACGCTGAAGAAAGTAGATGCTCTCCTTCCCTCCCACATGCAAGCGAGAATGGGATAGGTAGATTCCATCGCAGGTTTTTCCTTCGAGGGAGAACTCATCGAATTCTTTTCAACTAATTCTACCGCAAATGTAGGTGGGGGGTAGGCATTGGTGGAAATGGAAAACATGTAAAGGGGGATCCCACAAGCGCTGCGGTGGGGATGGAGTGCGGAAGGGGCAGGGTTCCAAAAGAGGCAGAGCTGGCAGTTGAAATCCACTCAAAGGAAATGTTCAAAATAATATTTTTAAAAATTGTGCAATTTCTTTACAAACTCTGTCACTCTCTACACTGTACATCAATTCCACTTTAAATCACTTCCTTGGCAGTGGTGCACCCAAAATACTGTTGGTAATGCAGTGCTTTTTAGTACATTAAGGGATGCGTACACACTCTCTACAGTAGAAGGCAACCAGGGTAACTCAGTAGGTTAAGAGACCGTTGCTGAGATGTTATATATTCAAAACTGGTTGTTAATCGTATGACATTTTCCAATTCCTTATAATAAAAAACAGGTGCTATAAAATGTGGCCAGGGGATGGGTTGGGCTGATCGCTTGCTTATGTTCAGGACGGAGGTGGGGGTATTTGCTCCTGTAATAAAAATCAAAAGTTGGCACTCATGAACTCAAAGTTTAATTTCCTAAAAACTGCTGTCAGAATAAACGAAGCATTTATTGGTGATTAACCATTTTAACACGTATATTACATCTTTATAAATATAGCCTGTGATAAAACACAAAGGGCACACAAATTGCACAGTATGTCTGGTAGTATGACAAACATAAAATGTCAAAGAAAACTAGTGAACGCAAGCAGCATTTTTCAGTTTGGAAACTACTTTTGTTTTTATATGGAAGTGTGAAATGCACATTTGAAAAACAAAAGTGTGCCTATCATGTAGAAAGCCTGCTTTCAACAGTGATTCCCCCTCCTAGTTATATTCATGGCCCATTGATTCCCGTGGTGTACCTTTCAGGTCAGAAGGAAAAAAAAACAGACTAAGCGAATAGAGACTGCAGACGCGCGAATGACAGCTGGTAACAGGAGCACAGGGCGGATTAGATCACTGAGCTTCCAGCTCCCCTCGGCGAAGCTGGGGGCTCGGTATAGCCTGGTCAGGGCTGAGTCTGTCTAGGTCCCGAGATCCGGCCAGACATCTGATGTTAGATCTCGGACCCGGCAAGAGCCGGCCCATTGGCCAGCGCTAGGGTTATGGTACTAAAAAAAACAGAGGGGGGTGTGGAGGGGCTGCACAGGATCACCCACGCATTCATTTGCGGTAAAATTTCCTACCAAAACTGATGAATTCTCCCACAATGAAAAAATCTCGAGGAAATCACATGGAACCGGAGAGCACAGTGAAACCCATCGTTCTTCTCCTCTAAAAGAAGAAAGACGTGGTAGCCACCCTACTCCCACACACAGGAGAGAGCATTGGAAACCATCCCACTCACCCACAGTCCCCGATGGGGACCTACACTTGGCAATTACAGCGAGTAAGGGCATCACTATGCGGGTCCTCCAAAGGTAGTGCACAGAACCCGTATCTAGTCGAAATCCATCCTATTTTTGCAAAACATCATTGCTCTGTACTTGGATAGGTTTTCTTAAGGTAGAACTTTACTACAATGCAAATAAAAGTTATCATAACAACCTCACGGTTGAAGTAAGCATGCAAAGCATTAATTACCGCCAATGCAAGTGTGTCACTTAGGTTCAGCAGATGACTGAGGATCGGTTTCGAAATGCAGTGCACATTTTGCCTAATTGTATTTCTATTTCCAGTTTTCTTCATTAAAACAGATTGAACTGTGATTTGTTATTCCTTTTGCAATCTGTCATGCATCAGACTTTTATGCACTCCATCCTTCTTAGCTTTCAGAATTTATTGTGCTATAAAACATGTCATAAGCCCTTTCCATGGATAAATTATTCATGGCAGAAAAACATAGTGTTCAATATTCTCTTTCTTGTGTGCTAGTTATCATTTTAATATTAAGGGAACTTGGCCTGTACCATTATGAAAAATAGTTAGCTTGCCATGGGAGGGGTCCCCTGCCTCTCTGATCCCCTCACCAGAAGATTACTTGTTTTCCCTCTTTAGAAACTGTATCAAGACCTGAGCATCAGAAACTTTGCACCGGTGTAGTGCAATTTTGCACTGTAGCCACACCAGGCTAAGCAGTCCCCTGTGTGCAATTGTGATTGTTGGCATTATGAGGTGGAAATAATTTACACAAATCTGGGTGACATGGGTTTCTATGCAGTTTTAAAACTGATGATAGAAATGATCGTAAATGCCTCTGGCAATGCATTTGCATATCCGTACGCATTTACGTCGATTCCGATACAATCTAATAGCTTTTTGTAGGTGCAACACTCTGTGGATGCCATAGCAGCCCATACCCTTTCCACCTTGCTCAAAATCACATGCGGGCAGAGATGTTCCCATGTTTGCAGGTGCAGTGGATGGGACTAGTAGGATTGTAATATCTCAGGAGTCCTATCGGCCATTCAGCCAATCAGCTGGCTGAAAGCCATTAAGTAGTCAGCCATTAATGCATCCATATGTTTCTGAATCCCGTATCCTTTTGCTCACTGCTATGACATGACCCTAGTGGAATATCAAATGTATACGATTTGGTCGTGACACAATTGTTCACGGCCAAATTGACCGTGGTCAATTCAGCTGTGAAGACAATTTTGCTGTGGGCAAATCTGGCCAAACTTGAACCCCCCCCCACAGCTTCCCATACACTCGACCACCCGCCCCGCCACAACCTCGCTTCCCATGTTTGATAGTGATTAACAAATATGATTCTTTCCAAATGATCGAATGGTACTGTCCAAATTCGGCCAGATTTACCATACCATCAATTGGAAATGATCAGTTTGGGTACTACCGGAATATTGACATCATAGTCTATCAACCACCATGGACCAAGAATGGGGGAATACAGCATTTTCTCTGCCTCCGTGGGTGTCTAGGGGTGTGGACAGGGAAGGGGGTAATAATATATGGAGATGGGTGGAGGATGGCAGGATCCATATATATCCTATTAGCCCAGATTGTCTCGGCCTACCTCATGTCTGCCTTATGTTATGTTATTACTTATTTATACTGCGCCCATCACCAAATGTATTGCTAGGCCAAGGGGACACAGGAGGGTGTGGAAAAGGGGCCTTACAAATCATCAAATTGTAGATGGGTGACTATGAATAGCAGGATTCATTTCATCTCGGGCTTCCGATTCACATAATGGTCAACTCAACCTCTGCTCTTGTTGATTGGAAGCCCCCGTGGAATATATATGCCTTATATTAATAGTGGTTCATATATTTGTATTTTGTTTGATATAGTGCTTTACATGCATAACTGATACAATTTATGTGAAAAATAAAATGACATGATCAATTCAGCAAGATAGAAGTTGATATTTTAGATGAGATGGGACAAAGGGGAATGAAGACAGACAATTGGACAGCGAGCGGGAGTCTATTCCAGTGTTTGGAGGTAGCTAAAGAAAAAGACGAAACGCGAGATTGAGCATGGGGTCAAGGGAGGGTGTGAAGAGCAGATACGAAAAATTGGGATTGCAATTTAAGAGTACGAGTTTGAGGGTGAAAGGAATCCAAGGAGGAGAGATAAGGAGGAGCCAGCCCATAGAGGCCTTTAAATACAATACATAAAAATTGAAAAAGCAAACAAGATCAAAGGTCAGCCAGAGCAGGGAAGATAGAGTCATGAAGAATAGAGCAAAGAGAAAATCTCTAAAGGTTTTATAGATGCAGCCAAGATGGGCAAGTTGATAAGTGGGAAGAGCAAGAAGAAGATACAAAATGAGTAAGCAAGAAGTTTAATAGTGTAGAAAGAAAGGGTGTGATTTCTGCATATTAAATCAATGCAAGTGGCAAGAGTGAATAACAGTAGAGATGTGAGAGGACCAAAAGCGCAGAATGAAAGACAACACCAAGGTTATGGGCAGAACATGTAAGAGAGCGAGAGATGATGGCGAAAAGAGAGGGTAGGTGTTGGTAGAGGAGGAGGAATAATAGTACCAGAGAAAAAATACAACCTTGGTTTTAGAAGGCTTACATTTAAGATACTTTTCTGACATCCAAGATTACATGGCACATCGGGAAGCTGAAAAAGGTTAGTGAAGAGTTTAAGTGAAAGAATGGGAGAAAAAGATTTGAGAACCATCAGCATATTCATGGTGAGAAAGTCCAACAGAGGAGAGAATAGAAATTAAAGGAATTGTGTCAAGGGATACAAAGAAGGGGACCCAAAAACAGAACCTTGAGGAACCATATTGTAAAGGAAAGTTGATAATGAGTGATCTTCATAAGAGACTGAAAAAGTACGTTTAGTGAGATGAGAACGGAAATAGTTAAGAATAGACCCCTTGAGACCAATACGAGAAAGAGTACAGAGAAGAATGAAGAAGAGGTGATTGTTTAATGTAAAGAGTGAAAAGAAGTGAATTAGAGATGAAGGGGGTTGTTTCATTGGAATGGAAAGATGGAACCCAGATTGATATAGAGGCAGAAGCGAGAAAAGATTCAGGTGAGCAGAAACTTGGGTGTGAACTATGCATTCTAGAGGTTTGGAGAGGAAGGGGAGAAGTGAGATAGGCTGCAAGGTAGAGGGTAAGGAAGAATCAAGTGATAGTTTCTTTAGGATAGGAAGAATGAAAGCATGTTTGAATTCCCCAAAAAATTGGAGGTGAGCGAAGAGGAACTAGAGAGGGCATTTAAACATGGATACAATAGAGGGTAGATTTTGGGAATCAGGGAGTAAGTTAAAGGATCAGAGGGGAAGTTGTAAGATAAGCCACCGGCAAATAGGAAGAAACATCAGTGTCAAAAAGGGAATGGAAAGAAGACAGAGAGAAAGGAGTTGAGAGGAAAAATGAGTAAGAAGCTGAAGAGGAGATTCTAGGAGAGGCTCAAGAAAGCAGAAGTGTTGCCATACTGGTGAAACAATTAGTGAAATCAGAGGCAAAAAGAGAAGAAAACAGAAGGAGAACATGATTTTACATTTAGAATAAGCACAGTAGGTGAGGCGAAAGTTTAAGTAAGAGCTTGTCATGGTGTTGTTTATCCAGAAGGAAGCATGTGAATAACATGGAGTATCTAGGTCCTGAAGAGAGCATGCATTTTTCCAGTGGTGTCCCGCCCACCAGAGGAAGCAAATAGAGTACAATCCTATTTTTCTTCTTTTCGGACTATATACTCTGCTACATGCTGAAGTCACTTTGCATGGGGTTTTCTTGGGGTTCGGGGAACTATAGGCACCAGGGATGTCCTCAGGATTGATGAGTAGCTACCCAGAGGTGGCACCTGGAGACTCCCCAGAATCCCCTCCCCACTGCCCCTACCAGCATGTACCATGAACACAGGAGTACATGCCCTGCAACCCTTACCCCACAATCCCAGACAGGAGAATAAGGAAGGCATCCCTTTCTATCCCGTGCCACATTACATAGTTCAAGGTAAGGTAAGGGTTTCCTCTCTGACGCCACCATGACCTCTGTTCATATCCCGTTCCCTTGGCTCTTGAAAGTTAACCAAGATTACCGCCTCCAAGTCCATGGAGGAAGGCTATTCATCTTGCATACATACAACCTGCAGCACAGGGAGCAGGAGATAGAGCCACAGTTAGGAAGCGTTTGCACGGAACCTGGGCATTCTTTTAGCAAACATATCATCTGGATCCACTCCAGACCATTCAGTCCACAATCGAGCACTCAACTGTCTAGATTGGCAGGGTGCTATGTGATTTAGCTACATTTTTTTCATCGCAGTAGATTTCACCCAAAACATTTTTTAACTCTTGATTTGATTTTACCGTCAATATATGTATTGTGTTTGTCATGCATATAATACCCTTTCACCATTGGCCTCAATGCACTTTGTGGTTGTACCTCCCTCGGTGACCACAGTCCATGTGCAGGAGGTTCTAGGAGTTTAAATTAAAGATGCTTGTGTGCATTTTTGCAGGGTGGGCTGGCTATGCTCCAGTAAGCCTGCGGAGGTCAGCCATGTGAGTGGGTGCTGTAGGTGGTTTAGGATAGAGTTCTAGTGCTGCAGATTCAATGTGTGCCCAGCTAGAGTGAATTATTATTTTTGTTCATTGGTTGTCGCTGTATACTAATCGCAGGGGTGTTGGGACACGCCAGGGGTTTTAGTGCAGACGGATATGTGTGCTGCTAGACAGGAATAACATAGCCATAGCTGCATTCTAGGGTGCATGGATCGGTGGCTGTGCCTGTGGCCTCTGTTCATAGATGTGGTGTAAGGTATACATATATACGTAGGCTTGGCTGGAGTTCGACTGCAGTGTTCTCTTTTGCTTGGTCCGGTGCGATTGGTTGGTCTCGCTATTCGTGGTCTCCCTGCAACGAAAGTCTGAGTAGTGGGAGAGGGCCCAGTGGGATGACAGGCCGGTGGTTGATGAGATGACAATATTTTGTTATTGTGTGCCTCATCAATGCGATATTGTTATGTTGGGGAAGGAAGAGTTTATCACGGTGGTCCACTATGAATGCTGCTGGCGTCCGTGAGGTATTGGTGGGTCGGAGTGTTGTTGTGTTTGGGAAGGAAGAGTTAGTCACGGTGTGCCATTACAAACTCTGCCATCATCCTTGGGGTATTGGCAGATAGGAGTGTTGGTATGTATGGGTCAGCGTTTCTGTGCGCCTAATGAGACTGTAGAGAGGGGGTGGTTTCAAGCAGAGGAGTCTGGTTTTGAGGACCTTTCTGAATGCCAGGTGATTGTCAATATTGTGGATGTGCAGCAATCAGGAGTTCCAGATGATTGGCACTTGGACAGAGAAAGAGGATCCGCAGAGTTGTACTCTGGGACTACTAGGAGAGATTCTGTGCCAGATCTGAGAGTCCTTGAGGGGTGGTAGCAGGTGACTTGGTCTTGAAGGAATTACGGCACTGTGTTGTGGATGGCCCTGTGGGTGATGCACATGGCTTTAAAGGTAGTGCGTCAGCCAATAGGGAGCCAATGGAAGACTGAGAAGTAGGTTAATGAGCCGGCGGGCTGCAGCGTTTTAGATTCGTTGCAGTTTCCTTAGCTGAAACGCTGGTGTGCCTAGGTAAAGGCAGTTTGCATAGTCTAAGCGGGAGAGGAAGATGGAGATGATGGCAGAGAAATGGTGAGGATAGGTGAGGTAGGGGAAGATATGCCTTAGGATGCATAGGTGGAAGAAACATGTTCTGAAGAAGGAGTTTATTTTATGGGATAGGGCTAAATGTGTGTCCAGTGTGCATCCCAAATGTGCACTTGAGAGGATTCTATTCCTCCGAGTGGTCTGAACCCAGAGTGCGCAGGCTCTAGGAGGTTGTTGGCTTTAGTGAACCGGCCAAGCTGCTTGTATGCTGTGCGGTCCATGAGTTTGGCCATCAAGCGGGTGTTGGAGATTGGCCAGTAGTTCTGGGGTAGGAGTGGGTTGAGTGAGGGGTTTTTCAGAAGGGGTTTGGTGTAGGAGGTTTTTAGGGTTTCTGGGAATGTTCCCGATGTTAGGGAGTGGTTGAAGATTGAGCGCGTGTCAAAATCCATTCTAAAAAAACTCAATGAAATCTGCTTCAGCAAAACTTCCCATTTCCGATAGAGAAGCGCAGCTCCGAAATGTATTGCTGTCCGAGCCCACTCCTGCACTGCTGAACCACATTGTTGCGACACTGTTTCCACTTGACCTCATGATGGCGGCTCGGATTTCTAAACACACATTTGCCTGGAGAAAAGATCATTAAATCCTATTATCTCGGAGGAGAGTGTTACCAGCTGAGAAAGCAAAGAGGAAATCTGATAACACCTAAACAGAAATAAGACTAGAACAGTCCCGGTGCCAGTGTAGATCGAGAGCCCAGGAACACCAACCAGGGACTTTATTGACTACCCATGACACTCAAGAGGGCAATATATGCCCACCTGTTGCTCCGGAGAGCAACAGAGTCTGGCTACATACCTGGAAGCAGAAAGAGTGGAGGAGCCATAGGGAAAGACAACTGGAATCCTGCTGAAGGCTATATCTCAGACACCAGACCTAGAGAAGGTAAGACACCTAGAAGGCTGCTGAGAAGTATATCTCATACACTGGAGACCAGACCTAGAGAAGGTAAGACAGCAGGCAGCCTGCTGAGAGGTATATCTCGGACACTAGCAGATACCAGGCTTAGAGAAGGTAAGACCCAGGCAGCCTGCTGAGAGGTATATCTCAAACACTAGCAGATACCAGACCTAGAGAAGGTAAGACACCTAGAAGCCTGCTGAGAAGTAGATCTCATACATTGGAGACCAGACCTAGAGAAGGTAAGACAGCAGGCAGCCTGCTGAGAGGTATATACCAGATCTAGAGAAGGTAAGACACCAGGCAACCTGCTGAGAGGTATATGTCAGACACCAGCAGATACCAGACCTAGAGAAGGTAAGACACCTAGAAGCCTGCTGAGAAGTATATCTCATACACTGGAGACCAGACCCAGGAAGCAAGGGAAACCTAAATCCTGCTCAGTACTTTATCGCAGACACTGACTGAGACCAGAACTAAAAGAAGGGAATGTGCTGTAGTCCAACTGAGCTCTATATGACTAAGCCTGAGAGGAACCAGAGACTGAGAACCAACAGCCTCTAGACGGCTGAAAGCCTTGCCCCAGAGGTTGATCTGTGACTGGGGGTCGGGCAGGGGGCGGGGGGATATCACAGCCTGTCAAAAAGGCTTGTTACTAGATCTATATTGAAAGTCAATATCATAAGCAAAGGGGAAGGGAATAATAGCTGGGAGGTGCTCGTTAAAATTAAATACCATAGGCAAGACGGTGGAAATACTTGCTGGTCAGAGACTGGCCAAGAAGCGTACTGGGCGCTACATCACAGGGACTGAGAAGTCAAGAAGAATGTAAACGTTTATGTAGTCTCAAGACCCCAAAAACACCACTTATACGATTTACCTTATGCATTTGCAGGAATGACACCTTGTACCTATACACAGAAAAAATGGTCCCTAATTATAGCAAAACCATATTGAGACCGTGCAGTGAGCCCTGATTCATAAACCCAAGATACAACGAAAGTATTGGGGATAGCAAATCCACAGGACAGTCGGAAACCCGGGTGATGATCTCTTAAATATCATCTGCACGACAAAGTTGCTGTCCTGCAGTGTCAGACAACAGGAGTATTGAATGGCATTGTATAATAACTCATAACACAAAATAGCACAGCACAACATTCGACATAACCTACAGCTAAAAGCTCAGCAGGGGATTGCCAGGGAGCTGTGATGCAATTAGCTGAAAGGTGAGAGACTGAAGCTAATCTTAGCAGAAATATTTCTCCTGGCATGGTTCTAACACAAACCTAAAAAGAATGCAATCATTAGCAAAGCAAGTAGGGCTGGTTTTATCCAAAGGTATTGGCTTTGACAGTGCTTGTTTTTACATTACTGCTCACCCGTGATGTTAAGGACCTCAATTAGGTAATGTGTGTTTGAATTGATCAGCCATTACATTACACCACAAATGAACATATAATTTGACTATAGCATAGCTCTTATCTGTAGTAAGAGTCCCTCCATTTGGGGTTCATATACTTCTTTCCTGGCCTTCCCAAATTATATTGAGGTAGAGGTGTAGGAATCGTAAACAAATAGGGAGGACTTACCCCCAGTTTCATGATTGGAGTGCTAGAAAAGGAGATATCCCCCATCCTCCTCACGTTCTGGAGCTGGGGATTCAGAGCAAAGGGGCTCTCTGGGTTTAATTGTGCCCCACAGCCACAGGTAAACCACAAGAGCAGACGTCATCTCCTGCAACCATTGAAATTCAAGGGCTAATTTCCATCCTGCCAAGTAGCAGATATACTTTAAACACTCTTGGCAACCTTTACTGGACTTTGTTCTCGGCTAATTCTTACTTTCTAGCTTTTTTATGGGGTTGTCAGCTGTGGTATTGCATCAATACCTAGATTGCCAAAGGTAGGGTTAAGTCATTTTACAAATGTAATACATATCCACTTGCGACTTCCCATTAGATATTTAAATTCTTTTGAGTGCCAAATAATTTTCTTCACACTTGATTACTTTTTCAAAATTCAGGTATATTTATTCCATATACAGGCTCTTATTCTCATTCAATATACAAGTTCTCTTACTCTCTACACGTGTTTCACCTTTGTTCATATCACAAAGGATCTTCAGGAGAGATCTGATCGCTGTTTTTTTAAAGAAAGGAAAACATAAATGTTTTATATTTAGTTCACAAAAAGAAAAATGATTTAACATGAAAAATATGTAACAGATGCTTTTATATTTTCTAACATTTTTCTGAACATTAATCATGAAGAAAAAAATAGTTCCTTGTAAATGGCACTCACCAATTTAGTTTAGTTTGGGCTTATTTTGCCACAATTCAATAATTCAACTTTGTTCTTTGTATTTCTGTGGGTTGGCTTTAAATTTCCTTTGGGTGTTTTACCCTTATTGGACAAGAAGGCACATATATATTTATTTTAGAATTTAGGTTAGGTTAATTAAAACCTTGTTTTGCTACATTCTAGTTTAGCAAACAAACTTCTAAGTCTAAGGGGGAATCAGGGTTTCCTTAGCTTACCTGTTTCACAGAGGTGATCCGCTTGTCACTCTCAAGCTCCTTTTCTGGTGCGCTTTTTTAAATTACAATTCGCGCATTTAAATACTGTTTTCGCGTGTGATGTCATCACGCTCGCGTTACTGCGTGCGTGGTGACGTCATCACGCACTCACGTACAACGTGGCGGCCAAGTAGCAGATATACAATTATCAGACAGAACGACACAGGGTGGGTTTTTGGAGTTTGCAAATGGACTTGCCCACAATTTCCTGTCAAGTTCTTGTACTCAAACAGAGCAGGTAGGAAACTGTCTGCTGCTGACCACATGCTGCAAATCTTCTGCATCGGTGAGAAAGATCCCGAAAGTGTAACGATGGGCTAAAGTTGTAACATGCCTTTCTTCGGTAAAACGGAAAATACGAACTGGAAAGAAACGTGTTTAACGTTACCATTATTGATTGTGCAATTTGTGAATAAACTGCAATCTGGAAAGTACATTTATTTTTAAAACTAGTGTACTTTTATACTGTTCCCAACACAAAGAGTGACACACATGGGGCCTTGACAAACACAGAAATACTATCATTTGAGTTGGGTTCAGATAGGATTTCGCAAGGCCATCAAAACCAGACTCTCTATGAATCAGCATGTATTTCCTGTATCTAATTCTGTATTTGTAACTAAGTAACCTGGTACGTACCTATTTCTGTATGTGTAACCGTACACCCTGCACTAAGACTACTTATGATGGGCGGCTTTCCTGTAACCCTGAATCAAGCCTTCTTAAGTTCCTCTTATAGCGCCTTGATGCATGCGGGTTGCAGTGGCTCTACACATCCAAATAAATAAATGTATCACTCCACAGCAAATCCTTTGGCTTTCACCTCCCCCTTCACCCTCAGGAATGTTAGTGTCCTCTGTGCTCTTGATTTGAGGCTATCATTGTTGGTGCCATTTGGCAAATCTGTACAAAAATCATGTGTGTTTTGTGTTCTATGATGCACATGTATGTTTAGTAACTATTGTATGTGCAGAGACACTTGAGGGCCAGGGGCCCATATTGAGTTTGGCTGCATGACCAACACTTGTGCCTGACTGCAGAGCACCACCTATTAAGAGTTTTTGCTAGTACATCCAAAACATCCAATGTTTGTGCCCTAGTGCACAACACTGTCGATTAGAGCCTTAGAGTAATGGACTAACTCAGATGGTTCAAAATCCTGTAAAAAATAAAGAATTGCTGATTCAAAACCCTATCATCGCATGTGCAAATGTGACACAAGGGTAGTGTGGCTACAGGTGCATTAGATGTGAGAGAATGCACATCACCACCTATTAACCATATATGGCACTGGACCGCTGTGGGCACATGTTGGTTGGTGCCAGATTCCATAATGCCACCTATTAAATGCCTACGGTACTGCAAACTGGTACATCCAATGGTGCATTTTAAAGCCTGTGATAGTGCACTCCTACATACCATGCACCAGTGCTAGCCTCCACAGTATGGTACAATGCATACATTGGTGGCATACCTTTGCACACGAGAAGGGCGTCTTCGTTGCTAAATGTCAGTGTTTAGTGATGCAAAATAAGGAGAATATATAGGTGTGCTTTCCTCATGCATTGATTGTGACTACTGGTTTACAAATCATATTTAGGTGTGCTCCCATTCTGCATTTGTTTTGTTCTGCTAGTTAAAATCATACTTACTCCCTGGTTCTCAGTTTTTTTCTGCCCCTTGCTCCCGTGTACCCCCTCTACCTTTAGCTTCCCACTGTTTCTTCCCATTCCCATTGTGTCTCCTTGTTTGCATGCGCCCTCGTGTCAACTCCCTCCCGCTTGCCTCAGCTGCTCAGCCTGGTTAAGTGTAACACAGTCTGTGCCCCCTCATAATGGCACTCTCTATCTCTACTACCTTCTCCAACTGTTTCTCTGTCTCCTATCCTTCACCGCTCACCAAGTCTGGCAGGAAGGAACTTAAGGAGGACACTTGGCTCCAACCCAGGCTTTCCTATCGTTGACACCTACGTCAGCGCTTCCGCCAGAGAGACTCTCACCGACATCCTCTTTGTCGTTCCTTCCCCCGACATATGGACTCTTCATATGGTTGCTCTGCTCTCTCCCTACTCTTCCTCACACAGCAATGGTGGAACCCGCTGGGAGGTCCGTCTTATCTCCTCCTCGACCTCCAGGGTCATCATAAATGCATATCAATATCGTACCATCTTGCCACAAAGGCCTCAACCCAACCTCCTTCTTTTTGATAGGCTCTTCCCTCGCCTTATCAACTTTCCACCTCCCTCCTCACTGGCTCCCTTGCCAACTGCAACTTAGGCCTCCCTGGCCCCCTTGCCAGCTAGACACACCTTGGCTTCCTTGCCTCCACCTGGTCACATGCCTTTATTATGGCTCATTTGACATCTTCTACTATCCTGCCTCCCTTGCCCACACACTCAGCACTGACATTCTTGTCAGCCTCTCCCACGCTGAAGCCCTTGCCACCCACTGTCGATTCATCTGTGGCTCCTTGCCCTCTGCCGCCCCTCCTTCACTGGTGCCCTTGCCATCCACTACTGTCCCAGCTCCCTTGCCTGCACTTCCTTCAGTCCCTCTGCCTTCTCCTGTCTCTATCTCTTTGGCACCCACGCTGCTTACGGGTGGGCCCTCTGTCCCCTAGAGCCCCCACGTAAGTCCTTTTAAAAATGGCAATCTGCTCCACGTTGAGAGGGGAGTGAGTGTGCACAGCTGAATTCAAAAGAGTATATTGTTTTTTATATCGAGCACATGTCTCTGCGTGGGGTGCAAACCCAGCACAAAGGTGCCTCCGTTTTGGGGCACAGGGACGAAATGAAAAAAAGGACCTCGGCTATTGAGCCAGCGTTGTGGACTGCACTACCAGTCGCCAATAATTGCTTTTTTTTTTACTCATAATGAGGTTAGTAGTATTTCATGGAATTGAAAAATCAAGCTCGGTTGTCCTAACTGTCAACAGGACATCTTGGCTCTACCATGACTTGTACGTTTTGCCACCTATGGCAAGTGACTCTACACATTGACACTCAGAATTATTTTTAGGCCAACCAGTAACTATCAGTCATATATTTAGATTACTGTTCATGAATTTGGATATTCATTGCAAAGGGTTGCCGTCTCCTTTGATCACATTTAATTATCACCTATAAGCATATTGTTGAATGCGACAAGACACCATTGATATATGAAAAAGGATGAGCAGCTACCCGTACGTACGGTCACATACCATATTAATACTCCTTTGATTATCCATACATTTTTTAGTTTGACTTTGTGTGTGTAAGGAGCTGGCCTACCCTACTGCAGCCTCATCCTCTATTGCACCCACCCAGGCCCTTTGTGGGGCCTGTGCTGTACACTTCACTGCCAAAACACAGGACCTCTCTCTCCTCTGCACCCACTCCTCATGCACCATCATCTCCTGGGCCTCCCTCGGCCATCCCACCATGCCCACTCCCCTCTCCTCCATCCCGCCTGTCAGGAGGCTTCTAGACAAGTCCGGTCTATGAAAGCCTCTTTAAAACAGGTGGACCCTTGCTCCTCCAAAACCATCAATGACAACATTGACTCTCTAGCTCCAGCCTTGCCAGACCTCTGCAACCTCTCCTTCACCTACTGGAGTTTTCCCCACTTCTCTCAAGCACTCTCTTGTGCACCCTCTGCCGACCCCTCTATTCTGGCAAACTATCACCCAATCTCCATCACTCCTTTCCTGGGCAAACTCCTGGAGAAGTTGGCTATCTCTCAGCTTACCCTCCATACTGAATGTGTTGGCTGTCTCCATGACCATCAGTCTGGCTTTAGAGCATCCAGAGGCATGGAAACTGATCTTCTGAACACCCATGAAGACCTGCTCTCAAACCTTGAATCTAACTCTCTCTCTGTCCTCATTTTCCTTGACCTATCCTCTGCTTTTGATACAGTAAACCACAGCATCATGATCTCCCATCTCCGTGATACCCTGGGCATCACAGATCAGGCCCTGTCGTGGCTTGCGTCCTTTCTCTCTGACAGTCCTTCCCAGGTGGAGATTGGGTCCTTTCTCTCCGCTATCACTCTCTTCACCTGTGGTGTCCTCGAGGGATCTAATCTATCCACCTGGTTTTTCAATGTCTATGTGGCCCCTTTGGCCCACAAGATCTCTGCCTTCACCTCCACCTTTCAGTGTTATGCGGATGACACACAGCTCTCTTTCAGGCTACCCTCAGCCTCTTCTTCCACCTCTCTCATTCCTGACTGTCTGTCCGCAATTCAGTCCTGGTGTGCTGCTAATGATCTCTGCCTCAATGCCAGCAAGACAGAGATTGTCCTCATGGGGGCGCCTGCTCCCATTTTCCCACTCTTACTCTGGTTTGCCTCCCTTGGGCCTGCGCCCCCACCCGCCAGTGAGGCAAAAAGTCTGGGGATCATCTTCCACTCTACTCTCTCCTTCTCTTCTCACATCTCAGACATGCCCAAATAGTCTCACTACCAGCTGCACTTCCTCAGAGGTATTCTACCTCTACTCACCTTCCCCAGAGGCTCACTGTGTCCAGAGCCCTGGTTCTCTCCAGGCTGGACTACTGTAACAGTTTCTTTCTCAGTCTTCCCACTTCTATTCTCTGACCTCTTCAACTTATCCAAAACAGAACCGGGAAACTTATCCTAGGCCTCAAACCCAGGGACCGCATGTCTCTGGTGCTTAAATCACTCCACGGACTCCCTGTGGCTACAAGGACCTCTTCATAGTCCACAAGGCTTTCTCGGTCACTGGACCCTACTATCTAAAAAACTCTTTTCCCAAATACTCTCCTTCTAGAGCACTCCGCTCGGCCTCCTCCAACTCTCTGTGGGTGAGTCATTTTTCCAAACAGAGATTCGGTGGTAGATCCTTATCCTCTGCAGGTTCCTCCCTCTGTAACAGCCTCCCTGCCTCTCTCTGTCCTGAGCCAGACCTCCTTAAGTTCCGGAAGCTCCACAAAACCTTCCTCTTCTCTTCCTCTTTCTCACTCCCTCTCCCCTGCTAACCTCCTTTCTCTTCTCTCCTGCTTCCCTCCTTCTTTCTCTTCCCCAACCTGCTCAGTTAGTTGACTGTTCGCCTGGTGCACCTCCAGAGCCTCACAGGTCCCAGGCTCCCCCGCCAATCCTGCACTTGCCGCCGGGCCTCTGCACTCTGCTTGGCATTAATGCAATATGCTCCATGAGAGGGGCAACTACTATGCACTTAACTCAGGCCCCTGCTGGACTGGTCGCACTTTGTCCCCTCCTCCTAAACTCGCACTTCCTGTTCTGCGTACTTGCATGACCTTGAATGTACTAGGTCTAGCAAGTCTGTCTGCCCGGTCCTCCCTCTGTCTCCCCTCCCTTGCTTGGTCTAGCCTGAAATACTCATGCGTAGGCGCATTGGATGACCAACCATCAAGCAATCTGAAATGTCGACAGGCCTAGTACTGTAGTTTATTGTTCTGTATGTTCCCCCACCCCTTGTCCCCTCACTCGTTATCAAGCACTTACACTAGTAGATATGCCTCTGGCCTAGTATGCTAGTTATTGTTGTTTGATCAATCGGAATCTTTAAGGCATAAGAATGAAGACTGTATTCCCTTTTTCCCTTCCCGCCTCCAACGCTGGAGCCCTTGCCACCCACTGTCGATTCATCTGTGCCTCCTTGCCCTATGCCGCCCCTCCTTCACTGGTGCCCTTGCCATCCACTACTGTCCCAGCTCCCTTGCCTGCACTTCCTTCAGTCCCTCTGCCTTCTCCTGTCTCTATCTCTTTGGCACCCACTGTCATGATGCCCGCTCCCGGGGAGCCGGTTCAAGCCCTGCGTCCCCGAAAGCGGACATCCAGTCCCCAAGGAAAGACCCAGCAACCCCATATAGGGGCCGTTTGGACAGTGTCCTGGCACCTATGGCGCCAGACTCATAAAAGACATCAGTCCTGGCGCCATAGGCGCCAGGCTCATTATGGGAGTGCTTGGGTGCACTTACCTGATGCAGACCATGGCCAGCCCCTCCATGGGAGTCAGGTGAGCGTTACAGAACGCAAAGCCTTCCTACAAATTCCCACCCAGGCGCTATGGAAAGTTCTGAGACTGATCAGTTGGCCCAATTACTAGGGGAATTACGGGCCGAAGTGCATGCCGCTCGTCAAGAGACTAATGCCCTCAGGAGGGAATTAATAATATCAAAGGAAAGAACTGATGACCTGGCCAGACAGCTTTTGCAAGGTCAAGCTGGGCAAACTCCTCTACCCGGTTCCGGAGGGAACCCCGCTCCTGTGGTTTCCAGTAACCCTGTGCTGATTAATCTACCCAGAAACATGCCGCTGGCCCCACCCGAACGCTTTGCTGGGGACCCCAAACGATTCGCCGTATTCATGAATCAGTGTCGTTTGCACTTCCTATGCAGACCTGGGGCCTTCCCTAATCAGACTAAGGTAGCCTTTGTATTGTCATATCTCAGCGGCTGAGCTGCCGATTGGTCAGTTCCAATGGTTACTCAAGATGACCCGATTCTCTGTGATTTTCAAGGGTTTCAAGCAAGCATGGAAAGGTTATTTGCTCGACACTCTCAGGGCAGGCTCTGGATTACGAACTTCTATCCCTGCGACAGGGCAATCAGGACCTCCTATCCTATATTGCAACCTTTAATAGACTAATTGTGGAAACGGGATGGCCAGAGGATAAAAGAGTCACGTTGTTTTATCGAAGCCTACGGGGAGAACCTAAAGATGTCTTGGCCTAAGTTGTAAATCCGCCCCAAGAATGCTCAGAGTATATAGACTTAGTGGTCCAATTGGATCACAGACTTCAAAACAGAAATTCAGATCGGTCCAGGTTTGAGACCCGGGTGTTGGTCAAAACCCATGCTAATCCCAAGGGAGTTGATGTCTCTGAGCCTATGCAAATTGGAGGGGTTAAAGGACCCTTAACTCAAAAGGAACGTGAAAGGAGGCGGCAGTTAAAATTATGTCTTTATTGTGGGAATTCTGGACACTTTCTACGAGATTGCCCGGCAAAACCGCCCCGAAAGGCAGTAGGAGCCGCTGATAAAAATCATAAAGACTCTGTTTCAGGAAACGACTCCACCCGACAAGCGTAGGGGTCCGCTTGCCGAGCTTGAAAACTAACTCTCAGACCTCGCATTTCATTGTGCCAATGGTTCTCGTAGATCCAGAACAGCCTAAGCGGTTGCATGCAATAAAGGCATACATCGATAGTGGGGCTATTGGAAACTATGTAGATTGTGAATTGGTCTCTAGGATTAACCTCCCTCTCCGTCCTAAAACTAGCAAAGATGTCATCACCACAGTCGATGGAACTGAAATTGCCTCTGGACCGGTAACACATTCCACTACTGAGGTGACTCTTATTGGTCCCGACGGCCATCGGGAGGGTGTTGTGTTTGATGAAATCAAGGCTCCACAGTTTCAGGTTATTCTTGGAATCCCTTGGTTAGAGACACATAATCCTCGAATTGATTGGCGAGCTAAGAGAATAACCTTCCCGGATTGTACACAAACCTGCTACCCAGAAAACCTGAAGATTAATCTAGCATCTGTAACCACTGCCTCCATGCAACTACCTCCGGAATACCAAGACTTTCAGGACGTCTTCCAAAAGGAACAGGCCAACACGTTACCTCCTCACAGATCGTACGATTGCCAAATCGATCTGGTGCCCGGTGCACAACCCCCTTGTAGCAGGATTTATGCCCTTACCGAACCTGAGAACCTGCATTTGAGAAAATATTTGGATCAATACCTAGCTAATGGTTTTATTCGCCCGTCAAAGTCCCCGGCATCCTCGGCTTTGTTCTTCATGCCCAAAAAAGAAGGTGACCTTAGAACTTGTATCGATTACCGCGCATTGAACCAGATAACGGTTAAAAACCGTTATCCTCTGCCTCTGATCCCTGAACTCCTTGACCAGGTGAAGGACGCTTGCATATACACCAAGTCAGATCTCCGGGGGGCTTATCATCTGGTACGAGTTAAAGAAGGTGACGAATGGAAAACTGCCTTCCGTACTAAATACGGATTATTCGAGTACCAGGTGATGCCTTTCGGATTGTGTAACGCGCCGGCTGCCTTCCAATACTTTATGAATGATGTCCTTCGGGAACTCATCGATGTTTGTGTTGTCGTATATATCGATGACATTCTGGTGTACTCCTCTTCGGAATCTGGTCACAGAAAACACATCAGGGCAGTACTTGAAAAACTGTGCCAACACAAACTATTTGCTAAATTGGAGAAATGTGTTTTCCATACCACAGAAGTCGAGTTTCTAGGTTTCATCCTGACACCCAAAGGAGTCCGAATGGACTCAAGAAAAGTGGATGCCATCCTCAAATGGCCATCACCTAGCTCTGTAAAAGGGGTTCAAAGTATGCTCGGCTTTGCCAATTTCTATCGCAGGTTTATCCCGGAATTTTCACGCGTGGTACAACCCATTACTGCACTCTTGAGGAAAAATAAACGTTTTGAATGGTCTGAAGAAGCTGAGCAGGCCTTTCAGGATTTAAAAGCTAAGTTTACCTCTGCACCTATATTGAAACACCCGCGTCCAGATCTCCCTTATGTAGGTCGAGACTGACGCATCCAGCCTAGCCATGGGAGCTGTCCTGTCCCAAAGAGATCCCGAAACCAACCAACTGCATCCCGTAGCATTTTGGTCCAGAAAATTCTCGGCACCCGAGGTTAATTATGCAATCACTGACAAAGAACTGTTAGCCATTAAGTCCGCTTTTAAAGCCTGGCGGCATTATCTGCTTGGCGCTCGACATACCATCACAGTGATCACTGATCACCGGAATTTACAGTATTTGAAAACCGCCAAGGCTCAGTCATCACGGCAGCTCCGATGGGCTTTGTTTTTCGCTGAATTTGATTTCGTGATTACCTATCGACCTGGCTGCGAGAATGGCAAAGCAGACGCCTTATCCCGAATTGGAATGGGAGAATCTGATACAAACTCAGAACCAGTACCAATAATTCCAGAACAGAGGATTCTAGGCATGACTTCGTTACAGACGCTTGAAGACATTCAAGCCAGAGTGAAACAACTCCTGGACCCTACAACCTTACAGGATTGGATACAAAAGGGATCAGACTTTACCATGGATAATGGTTTACCTTATTTCCAAGGACGCTTAGTCCTGCCACATAAGGAATTACACAAACTAGTTATTTCCGGTTATCATGATACATTAATAGAGGGACACCCCGGTATTGCCAAGACAGAGGAAAAGGTGAAACGACAATTTTGGTGGCCCTCTTGGCGAAAAGATGTTAAATCTTTTGTGATGTCCTGTGGTGTTTGCGCCCAAAATAAAAGTCAAAAGAAAAGACCAGCCGGTCTCCTTCAACCTCTAGACATACCGCCAGCACCCTGGCACACCCTATCAATGGATTTTATTACGGATCTGCCTCCTTGTTCAGGGTACAATACTATTCTGGTAATTGTGGATTTGTTTTCCAAAATGGCCCACTTTATTCCTTTGAAAGGTTTACCTTCAGCTTCTGTCCTAGCCAAAGAATTCCTCGAAAATATTGTTCGGCTACATGGATTCCCATCTATACTAATCTCTGACCGGGGAAGCCAATTCATTTCCCACTTCTGGCGCAAATGTTGTCAAATGGCGCAGATCGACATAAGATTATCGACCAGTCACCACCCTCAGACCGATGGTCAGACCGAGAGGACAAATCAGACCCTTGAGCAGTACTTACGGTGTATGTTACAGCAATCTGAAAGCAACTGGAAAGACATTCTTTGGATAGCCGAATATGCATATAATAATTCGGTACACTCTGGAACTGGCCACAGTCCTTTTTATACTTTGTTTGGGCATCACCCTCGAACCTCAAACCTTGACTCACCTCAGAACCTCGGAATGCCTGCAGTAGAACATCTGCATTCTACAATTACCCAAGCCTTCAAAGAGGCAACTACGCATTTACAACAAGCCAAGAGAAAATACAAGGTGAATGCTGATCTACATCGGAGTGAAGCACCTCAGTATCAGATTGGGGATCAAGTGTGGTTTGCTACCAGACATTTACCACTCAAAGGGCCTCGAACTTTTAACCCAAAATATCTGGGACCTTATTCTATTACGGCAATAATTAACCCAGTGGCTGTTAAACTTGATCTACCAGCTACTATGCGAATTCACCCTGTTTTCATGTGTCACTTCTGAAACCAGTGGTACCCGGAACCCGACTACTCAAACCTCCAGAACCTATTCTAATAGATGGAGAGCCCGAATTCGAAGTGAAGAACATTTTACACTCAAAAATGTTTAGGTCAAAACTGTTCTACCTAATTGATTGGAAGGGGTACGGACCTCAGGAGAGGTCGTGGGAACCCAGCGACCATGTGCATGCACCTCGATTAGTCAGGAAATTCCACCGACTCTTCCCAGACAAACCAAAACCCCCGGAGGGAACAACCTTGGGAGGGGCCTTGGGGGGGAGTGCTGTCATGATGCCTGCTCCCGGGGAGCCGGTTCAAGCCCTGCGTCCCCGAAAGCGGACATCCAGTCCCCAAGGAAAGACCCAGCAACCCCATATAGGGGCCCTTTGGACAGTGTCCTGGCGCCTATGGTGCCAGACTCATAAAAGACATCAGTCCTGGCGCCATAGGCGCCAGGCTCATTATGGGAGTGCTTGGGTGCAATTACCTGATGCAGACCATGCTGCAGGATCCCGGCCTCCTTGAGGCCTGAAAGGAACTACTTTACCTGTGGGACTAATTTACCATCCGGGCGTGGTCAGGGAAGGATACATACCTGATTGGAGGAAGGATACATACCTGGAACTTCTTCCAAGGCTATTTAAACCCCACCCGAACAGCCACACGTGCTTCGCGTTGTTCTGCATCTAGCAGCTGGACGCTCACCGTGTCTGCTCCTGCATCCTGACTTCTGTAACGCCTGCCAGCATCCTGGATCACCTGCAAAGGAAGAGAAGAAGAGAACAGAAGAAGGAAAAGTCCTTACCTGCTAAATCCGCATCCCGGAGACATCTCGCCGACAATCCTGAAAAGGAAGACTTTTATTTAAAAGCTCATCGCGTCGATCGCTGCAGCGCCGCATTCCACTCACCTTTACAGGGCGCCTCCATGTTCAGCAGCGATCATCCGGATTCGCAGTCACGCCCCAGCGCCTAGGGAGAAAAAGGCAAGAACAAAAGGTGAGAGAGAGAAGGGAATAAGGAAAGCTAAATCTCCATGTTAAGACTTACCTGTTGATTCATTCCCTCTTAATTTCGGGTCCGCGCCGCATCCTGGCATTTCTGGACCCCGGCCCCTAAGGGGAAAAAGAGACATCAGCGTTAATGAGCGAATGAAAAGAAATTACCAAAAAACGCTCATTAAAGACTTACCTGATTTCTACAAGAATTTCACCTCTCATCTCGGGTCGGTGCCTGTTCCCCGGCATTCCGTACCCCGGCCCCTATGGGGAAAAAGACACTAGCATTAGTACATTAATGCATGGACACAAGGGGAACCTCTTATCAAAAAACTTACCTGGAAGCCAAGCAAGTTTGGTTCTCACCAATCCGAAACTCCAGTGAAGTAACTGGATACCAACGCACCCCTGCATCAGAAGCAGGATGGAGAGCTCGTCCTTCCAGACCCTAAGGTGAGACGCTACGGGGAATCACAGAAGGGTTTCGAGGAGGGTGAGAGGGGAAAGTGGGAGGCCGATTGCATTACCCCGCAGACAGTTAATCCCCTATTTTCGCCTACAGAAGGATACTTCTGCGAGCCAGACAAGCCAGATTTGGGGGCCCGGTCCAGTCCGTCTTCCGAACCCTGCGCATCACCTTAGAAGGGGTCACAGCAGCGCGATCCAGGCCAGCGCCTCCGTGGGAGTCAGGTGAGCGTTACACCCACGCTGCTTACGGGTGGGCCCTCTGTCCCCTAGACCCCCCACGTAAGTCCTTTTAAAAATGGCAATCTGCTCCACGTTGAGAGGGGAGTGAGTGTGCACAGCTGAATTCAAAAGAGTATATTGTTTTTTATATCGAGCACATGTCTCTGCGTGGGGTGCAAACCCAGTACAAAGGTGCCTCCGTTTTGGGGCACAGGGACTAAATGAAAAAAAGGACCTTGGCTATTGAGCCAGCGTTGTGGACTGCACTACCAGTCGCCAATAATTGCTTTTTTTTCACTCATAATGAGGTTAGTAGTATTTCATGGAATTGAAAAATCAAGCTCGGTTGTCCTAACTGTCAACAGGACGTCTTGGCTCTACCATGACTTGTACGTTTTGCCACCTATGGCAAGTGACTCTACACATTGACACTCAGAATTATTTGTAGGCCAATCAGTAACTATCAGTCATATATTTAGATTACTGTTCATGAATTTGGATATTCATTGCAAAGGGTTGCGTCACCTTTGATCTCTTTTGATCACATTTAATTATCACCTATAAGCATATTGTTGAATGCGACAAGACACCATTGATAAATGAAAAAGGATGAGCAGCTACCCGTACGTACGGTAACATACCATATTAATACTCATTTGATTATCCATACATTTTTTTGTTTGACTTTGTGTGTGTAAGGAGATGGCCTACCCTACTGCAGCCTCATCCTCTATTGCACCCACCCAGGCCCTTTGTGGGGCCTGTGCTGTACACTTCACTGCCAAAACACAGGACCTCTCTCTCCTCTGCACCCACTCCTCATGCACCATCATCTCCTGGGCCTCCCTCGGCCATCCCACCATGCCCACTCCCCTCTCCTCCATCCCGCCTGTCAGGAGGCTTCTAGACAAGTCCGGTCTATGAAAGCCTCTTTAAAACAGGTGGACCCTTGCTCCTCCAAAACCATGAATGACAACATTGACTCTCTAGCTCCAGCCTTGCCAGACCTCTGCAACCTCTCCTTCACCTACTGGAGTTTTCCCCACTTCTCTCAAGCACTCTCTTGTGCACCCTCTGCCGACCCCTCTATTCTGGCTATCTCTCAGCTTACCCTCCATACTGAATGTGTTGGCTGTCTCCATGACCATCAGTCTGGCTTTAGAGCATCCAGAGGCATGGAAACTGGTCTTCTGAACACCCATGAAGACCTGCTCTCAAACCTTGACTCTAACTCTCTCTCTGTCCTCATTTTCCTTGACCTATCCTCTGCTTTTGATACAGTAAACCACAGCATCATGATCTCCCATCTCCGTGATACCCTGGGCATCACAGATCAGGCCCTGTCGTGGCTTGCGTCCTTTCTCTCTGACAGTCCTTCCCAGGTGGAGATTGGGTCCTTTCTCTCCGCTATCACTCTCTTCACCTGTGGTGCCCCGAGGGATCTAATCTATCCCCCTGGTTTTTCAATGTCTATGTGGCCCCTTTGGCCCACAAGATCTCTGCCTTCACCTCCACCTTTCAGTGTTATGCGGATGACACACAGCTCTCTTTCAGGCTACCCTCAGCCTCTTCTTCCACCTCTCTCATTCCTGACTGTCTGTCCACAATTCAGTCCTGGTGTGCTGCTAATGATCTCTGCCTCAATGCCAGCAAGACAGAGATTGTCCTCACGGGGGCGCCTGCTCCCACTTTCCCACTCTTACTCTGGTTTGCCTCCCTTGGGCCTGCGCCCCCACCCGCCAGTGAGGCAAAAAGTCTGGGGGTCATCTTCCACTCTACTCTCTCCTTCTCTTCTCACATCTCAGATGCCCAAATAGTCTCACTACCAGCTGCACCTCCTCAGATTTATTCTACCTCTACTCACCTTCCCCAGAGGCTCACTGTGTCCACAGCCCTGGTTCTCTCCAGGCTGGACTACTGTAACAGTTTCTTTCTCAGTCTTCCCACTTCTATTCTCTGACCTCTTCAACTTATCCAAAACAGAACCGGGCCCCAAACCCAGGGACCGCATGTCTCTGGTGCTTAAATCACTCCACGGACTCCCTGTGGCTACAAGGACCTCTTCATAGTCCACAAGGCTTTCTCGGTCACTGGCCCCTACTATCTACAACACTCTTTTCCCAAATACTCTCCTTCTAGAGCACTCAGCTCAGCCTCCTCCAACTCTCTGTGGGTGAGTCATTTTTCCAAACAGAGATTCGGTGGTAGATCCTTATCCTCTGCAGGTTCCTCCCTCTGTAACAGCCTCCCTGCCTCTCTCTGTCTTGAGCCAGACCTCCTTAAATTCCGGAAGCTCCACAAAACCTTCCTCTTCTCTTCCTCTTTCTCACTCCCTCTCCCCTGCTAACCTCCTTTCTCTTCTCTCCTGCTTCCCTCCTTCTTTCTCTTCCCCAACCTGCTCAGTTAGTTGACTGTTCTCCTGGTGCACCTTCAGAGCCTCACAGGTCCCAGGCTCCCCCGCCAATCCTGCATTTGCCGCCGGGCCTCTGCACTCTGCTTGGCATTAATGCAATATGCTCCATGAGAGGGGCAACTACTATGCACTTAACTCAGGCCCCTGCTGGACTGGTCGCACTTTGTCCCCTCCTCCTAAACTCGCACTTCCTGTTCTGCGTACTTGCATGACCTTGAATGTACTAGGTCTAGCAAGTCTGTCTGCCCGGTCCTCCCTCTGTCTCCCCTCCCTTGCTTGGTCTAGCCTGAAATACTCATGCGTAGGCGCATTGGATGACCAACCACCAAGCAATCTGAAATGTCGACAGGCCTAGTACTGTAGTTTATTGTTCTGTATGTTCCCCCACCCCTTGTCCCCTCACTCGTTGTCAAGCACTTACACTAGTGGATATGCCTCTGGCCTAGTATGCTAGTTATTGTTGTTTGATCAATCGGAATCTTTAAGGCCTAAGAATGAAGACTGTATTCCCTTTTTCCCTTCCCGCCTAGAAATGCTTTGAAGCATTTCACTTGTGTATAAGAGCTTTACAAATGAACAATTACAATATACAAATGCAGCACATACGAAGAACAACAGCAATGCACTTCACAGGGTAGACTAAAGTATTCCTTACAGGCAGCATGCTACAACACTAGCTCCAACTTACATGGTAGCCCTGGCTTCTACAAAACGGCTGATCCCATGCACTCATAAGTCGTTTTGTTCACTTTTAAACATAATTGCATGTGTCTCATCTGTATTGCAGGTCTCCTCTTTAACTTTATCTGCTGTTGTAGCTTGAGGTGCAAAGAGGAAATGTTGCATCATTTTTGTTGCCACAAAATATATTTGTCAATGTTTAACTATGCACTATGGAGTACCCTACTCCCTTTACAACACAAATAAGTACAATAAATATGATTCAAGGACCTAGGTTCAAAAAATTTCTATGCGCGCTGAAAAATTATCCAGAGGTCTCATTGAATAAATCTGTATCAAAAATATGTATTCAGCGTGATACAAACATTATATAATAAATGACAATTAATCATGTATGAATCATCACTAGTAACAACAATTAGAATGCAGTTAAAATAACATTTAAAATAATGTAGGTGACATTACTCATTTCTACACCACACAATTCATTCATTAATTCATTCAACACACGTCCTCATACAAACACACATATACAGTAATACTTTCACATACATTTTGGATGATATTCAAATGACAACAGGAAAAAAGTCCATAATGTTAAACAGTTGTCAAATATGTCGTCATAATTTGGACTGGATTTAATGATGGTTAAAGTATAGATAGATGATCACATCCCCAATTAGTTTCCGTTTCTGACTGGTTTCGACGTGTAGGATTATTTTGACCACGTCTTCATCAGGGAATCCAAATAGTATACTAAGATAGCTGGGACACTGCATTGAAACTGCAAAGTGTTTAAAATAGCAATCCAGCGCGCTCGGCGCTCGAGTCCCCTTCCTCCTTCTTCCCTCATTCCCCAGCACAATCCCGCCTCCCAACCCTCCCCCCGGCACCTGATTGGTCTCCTGGCCACATATCATGAACCCTTCCAGGGCAGCCCTCTGCCCGGCAGCCCCTGTGGCTAAGGGCAGCTCCGACATCGGCGGCTCCAAGATGTGTCTGCAGGTGTCCGCAGGGGACGCCAAGGAAGCCAGCCACTAACAGACACCAACAAAAACTGTGAGTGTGGCATGGGTGGGGAGTAGAGCAATTACTCTACTCTAGAAAACCTCTGCCACTCTATCTTACCTCCCAATAACATAGAGTGCCATAATATTAGCATGTCCACACTTAGATAGAATTGTAAATATTAGCAGGTCAACACTTAGATAGAATTGTGAACATTAGCCTGCGTCGCATCTAGATGAAATTGTGAATATTGGCATGTACACACTTAGAAATTGTTAATATTAGCATGTCCACACTTAGATGGAATTGTGAACATTAGACTGCGTTGCATCCAGATAGGATTTTGATTGAAGGATATCATGCCCGCGCCTAGATGAAACCTGAATGTTAGCATCTGCCACACTTAGAACTGTGAACACCAGCCTGCGCCGCATCTAGATAGGATTGTGAATGTTAGCATGCACACACATAGATAGAATTCTGAACATTGGCCTCCGCCGCATCTAGATGGGATTGTGAAGGCCAACAGGTGCCACACTTAGACAAAACTGTGAATGTTAGCATGCTAAAGGTCAGGTAACCCACTAACTAATATAACCTCAAACTCTGCATACTTATCACACTCAAAAACTCACACAACCATCTCTCGCACCACACGCCGCACGCACTTCACAGCACTGCAACAACACATAAGCCGAGCAACAGCACAGGCGGACTGACACAGATCCAATACCCGCACCAAAGCTCAGCACCCGGTGTATACCGAGTTGAAGCTGCCAACAGAACACCACTCCTCTCACTATCCTACTCCCTCTTCCTCTTACTAACCCATCCCACCTTATCGTTTACAGATCCGCCAGAGCGCCTGGGGACCAATTCCGTTGGTGACGGTGCGCGATACAAATACCTTTAACATTTAACATTTAACATTGATGCTAATGTGTGTACTCTGGCTTGTGAGATTCACAATTGATCTTTTTCTCTGTTCACGTGCATGAATGATTTCAAGCTGTATTTGTATTCTTGTAGGGTTTTATATTCAATTTTAGTAGCTTTGTTGTCTGTAATGCATATTTATTTATACTCTCTTGTAGTATACTATTTGGATTCCCTGTTTTAAATGTGATTTTACCTGCAATCTAACGGTTGTTACTATTGATGATTCATACATAATGAATTGCCATTTATAGTTTTTGTATCAAGCTAAATAAATATGGTTAATTCACATTTATAAAATTCAGTTCTCTGGATAATTTTTCAGCACACATTGTTGTGGTAATACCCTGGTGTGGGGTCACCTTGCTCTTTCAGCATACTTGAAAACATTTCGATGCCATGTAAAAAACTTAGTAAAGTAATGAAGCATAGATTTGTAGCCTTGTGTTTCATCTGCACTTACGTGACCCAAGGGCGCCTATTTCCAATGTGTAGCACTCAACTACATAAGCACCATTCTCTCAAATGCATCAATTAGCAAATCTCTACCTAATGTAGACAGTTCCACTCAAAGAACAAAAGTGAACAAATAACAATAGTGCAGACACAGCATGGAAACAAAATAAACCCCACAGCACATTCAGCAAACCTCTCACCAGCTTAAACAGCTCAACTGTCCCTTAAAGAAATGGACGCTGCTGTAACAGAAATTTTAGCAGGATTCACCAGTTAAGCATGACTGTGCAGCTGACTGACACAGAGACACTCTCTTGTATAGCGAGCAAAGTTTGTTCCAGGCAAACCTAAAATGTGAGGGTAAGAAATTATATAGAGATTGGACATATAATCCAAGAGTGAAGGCGGTTTTTGAGGGTGGAGGACATTTGCCTCTCACAAATCTTCATTGGACTTTTAAAAAGGTGAGCTGGTCCCACTTTGAACTTTTCTGCCAAATTGTGGAAGATCACTCATAATAGTAATAACTAGCATTCTTATATACATCACACCAGCGCTAAGAAGCCTATACTGGCTCCCAGTAAAACAAACATTGCCAATGCCAACAGTTTGGACAATTTTTCCAAATGCCTAATACTTCTACACTAGCCAAAATGATTGTGTTTGGCAATGTTTGTAACAAGATTCCAGAGAAGGACAAGGGGTGGGTTCATAAATTGAGTGCCTGAAGCAGACCAGGTTTTATTACACCAATTGTGGGTTTACAACTCCAAATTAAGCCATTAACTCTCACATGGCTCCTTTGAAAAAACACTGGCAGGCTCTTTGAGCACACAGTTTGATGGTAAAGCTAGGTTAAAGGGAGCTCAAAGACTTCCCACGAGGAGGTGTTTTGGGCAGGGAGGGGTAGGAACTGGGTGGGACTGGCCATAGGGATTAGCATGCCCAGTCAATGGGTGGGCAAATAAACAAACAACTAAACACTTTGTGGCATGTTTCCTTATCTGTACTCTAAACAACCCATATAGACTATGTGTGCCTCCTCATATGTCATTCCTCTTTATCTGCACTCCAATTCAATAGTTTCAATAGTTCACTGTATAGGTGTCGCAAGCAACACCTAATAGTGCAAACTAAAAATGTGCATAAGGCTTCTCCCCTACTGCAATGGCACAGACAGGGTACCAAGCTGTAGTGTGGAATGTGGCCCAGAGCAGTGCCAAAGGTTATTATTAATTCAAAACCTTCCACCCATTACATTTTTGGGCTGTAATACGGCAGAAGATCTGAAATATGGACTGCAAGACTCTGTGATTTTAAATCTGGAAGATTTAGTCATTCTGAAGGGGAAAGAATTGAACAAGTCACACAGTGAACATACAAGAATGATTAGAAAGAACGCACATGCTCAGCAAACAAAATGCATGTAATTATAAATCCTTCCTTGTGCCACTATTAGGCCAAATAAAGACACACTACAAACCTTCATCCAAAAAAGGTCACAATTGGCCATCAGTGATATTATATCATGACACTCAGCTCTCAAGTTCTGAGGAGAAGAGCTAAATCCACTAATGCATCTGTCATGCCGTGGCATCAGTGACGGAACAAGCTCCCACTTCGCTGATGTACTTTCCGAACAGGGTAACTGTCAGAATCATTTCCCTTTTGCGATACTCATACTCAGTCTTGTTCTGTGCTATTGATGCATTAAATGCTGCATTTCTTATAACGTGCATCATTTCATATACGTAGTAAATTACAACTTTCCTGTCACCTGGTATAGCATTGAACACAGCGATACGCTCTCACTAATGACAGCATACCAGATGTTTTTCAATACAACTCCCAAAAGCCCAGCCAGTATGATCAAAGTATATTGATGCAACTGTCCACTGTACATAGTTATAAATGAAGACTGGTGAATAAACCGGTCACTCACCCCACTGCCTAGCATCTTATCTGATGACACAACACCATCGTTTCTTGATTTAAAAAAAGAAAAGTAACAGTGAACCGGATTCAGAAATTTTGCGCACATTCTGCCTCAGAAGAAGGTTCTCTTGGATATTCGTAATGTCAGCTACACATGAATAGGTAATTCAGGGTAATTCAGGGCTTTCCAAAATGCATTATGTACGATAGCCTTACTTGGGAGGCCGGTGCCAGTGCCAAGCCAGATGAATGCCACCCTGTGTGGGCTTCACTGCAGTCACGCTTCTACTGTTGCAAACATTCAAACAAACAACAGCTGACCCCTTGGGATATTTCCCTGGTCTGGGATCCTCCAACCACAGTCCTAGCAGCTCCTCACTGCAGGGTGCCCTTTGACCCATGCCCTGCAGCAGCATTTCAGATATGGAGCGCAGGAATCATTAGAGGGTCAATCAATGAAATGAGGGAGTGGGTGGGGAAAGTCCAGCGAGACAGTGTGCGCAAAGGGTCACATCAAGGAGATGAATTGGGCACAAGGTTCTACCGAGAGAACCGGAGCGAGCTGGAAAGGAAAGGTGTGGGTCTGCTTGATGGCCCTTTTTAAACAAACAGCTAGCAAGAATCACATTTTCAGCTCACTCTGCATTTTTGTTGTCTCCCTGTTCACCTAGTTCGGCACACAGCAGTTGCAGCTTTTGCAAGGCTTATTTTGTTTGGGAAACAAGTCTGTAAAACAGATAACATAAGTATGAAATGGACATTTTAGGGTTCAGCTGAGTGGATAGAACGATGGAATGAAGCACCTATATCTTATACATTTATAGTTTGGTACTATTTTAAGATGTTCAGCTGAAAGAAACAGTTCCCGAATAGACAATCCTAAAAGCAACCACTGACCTAAATGGCCATGACTGATTCAAACATTTTAAGATTAACAGCTTTCTATCCATGTGTAAGTATGCAATGTTTTTCTGTCCCTCGTCCAGTTCATCCCACTGAAGAAATCACGGGATTTGCCTTTCTCATTATGCTGACTGCATTGCTGAAGAGAAAAATAAAACATTTCTCTTGTGCATCCTGCTCCAAACAATGCCAGGTCTTTAGTAGAAGGGATCTTCACATTTTTCAGCTTACCACAAAGAGCAGATTCAGCCTGCATGTTTAAAGTTCATTTTTCTTTCCCATTTTCAGAGCATTATGCCTTTTCATCAGTCTGCATTCAGCTTATTTCATGAGCTAATTTTCACTAAATGTTATAATGAGAATCTGTTACATGTTAAATGGGATTGGATTAAGTAGTATGTTTGATTTAGGTTAGTATTATATTTAGTGCAGTTCAGTTCATTGAAAAAGAATCTTGAAGCATGTGCTCTGTGCTTTGGCATCTATTTAATTCTGCCTGAGACTCACACTCTTGAGTCCAGCTTCTGTATGTGCAACCATTTGTAACCTATGTTGTCTATAAGGCTAATGTGACCAGTTACCCCGGGGTTCGGCTGCGCTATACACATAAACAAACTAAACTAAACTAAACTAATGAGTTTCACACCCTTGGCCCCGGTTGAAGTTCAAACCCTTGCTAAAATGTGAATGTGAAATGCGGAGTCCATATGTTCAAATGTGGAGTGTATATGTTGAAATGCAGACTCTAAATGTTGAAATGTGGACTATATACCCCTACAAAGCCTCTACTAAAAAAAACTCCTTGGACCCTGTGGTGCCCAACAAATACAGGCCTATCACTGCAGTCCCTTTCCGATTGAAAATCCTGGATAGAGCGGCCTCTCTACAAGTTCAGCATTTCTTAGAAACTAACCATATCCTGGGAATGCGCCAGTCTTGATTGTACCCAGGTCATGGTACGGAATCAGCGCTGCTTGACCTAGAAAACCAGATGGATGAGGGTAGGGACCCTCCTCCTCCTTTTGGATTTGTCAGCTGCATTTGACTTGGTAGACCACAAAATCCTGTGTCACTACCTTAACACCTCAGCTAACTTCTCCCCTGAAGCCACAACTTGGATTGCCTCCTTTTTAGAGGGGAGAGTCTTGAGAGTGTTGGATGAGAACGCAAGTGCCTCACCGACACCTATCCCATGTGGGTCACATCAAGGCTCATGCATATCACCCATACTCTATAAGATCTTTACTAGACCGCTCTTTGGCATTCTGAATTCCATCGGCATAGCCTACACCAGCTATGCCGATGACACAGACATTCTTCTCCCTTACACTTGCAACTATGTGGAAGACTCCAACACTCTTTTATTTCAACTATATCCTGCTCCCAGTCTCCTCCTCATTGAAGACATTAGGGCTCTACCTCGATGCCAGCCTCTCACTGTCCCACCAAGTGAGAAGCCTATGCGACCAAACTACTAAATGCATCTAGACCCTTTCTGTCCACAGAGAGTTGCCTAATTATAGCTCGAGCAGTCATCGGCTCTAGGCTTGACTATTGTAATGTCCTCCTTTCCGGCACCTCGTACAAAAATATTCAGACGTTGGAAGTCATACAAAATAATGCTCTCCGAGCAACCCTTTATATTCCCAAGAGGAAGCTTATCTCTGCAGCTAGGACAGCAGTACACTGGCTACCTATACGCAAAAGTATCATGTTCAAAACACTGTCTGTTATAGATAAGTGCTTCTCCAACCCTGCCCCCACCCTACCTCTCTCAGAAAATCTGCAGAGTGCATTTGTCCAGGCCAACTACGACCCATATGCTCACTGCCTCCTCCAACTGAAGGTCACAAGCTCTAAAGCTGGAGTCTCGAGTTTCCCTTATATCACACCCAAACAGTGGAACTCCTTTTCTCCCACACTGAGAGCTGAACACTCCTACTGGGTTTTCCGAAGATTGCTAAAAACCTAGCTGTTTGCCTAGACTGTTCCTTTCTCCTGTGCACCTATATGTGATCCGCCTACCAATTGTTTTTCTGTTGTTTGCAAGTAACTGGTGTCTAAACAGCGCCTTGATGCCTCTGGGTTGTTTGAGCGCTTTATAAATGAAATAAATACGAGTGTAAAAATATTCATTCAACAAAACTTCATTACGTTCTTTACAATATCACAGTTTATTATAGGGTGTATATTTTACTTGGTACAGTGTATTCCATTCATCTTTATTTTCGGGAAGTACCGAAATATTTAGTCTCAACTGAGCGTCGTCCAGAATTCCTGAATCCAGAGTCCCAAGATCAGTAAATTGAAATGACATGTCCGAATTTGATTGGTTGATGAAATCCACCATTTTGGTTCCCTAAATATTAACGAGAATTAACAAATCCTTTGAAATAAGAGCTCCAAACACTTGTGCTTGCATTTGTTGGCGCACAGTTCACAGCGGTTGGCACCTTTCTTTGTCAGAGCTTGTGAAAGGAGTGCCAGGCCTCTTGTTCCTTGGCCCACTTGCATCTTTCTAAGTGCTACTTAGGCCACCAGATTTGTGAATACAACTTGAGTTCCATTGAGCACCAAGGGCGTGAGCTAGAATCCTGCAAATGTCTCCGGATCCACCAACCGGAGTATCAAATTCAGACCCGCATTCTCCACACCGTGGCCAAGGCCGAGGACTGTGTTTGGAGTGCTTGTATGTCATACATGGGCTTAGGCACATGTTTGGGTGATACGTTTGATAAAAAGTGGCCATGGTTTCAGTCAGGTCCAGTACATAGAAAGTCTCTCTCTGTTTACTGCATAGGTTTGCCAGAAGACTACACAGGGATTGTATGGTCAGCACGTCTGATTATGGATTGTATAGTATGACATTAGAAAACCAATCTAAATGACTGAAATTGCCCCTGCTATGATAATATAAAAAAACTCCACATTTCACTTCAAAACCTACATTGTTCAAGAATTACCCAGTTCATGTTGTATGTGTAGTTACGATTTCAATGCATGCAACGTAGATCCACACATGTCCCCTTATGACCCCATGAATCCAGCAATGCACTTTTAATTACCCAAGCCCCCCAAGGCATTGCTTAGGAACCAGATGGAGAATTTGTAAATCGGGATTTAGGGCAACCAAATTTGTTTGATGTGCAGTCGGATCACTGATCAGGGGTCATTTACCCTGACTCTTTATGGCAATACAGTGGCCTGTCCATGACAGTATGTAATTTATTTTCTCTGTTGCTTCATCCTGTGTTGGGTCACAAAATTCCTTTCATTACCCATTACATCATGTGATAGCTAGGTGGTTTTTCATAGAAAATCTTGTTTTTGGCAGAAACTGCAATAAAATAGTGACACATGTTTATGCAGCAAAATATAATACCTGCCATAGCCTAACTGGCCCCCTTGCCTCCAAACCTGGAGCACGTATAGAATTCCAAACTCAATAGTAACACAACATGGCATAGCATATGTTCACCCGTGAAGGGGTTTCTTGGACCTATCAACAGATAGCAGACGTTCATTGTTACCCAACTCATTGGTTCTAATTTTATGGACTTGGGAAGGATGAATGACTGAGTGTACCTCCTGGGATTCGAACCTGTGACCACAAAGTCAGACACAGGCCCCTGTAGTGGATGCATTAGTCCATTGAGCCACAGATCCTACAAAAGCAAATGATGGCAGAAGTTGCTGTGGCCACAGATCTCCCATCATGATTTCTAGTCAACAGTAGTCTGCCATGGGATTGCCTCTTGCACCTAGAGGCACTAGCCTTTGTGGGAAATGTGGTGTTCTCCCTATAGTCATGCTTGCCTATGGTTTGACCTCTCAGTCCACCTAGAGATATAATTGTGCTGGTAGATTACAAATCAATGAGTACATTTACTACAAATCAGCCTTCACAATGCCTTTAAGTGGGAGCAGATTCTCCGCTCGAAGGTTACTTAGCGAGCAATATCTATTGCCCAGTCTGGGAGAGCTCCTTCCCTTGCTCGAGAACATGAGACGTGCCAAGACAATTAACTTTATTCAGCAGAAGGGGGTTTTCATCTTTCCTAATGGTTCTCCCGTGTTCTCAATAAAAATGTACCCATTCGTGCCAAGATTTAATTTGTTTTCTACTCAAAAATGTTTTCGTTTTCAGAGAACTCATGTGAGCTCTCGTCTAACCTCATTTGGATGGAAGGGCTGCGAGAAAATCTTGAGAAATACATTGTTTTTTTAAAAGTTGTATAACTAAAATATTGGGGCTTGGGAAATTGAGCGGTAGAAATACCAGAATAAAAAGTGACATGCCCAGCTGAGATAAGCACTTGAGATGGCAAAAATATTTTTTAAAGAATTTTATTGACAAAAGAAAATACAAATAAAATGTAATTGGCGATAGGATGGTAATCAATCAAACTTATTGTCACTGGGGCAATTATTTCCCCAGGGTGTTTCTTGCAGAGTCAAAATGGGTAAAAACCTTTTTTTTTCAGATATCATTAGAGGTTTTACTCTAACAACTTTAAAAAAAAACGAAGTTATCTGTCCTCACAAGATCCTTCTTCATTGTGTACGATTACACATCATCAATAATAATGCATTGGATGATTGCCCTCAACGATAATTACCGTGCAATTATGGTGCCTTAGTTCACAAGATGGCGGCTAACCTGTGCTCTTTGGTCTATCTACTCTCTAGTCGCTTGCTTTGTTCCTAATCACATTTAGAAAAGGGTTCTTGAATTTCTGCAAATTCCTTATTCGGATTGGAGAATAGCCATGCACAGTGTTCTTACAAGATGTGTTTCATCATTTAAAAGTGATAAAAACCATGTTCTATTTTAGCTCATGGGTTTCTGTTATAAAAATAGAGATTCCTCACTACGAAATGGTGTTTCTTGAGCTTAGCATCGAGTTGGCCCCCTCCCGCATAGCATGCTCCTGAGGGAATCTGATTTTATGGGATCTATGTGATTACTACGACCCCCAGAAATCCGACGGCCGAAAATGCAGACTTATTTTTTTACATTTGTTTTTCAATCCCCTTTACACCACATATATATGCGGGGTAGTCCCCCTGCATCTGCCCCCATACTACTATTATATCCCATACCCCCCCACATATTTATGTGGGGGGTCGGGAAACAAAAAAGTCAGATTTTCGAGAGTCAAAATTCTGGAGCAGGGATGTCATTTAGGGGTCGCCAGAGGTTGCGACCTCTAAAAAAGTTGAAAAAAAAAATACGTTATGCAAGCTCCTGGGCTCTGGCCAGCACCATGTGCTCTTTACTTCTGGAGTGGCTGGTGGCTTTCTTGTTCAGGCCCCTTAAAAAAAGAAGAAAAATAAGAACAGGAGTGCCACAAGTCTAACACTACCAGCACTGACCCTAAATAGGAAAGAATAGGAATACCAAATAATGTGTCTTTCTGGAATTCTATACAAAAATTGCTAGACTCATTAAAGGTTTATTTCAGGCGCACTTCAGGGGGTGAGTCACTGATTTAGTCTGTTCTTAGACGCCTCAACTCAGCCTTTCATCCTTCTGAGGTTGATAAATGAGTACCAAAACAGGTTGGATGATATTGGGTGTATATTTTTCCTAGTATATGTTTTCTATATAAAGCGCTTAAGCGTAAGTGCTATATAATAACACATCATTATCATTTGGTCATGGAGGTCTACTTACATTCACAATAATTTGGTAATATGGGCCTATACACACTGATCTTAATGATACATATGGCGATCCATTCTTGTGTGAAATGTACATCACATTATAGTGATATCGTAACCATCATAAGGGTTGTGTGGTGTCACTTCCGCTACCTCTGGCATTTTGGTGAAATGACATCTCTGTTCTGGAGGCAACATTTTGGTGTATTTCCGATTTTATGTCACATGATGTGATTTGATCAATAGCGGGACATGCCAAGAAGCCCCCTAGCTCTATTGATGTCTTGGACTTGTGATGCACAATGGCACTGTATATTCATTGTAGTCACCTGCATACAGTCCCACTCAGTCAGGCATCAAAGAGACAGGCCATTTGGGTATCTCATGCCTGCACTTTATGGAGGTTTTGGGACGAGGCGAGGGTAGCGTGGTGGTGACTGAGTCCCCGAAGATCAATTATATGTGTGCTATGGTTTGCATGCTGAGCACAGTGAGATGGCGTTCAACCACAAGCCAGATAAAGCTTGAGGAAAGAAAAAATTAGGTGGTCGATGCAGTCATGTTACGCCTTGTGTCATGTCATATCTTATGCTATTTTATTTGTTGTGTTATCATTTATGTTGTAATTTTATCATTTATGTTGTTGCGCTGTGTTTTTTCATGTTGTGTTCCAGAGCAATTTATGTGTTATGTTCTATTATTTTGCTGACTTTTGTGCAGCATGCAACTTCCTTTGGCAGGGGAGGCGTAAGGGCCTTTCAATTCTTTCAGTTGAAAGGGGCCTCCTCGCTCAGGGGTGCCCCCAGCAACTGTTCACGTAGTGCCACTCAGCAGTCTTATTACACGGCAATATCATATTTTCGTTCCAGGGGCTTTACATGTGTGCTTTGCACGCTCCCCTTACAAGCTAGAGACCTTCCTAGCGTCACTTCCCTCGGGTTATACAAAAGTGTTACTACCTCGCTGCCATTTAACACCTGTTCCTCCACATCAGCCACTTGCTGACAACGAAGGATTTATAACTTTTCAGTGGGTATTATGGCCTGATTACAAGATTGGCGGTGCAAGAAAGAAGTGGTGGTAGTTGCATTACCGCCACTTTTCGTGCACTGCCAAATTATAACTTTGGAGGATTTACCTCTAGCTTATTGCTGGAGGTAAATCTTTCACTTTACTGACAACATTTAGAAATGTTACCACATGGTAATACCTCCGGCAGTACGTTCACCAATAGTCCCCATGTCATATGAACTCCAAAAATGGTGTATTACCACTGCTTGTAATCCCATGGTAAATCCACAGGACCAATTGGTGGTAGCAGTAATTGAGGCTAGCTGTATTTCAGCTGAATACTGCCAAACTCGCAATGAGGCCCTTAGTGTTTCAGCTCTTTGCTGGCTGGCCATTTCTGAATAATCGGAGGCTGCTATTTAATTGTTTTGTCTCCATCATAATCTATGCACCCCATGGGTGACTCAGACTGTGTTTCTCTCTAAGCAAGGGGGGGGCCCAACCATCATGTTGAGACATCTTCGCCCTGGCCCGGTCTTTAGTATGGTCTTGTGGTGCTTTGATGGCCTGGTGCTGCATCACTGTGCCTTCCCGAGCCACTGAGTCAGTGCGTGCTTGCAGGGGTGTTTCATGGAGTTGGACCTTTGCTGGAAGAGAGAAGCGTGCCGCACATGGCGATCATGGCGATCTGCTAGTGTCATGGACTGTGTCACTGTGTGCCATTTTAACGAGGAATTTGTATGCCCAATGGCAATGAAAAACAAGTCTTTAATCTCACCCAGAAGCTGCCTCTGCCCTTTCAATGCTCTAGGAGGAAACCAAATGAAGCAGTGTACTCTGAGGGAGACGGCACTAAGCTGTAGTTATTTACCAAGGGCAGGCAGGGCCAGATAACACTTAAGCAGAGTCAGGGGCCCTGCCTCCTCCCTCAGGGACTACCTCTCTGGAAGCGCCTTCTCCCTTATTAACAATATCGTAAACTGGCTCATTTCCGGGATCATTCTTCAGGTAGGAGCCGCCTCCTCCCTTATTGACAATATTGCAAACTGGCTCATTTCCAGGATCATTCTTCAGGTAGGAGCCGCCTTCTCCCTTATTGACAATATTGCAAACTGGCTCATTTCCGGGATCATTCTTCAGGTAGGAGCCGCCTTCTCCCTTATTGACAATATTGTAAACTGGCTCATTTCCGGGATCATGCTTCAGGTAGGAGCTGGTTTACAACTGGAGTCCATAGCAAGTGTCTATATGTTCCCTGCACCCAGCAGTCATTGTGCTATTAATGTGGAGCTCGGAGAAGAGCAGGGGGTGGGACCGGAGGTATGGTTCCCAGCCATGGTGTTTAGCGTACTGCTGGCAACAGAGTTGTTTCTCCCTCACTGAGAGTGTCTTCAAAAAACAAGCTCAGTCCTCGCTCTTTCGTAACCTCATGATAGCATATAGAATTATAGATGATTAGCCGCCAATTACAGGCATATATTCCCACTGACATGTCTCGAATGACATCTGATAGACAGTGAGAAGAAAAGCTGGCCTTGTCTATGACGCCACTCGGAATGCAGAGGTGCATTATAGGCCGGGAACACTTTTCCATCCCGTGCCCTGTCCATGTTGCCCAGCATTGCAGGAGTTTCAGGGTGGGACATTAAAGGGGAAACCATGGATTGATGCAGCTGGGATTATTTTATGTCACTGGGTGGTGTGGCACGCTATGCTGCCATCTGCATTGTCTCAAGACGAACTGGCGGCAGAGGCGTAGCCAGGATTGTCTAGCAAATGGGGCCTGAAGCTAATGTAGTTGGGCCCACTGCACTGACAAAAATATCTGTAAATACCCACACAGCGCTGCTGAGTGGGCATTTACAGATTTTGGGTGGGCCTTGCCCCTCAGGTCCTACCCTGCCAATGTCTCTGACTGGTAGTGGGGTGTCACAAGATGTGATGGGATCAGTTCATCAGCCAGACCAAACTTCTGTATTAAATCAAGTTTCGTTGAGGGTAAATGATCAAAGAACGGGCAAACTGACAAACAGAATGGGCCTTCGCTAACTAAAATAATCAGGTTGGATACTCCCTCCATGGCCTGGGTAGTGCCATTGTGACAGAATGGAGGGAAGGGACTCTCTGAGAAAGTGCTCAACTAAAAATCAATAAAAAGCTTGGCCATTTTCTCTTAAAACTCCATTGGAGCTTTTCAGTGGTTCTGAAAGCCTGGGGTTGCAGGTTTCCTGGGGTTTCCCTAGCCATGGGGTTGTAGGCTTTCAAGGGTTCATGGACCCATTCTCTCAGTGTCCGTCCTAACACCAGGTTTGTGGATTTCTCCCACCCTTCTTCTTAAAGTGACCAGGTAGGTCTGTCTTTGGCCTGCCGATCCCACTGGGCCTACTTGTGGATGGAGAGAGACAGAGTTTCTGCACCAGAAAAGTGTCCAGTTCCCCCACTGCTATTTCCAATTGTTGAGGTCGCTGCTCCCCTGGCATTTGGATGATCGACAGAGGAGAGGCTTCTAATTTCTATGTATCCCTTTCTCCCACGATTCTGCTCTTGAACTTTTCCTTTGCCTCTCTGAACCTCAGGTACACTCCCTGTCGTGTTGCCCAACCCTCCTCCTGCCTCTAACACCTGCCTAGGGCCAACCAGCCTGCAGGAACCTTCACGGTCCGATGCTCTTGATTCTTCTCCTTACTCCCTCCAACCACTTCTGGGCATCATCTTACCTCCTCATTAACTTCTCCACCCACTTTTGTCTCCCTCTCCTGACTCCAATCCCCTCTCCAAACCCTCTTTACCAATGTCTGAAAACTTGTCCACCTTCTACCTTACACCTCCTGATAATCTCAGCCTCCTCATAGTGACCCTCTCCGTCCTCCTCGTATGCGCTAACTTCCTTCTTGTGATTCTCATCTACTTGCCGCTTTAATGGCCCCCAGCCCTCGTGAGCTCCTTGCTTTGCTCTGGCCTACCTAGGCTTGGGCTGGTGGCCCGTTAAAGGCCATGGCCGCCCCCCACAGCGAGGGTGAAAGCGATTTGCGTCCCAGGTTTTATTCGGGTGCGAATGGTTTCTTTTCTTCTCTTAGGAGAGTGGCTGCGCAAGTGACACCAAACTCCTGAGAAAAAAAACAATATGGCCACCACCATAGTGAAAAGGGATTAAGTCCCTTCTCAATTTTTGTGGTGGCAGCCGGGAGCGGGAAGAGTGCTGGGGCCGGAGCACAAAGCTTTGGTCTAGCAGGTAAGTGATGAGAGAGACGGTGGGGAAGGTGTTTGTTTTGATTTGCGGGGGGGTGGGGTGGGGATGGGTGGATTCAACAAGGAGAGGCGCCCACATTTGAAAAAAAAAAAAAAGATGGCGCCACCTGTTGAAGGGCCTCGGGTGGCAAAAAGCAATCCTACTTTCGAGGAGTCTCTCAAGTGCCATTTTCTCCTGCCTCCCCGGCCACGGATGGATGTATTTGTCACACAGCATCTTTGATTAATTATTCTCTCAAACTCTTTAATGTGTTCCTTTTTTTACAGCCTTTCTCCACTGAAGTGCTATTATTCCTATCAATGCCCCCACTTCACAACTTTCAGATTCGTACACATTCTTACTCTCTGACTTTTGCTCTCTCATGCATAGGCTTTGAGTAGTGGGGTGTGTAACAGGGGCCGCTTTCCAGCTGCCAACTGTACTTCCCAAATGAGACTGCATGCAGTGTCAATGCTGCAGGGGATAAAACACCATTGGCATTTAAGCCACACTGTTGCTAATACAGTGACTTTCAGCAGTGTTAGGGACCCACCTGCAATGTGGAATTCTTTATAATTGAGTGATGGTCACCCAAGCATAAAGCTGCAAGGTAGCACAGCAGGTTAGGACACTGGTGCTGAGATATTACATGTTGAGATCAAACTGTACATTCTTTAGGTTTTTCATACTCCTTCTGTAATACCTGATCTAAAAAGCACAGTTTCAACCTGGGATGGGAACGAGCTTGGTTACTTGCTCATATTCATGGGGTGAGGGGGGTAAGTGGGGGGTTTATGACGCCATAGTGAAAATCAAAATTAGGTACCCACGTTACCCTGTACAAAATAACGATTCAGCCTCCTCCATGCACCTATTACATGTCCTTTACATTTGTTTTTTTCTTTACCTTTTTTGCACATCTCATTCCCCTGCCACCACAGTACTTGCTTTGCACAGAGCACATAACGAAAAGGGGGGGGGGGGTTGCATTTGGCACTGCATAACAGTTGATGTTATCAAGACACACCACACCACTATGGACTCAGTGAAATGAAGAATACAATGAACATGCACTGATTGTACTAATAACCCCACAACACTAACTTATCCCATTATTAATATTCAATGCAGATCAGTCCATAGCTCGGTGGTGCAAAATATTGGTGCAAACCATTGATAACAAGCTGGTTTATTTTAAAAGAGAATAGATGTGCAGGATGGAAGCTGCGTTTGCAAGGAAAATTTGAGCTAAGTGAGGTGGAAAGTTACGCTATTCATAGTAGCTCCATTTTTCATTTCAGAGCAAAATACCAGCGCAGAGATATAACTTTTTGCTTCCGTTTTCCTTCTTGCTGCATCACAGTCAAATGTGCAGGCTGACCACGTGTTTCTGGAACATCAGAACAATTGGAGGTAGTTTGATTAGCACATGACATCACTTCCAAAGGCGTTATCAACTTACATTGGAGGAGGCAGACAGGGGCTTTAAAAAGAGCTGTTGGTCAGAAGGCGAGGTCAGACACTCTCGCTTGCTGTCTGGCTGTCTCTGGTGAGAAGCGTGCCACATTCGCTCACAAGCAGGCTGGCTGGGAAGCTTGGCTGATATATTTCTCTGATGAGTGTGAAGAAAACCAGATAAAGATATTCTCCAGTCCATGTGGAGGGGGTACTGGCTTCGCTGTGCAGAGGCACACAGAACTCAGTATAAACTAGGTGAGATCCCAATAAATTGAGGTGTGAGGTGAATGAATGTTTTTACAGTAACCTTTTACAGGCAATTACAGTCTGAAGAGTTTTAGCTAAATTAACAAACATTGGTAGTTCATTTTCACATGCTGCTCAAAGCAATTAAATTTCAAGGGTTTTTGATAAGTGCATATTGCAAACAGTCGCAGCGTAGCAAGCGCATCCACGTTAATTGTAGTCGGCTATTTTTCATGTGTTTTTGACCACTCATGTAATGGGATTCAGATCTAATAGAAGGTTATCTATCGGCTGCTAAGATTAGTACCGAATTTCAAGGTCAGTTTTAACAGAACTTTTGGCATTCATCGCAAAGAGGGTATTTGAAGCATATTGTGAGAAAATACAATTTTTTTTAATTTTTTTGTGTTTACCAAAATTAATTGGTTTCACAAAGGTGAAGGTGAACTCTGTTGTTGCTCGTTAGGCTCATTTGTTACTCTATTTTCTGCGATGCTTCCATTTCTTTCTCTATTTTCGCTTAGGCAATTTGAAAGATTTTTATTGTGGCGATTGCCTAGGAAGTTTTTTGACCTCTCATCAGACGCAGCCACCAAGTCTTTTCCTCACAGTCCGAGTAGGATGCTAGGACCGAGTTTAGGTAGTTTTTTCTGATTTCTTTCATTGCCGTACATGAGGTCAGGAGATGTCGAACTGATTCTACTTCCTCAGCCTGTTTGAATAGTCTAAAGGTGTTTGTGTCTGTCAAACCTTCTGATATGCAAGATTTCATTCGTCGGTAGTAAATTCAGTCTTGCTCTTAGGAAGAGTTGTCAGAACGGTTTGCTAGGGAATCTTCTGTAGATTTCCACCAAGCCATTTACTTTTCTTGGGAGCAGTGGCAGCTGCTTATGAGTTCGTTCTTTTCCGCCTTCTCTGAGGTGTTAATCCAGTCTAGTTCTTCTAGTTTTTTTTTTTTTATTCTGAGAGGGTTTTGGAGTAACTCATCCTGTGTGCAAGCGATTGACTCCATTTGGTCCTTTTTTTTGGTTGCCCAGGAGGCTAGCATTTTAGATCTGCCTGTCTTGATTTCTGTGTTTAACAAGTTGTACAAGGGCGAAGACTCTGGTAGCAGGATGTTTCTGTAAAGTGACATTCTGCTGTTATCCGCTATGGCTTTTAGAGAGATGAGGCCCATCTCTCTTCTGATGGCCGGCAGTGAGGTTGATTTGGGGAGGGACAGCACGGACCTCCAGAACAAACCTTCGATCCTTTCCCAAATCTCCTCCGATATCGTTGGCATTGCTTCTGTGCCGTATAACATGTACAGGACCACTTTTGCTTTGTAGTACTTGAGGAGGGGGATCAGAGAGAAGCAGCCGAATTTGTTGTTTAGCATGCGGGCTTGTGTTGTTAATGTTCTCGCTTTTGTCCAGATGAATCTTTGCATGCTCGATTGTGAGCAAGAGTTGTCCAGCACGACCCCCAGATATTTGAATTCAGAGACTACTCGAATTTTACTGTTTTCTACTTGCCATGATGCACAGTTGGCCCATTTTTTTTTTCTCCAGAATCATTATCTTGTTTTTTTTGGTTGATTTGCAGCTTGTTTGTTACAATGTAGTCTGATAAATTGGTCAGTTGACGCTGGAGGCCAATCGGTGTTTGGTCCACCAAGGTGATGTCGTCAGCGTAGAGCATTATTTGGACCGGCGTCCCCCCAATATTCACTGGAAATGCTTTTACATTTGTTAACGAGTCTTTATAATCGCCCAAGAAGGCTGTGAACAGTGCCAGTGCAAGGGGGCAACCCTGTTTCACCCCTCTTGTTGTAGGGATTTCGTTTGATAGTATGCCTTGTTTGTTCAGCTTCACCCGCATCGATGTTCCGGAGTGGAGGGCTTTTATTGGCTCTAGGATCTTCTTTGGGCAATTGGCAGCCAGGAGCTTTTCCCATAGCAGTGGTCTGTCTACCATATCAAATGCTTGGGTGAGATCTATGAATGCTAGGTATAGCTTTGTCGTCCCCTCTTGAGTTTTGCTCTTAAGTGTGCTCAGGATCATGATGTTAACAATTGTGCCAGAGTTTTTTTGGAATCCAGCTTGAAATGGGTCATTGAGAGGAGCAGTTTTAACCCAGGCTTGAAAGTCCCGCAATAGTAGTGAGATGAACACTTTTCCAATCGTATCGAGGAGTGCGATTGGTCGATAGTTTTGCGGATTTGCCCTATCTCCCTTTTTGAAGATTGGGACCACCACCGCCGCTGTCCATGATCTCGGAAGCAATCTATCGGTGGCGCATTTTTTTGAAGACCATGCTGATGAATGTTGACCATTCTTCAGGGAAGTTTTTGAGGTCAATATTCGTCACTCCATCCGGACCCCGGGCTTTCGAAGCTTTTAATTTGCGAATGACTGCTTGAATGTCCTCTTTGTTTGGCAGGTCTATCCACCATCGTTAGTCTCAGTGTTGTCAGCTTATTCCATCTCCGCTGATCCTCTGAAAAGTGTGTTGAAGTGAACTATCCAACTGGCTTCACTCACGCTGTTTGACTGGGAAGGCTCAGTGTGTGCTCCTGATGACTTAATCAAAGACCAGAAGGCTCCAGCGTTCTTGCCACCCATTTTTTTCAGCATTTCTTCAGAGTCTCTTTGGTATAAGGTGATCCGCTGGTTTCTTAGCCATGCTTTGTAAGACTTTGTTTCTGTGGTCAGTTCCCTTTGCACTGCTGGTGAATTTGAGATTTTTGCCTTTCTTCTTAAGCATCTCAAGACGGCTCTTTTCCCTACCAGCAGCTTGTCGTAGTGATGCAAAAAGGGGTCCATCAGCGTGGGTTTTTTCCTTGTCTTAGGCTTGTATGGACTCAATAGCGGTTGGTAGTCCGGTTCTATCTCCGCTGGTGATCTGTTGCCAGCCAGATGCTTGTGGTAATTGAGTGTTAACTCTTTTATTCTTGCCTCTCTTTAGTTTTAGACGTGAGCCTTGGATGTTGCACTCAATTTGTGGTTCACTCCTCAATGCTTCGTGACTTGACATCACCCAGGTCGCCTTGAGCAGGTTGTGATCGCACGCATCGGTTTTTATGACTTTAAAAGAGGTCACCAGTTTTAGCATATTTTCAGATGTGAATATGTAATCGATGGTTGCGCTTGAGATGTCTCATTCCCATGTCGGCCAGCGGTTTGGGTTGGAAAGCTTGTCCAAAGTTGAAACAGCCCGTGACTCCATCAACTCCTGCCACCGTGCTCCACTTTTTTCATGGTGTCTTGTTTCAGGGCTTCCGATGAAAGGGGGCACCTTGCATTCAGGTCTTCGCAAATTGTGATGTGCGTCACATCATTTTTGGCGTAAAGCGAGTCGACTGTCTTTTCGATGGTTTTTAAGAAGTTTTCGTCTGTTATGGTTTGAGGGTTCCAGTAGACAATGATAATTGCAACCAGTAGCTTTTTTCCTTGATTGCTTTATTGAACCCGTCGAGATATGGTGTTTCGGATAACCACGTTTCTTGAAGAGCCAAGATATCGAAGTCGTTCAGATTTACGCCTCAGTTTTGCGTCAAATGCTTGAATCCACGTGTGTTCTAAGAACCCAAGTGTAGTGTAGTCGTCGGCAGTGAAGGATCTTCTAGCGTCCTCAACGGTTGTTCCTCGGTACCGTCGGTAGCAAATTGCTATTTTTTGTTCTGAGATGCCAGCGTTTTCGGGAGCCAGGCCCACAGTTGCTTCATTGGTGAGAGCAGCCTTTTTTTACTGCAGGCTTTGAGGGCTTGACTGAGGATCTGTCCGAGTTATCTAGGCATTTTACTGAAGGGGAGTCAATTGTTGCGCTCTGAGCCCCATTCTGGGGGATGTTGTTTGATAGCGCCGCTCTCTGTTTCTCACTTTGTGACTGTTTTCTTGGCGTCCTGTCCCTCTTTGGGTCTGGTTTCATTGAAGAGGATGAAAATCTGTTGCCCAGTTGTCTAGACTCCGTCGGCTTGACTCTGTCTCGCGGCATTCTCCTGGTGTTGTACAGGTCTTCCGTTTTAGACTTATAATGAGTATTGCTTGATGTTTGCGCCAGCCTGTTTTCCCGTGCTGGTGATGCCGGCCTTGATTTTGCCAGTAGTGACAGATGGAAACCGCATAAGTTCAGTTCGTCTAAAGCTTTTTTGATTGAGGAGGGCAGGGCGGCAGCTCTTATGTGAATATAAGTTCTGATCTTTCCTGTCTAGGTCGTCTGTCCCGAGCATTGGGGTTCTCGGACCATTGATGTCTTTCTTCTTCTCTTGCTTGTCCTGTTTTTGAGTGATTTCTTTTTTCCCTTCGGTGGCGATTGTTGGGCGATTCTGCCGGTGAGGCTCGGTGGCCTCTGTTGCTCTCGTTCTCACTCTGGTTTCTTCTGCTAAATGAGGCATCGTCCAGAGGTTTTCTTTGTCTGTCTGTGGTGTATGTTTTTACAGATTTTTGGAATCTGGGCCATTTGCATGTTTTTGTTACTTGTGTATACCCTTACTGTCCTCTCTGCGGGTTCTGCAGAGTCTTCGTTTAGGTGCTGTGAAATGTTCATAGATGACGTGTCCGTGAGGAAATCCTCGGCTGTTCTTGGGGATTTCGTATCGTGGTTCAGTGGGCGTTCGACTGTTGACAGCCCTCCCTTTTGAGTCTGTCTTGGTTTGCAGTTTTTCTTTCCTTGTCACCAGTTTAGTTGTTTTTTCTGGCGATTTTCTCAGGCTACTTTTCTCAATGTGCAGCGTTTGCGGTCCTGTTCGATCGTGTACTTTTAGAAGTGTTTGCTTTGTCGGCGTAGGAGATTGCCGTGTCCTTTGCTGGCAGTTTTTCGGCACAACTGTACTTTGTCTCTTGATGGTATCCCCTTCTTAGCTTTTGCCTCTGTGGCGAACTTTCTCAGAGTGCTTTCTTTAAAGAAGAAGACCTCTGGTAGAGTGGAGCTTCCTGCCGAACTGTTGCCGTTCAGGGAGTTAAAGATGCTGAAATGTTCCTATTGCAGGCCCTTTGTTGCGGCTGACTGCTGTTTTGCCTGGTCAGTTTGGGTGCTTTGGGCTGTGTGAGTTATCGTTGTTGAGTTACCTTTTTTGTTGCTTGGGTCATTGACGCTTCTTTGGTCCCCCGATTCATATTCAGTAGGCGAGGAGCCGTTCGTATCCTTATTGAGGGTGATAATCCTTTTTTCCAGTGATCGTTCAGGTTGTCGTTTATGGCCTCATAAAGCTTGCAGAAGGGGGCCAACGCAATGGTAATGGCCGACATGATAGTGACCATGTCAGGTTTTTTTGCAGTGTCCTTTTGTGTTGGTGGCCAATGTATTCCAAGGCTCTGACGCCTCTGTGATGTGCTTGGAGAGGGGACCTGGTTAGTTCTCCGTGGGGGTGACTGGGGGTTCGGACCGTTATTGCTGGTCCTGCGGGATGGTGCTAGAGTTTCTCTGTGTTCTTTTGTCCCTTCATGTGGCTGGGGGTTGCTGGTGGCAATCGTCTTTGCTGAATCTCCCACTGGATATTGGAGGTTGTTTGCACCTGCAGCTGGCTGTGGGGGCCTCTCATGTGTGTCTGGCTGCTCCACAGCTCCTTCCTTCGGCGGGAATTCTCTTCTTGGTAGTGTCTCTAATGATGTGTTTCCTTGGTTTGTTTCAGAGACATCTATCTTGTTCATTTTTGCTTGAGCGGTGGATCGCGATTCCTTCGGTTGTGTGCTCGCCTCTCTAATCAAGCTAACAGGGTGTATTAGCTCTGCAGGAGGTTTGTCCTTTGCCCCAGCACTCCCTGGGTTCTTGGCAGGTTGCACCGGCATGTCTGTCTGCGTATTTGGAGGTATTGTTTGAGGCTCGAGGCGGTTGCCAGTTTTCCGGATTTTTGTTGCTGGCAGGGGCTCCATGCCTCTAGAATCTCTGCGTCAGAAAGTTCCTCCAAGTGATCGTGGTTTCTTTTCCCCTGTTTTTTAAAAAAGTCTTTCCAGGAGTTTAGTTGCGCTATTTGTGTAGACGTCTTTTTTTGTATAGTTATTTGTGATTTTCTTAGAAGTCTCACCCTCCTGGGGGCTGAGTTTCTTTTACTAGGGACTAAATGGTGGGTGCCAGGAAGGTTTAAGCGCTGGGGTTCACTTGGTGGTAGCTCGTTTGCATTAGCTTTTGGTGTGTTGGGCTCCATTTCAAGGTCACCTACCCTTTCCCCAGATGAGTGCGGATGATCAGCTGGAGTTTGGGTATGGATATCGAAACGCCGGTTTCTCCTGCCGCCGGCAGTGGGTCTTGTACGATTAGCGTGTCCTCTGTATGGACGCATCCATTCTGGTGGGCCCGGCTGCAGGTTGGAGCCACGCCCCCTGTGGGAGCGTTGCAGTGTTGCACGGCACTCGCTGCCAGCAACTCAGCGCGGTGGGACAGATCCTCCCAATCCTGAGCGCCGCGAGATGGGAGGCATGTAAGAAGCGGATTACCTGATTTCGATGTTTGCTCTTCTGAGTGTCCTTGATGTCGGGGGGGACTGTCAGCATTTATGTTTGCCGCTGTCAAGTTTGCCGTGGGTGGGGGGTTTGAGGCGGAGTCCTGGTCTTGGTCCCGGGTTTCACAGCTCGACTCCTCGTTCCTCAGAACGACGGCCAGTGATTTGGCTGAGACTGGCCTTGCCTCCGGCGGCCCTCCGGCCCCTGGAATAGCTGGTGTGTCAACGGCCTGACTCAGCTGGCGGTCGTTAGAGTGGGAGACATCGGCATGGGCCTGAACCTTGGCCAGGATTGCCGGAATAGCTTCTGCGTCCGCATCCGTCTGTGTTTGGTTTACGGTCGGCAGCCTTGCAGTTAGCATGTGAACAGTTGAATGAGGCAGAGCCAAGGCCGCCATTTCGATGTCCATTTCAGTGTCTCTGCACGCCGGGAGCTGCTTGCATAGCTTCGACGGAGCCACTGCAGGCAGCTTCTTTGTGAATTTGGGCTCGCTTGCATGTCCTTTCTGCCTACTTGGGGCTTTGAGCTCCGTAGACATCTTTTTTCGCCCTCTCCTTCCCATTGTAGGTCAGCAGGAGTGCTAGACGCAAGAGGAGAAGGCATGCCTGCTGGTCCTGCAGTCCTGACATGGACTGCACAGATTGCTCCTACCTCTGCGACTATCCCTCACGGAAAATGCTATTTTCCGTGACGGATGTTTTGTAAATTAATTATATTTCTGTTCATTTTGGAGTCAAAGGGAATGTAATGAGAAAAACTCAGTTCATTATATATTTTGTTTGTACTTTTTTTTATAAATTCTAACCTTTTATAAAGCGCAAGAGAAAAAAAAACAATTCAGCCTCAGACTTTGTTCTGGTTTTGTGATAGTATACAGACTGATGTAACACAAGTGGTAAACTCATTTTACTGCAGGCGGTATTTCACTTAATCACATGTGGTAAAATACAAAACAAAACTTTTCACTGTGACTTGGGTCCATCTCAGAGTCTCTTTATATGTATAACATCATTCAGGTGTCCCGGTAAGTCTATTATGGGTTGCCACCAAAGTGGTATTGTAGAAAAAATACCACATGATAATGAAATTGGAACTTAGAGTGCACCAGGTTCCGTTTTGGCTTATTGTTTATGATCCCAGTATAAGAATAATATCAGGCAGCGTTGTATATTTAGGGCTGCCAAGATTAGTAACAAATTACAAGGTCAGTTTTAGCAGAACCTTTGCCATTTATAGCAAAGTAGATATTTGAAGCTTATTGTGAGAAAATACTATTTTCCGTGGGGGATGTTTTTGAAATGAATTATATATATGTTCAGTTTGGAGTCAAAGGGGATTTCATGAGAAAAACTCAGTTCATTACATATTTTGTCTGTACTTTTTTATAAATTCTAACTTTTTATAAAGCGCAAGAGAAAAAAAACAATTCAGCCTCAGACTACTTATGTGTTCTGGTTTTGTGACAGTATACAGACTGATGTAACACAAGTGGTAAACTCATTTTACTGCAGGCGGTATTTCACTTTATCACATGTGGTAAAAAACAAAACAAAACAGGTCACTGTGAATTGGGTGCATCTCAGGGTCTGTTTATATGTATAACATCATTCAGGTGTCCTGGTAAGTGTATTACGGGTTGCTACCAAAGTGACATTGTAGATAAAATACCACATGATAATGAAATTGTGACTTAGGGTGCACCCGGGCCAGTTTTGGCTTACCGTTTATGATCCTAGAATAAGAATAATATCAGGGAATGTAGTACATTTAGGGCTCACCAAAATACCACAAAATACCCCAACAGGCTCACTATAAAATACCACAAAATAACTCTGACAGGGGTTAGTACTTGCATGTCAGGGGAGTGATTGAAATGGTGGGGGGGACAGGAGACAGCCCATTCTCACAGCAGTCTTTTAGAATGTGTAAAGAAGTTAGATGTAGATGCCCCAGGAGAAGTAACGTTGCCCCTCATCCACAGCCTCTGAAGATAGGCCCTCTCCGAACATTTGAAGGGTTAGTCGTCGTCCCTGAAACTGTGGCGTAGTTGCATCCCTGCCGTCCACTATCCATTCTCACAACAAACTGCGCACGTGTCAGTGAACACCAATGCAGTCACGTCACATTACCCCACCTCCATTTTTTTAAATGACACAGCCCTTCATCGTGCACCTGGCTCCAACCTGGTGCTAATGTTGTTAGCGCGAGCAGAGGGGGCTTTCCAGGCTGGGAATAGTGCTTAGCCCTCTGTGAATGACCTTGTGCTAATAGGCCATCACACACCGGGAAAGCCCTGGCACTGTCCTTGCATGCCTCGATGTGCAATGCAATATGCAAACCACTTGAAGTACCATGCCATGTACTCTATATTGTAATCCGACTGTACAGATATGAAACTCAACAGATGATTGAAAGGTGAATACAATATTTCACTTTTGTCTTGATTTGTCCAGGATCACAAGCTTTTATCCATTTGGTATGGCCTCAAAGCACTGTTGGATTCCATTTCAGGTTTCTTCGTTCCAAAGTCTGCAACTTAACCCCTCAACCATTATTCAACATTGTATGTTAAAAAGGGAAGTGCATCTCACCACTTCCCATCCTTGTTAGAACTCCTATGAGTCATATACAAGCCTAACCAAAGCTCTGCCTCACCCTTGTTCTTCCCTGTCTCTCTGGTTATTCAATGGCCTATTAAACGTTTGTGGGTGCTACGCAGACCAACCTGCTCTAGCAAATAGTTTGGAGGAAGGTGACTTTACCAGGCACACAAGACCAAGAATGGATGAGTTCAATGCCTTGTTAACTGTAAAAACAGCAGTGCTTTAGTTCAAAATATCTACAAAGTGAGAAACCGGGGAGGCTCGCAGAGTATTCTCTCGCTCTGCTGTTTCTCTCTTCTTGCACCACTTGCATGGAATTATCTTCCCGTGGACATCCAAGTGACAGTAGCCTTAAGCGAACAGTCGATTACACAGGTAGCTTTCTGGCCTGAGTTGAACTAGTGGCATGTTGTTAGGCCGTGGAATCCTCCCTCCTTGATTGATCCGCGCACCAGTACAGGAGCCATTAGTGCCTTTCTTGGTGGTTGGGACCCGCACAGGATCACCCCTGCCTCCAGCAAACTCCACTCCTCAGGAGAGAACCATGCGCGTTGGAGAGTGTTATGAGGTCAGCGATTAGGAATGACACAGAAGTAAAAGTTGTGTCTATTCCCTAATGTGCTGCTATCCAACAGTGTTTTCACCAGTGGTGCAACCTCTCTTTGTTCTGAAATTTCCTGATATTTCTTCCTGATACCTGACCTCGATTTCTCCGGACTACTATTGAATCACGTTTGGCCCAAAGAGAGGTGATTCTGATTCTCCTACCTCGGACTTGGCAAGTTGGTCGAACTTCATATTCCTGGTGATTTGTTGCAACTCGTGTTTGACTTTTGGGGACTTTTGTGTTTGCCTTAGTGTGGAACTTGGGACCTTTTTTCATTTAAACCGTATGGATTTGGTGACAGTATACTATTTGATGTATCCAGTGAGGGAGGATTTGCTAGTACAGAGATCTCCGTTCCCTCTCCCATGCCTCTCTATTCTCACCTTGTTAGGGTATGAGATCATTTTGTCTGAACCCCACCAGAGGTTCTCTCATTATGCGAGAGTAGGAGGAGGCCATTGTTGTTGAATCCTGCGAGGTTGCCTTGAGTTTACCCATGCTGTCTTTCTCCAACAGCAATGTAGAGAGCTGGGTGGTGTTACTCCTGACTTTGGCTCAATCAGTTAACTCTGGGTTATGTTTGGTCCCCTGGGGCTTTTCTATTGGGAGACCACATTTCTCTCTCACTGGGATCAAAACTACTTGGGGATTTAGTTGCAAAAGCACCCTGACTCATTATTTGGACCCTCTCTTCCCACTCCCCAATTTTCAATGTTTTGTGAAGTACCTTACAAACAGCAATATATTAAAGAAATTAAGGTAACTATGTGCTTGATTAAGAAAGACTGCTGGAGGGCAAGCACTCAATTGCCTGACCTCAGAAGTATTACAAATACTTGAAGGGGCGGGCAGTTTGATGTGTCTTTTTATGAATGAGAGAAGTAGCAGCAGTGGCATATGGTGTCATATGAGCTGTCATCTCATGTTTCAACCAGGAATGTCACCATCACACTGAGGGTGCATTGTCTGCATGGAGGGGGGGGGGCGAATGTATATGGGTTATGCAAGGGGTGCTGGTGTCCTGGTGGACCTTCTAAAGGACCAGGGGATAAGGCTGCAGGGTTGAGAACTGAACTTATCATTTCTTAGGTTTTCTTAATAATTAATGTGTGTGCACACTGTAACAAATGCACAGGTTGAGGGTGTCCAGTTAAAGTTTTGAATCCTTTTGGTCAAATGCCAAAAGGTTTGAATCAATAGGCCCGAAAACAAAAGGGTCGAAATTTTTTGTAACATGTATATATTTTTTTTTTGGCTTTTGTATACATAACAAAGATGTTTTTAACAAGAAAAACAGGGGTTTGTAGGGACCCACCCAAAAAAATAAAATTAAAAAATTTAAAAAATCGACCCTTTTTTTCGGTCCTATTGAATCAATCCTTTTGGCATTCGACCAAAAGGATTCAAAACTATGACCTATAACCCAGGTTGAGCAGCAATGCTAACCAATCTGTGGACAGCATGCAAAATTAAGCATTGCCTTGGTGGTCAGGGAAGAAACTGATCATTGGTCTTAAGCTAAGTGTGACCCATTCCAAAAACGAAGGACGTTTTAAGTGAAAAAAAAATGTATTTTCTCCAAAATGCAGTATTAAAAAAGGAAATAATTTAGTTGTATTAAAAGTGTAAGTTGGCTCTTTTTAAAATTGTGCAATGGTCATTTCTAATGATCACTTCCAGTATTCCCTGTAGTCACAATAGGCGTGTTACACTTGGCTTACATAGTAAACCACATTATGAAAACCTAGGATAACCAATATATATATATATATATATATATATATATATATATTCAGTAAAAAACTTTGTTAAAGGGACGTTATGGTTCCATGTAAAACCGGAAAACCCCTGAAATTCACCAGTTATGGTAAGCTAAGCAACCATAACTCGCGCCACCACCGTGCACTGCTAAGACTAACACCCAGGACATCAAAGATGACATCCCAAATGTCATTAATTACATCACTGATGACATCACATGTGTATTTACCTTTCATGAAAAGTCTGTAAAAGGGATTCTTATTATAATGTTGACAAAAAAGTGTCAAGGGTCATTGGAATAAATATCATGAGCTACTTAGTGCATTAAGCAATGCATTGATATAAATAGCATTCTATTATGAAGTTCTATCCAGTATAATGAGCTACTCATGTAGAAACATAGGCATTGTGTCCAGCATACATGATGGAGGTGCAATATTCATAACCTTGCCATGTTGAATAGTGAAATGATAACTGTTTTCTTATTAGAGCTTTGCGTACTGTGAAACATGTAATAAGTAGCTAATGAAACTCACTTACTACATAATTGCATTATTACAGACAAAACACAAAGAGACAACAACACATACAAATATGAGTATATACAGGGTCAGTGAAGTAAGTAAAAAAGCAGCAGTAGTAGCAGAAAGTGTTCATAACCTTACTGATTATCTTAATGCAGATAAATGATTGCTCTGTTTTCTCTGTTTCAAAGCTGCTACTTACCCTAGGTATATGTATCACATGATGTGACTGGACCCTAAGGAAAGTAGTGTGAGTACAATGTATACACATATGAGCATAAACAGGGAAAGTACAGTAATAAAAAATAACAGAACTATCAGAAAGTGCTGATAACCCTACTGATTATCTTCATACACAGAAAGGATTGCTGTCTTTCAAGCCTGTGTCTTCCCCTATGTATCTGTTTCATATGATGTGACTGGACCCTAAGGGAATTACTGTAAGAACATACTTGAAGGATAAGTCTACGAATATAGTACCTTTTCAATTTTTAGTTCCTGACTGTTACTGAAGAAAACCATGTGGCCTAGATATGTCAGTAAAGGAAAAAAGGGGGAGCCAGACATGTGATGTCATCAGTGATGTCATCAATGACATTTGTGATGCAATCTTTGATGTCCTGGGTGTTAGTCTAAGCAGTGCACGGTGGTGGCGCAAGTTATGGTTGCTTAGCTTACCATAACTGGAGAATTTCAGGGGTTTTTCGGTTTCATTTGGAACCATAACGTCCCTATAACCAAGTTTTTTTACTAAATTTTGTAGGTTTTTAGTAGCACAACTTAACAATAACGTCCCTTTAACAAAGTTTTTTTTACTGAATTTCATAGGTTTATATTAGTGCAACTTAACCATAACGTCACTTTAACACATTTTTTTCATTGAATTTCATAGGTTATTAGTGCAACATAACCATAATGTCTACAAACATCTGACTTCATTGCAGAAATTCCAGAGAGTGCCACATGACCATATGCTGGCGCGCGACATGATGACGTGTCCGTGAACCCGTACGCACTTCACAATAAGGTCTGTGCTTCACGGACAGTTCGGAACTACATTTTCTACTGCTCTAGGAACTTTCAACTTCAAAATTTCCCTTGCACAGCTCCAACACCTATTCCTACTCATCCATTAACAATCTAGTACACAGTATATACTTTTAGCAAAACTGCTATTTATCTTAAATTAGAATCAGCTAACCCCATCCCTCCTCCCAAGAGACACCACCACTGCTGTAATCAAGGAACATGAGAAACACTCCTCCCTACCTTAGAAATAACACACGCGCAACATTTTCTCCTGTCCACCTGCCCCTCCATATTAGTATTTGGTGCCTCTTCCTTCATTTCCCTCCACACCTTTCGTTCCAAGCTCTCCTGCCAAATAAAATGCATCCAAAAACAAAATAAATGCTCCTTTAGGAACCACCTTTCACAGTTAAAGAATAGAACTAAAAAAACGTATAGACTCCATTTACTTCATATTTCTCATTAAAGTATATAGACTCAATAAGATTTTCCAACATTTCCATTTGCATTTTGTGTTATGCTAATGGGAATATTGTGGCGTTCATCCTCTGTTCCAGGGACTGGAACAGTGGATACCGACCCAGCAGCCCAAGTTATCAGCCCAAGCGAAGCGAGGGTGGATAACAAGGTCTCTGGACCATTATCCCCCCATTCCAGCCCCTGAAATGGGGGATGAAGGCCATTAGCAACCTAGGTCCCCAAAACGGAAACCCGAGGTGCTAAATAAGAGGATATTGCTGAAGGAAAATCCTTTTCCAACATGGCCACCATGGAAAGAGAAGGTGTGGGTTCCATACAGGGCCCTCTTCGCTTTCCATGGCAGCCTGCAGAAGGCAATAAGAGAACCCTATGACCATATTACCATGAACACATTTTTCTTCCCTTTCAGATCTATCCTAATTTTGAATAACTTCACCACAAAACCAGTCCCAAGTGGACATGGCCAATTTAATCCTATGTTTTGTCCCTTGTGGTCATGGCCAGTAGCCAGATTGTCCGGATCATGACCTTATTCCATGAACCGGACAATCTGGCCACTGCCCATGGCCACATGCTACCCGTCAGTCACTAAAAGTATACCGCAATTTTTTCGTAACTACATTATGACACTTGTTAAATAATAAAACACTGGCACATTTACAAAACCATACTTGTAGATCCTTGCCAATGCGCCTTACACAAGTTTGCTGGAAATCCACCAACGTTTTATTTTTTCAAAAGTGTCAAATGAATGCACATACAATTATCATATAACCTAGCCCCCACTTCACAAAATCCACTCAGACTTTACGAAAACATTTATATCTAGATCTATAATCTTTTTGCAAACCTTTGTGTAGATTTGTCAAATGGCACCACATTTATAAGCCTTTACATTATTTTGGCACCCCCCCTCTAATTTTGCCCCCTCTTGACAAAATTCCACCAAACTTCACAAAAACATTTATATCTAGATCTATTATTAGTTTGCCAAATTAAGTGTAGATTCATCAAATGGCACCACATTTATAAGCTATTACATTATTTTGGGACCCCCCTCTAATTTTGCCCCGTCTGCACAAAATACCACCAAACTTTGTAAACTCATTCGAAATCAGGTCAGAAATATACCATCCCATCATCATCACCCCTCACCGCTCCAGAGATTATTTCATAAGTTTGACCAGTGCAATGCTCAGCAAATGTTATTGTGCCGAGGGTTCGGCCATGTATTTTTATACATACGTTGATCTATCGCAAACACTTCCAATGCACTTTACCTCACGTTTCCTCTTTTATAAACATGCGAAATCTGGCAGCAGGGTGCGTCCATCTTGTGCTATTCTTTTCCATTGTTGCATTGGCCTAAGGTAAACTGCCCTGACGTCACTAAATCATATGCCCCGCCCCTGAGCCTCACATCACCAAACCTAGTGATATTCTCCACCATTCTCGGTGATGTTCTTCGTCAGAGTAGCCAAACGCGCCCATAATCACCTACGTGATGTGACGCAGAACCCGAAAATCAACACACAAGGACTCACAACACAGCATGTCACAATTCGGAATATTAAACCGTACTTTAAAAGAAAACAACAACACTGTACAATTTGTAAAGTACCTTTATTTCACAAAAACCGCTCCGAGAACATCCGACTATTGCCATATTCAAACAAATTGCAAATTGGATTCTTTACTTGCGATCCAAAATGTTTATCGTGAGGCACGCGTTGTTCTTTTTGGTACACAAGGTGTTCGTTTTCGGTAAAAGAAGCACTTGGTTCGCACAGTGAATTCCAGTGCTTCTGCATCACCTTGGGCCTAGACCACCATAAAGGATGTTATGTTGCTCCTAATCGCTAGTACAGCGTAAGGACATATGGGCCTATGGCGATAGTCCCAAAATATAGTCACTGTGATCCAGTTATTTACAACGATCTGCAGCTGCCGATTAATGACATGTGTGCAACTCACTGTATGTAATGTTATTGCATGATTATGTATGTGCTTATCTTGTGCAACAATAAATAACGTTTTTTTTTTAAAAAAAAAAGCTGTCAGTTGGCATCTGGAATCGATGACAATAGCAGAATGGCAGAATATATCTGTTTCGAAAACATAACAGAAAATGTGTCTCACTACCCGAACTTGATTACAATCTATTGACTTATTTTGGCATAGAGTTTAAACTAACGATTAGCACAGACATCAAACAATCTCAACAGAAAGAAAACAACTTGTAAAGTGATACACAATTCGACAAGGTCATACATGACATTTTAATGAAATATTGGCGATGAACCTGGGGAAAACGAGTGGTGGTCTACATGCACCTCGATGCTGTACTCCCCATAACCACGTTAAAAAGACAACTACACACAAAGATTGTACTCGCGTTTCATTGCAATAAGTCACACAGAACAGATGTAACAGAATGTAACCCAAAAATAATCTTCAGATAATAATAAGTTAATGCTTGTTCCAATATACAATCGTCGAAAATCAAACTTACATTATATTCACCATTTCCATTCTCTTGGCATAACTCAGACCGTAACGCTCACTGCGTTCGCACCAACAAATCTTCATAAACTAAATTTACATGTTCCTTACACACTTTTGGAATGCATAACCTTCTCATATCTTCATTATTACAAACCCCCTTTCTTTGAATTGCTGTCGGAATGGTCTCTTTCTCTCAAGGTCAAAAAACAATTGAACCTTATACTGTGTGTCCGATGCGTGGGCTTCCTTAGCTCGCAACCAAACATTCAAAGCTGCTGACCTTCACTCAGAATCAAAATACATTCCTACTTCGCAACAACTTGCCTCACCACATCCATGAGAAGTGTTATTCTCATCCGCGTCCATCAGGCACTGCAGGTGGCTGCCTGACGTAGCAGGCTCTAGGGGCGCCAGTCTGACTCCATTATTATTTTAATTACATTTTAACACAAACACATTAGCCCTTTATTTGCCACGCTCTGGATGTACAACCATCACATCAATTTATAAACATCAAGCGTTTTAATTAAGAGTGTAAAATAACCCGAAATTGCTTCTATTTAATATTAATAAATATTGGGCAACCAATATAAACAATATAGAGGAACGGGCATTGGGAATGTAGTATTACTCTGTCATACCACAAGGTAAGGTTGGGATTGCAGACTGCAGAAGCAACAATCTATATTTACAAGTCCACAATTCCATGATTATACATCTCCATCCCTTGAATGCCAAAATGCAATGTCTTTCGCCTGTACTTCACGCACATATTGTGGAACACCTCCAAATGTAACGTGTGACTTTCGCAACAAAAAAACACCCGTTTTTTGCTTCTTGCAGCCATATCCCATCCCATCCTCATCACCCCTCACCTCCCCAGAAATTATTTGATAAGTTTGACAAGTGCAATGTTGTGTTTTTTAATATGTTTTACCGCTATGTCCACGGACACCAAACACGGATCCAAGATGGCGGGCGCATCGGAACAATCTGACGCACGTCACGCTCTTCACCATTCAATCAGCGAACGCGTCACATGTCCACAGACATGACGCAAGCCGATTAGCCAAACAGTGTCATGCCCACGGAGCGAACAGGGAAGTGTGTCCACGGAGCGGACATAGATATCACTCATTTTTTAGACCTACTTTTTGATTGTTTTAAAAAAAACTACTGGACGGATTTTCACCAAATTTATAAAAGCATGCTTTCGGGACCAAGCCGCTGCTCCTGCCGCAAATTTGGTGAAAATCCATCTAGCAGTTTGGGCTGTAAGCGTGCACCAAGCTTTTTCCCCATTCAGTCTATGGGAAAAAAGACATTTTGGGACCCCCCTATTACTTCCCCCCCCTGGACCAAACCTCACCACATTTTGCACAGAAATTCAGAGTGGGCCATATACTCTTTTTGCAAAGTTTGGTGAGGATTTGTCCAGGGGGAGCAAAGTTATAAGCCACCCAAAAAGTGTTCTTCCTATGGGATTAGCAACTTAACCATAACTACACAGCCACTAGCATACTTGTATCTATTTATATATATATATATATATATATATAAATATATATATATATATATATATATATATATATGTTCTTTTCTGCTGATGGAACAACAGACGTTGAGTTGCACTCTTCAAAACTCTCGGTTTTCACCATCAAAAGAGTCCAATTGTAAGCAAACTGCCTTTTTTATTGCATCCAAGACATTTTAAAAGCCATCGACATATGGCGTTCCCGCAGACAGTAAAACCCGAACGTTCGGCATCATAACACGTTTCGTGACTTACTTCTCACTTGATCACATCAACTGCCCATTCAACCAGTGAGTATTTAAAAAGGAACAGGTGAAAGACATGTTAAACATAATAGGTGGACTAATGCGATGGAGATTTCCCTGTCAGCCATATTGCATGTGTCCTGGTAAACCATTAGTCCTTTCTTTACCAAGGTTATGTGTGGTTCTAATCCTCAAGAGTACTCAGGATAGGGCACCTCTAGGCGTTTGTATACCCATACAGACACCCTGCAGATTGAGGTGTGTACCCACGAAATCGCCAGGCACCGATTCAAATGCGTTACCCAGTATTATGCAGGTGTATGTCCATCGCAAGTCCAGCTATACCATAATGCATCATAATATGAGACAAGTTGCTACGTGCAGTAAAACATCTCAGTGTGCTCCATATGTGCAAAATCATCCAAAATGGATGGTGCTATGCAACACTCAACAGGATGGTGTAGTTCATGATGCAATGTTGCATGCATAGTGGAACAAACCCACAGCTGATTAAACTGGAGCATAGTGCACCACTTCAGAAAAAGTCAAACATCACAAATGATAGTTTGCTCCTCTGAAAACAAAGTGCTGTACAACATATATCATAATGCTAATACATTATTGTTACAGTAACAAAGCGGCACAGATGAGTATTGTTAAACAACCATCATTTGGGAAATACAATGCATACATTATAATAATGAAGGGCTAATGCATTACCGCTTGAATAACCAAACGGCATGGGCGCAAGCTGTGAAGCAACCATCATCAGGTCAATAAAGTACCTAGTGCGTGAACTTATAGCTAGCTAGAGATATTCACAACGGGGCATGCTCCTAATACGCATGCTCCTCTAAGGTGCATAGTGCTGTGCAACATACATCATGATAATAAAGTGCTAATGCATTACCGTTCCAATAACATTACGGCACTTCAATAACATTACGGCACAAGCGTAAATTCTAAAGCAACCATCATAAAGGCGATAAAGTGCATACAGTATAATAATAAAGTGCTAATGCATTTCCGCTTGAATGACAAAACGGCATAAGTGCATGCTGTCATGCAACCATCATTGAAGCGTTAAAGTGCATAGTGCATAAACTTATAGCTGGCTAAAGATGTTCACAGTGAGGCATCATGCTGTCTAAGGGGTCTTGCAAATGCCACTTTAAATTCCGAGAGTGTCAAGACAATGGGACACCCAACCACTTCCGCTGATGCAGGAATCAATATACAAACATATCACCATAGTCAAACTCCTGTTCATGTGCAAAAAGATATATCGTGAAGAAGAATGGAGATAAAAAGAAAAAGAAAACAACAAAAAAGAAAAACAACATTATCGAGGACAATAACCAAGAGAAAATATCCACAAATAAAATAAATTAGAGAGACCCCCAAACAATCAAACACGATCATATAAAACAAATCACTAAATGAGAGAATCTGCATAACCAGATAAAAGGCAGAAAAATAAGAGTAAAGATCAAATGAGGGAAAAGTAAGAGACAAAAGTGAACTATTCAACAGTGTTGATAGAAAACAGCAGGTTCAACAGAGAAGAATAATGTGGCACCATTTACAACAATGTGATCATGAATGTGTTATTGTCCCAGAAATGTGTACAGCTCCTCATCAATATTATGTCCATTGGGATATTTGCTCTCAAGTTCCAGGATACATTGGGCCTTATTACGAGTTTGGTAGTAGCCATCCCCTCCAAACTCGGGTCCGGGTCTGGCAAAAGGGGACTTACCGGGCCATTCCAACCTTGGAGGGCCCGGTAATTCCCATTCACGGGACCTGACCAGGCATCCAGAGCGGCACCCGCAAGCAAACTCGAAATGTTGCGGCGAGGTAACAATGGCGCTGGTAGCACTACCAGTGCCATTGTTGCCTTACTGCAACACTTCTAATGAGGCCCATTGTGTTTCTTGTTGTCTAAGTTCATGTTCACTTGTCTCCTCCTCATTGCCCAATTTGAATCCTGTGAATACCAAAGAAGCTGAAGCCCTGCAAGGTGCCTTTATGGAAGTCTGTAAAATACTTAACCATAGGATAGTTGGTGTCATTATTGATGATGACTCGTACATGTTGCTGTATAAGTACTTTCAACTTGCACTTAGTTCTTCCAATGTACCATTTGATGCATGAGTATATCAGAACATACACCACATAGCCAGACTTGCATGTGATTTCTTCGGCTATGGGAATATGCTGTCCTAGTATTGGATGTATGAAAGAACAACAGTTGCAGGCATATTGGCAGATTCCGCATCTTGTACACTTAGAGAAGCCGTTTCTCTGGTCATGGACCCACATCCTGGTTCCACCATTCACTTCTTGTGCATGAAGCTTTTGACAAGTGTGTCCTTAATGGAGTGATTCCTTCTAAAGCGGATATCTGGGTTAGCATTAAGTCTGTTGGATAAATCAATATCAGCCAAGAAAATCTTCCATTGTCTTTTAAGTATGTACCTGATATATTGGGATTGGGTACCGAAAGTAAGTATGAGCCGTGTGGCTGCTTTCTCACTATCCAACATCTTGATTTTGCTTGATCTGTGAGGAGACTATAACTTTCACATAAGCATGCTTTGATGTACGCTCTTTCAATCACTATTTTGGGGTAACACTGTTGTTGGAATCCCTAAGCCATTATTTTACTCTCCTCATCAAAGGCTTCCAAAGTAGAGCAATTCCTCTGAAGTCTGATAAATTCCCCATGCAGGACATTCCATATCAAGTTCTTAGGATGCCCACTCATCGCATGGAGTGGTGCGTTAGACCCCGTAGGTTTCCTATGTAACTCACCCTGTAAGTTTGTGATCCACAACTCTCAAGTTGACATCTAGGTGATGAAAGTGCAATTATGTGTTTTTTTTAATCTTAAATTGTTATTGTTGCCATTAAGCAGCTTAACCAAATCTGTCCATTCAAGAGGTTGTCAATATATCGGAGCCATATAATGATATTTTCTGTTAAAGCTTTGTTTTGATCTGTCTATACATCGCATTTCTCCCAGAAACCCATGGTCAGGTTGGCAAAGGCAGGTGTGAACGTCATACCCATGGCGGTATCCTGTAGCTGTCTGAAATATTTGTTATTGGACATGAACACATTATTGGTAAGACAGAGATCTATCATGCTGAGAACCATTTCTATGTGTTTTAAATAATGTAGGGACCTTGTGTTAAGATAATGCTCACAGGCCCTTTCGTCGAAATCATATCCTATAGATGTGTATGAAGATACAACATCCATAGTCACCAAGATGTAAGTAGTTTCCCAAGGGAGATCATCAATATGGGTGAAAAAGTCGGTGGTATCCTTTAAGTAAGAAGGAAGTGAGGAGACAAACAGGAAAAGTACTTTGTCAATATATTTTGAAATATTCTCAAGGAGAGAACCAACCAATGTCACAAAGGGTCTGACTAGAGGCTTGGTAATGTTTTTGTGTACCTTGGGGAAAAAATAAATGGTAGGCATAATGGAATTAGTAATAAAAAGAAATCTGTCATTTTCTTCTTTAAGAATGCCTTTATCTTTCCATTTCATTATAAATACTTTCACCTTTTCTCCAGGTCTTAGCTAGGATTAGAAGTGATTCTCACATGACAAGACCCCACCTGCAGAACTTGTAGTTTGCCGGTCTGGAAACAACGGTACCAGCAAGCTTACCGGTACCATTGTTTCCAGACCGGTAAACTTGTAATGAGGCCCATTGAGTTGTTTATAAGCTTCTTTGATGTAGTCACATTTATTCATTATCACAATATTTCTTCTTTTATCTGAAGGCTTAATGATACAATCAGGTAGATCATCCAGTTCCTCAAGGGTGATTTTATTAGCCGCCGACATATGGTCATCAGGTCTCATCTTTTTTCTTTTACGTATATCTTTGAGATCCTCTATGACAAGCATTTGAAATGCTTCTATGTTGGTTCCAGATGGAACTGTCGGATTGAATCTGGACATAGATTTAAGTTTACTTTTAGGAGTCCAGTCAGTATTAATGTCCAACATTGTGAAATCAATCGGATCATTTTCTTTGGCTGCATCCAATCCTTTTTCCAATCCCATTAGAGTTGATAAGGTATCAAGCTCACATATTGTGATGTCAGTTCTTCCCTTTACTGCTGGTGTCACAGGTTTCACATAGGAGTTGGTTGCAAAAAACTTGAGTAGTCTTATTTTCCATATACAGTGGTCAAAATCTATGTGTGTTTATTTATAGTCAAAGTGTGCAGTGTGGCAGAAGTTTAGGCACAAACTCAAGACTCTATGTTGGTTGCCAGTGATGGTATGGTCAGATAGATTAATGATCTTCATCTGGCTATTGATCTCTGCAATATAATGATCTACTTGCCAGAGCATAGCAATCTGCCTGATGTGCTGTTCATCGCATTTCCTGCCCCTCCAATCCCCTCCTTTTTTTTCATCCACCTCTTCCTCTTCCCTGCATAGAATTTCCTCCTCTTTCTTGTTTTTGTGCTCTGCCATCTACACGTAGCAGGTGCATTTCATCTAAAAAAGTTAGCCGAATACAGGGTTCCTCATTCTCTGATTCAGACGTTGACGAGTTTCACTTACTATACTATCATTGTCTCCAATTAATCCTGCAGGTTTACTCATGGCCATTTGTCGCAATTGATCGAATCTTTGGGCAAATGTGTACACTCGCCCATTTTCATAGTCCTCTTTGTCATGTAAGAACTTTCGCTGTTTTCTTAATTTAATTTCTTCCTCATGGCTTATGAAGTTTTCCTCCATATTCATTCTTAATTTATTTCCTGCCTCGCTCTCAGGTATATGCTTAAGTTTCACTTCTATGTTTGCCATTTTCAACAGTATCTTCTCACAGTCACGATCAGCATATTTTACCAAAACGTTTTAAGACGGTTTTGGAGCAGCCATTGGTAGCACCCCCCCATTCCTTCAGCATCTCCAGATCTTGCTCTTCAAATGAGGGAATAGAAGGTATCCTCAGCTCTCGTGGTATTCTCCCTACATCGATATCATTTTGTAGGGAGTGTTCCTCCCACCACTTACTCACTTCTTTTTTTTGGAGTTTTTCAAGTTCCTTCAATAATGTGATTTCATTGTTATCAGACACAGCTGTGGCAGTAATATTATTAATCTTATTAGTAGTTAGGGTTTCATTAAAAAGTGAATTGGCTTGTGCTTTTCTAGTTGCTTCTCTATTCGCTTGGGAACTCGTCATGGTGCACCGTATGGGGTGTACGGTCGGACTCAGAAATAAGCTCAACAGAGGTAAGTGTTCAATATATTCTGAGGTCAATTATATAATTCTCTAAGGATGTCTGTGCTTTGGCGATTGACATGTGCACAGCCCCATACAAATGTCATAGACAGTAAGCTTCCCCTCCTCTTCTAAAGTTCAGAGGGCAGGAAAAAGAAGGGGGGAAGCCCGAGGTTTCTTATGGAGTGACAGCTATCAAAGCCAATTTAGCCTCACATCCAAGTCTTGAAGCTGTCTGAATGTGCGTATATGGTTCAAAAGTTTGAGCACCATGCCTATTGTGCATTGTGTACTTATTGATAAAAGCATATGACCATTTTATCACAGACTTATTTGTCAATTATAAAAATATGTGGTTATTCTTATCTTGCCAAATTCTCTTTGATTTTAAGCAAAGCAGCCTGGAGCCAGGCTATGCAGGTGGCTCCCTTGACTCATGGGGAGGTTAAGTCAGTGATGTACTTATTAGATGGTGAGTAGGTGAAGGGGGTGTGGGAGAGGTATGGCACCTTGAGATACAATCAAGGGAACTGAGTCTGAGGGACACCAATGCCTCCATGAACCAGGAAGATTTAGTAGCAATCTCGTCTCAGTGGGTACACAAGCCTGGGTACTACTACTTCACCTCTTTTCTAAGCTCACCAGTCCAGAAAACAGGACCACTAACTAACAGTCCACCAACAGGTGGTCTACTGAGCTCCATCAACAGAAACTGACATCTTCAGTCTCCACAAGGACCGCACACCCCACCATTGATTTGCAGATGGTCCGCTACAGGTAGTTGTAACACCAAAGGCTCCTCCTATGCTGCGATTAATCGATTTTCCAATTGTGGGTGGTGCCCAAGAAGGACCTGGGGGAATCACAGCAGATACACCATTTATCATTGCTAGAGGGGAGTCAGAAAATGGTTACATTACCTAAGAAGACAGGCTCATTTTGAAAAAGTGATTGCAGTGGTGAGCCCAGTGTTGCAAAGGCATGTACATGGCAAAGAGTTATATCAAGCTGGCCTTCTCTCTATCCCTGATACACCCAAATGATTTCGCCCTGTCGGCTCTGCAACTGGAAGGGGGCATCATCTTTAATAAGGCAAGTCCAATGCACGTGCCCTTTTTCATCTGTCTTGACCTGCTTCCTGGAACAGACATTCACAAAAAGGCCAGGGGCAGGTCAGGATCATGCTGCATTACATGGACAATGTTCATGGACAGTGGTCCTTTACAGGATAAAAAGCAGAGGCAGGGCATTCTGCGGGAATATTGAAGGAAATTCTGACAATGGGAGATGGGTTTGAGAAGCAAACACCAGAGAAGACGGAGGGCAGGATTTGTGTTTGATGTTCCTGGGGATTGAACCCAAGGTAGTGAACGTGGTGTCAAGGATGACGCCGGCCAAGTTGGCTGGATTAAGGGAGGTAGTCAAAATGGGCGAGGGAGTGAAGGGGTACAACTCAAAAGGAAACTGAAGTATTCCGCCACTATGCCTTTTTTTAAGCATTTCCTATCGCAATGAAAGTAACTGTCTCCTTCGATGCCAATTTTTTCATTTTTTTCCAACTATTTCTGCACTCTGTGTGGTTTAATTGCCTTCATTTGCAATTTTGTTAATTTCTACACTGCACAACCTGGGGTTGCCCACGTGACTAACCTGCCCAGTCCGTGCCAACCACAAACACAAGGTTTTCATATCGGCAAACAGGCAACGGGTGCTTCCCACTTGCGTCCATCAACACCACAGGTTTCCACATCTGTCTTTCCGCTATCCGACTAACACACCTTGGCCCTCTTTCTCACAAAGCCATGCGCAGTGAAGGCAACATTATTGGTGGAAGGGCGCTACATAAGACCATTTTCAATTCATTTGCTCACAGTTATCAAAGCATTTTACATCAAATATGTGTGGATATTTTCCCAAATATTTGAATATTATGGCCTTGTTATTTTTTCGTGCAATTTCTGTTGACATTTTCCAAAAAGTACCATTTGAAAAAGACATCCCGACTAAAGTAACCAATGCAATCCCATCCTTATTGCACCACCTGTTTTATCCGTTTGTTTCCCAATACTTACTGCACTCTGTGATTGGCTGCACATATGCTTTAGAAACACTGAGTGTATGAACAATGTACATTATGTAATTGTGAGATAGTCTTCAATCTTCATGCGTTGTCATAATTTGATAATAACCGGAGCCACTAACGTGTAATGTTGGCTGCTTGTATTGCAGGACTGTCACCATAAGACTGCTTCTAGGCACTGCGAGGAAACAGAAGAGGAAAGAAGGGGGCCAGTGCCGTTGCAAGGATTCTTGCCACCCTAGACAGAGCCACGCTTTGCTACCATATCGGGAAATAGGGCCACGTGTGTATAGGGGCATATGTGAGCCCATATGCTGAGGCTAAACTAGCGAAAGGCCTGGTAATATCTTGCTGTTCATCTGGCCCTGCGAGGAGGTAGAGGGGACCCGAGTGTCTTCTGGACTCCAAGACAGGCTTCTTTTCAACCCTATCCAGAAATTGTAATCACTACGTGAATACTCTCTTGGTATAGACCCTTGGTCTCCCTGTCCAATCTTCAAATGCTTAATCTGTTCCATGTTTTCAGGATATCCACACAAAGTACATTTGAATACAGTGAATCTAAATGGGAATTATTTACACAGTCAGGGGTTATCCTGAAAACCTGGTGTTTGTTGAGCTCTCAAGGGCACGCATTGGAGACCCCTGGTACAGATGAATACATTGTGGTACTCGTTAGATTTATACTCTACGTTTTGATCTATTGGTGGTATAAACTTACACAGGGCTTCGATGGGGATCACTAGGGATGCTTGCCTCTGTGGGCTTGGGTGGGGATCACTAGGGATGCTTGCCTCTGTGGGCTTGGATGGGGATCACTAGGGATGCTTTCCTCTGTGGGCTTCGATGGGGATCACTAGGGATGCTTGCCTCTGTGGGCTTGGGTGGGGATCACTAGGGATGCTTGCCTCTGTGGGCTTGGGTGGGGATCACTAGGGATGCTTGCCTCTGTGGGCTTGGGTGGGGATCACTAGGGATGCTTGCCTCTGTGGGCTTGGGTGGGGATCACTAGGGATGCTTGCCTCTGTGGGCTTGGGTGGGGATCACTAGGGATGCTTGCCTCTGTGGGCTTGGATGGGGATCACTAGGGATGCTTGCCTCTGTGGGCTTGGATGGGGATCACTAGGGATGCTTGCCTCTGTGGGCTTGGGTGGGGATCACTAGGGATGCTTTCCTCTGTGGGCTTGGGTGGGGATCACTAGGGATGCTTTCCTCTGTCGGCCTTGCCACGCACACATGGAAATGTCCCACCACGTGCTGACCAATTGCAGGGTCTTGTATGCTTTACATTTAAGGGGCTATGCCAAATTTGTTAATTTTTAATCTGATCAGTTTTGCAGCCTGCTCTACTCCGCTGAATCCCATGTCATTTCTGCCTCAGCCTTCCTTGTGTGGCTTAATATTAACAAAGAATACAACATTTTTAAACCTTTTTAGGAACTTTGTGTTAATGATTAAATAACCTAATGTATTTTTTAAAGAAATGTATAAGCATGAATTGTATTATGAAGTGAAAGGTTTTTATGTATAAGTAACTCGTACCGAGAAGCCATGGTTGATGTATTTTATATTTTTTTTTTTATAATCATTACAGGCCCATGCCAAAGGCTTGGTACGTTGATATTTTATATTGTGCGAAAAGACCTACTGTGTCTTAAATGCACATAACAATAAAAAATAAAAATAAATAGTGGTGTCCAGTTCTAGCCAGCCGTAATAGGCTGCCTGCGCTGTGAGCAGACACCGCAGCCGGAGTGGCCGCCCACGGCACATGGCAGAGAACCAAAAGATAGAGTGAAGCGGAGGAGAAGACGCAAGGTACTTACAACTTGAAAGGGTGCCTTTCATCTCCTGCGTTCAAATGGCATATCTGGCTGAGAAAAACAGCTAATGATTCTGGGAGGCGCGGGCAGTCAAGGCCCTTCTGCCGGGCCCACGTGCTGTAGAAGCTTAGTGTTCCTCTTCATCTGGAAATGACTGCATTCAAGCGCTTCTCCCTGCATTCACTTTCCGAACTGTAGTCATGATCAGGCGGATGTTATTTCATAGACTGTTACGTGGTGTGAATCCAAAACCGGCGAGTGACCAAGGGCTAGCCTTTGTCCTTCCCATTCCATGCAGTGGCCCTGTGTGCAGCATTGCAGTAAGCGCAGGACCCTCTGTGGCACGTGCACGCACGTCATAAGTGTGCGCATCTTCCCCTTAGTGCATGGCTCACCCACTACTCTTTCAGCCCCTTCTCTGAGGTCCTCATGAAGTAAGGCGCAGTGTAAGGGGGTAACTACAACGGATGCAACGAACACAGCTGCCTGGGGCTAAAGATGGCTAGGGCAGTCTGTCACCCAGCAAGTAATCGGGGCACTTCTTAGCCAGCAAATGCTCATAACACTCTCTTCTGCCAAGCTCCAAATAAACGTCTGCCCAAGGACGTCAGTTAGTGGTTGCCAGGGGTCGCGACTGTGACCCCTGAGGTCTCCCTTGCTACCTCTGTGATCTCCATTGCTACCTCTAACACAAGCTCCTGGGCTGTGGCCAGCGCCATGTAGCTCTTTGCTTCTGGCTTTTTTGTTCAGGCTTCTTTCAAAACAAAAAAATAGGGGTTCCACAAGTCAAACACTTTCAGCAGTGACCCTAAATAAGAAAGAATAGGAATACCAAATAATGTGTCTTTCTGGAATTCTTTACAATAATTACTTTCTTAGTGTACTTAGAAACAATGCTATATGATGCCACTTCCAGTTTTGTCAAGGGGTGAAAGGCCATGTGCCATTAGTTCCGGTGATATCACTTCGGGGTGGGGTCACATGTCATCACTTCCTGTGATGTCATCAGAGGTCAAGTTTCGTGTGATGTCACTTCCGCTACCCCTGGAATTTTGGTGAAATGACGTCCCTGCATCTGCCCCCTGTCTCCGCCCTCCAGAGCCTGCTTAAAGCACCTTCAATGGCCTCCTGAGCTTTGGGCTTTTATATGGCACTGCTTCCAACTCCCAGTCTCTCTTTGATAAAAGGAGATCCCGGTGTGCTGGCTGGGATGGGGATTTTCTATCAGGCGACACCCCTGTCCCGTATTTGGGATTCTGAATTAGCATGCCACTCCCCCTGGGGCGATCTTCTCTCTCACTGAGACTTTCCGGCCCTACCTTCCAGCGTCACTCTGGGGAAAAGAAGCACTCGTGTGTCTCTTCAGGTAGCTGGTGTAGGAATTGGTGGAGGCTAATTCTCTCAGGAGTTTGTTTCTCCACCTGGAGGCGCGCCCAAGCTTATAAAGGCTGGGTTGATAATTTTAAAACTTTTCTTTACAACTTGCATGATGTACTGGTGAGACTGAGTTCTCTGGGCTCAGAAGGTCCTGTGCTGCCTTGCTATGGTGCTGCAGAGACTCAATGTTTCTCTGGCTGCCTGAATTTTTGTAGTGTTGGGGAGGGTCGGGGTTGCTCTAAGTGCACTCCGCTGAAGTGCTGCATAACTGGGGAGAGTCAATATTACCTTGACTCTCCATGCAGAATTGCTCTGGGCATGGAAAGTGTTCATGTTTCTATGCCTGTCCTCAAAGCCAGTGCCACATGGATTTTGTGGGGGCCTGTTACCCATGGCCACCCTGAGCCCTGGGCCTAGTAAGGGTCACCAGTGGGCCCTCCTCTGATCCCCAGCTTGGGGAACTACCCTGTGCCCTTGGTGGCCCTGCATGTGACCCACAGAATTAGGCAGGGGATTGTGGGGGGCCAGCGCCCTCACTTACATAGGGGCGTTCACACGAAAAGTCCTGGATTGCTTCGCACCTCACGATGAACACCAAAGCAGTTTTTATGAGACACATCAGGTTGGACCGTCATTAGGTCAACTGCAGAGTCCCAAAAGGTTTTATCCTTTCTCTGGTACCATTCAATAGTGAGACCATGGGGTAATTTATCGGTGACCCTACATCTCAAGTCACCAATATGTTGACGATACACAGTCATCCTTAAAGTGGGACATCTTACACCTCAAACAGCAACTTTCTTCCATCCAAGCATGGATGACAAGATCCTACTGGTATGATGACCTTTCATCACCCCGCCTTTCTATGTACGGAATTGGGGGGCGGGAAAGTCTAGATAAGTGGTTCGGGTGTTCGGGGGGGGGTCGGGTATAGTTAATTAATTTTTTCGTTATTTCATACACAGTTTAAATTGCAGGCGTACAAATGCCTGCCGATGAAATTACATGGAACCCAACTTCCCACTTTAGGAACAGAACTTGTGCTATTACGCCATTCAACTAAACAGGAAACCATTCAAAGGTGGCTAAATGATGTGCGTCTGGATGGATTAACTTACCTGCTGGCTCTAACTGCCAAATTACTTGGGTTCATTATTGACAGCAATCTCTCCTTCCAGCAACCCATTATGAGAAAAACCACAGACCAACCGCTATCAACAAGTAGTCCTCTGAAATATGAAAACAGGCCCTTCCACCAGAGGCCTCCAGAACCACCTTCCAAGCCCTAATAATGTCAAACCTCGGCGGAGGGAAAGACCTTCTTGCTGGCATCTAGGTCACACACCTAGCCCCCCCAAGTACCATTCAACATGCTGCCACATACCTCATCACAAGATCAAAGAAATGTGAACACATCTTCCCAGTCCTAGGAGAACTACACTGGTTAACTATACCAGTCACTATACTCTTCAAGACAGTCTGTATCACATACAAGACAACTGCTGTTCGGGTGCTTGTCTACCTAGTCGATACAATCCTGGTTGCAGGTGACATGCGCAACTCCAGGAGTCAGGCCATCACAAGGATTAAGACAAAACTGGTGAACACAGAAAGGCAGGAAATTAGCATTTTCTAGCTGCGTGCCATCGTACTGGACCACTATCCTGGTTACAATTAGAACAGTTCCAATGCTCTTGCAGTTCAGGAAGCACCTGAAGACTCTGGTCTTCAGACAGTGTCTAAGGCATACCTAGGACCCTCGCTCCTCCTCCCTAGAAGTGTGGTCTAGAACCTCCCACATCCACAGTAGAACCTGTCCTCTGTGGGGCAGGCCCTTTTTTGTTGTAATCTTCAAACAAAATTGCCAAGTGCTCTGTTGCTTCATAGCTAGGTTTTTGCTATGTAAGTCCAAGGGAAAGTTTATATTTAATGGATAGAGTCTGCTATACCCGAACTAGCAAGGGGGTCGGAAGCAGCAACCACATTCATACCACAGAAAGTTAATGGATTATGTTTTGTGATGAATCTAACAATGTCACCACTATATGCCCTGGCAGGGTCTCTCCCCATATGTCCAGGGAAGGGCAACCGCTACCTGATCTTGACCATGGGGGTGGCTGCCCGAGGGAGGACCATGTGGGGGGAGACAATCCTAATGGGAGTACAGTGGACTCGCTAGATGGAATGCTGCATTCTCGCCATTCAAAGGACCTTAAACCACTGTCCTATAACCCTAAGAACCATCCCTCCAGTAATAGACTCATAAATTGTACCCCTCTTACCATTCCCCTCAAAAGTACCGGGAAGAGGAAAAGTAAGAGTCACCTCAATGAAGATCACTTTCTCAGTACTGTGACGAGGGAGGGGAATGGAGGGATGATGATCATTTCTAATGCGAGCCACTGTCAGCAGTCTAGTCTCTTTCCAACCACTGAGGTGAAAGAGGTTCCATGTCTTAAAATCGCGGCAAAAATGGCAGTGAATACAAAATATAGCAGAAAAAAATGCTGTGGATTTTTGCGCCACAATCATGTAAAGGATGAGGGGGACGCCCCGCAACCCCTGGACCTATTATACCATTTAAGGGGAGCAGGAGACACCCCCGCAACCTCTGCTCTCCTTAAATGGTATTATGGGGTACACCTTTACCGGGTCAAAGTACAGTGATTTTTTTTTTTACCGGTAAAATTTTTGCTGCAATTTTATTACCTGATACTGCGAAAGTAGAGGCAAGGAGCAACAATAATCACTCCTAATGAGAACCACTATCAGCGTTCTACTCTTTCCCCAAATCCTATTGGCCAGAGAAAATATAAAAGCAAGGAAAGACTCAGGAAGTGTGAGAAAAGCCCTCCCTTGGCAAATCATGTGGGAGGAGTGAAGCCAGTCCAGAAAAGCCAGAAGAGGGAAGACCAGGATGCTTACTTGGAGGCAGTGGAATCCCTGACAGAGGCAAGGAGGAGAGACTTACCCAGCAGAAGAAGGAGCTGCCCAGCTGACAAGGAGAGCTAGGGCTCAGTCTATTGAACCCCCACAGACTCCAGGAGACACTGTTCCAATAGAGGGAGAGATAGCCAGCAAGTTGAGGAGGAAAGCTGGGGCTTACAGCCTGCTGAGTTCTCCAGGCTGGCAGGAGAGCTCATTCCCTTACTCAGCTGGGTTGAGGCCAGGTAGAGTCTATGGAGAGAAGGAGAAGGAGATAACCAGCCAGCTGTGGAGGAACGCTGGAGTTCTTACCCTGCAAAGGTGAAGCCCATTAGAGTCTATGGAGAGAGAGGGAGAAGCAGCAGGAATGGGGAGAGCTGCAGATGAACGTCTGCCTGCCAGGTGGTAACGCAGCAGAACAATACGCTGGGGGAAGACAGGCTGTGGCAGACAGCAAAGAGGCCGACCCAACCTCACCAAGGCAAGGAGTACATGCGGTTTACCATGAGCAAGGAAAAAGCTGTGGGAAACGCGCATATAGGAGAGAGACAGAGTGGCAAGACTGCGCTTAGCCGCGCGCCCACTCAGCCATTTCTATAAAATAGACAGAGAAGAGGCGATGCCAAAGGCAACCGGTAAGCCCAGGGTAAGTGAACGGGTCACTGGGTGTCCGGTGCACTCATGCCGTTACTTATAAATAGAACGAAAGGAAAGAAATATACACAAGGGGAAACGGTTAACTGGTGAGAAATGCAAAATACATGAAGGGGAAGACAAAGCCTATGAGCCGCCAAGGGAAGAAAGATATCCCATTCCGCCTTGTGAACTTTTGTCAAGACAAGTGACGGCGTTGGGCAGGTTAGTAAACCTAGCCTGTCAAACATCAGGGGAAGGTGTCATTTCCGCCGATACTACAAAGCGTTGAATGTTTTGGATATAAAAGTCCTGGCAGGATACCAGTCAAAGACAAATGTGTCTGTTGTATAAACTGTGAAAAGGAAAAGACATTTATGACTTATGATGATGTGGCTCAAGGGGAAATCATATCTTGGAAACCTTGAGCTATGGTTGTAACGTACTCACAGAAAAAGTTAAAGGAAAACAGTAACATAGTAAACTGTGAACAAAAGTGTACAAAGAGAAGGAAAGGTCCCTGGGGAGAAAGGCGCCTCTGAAACTAGAAGTAAAAAGAAACCTTGGGGAAGGGAGCAATATCCTCAACCAACGTGGACACTCTAAGGGGAAAGAGGAAGTCCTCCTGGAAACTACGTGATTATTTTGAAACTGGGGGTTAAATGATAAGAACCTAGGGAAGGAGGTTCCCCCTAGAACTGTGAAAATGTGTCCATGAGGAAAAACCATTTTGTTGGATTTTGAACTTTTATGTTAACTTTGACCATTTTTGAACACTTGAAGAAGACAAAGAACATGGCACTTTGCACCTTAGAGTTATTTTGTTGAACTGTGAGGGTCAGAATAGAACTTTGGGCATGAGGCAGTTTTATTTTGGACATTATGACTTTGACAGACCCTTAGTTTTGATAGGGAAACACCTCTAAAGTAGGGACAGAGAGGCATTTCCCCAACCCCTTTTTCCTTTAATAAAAGTCTTTAGCCAAAACATGTGTCTGATTCTCATTCCTGGCTCCTCACAGTTATTTTTTGTTTCATCATTATTTCTTATTGATATGCATAGCAGAGTTGGTGTTTTAAATAAAATTCAAAAGGTATGGAAAGCATGAAAGGTTCTGCATTTACTTTTATGAGATTTGTTGTTTATCTTCCCAGTTCTAACTCGGCTCTACTGAAAAAAAACGCATATGTACATTACCCCATCAACTTTATAAGCTAATCATTAGCCCTTACCTCTGGGTATATTACTGATGAAGGTGTCACAGTTTGGAGACCATAGGCTGGTTTTATATATATGTACAAATGTGGCAGCCTAACACAACTTGGCAGGAATGCAAAATATGGAATGAGCGAGATCAACCCTGCTGCAGAATGGCCAACTGCTTGCGGCTCTTCAGCTGGAACATTAAGGGTGTTAACCGTCTTGTTAATAGAAGAAAGGTTCTTAAATAACCAAAAAAAGACATTGGGCCTCATTACGAGGTTGGAGGTAGTGTAAGGGATTTCAATCAGGCACACACCCAGGTCTCGCCCAGCATGTAGTGCGCAAAGTAAGCCCTTATTCATTTTTGTCTATAAGTTCAATATTCTGAATGATATACCACTCATATAACACCCTTCTCAAAATACCCCCCGGTCACCCTGAACCAGGAATCAGGCTAGTATGTAACGGTAAATATTTATTTATGGTTTGAGAATTTAAAACACAATGGGTCTCATTATAAGGCTGGCGCTCCTGGAATGAAGGTGGCGGTACGGGACTAGCCCCCTTCATTCCAGGAGCGCCGATTACTAGCTTCCCATCGCAGGACCCAGATCACACGCCTGGTAAAACCAGGCGTGCTTTCCGGGTCCCACGAGGGGAAGAGGGAGGCAATAACGGGCCAGATGTAATCTGCCCATTATTATCTCCCTCCCTCCCCATTCCCATTGAGCCCTATGGGGGCTCAAATGGGAATGGGGATGGGTTCCTGCAAGGAGGAATTACCGGGTCCTCCTATGTCAGAGTAACCTGGTAAGTCCCCATTGCAGGAACCCGGTAATGGATCCCGGAACGGAGGCAGCCATGGAGCTACCAGCTCCATGGTTACCTCCATTCTCGTAATGAGGCCCAATATATTTTTAATAGGTAACAGCAATCACCAAGGGATGACAATGACAATGAATAATATCTTTAATATGCACTGGGAATTAGGTAATGAACACAAAAAGAATGCATCAAAGAAAATAATACTTTTGGATTGGTTTGGAACAGATAGCACTGTGGTTAGACGTTCCCCCTGAGACACCCCTCAATCCCACCAATAAGCAATTTAAATAGATGTGAGGAGAGAGCAGGTACTCAGGAATAATAGAGACCAAACAGAATATCACCCCCACCTTCCCCCCTTAAACACAAGAGAAAAAAGGGTTTGACTTTTCAACTGTCAGGATGGCTTTCAAACTGGCTGAGCAAAAACACTAAATGTGGTCAAAAATGCTTAAATTATTATACATTTCTACGGGAGCTGCTTTGAACAGATGCAAGCAATCAAAAGCAATGATTTAATAAAAAGAAAACAATTGGAATCTCAAAGGCAAAGTGGGAAATCATTTAAAGACAATTCACACATGTAAAACCTTTGCAAAAAAAATGTAAATTCGCTGCAAACTTTTACTATGCGATTTTTGATAAAAAGGGTCAACTACACTGTTTCGCAGTGCTGTTTCGTACTGTTTCACAAAAACGGATTAATGAATTCAGTAACAGATCCCCACTGCTTTCCCCGACGGAACCAGTCCAACCGCTCGAAGTGGGATTTTTGGATCAGAGTTACACAAATAAAAATGACTATGAAAATGACGCTTTAGCAAATAGACAGAATAAGATAGCACTAAAGATTTTGACACTGTCACTGGTTATGAAAGTAAGGTAATTCAGATATTAGGGTGGAACAAGATAATGCAAGGTATGGAATAGTTCTCTAGCGTCCTGTTAATACTCACAATCCACAGGGATTTAAGATTTTTGGCACGTCAAGATTCTGGTCAATGGATCGGGTCTATCAGGGAAGGAAAGCACATCAGCTAGGGTCAGCTAGGCAGGTCACCGGAACTGCACGGGATCTGCTCTTCGTGTTTCTGGATATTTCAGATCAGCGGGATGGCGAGTTCATCAAGCAAGCGTTATGGTAGCAAGCCAGATAGTTTCAGGATGCTTCCCACATCACAGCGCTTCAATGGGTTGCAAGGATTAGTTGAACATTAATTGAGGATTGAGGCCTAGCTGAAAATGGTTCAGCTACTGCTTGGCCTGGTGATTGGCATCTGGATCTGGAAGGATGTTGGAAGGCTGGATGTTGAATGCTGGATCAGAGTGCTTCGCTGGAATCAGACGAGAGAGTCTGTATGTGTTGTTAGATGTTTCTATTTATCCTTTCAAATGGCATCACAAAAATGGGTGTATGGGCCGGCTTAACTAAACTCACCCCTGTGAACTAGTATTGGATCAGAGCCTCATCTCCGCCTTGCATCCGAGTGATTGGATCAAAGACAATTGATGTCAAGTTCATGGTTTAGTTTTTACAATCCTTAGAAACCTCCCCTAGCCACTAGTATCAAAAATCGAATTTTGTCCTAAATACATATTTATACATGTGTAACCTCTACAAAAAAACACATACAAGGATTACATATTTTATGGAGTATCTGTTCATCAAAATCCCACAGCTGTGAGACCTTGTTTCGCCTTTTTGCAGCATTTTGTCCATTTCACCATGAACACAAACTTTCTCCAAATTTCCACAAATATGCGTGTTTACCATAGGAATATGTGCGCAAAGTTTAACAATTCTAGTATAAATACAGTTCCCATAAAACCACATATATTGCCATTCCTGTTCAGAATATGCTACACAGTTCCACCACATTTTTAAATATAGGGCCAAAAATTAGATGAACAAATCTGCCCTTTTTATATTTTTCACCATTTCTGATAGCGAGTTAATAAGTCTCTAAAAACGTTTCATTACATATTCTTAGCAGAAAATTATCAGCCTTTTGTCTGTCTCTGGAGGCAAGGAGCAGCCCCCAACTTTGGGATTTCCTCCTGCAAGCCTAGTTTACAACCTCTTCACACGTCCATTTCCCGGCTTGGAGAATCTGCCATTGTTCAGTCCTTGGTAGCAGACAAAGGTCTGGCCTACCCCTCGATTATCATGTGTCAGTGAGTATCTACTGAGATCAATGTCCTCCCCTTGGGTGGAAACCTGTTTGTCAACCTCTTGCAGGCCCAGCCAGCCTAAGTTAATTTTTAATTTCTGAAAACCAGCATAAAACAAACTTGTTGCATCAGATGACATAGATAAATTACATTCTTAGGTTTAAACCTGTGGGATCAAAACAACTGAGATCCATGTTCCTTTCAGCAACAGTCCTTTTATATTTGCTAAACCGGCAGATCTTTAGTTTTAGGCAACTTTAAAGTTTAATCAGGAGAGCCCATTTGACAGGGGCTGTCAGTCACAGGTAGCCCAGTGTGGCTGGACATAGATTTTTGACAGGAATTGTCATTCACAGGCAATCCAGTTTTGGTGAGAAAATGTTTGCTCTTAACATTTCAGGACTTTGTAAATTCACGGTGCTTCATTAGATTAACTGAATGTTAGCGTCAAGCACGATTCTGAGTGTTGGAAATTGTTATGTACAGGCATTTGAAGTTTCAGCAGCAAAGTAAATGTCATTTACAGACAAATTTTAGAATTTTACTTGCAAAGCACTGCTTCTCCCTCTGTACTCTGTGCTTGTCACGGAGCCCACTGGCACTTTTTCTGCAGCACGTGCTCTGTTCCACCACACATGCACCATGGGTGGCAAGTTGTGCAGCCATCTTTTTGTGTGTTGAAAAAAAACGTTTCTGGAGGTTTTGGCGCAAACACAGGTTTTGCCGCCATTTTGCTGTTTCTCGCACCATAGATAGCAGAGTGAGGCCACAAAGTATAGCAGAGTGGGTCAATACATCCCACAAATTCCCCCTCCTGACTTTGTTTTGACTTCTAGTCGAGGGGGAGTCGGGCGAATGGGATGTTCTTTTCTGTCCATGTGGAGAAATTCAATTGCTTCTCCCGTCAGCGATTGAGGTGGCACGGTCCCCTCGCTGGTTTGGGTTAGGATGGGACGATACTCCAGATTCCTTAGGTTTTTCCTCTCGGTAACCGAGTGGTCCTCCTTGGTGATTCTTGGGATTTAGTGCCAATACTAGAAAACAGAACATAACACAGTTATGAAAATGTTCCCACTACTGTGTCCACACATCTTCGGATCTCAGCAGTTGGAAAGACACTTGCATTCCCTAACAATTGGCAATAGTCTCCATCTATTATGCAGTGATCATTTGCCCATTTTCTCAGGTGTAATCAATGAATATTTAATAATTTTTCTAGCTGTCCGGACTTTCCCCCCCTGGGTTTCCGGTGAGCTCTTCTATCTGCTGCAAAGTATACCTGGGGTGGCAACTCTTTAGGTGGTTTATGTGGACCCACTTGGCTTCCCCCTGTGTCAAAATGCCCTAGGGGATGCAGATTCTGTAGGCAACTGGTGAGATTCTGTCCACAATTTCAAAAGGGCCCTGCCAACTTGGGAGGAATTTGCGATCTTTGGCTTGGTTCCTTTCGAAATTGTGCAAGTAGACCCGGTCTCCTACTTGATATTCCTTTTTATATGTCTTAAGGTCATAATGGGTCTTCATACTGTCTGGAGATCTTTCTAGATTCCGCTGAGCATATGCAAAAGCATGTTGAAGGTGTTTTCTCAGATTCTCAACATACTCATGAGTTGTGAAGGCATTTATCAAGGTCTACTCTTGGGTTCTGTAGAGCAGATGCTGGGGTAGCACCATCCTTCTTCCAGTCATCAGTTCAAATTAAAATATTTTTGTTGCAGATGAAGGGGTAGATCTGATGGCCATGGGGTAATCGAATGTCCCAACTTGGCCCAGAATCTTCCACAAACTTTTTTAATATCCGCTCTTTCCATCTTCTTGCTCCTCTGCACTGGAACTCTCTCCCCCTCCCAATCCGATCTTCCACCACCTTTACCTCATTTCACACCTCCCTTAAATCCCTTCTCCTCCATTCCCCTTCGTGAAGCCTCCCTACCATCTCAACCCCCCCTGATTTCCCCTCTTCAATTTCTCTCTTCCCTCTCCCTCTACACTCTCCCTCCCTTCCTTCTACATTCATTCAATCCTTCTCCTGGTCCCCTCCACACTCCAACTCCCACTCCACTTCCCCCCCTCTCACGTAATTGCTTTTTAAACTGTTTTGTGGAATGATTCAAGTTGTAATTTTTTTGCTCACATTGTTAATTGTTGTTATTTCTTTATATTTGTTGTTCCAATGTACAGCGCTTTGGTGTAAAGTGCTTAATAAATAAATCAATCAAAATAAATCAATCAATCAACAATAGTTTTATTGTACCTCTTAACTCCACCACTAGAGGACCACCGGTAGGCAATGTGTAGTTTCCTTTTTTACCCCAAGTATCTCCCACATCTTTGTCATCACTTCGCTAGTGAAGTGGCTACCTCGGTCTGACTCAATCCTTTGGGGTAGTCCAAAACGCAAGAAGATGTGATTGATCATCAGGGCAGCTGCTGTGTCTGCCTTGCAATTTGGGGCCAGGAGATATTCCACCCATTTAGTAAACAAGCATGTTACAGTCAACATGTACTTGTTCCCCCTAGAGGAGCGAATCAGAGGCCTGATAAAATCGACTTGCAAATCTGGCCAAGGCAGTGTGATCCCCCCTTTTGGAGGAGAGTACGGTGTGTGAGTGATGTTGGCTGAAATTGTGCACACACAAGACACCCCTTCACGTATTGGTCGAGGTCCTGCCCCATCTGTGGCCAGTATGCCACCTCTCGCAAGATTTCTAATGTCGTATGAAACCCCCGAGGACCGGCTGTGGCTGCATCATGGGTGTGACTTAGCATCAAGCTCCGGAATGAGGTAGGGACCACCCACTGGTCATGTCCAGATATGGATCTCCTCAGCAACAAACCGTCTTGGATTCGGAACATTTTTGGACATTTCATCAACACTCTGAGGTCTTCTTTCCCAATGCAATCTGTATCCGTCAGGGGAAAGTTCTCAGGGTCCTCAATGTGTTGATACAACTTACCAATTATTGGATACCTTTTTGAGCAATAATCAAATCAGCACCTGGGGTCTCCTTACTCAATTGATTTAAATATTAGGGCACCTGGCAAAACCCTGAAAGACCCAGGTAGGTATAATTGATTGAACAAAAAACCCAATTTCTCAGGGTGAGAGGTCCCTCAACTCCCAAATATCAAAATGTATACATGTCACTACACATACATTCTTTCACATTGGTGTATTTTAATAATCTTCAGATAGAATACCTAGGGGTATTTTGGAGAGACAATACAAATGGGTATGATCCGTAACAAGAGAGGATCTTAATGTACAAAACATACAACAGCAAAAGATTATTGTCGGTGCAGTTGTGCAATGAAGACAGAAATCAACAATCATTGACATAACAGAAAGAAGTCACAATAACAACAGTGTTTGAGCTGTACACTGTTCATGTGATGTTTAGTCGTCGACACAACAGTGTTTCGGCCTAGAAAAGCTGTAAAGTGTAGCTAGGTGAGCAGGCCTTCATCAGGACGTGTGGTGAAATGATAGTAGTCCCGGGGTATCTATCTATGAAAAACGAAAAAACAAATTGTGTTTTTTGTTCAATCCTTACTCAATTGGGCAGTTGAGAGTTCATTGTGAGCATTTGATGGGACCTAGTGATAGCAGTGACCTGAATTTCCCCCAACAGGGACGCAATCTCAGGTAGATCCCCTTGGATGGCTCTGGTTTTGGCCAGCTGATCAGCTAGGTAATTTCCAGTTTTGTCTGGTCCCTCTACTTTAGAATTACCCTTGATCTTTTTCCAGTAGATGGTCATCCATTCAAGGTGACCAAATCATCAATATTCTGTATTAATTTTCCATGTTTTAGTGGTTTATTGTTAGCACATAGCATGCCTTTGGTTTTCTAGTTAACCAGGTGCTCCGTGAACCCGTTCCGTACATAATCTGAATCAGTGATTATGACCAGTTTGTGGAGTTGGTGTTGGACAGCAGTGAGGATGGCTTGATGCACAGCCATCTGCACTGCCACTTGACTACTACAGGGACTAATTTTGTACCCAGCGGAGAGTTCTGGGGCATCATTCATGCATTCCCCACGCCGGCCACAAGTTCCTTTTCCCCGTTGTTGTCAACATGGTAGGAGCACCCATCCACATAGACAGTGGGCTTGCCCTCACACTTGTCTTCTTCATAGACTTTGTGCCTCCATGTTGACCTTGATTTTGAGACTTTCGTCCTCAAGACAGTTTTCTCTGGCACAATCATGCAAGTCAGCCAGACCTTGAGCGAGGGGACACCTTTTGTTTTGGCCATATCTGACCTCCACAGGAAAGCCTTGCATTGACTGAATCCAGGAAGTAATTCGGGAATTACTCACATTTCCGGCCCGGATTCTGTCACTTTGAAGATATTGCAGAGGCTGGTGTGGAGTCTTCACTATGATTTGTTCCCCCTGGATAAACGGGCGGTAATTTTCCAATGCCCACACCGTTGCCAGGAGTGCCTTCTCACTGTCGTTGAATTTTTCCTCCACAGAGGATAAAGTCTTACTCGCATACAAGATTACTTTATTGACCTTGTCATTCTTTTGGTATAATACTGCAGTCAAGCATGTATTTGAGAACACTGTCTCCAAGAAGAACTCCTTGTTTTTAACAGGGTAAGCTAGGCAAGGCGCTTCTAAGAGGCTTCATTTGAGTTGTCTTACTGCCTCAGCTTGTTCTGGACCCCACTCCCTCTTGACCCCCCCTTCAACAGGGGTCTTGTGATTTCTGCGTAATCCTCAATGACCTTTCTATTGTAATTAGTCAGTCCAAGGAGGCTCCTTAGCTCACGCAGAGTTGTGTGGCCTTTTAGTTTCTGGAGTTCTTCTATTTTCTTTTCCTGGGGACAGAGACCCTCAGGAGTTATCTCATGCCCCAAGAAATTGACACGGGTCCTGCAACACTGTGCCTTTTAGAGTTTTGCTCCGGCAGCCCTCAACTGTGTCAGAACATAATGGATCTCTGCTGTGTGTTCCTCCACAGTTGAGCTTTTGATTAGAACATCATCTACATAGGCCAGGTTACCCCTTTTACCCAAGTCGGGCATGGCCTTATGCAAAAAGATATTAAATTAATTGCCAGAGCTGATGTATCTAAAGGGAGTCTGGGTCCAAGTGTACTGCTGTCCCCTGAAGGTAAAGGCCAGCTTGTATTGGTCCTCCCTACTGACAGGTACAGTCCAGTACCCATTGGTCAGGTCAATGGCAGTGTATACCTTTGACACCTGGATCCGGCCAAGCCCTTGGTCAATGTAGGGAAGAGGCCATCGGGAATTGTGGATCCGTTTGTTGAGCTCCCTTAGGTCAGCACAGTCTCCACTGGCCATTTGGTTTCAAAATCCCCAGCACCGGATTATGGAAGGTGCTGTGGACTGGACAAATTATCCAACGGGACTCAAGGTTCTTAATTATTTCTCTAAGGGACTCCATTGATGCGAGAGGCAAGCAATATTGCTTCACAAACACTGGAGTCATGTCAGGGTCTGTGGGAATTGTTGTTGTATGGATTTCGGTGCGACCACTGCCATATGAGTCCACCGCAAATAGATCTTGAAAATCTAAGAAAACTTGTATCAACTTTTGCTTTTGCTCCAGAGTCTCTCAGGTATCAGCTAGGTTGACTCTCTCTTCAACCATTTGCCTGAAGCCCGGAAAGACTTCTGGTTTGGCTATCTCAGCGGCCTCCTCCAGTTGGGTGGAGAAGTCCCTGGTTAAAATACTGACTTGGACTGATGGCTTCAGATGGGCAAGGCAGTCATGGTGGACTTGAAAGATCACCTCATCCCTCCTGAAGTCACAGGAAACCTCTTCCTTACCATAAGGGCAGGAAGAGTACACCAGGAAATTCCCCCCATGCCAGGTGAAGATCCTGTCTGGTGTTGTGTCATTGTCGCTATCACTGTCAAAACAGTCATTGGGGATTGTTCCTACCAGTTCAGTACCTAAATCTATGGAAAAATGTTGGTCATCAATCGCCATTCCAATAATGGTGCCTGCGCCCAGAGTGATACTCCTAAGGTCGCTGTTATCCACCACTATTGGAATGGTGTTGTGTTCTGTATTGACTAGTGGTGTTGGGTTTAACCCCAAACCTTGCTGTTGGAATTGGGCATTGAGGTGAACATATACGTCAGGGTTTTGCAGTTTCTGTCCTCTTTTAATTTTTACTTTAAGAGTGAATTGTCGGGTCCTTTCTGGGATGGTGACCTCCTCTCCAATCTGAATTTCAACTGCATATGGCAACAATTGAGCTGGCCGAAATGCTTTCTCCTTGTCATCAAAGTCCATGGGATTACCCGCTAATCGGGACCAGGCTTTGAAGTTTATTTGGTCCAAACTAATGGCAAAGTGATTGAGAATGTCACTGCCTAAATAAAATGCAGCGCGGACATCTTGCACGACCCAACAATTATGGACTATGCTCTTGTTGCCTATGGAAATTATAAGCATACACCTGCTAGGCAGGAGATGTTTGGATTTGGGTGTTTCCAGTCCATTTCCCATTTGTGAATCAACTTAAATGTGGTAATGGCAGGATCTTTTGGGAGTTTTCGGAACATGGCCTCGCTGATGAAGCTCTCATGCACACTCGGGTGAGAACAGGGTCCTTCCCCCCCATTTAACTGAATGGGGATGAACGAGTGCTCTCCAATTTTCTGAAGATCAGCCAAGCTTTGAGCTGATTTCTCATCATTTTGGACTATAGGAGTGGGATTTTCTGATTGTGAATTGGTGTAGAATTTCAGAGTATCCCCTTCCAGTGTGGAATGCCACTTGATACTGGAAGGAAGGTTGATTTTCAGAAATAGAGTGGCCTTCCCATAACCAGGTTGTTGTCGTACTGCAATTACTGTCACGTCAGGGGTTTGGTGGTGTCGAAAATGGAATTCAATTTGGTCAGGTTTTCCTGGAACTGGCAGTCATAGACACGGAACTATGTTTTAATTTTATAGGTCGGTTAGTCTGGGTCCAGAGGACCTTGTTTACACAATCTATGAGGGGGGACAATCTACGCAGGATGTCATTCCCTAGTAAACATTGTGTGCCCTCTGGAGTCGCAACTATGACCGGGTGTTTCACCTTGTGTCGCCCAATTTTAATTTCTAAATCCACAGTCCCCTCAACAGGAAATTAATTCCCATCGAAGTTCTGAAGTTGTCCAGGAGGAGGGGTGAGAGGGATCTGGTATCTCTCCCCCCTTCCTGAACTCAGCTGATCAAAGGCCCTTTTTTGACAGAAGGGTGGCTTGGGATCCAGTGTCCACCAGTGCCAAAAATGTACATTGCCCCTGTATTTGGACCGGGACATAACATCTTCCCTCTTCCTCAAGGGGGCATAGATAATGCACATTTTGGGCCACTTGGTGGGTTAATTTCTTCACGCTTGTGTCTGACAGAGGGGTAATTTGGGCAGGAATTTGTTTGGGGACTTGGGACCCTGTAAAAAAAGGTGGCAGTTGGATATGGGGGGAGTTTTGGGCTCCCCTGGTTCTGATATTGGGCTGCCCCCCTCCCTTTTGGAGGCAGCCACCAGAATTGGTTTGGGCAAGGTGATTTTCTGGTTTGTCATTCTGGGGTGCAATGTTGGGCAGTTTTAACTCAGTCCCCACCCCTCTCCTTCAAATTGGAAAACTCTAAACTCCTCCACAAAATGGGTCTTTTTAGGCCCTTTATTTCTCCTACCCACCCTCTGTTCCTTAGGTTGCAGACTTTCGGGGGCAGGAGATTTTGCTTCCGGTTCCTGGGTTTTCAGGGGCTTTTCACAAGTGGGGAAGGAAGCTTCCTCTAAGGCTTTACACCCCACTTCCCCCTGTGCCTCCTACCTGGGAACCGGTGGGTTGTCGGGGTTGCTCTGGAGTACCAGGCCCTTAATTTTGAGGGTTTCTGGGCCGCCATGTTCATCTGAGGGTTCTGCTGAGCCCTCAACATGCGACCCAGATCCTGTGACAAGTTCTGGACCTGGTGCTCCAGTTGGGACACCCGCTCTGGCTGGTACAGGGGTCTCTGGTCCATCCTAGTTTGATCATGGGAAGGGTAACTGTCCCTTCTCCCATAATACCCTTGGTTGGGATAGTTCTGGTACTCCTCCACCCTTGGCCTCCCATCTCCCAGATTGGGCTGTCTGGGCTCAGGAAAGTGGGGAAAGAAAGAAGGGTTGTTTTGGGGGTTGATGTTTGGCGGGTACCAGGGAAAGAAACACAACCTGGCCTTTGGGGGATACTACCCTCCTGGGGAAAGTTAGGAGGGACGTTTCCTGGGTTGGCAGCTGTCTGGTTGGATCACCCCCCCCTTGGGCTGGGGGAGTCCACACATAGCCCAGGATGGGTCTGCTGCCCTTGTAACAGGGGCTGATATAGCCAGGGGAGTTAGGGGTCCCATTTGTGGGGTTACCTCCCTGACTACCTGTTTGGGATTGGCCCGAGGACCTTCTGGGTCTTTGGTTAGGAGGATTTTGCACAGGAATATTTTTAGGCCCCCCCATCTCCAGATCTAAAACGGGGGTAACCTTCACCTCCGCCACCTTAGCAGCAGCAGGGGTGTTGGTTGGTTTGGGGTTTTTAGTTGTACTTTTATTTTCTACCGATTTCTGCACTTCATAAATGCAAGTGATCTCTTCTCATGAACGTCCCTCACCAGCTGGGTCATAATGTATTTAGGGAGTGCATGAAAGAAAGTATTAATGAACCCTCTACTCTCTGTGCGCACCCTCCTGGTGGTCTGCGCAAAGGCACGTTTTAACTTTTGTAAAAGTTCTTGTGGGGCCTGGTCTTCCCCACATTGCAGATTGCAGGCCCCCTTGCGGGCCTCTTGAGGGTTCCTATGCATGGAGAAATGCTTTAAGATGGCCGCCCTAAAGGTGGACCATCTTGAGTGGTTCTGATCCTCGAGCCCCGCAAAGAAGCTGGGGTATTCAGGGGAAAATATCCACTTGACATATTGAATGCAACTTTGGCTATCCTTCAGGTGGAAAGTATCCATCATTTGCTCATACAACCTGAGGTGCTTCCAAACTGAATATTTGGCAATTTTATGGTAGGGAGTTATGACGCTCCTAATGGCCTTGATTTGTTTCAGGGGATCTTTCAGTAGGGCCTTCTTAATTTTGTTGGCCTTTTTCGTCTTAGTCACACTGTTCACTCGTCCTCTGACTCAGAGGCACTGCTACAGGAGGTGGCTATCTGATCCTCTAGGCTCTCCCTAATTCTGCTGGCTTGGGAATGGCTTGCAGAATGTGGGGGCCTAGTCTCTTGAGACCTGTGGCACTCAGAAGAGTCTTCTGACTCTCCTTTGCTCCCAGGATTGGCTGAGTACCCCCCCACTGCCCTAGTTGGGATGAGGTTTTTAAGATACTCTTGGCAGGTCTAGTTTCATGGAGTTCCCCACCAAATGTGACAGACTGATCCCTTGGTAGGTGAAATTTTTGAGGATCCAATTTTCTGATTCTCCCCTCACTGGAATCTTCCTGATCAGAGAGGCTAGCCCTCACATTTGGGAATCTGTACAGCGATGCCCGCCTATCCATTTCTGGGAGGTGCGGATCTGTCAGTCCCATATTTCCCATTGTACTGAAGTCTACCATCCCCCTGGCCCTTGGTTCATATGAGCCAGTGGACATGAGTATGCAGAGTCCATGGAACTGAAGGGATTAAAGTCCCTGATGACAGGAGTCCTGAGGTTATGCTTAGGGGTTTCTCTGTCCCTTCTTATCTCATCTCTTTCAGCCTCTATTCCCTGATGACATGCCAAAATCTGACCCTTTTGGTCCTCTATTAAGGCCTTAATGGTCTCAATGATTTGCTCCTGCATGGCTATCTGTTTCTGGAGCCTGTCATTCTTTTCACAGAGAGCCTCATTGTCTCTCTGTGCTTCCTGACTGTATTGGAAATATTGGGCTAATTTTTGCTGCAGGAGACTCTCCTCCTGAGTTTGGTTTTTATTGGTCTGAGTGTTCTTTGCCAGAGCATCCACCACCCATTTGATGTGCTCTAACAGCTTTCCATGATCAGTTTTAATTTCACTAAACTCCTGAAGGGCCAGCTTTCTTTCCTCTAACTTAGTTTTTAATTGGTTGACTTCCTGGTTTAGGGCGTCCCTCTCCTGAGTTAGATTGCACCTCTGTGCAGCCAGGTCATCCCTCTTGTTTTTTAATTGCACTAGATTTCTGGCGCTCCTCATAAAATTCCTCTTGAGAGTGGATGTCTTTAATAATTAATTTATTATTTTCCTCTTTCAAGGATTCTAAGCGGTTTTGTAAGATGACTATCTGTTCTGCACAGACTCTATTCTAATTCAATTGATGCTCCAGTTTCTGAGAACTCTATTGTAGAGAGTCAACTCTTTCCTGATACTCCTCTTGCAGTATCTGTAATTTGAGATCTTGTTCTACATTCATTTGCTGAAAGAGAGCTAGATCTTCTTGGAGTTTGGTAATATACTGCCTAGCCTCTGTTTCAGATTCGTGGTTATCCTGGAGCATTTGCTCTGCCCAATTCTTTTGATTATTTCTTTTGAGGGGTGCTTGTACAGTTTAGCACTGTGCGCCAACCCAACAAGGTGTATGCACCCTGCCGGCTAGTATGCTGTGTTAGACTGTCACGAGTGGTAGGTCAAATTCAGGATCCTGGACATGAGCCCCCAAGCTGTAAGGGATTTCAATCAAGCACACACCCAAGTCTCGCCCAGCATGTAGTGCACAAAGGAAACCCTTATTTATTTTTGTTTATAAGTTCAATATTCTGAATGATATACCACTCATATCACACCCTTCTCAAAATACCCCTCCCCCCGGTCACACTGAACCAGGAATCAGGCTAGTTTGTAACGATAAATATTTATTTATGGATTGAGAATTTAAAACACAATATATTTTTAATAGGTAACAACAATCACCAAGGGGTGACAAGGACAATGAATAATATCTTTAATGCACTGGGAATTAGGTAATGAACACAAAAATAATGCAGCAAAGAAAATAATACTTTTGGATTGGTTTGGAACATATAGCACTGTGGTTAGAGGTTCCCCCTGCGACACCCCTCGACCAACCAATAGGCAATTTAAATAGATGTGAGGAGAGACCAGGTACTCAGGAATAATACAGACCAAACAGAATATCACCCCCACCTTTCCCCCTTAAACACAAGAGAAAAACGGATTTGACTTTTCAACTGTCAGTATGGCTTTGAAACTGGCTGAGAAAAAACACTAAGGGGCTGGTTCATTCAATTATTTGTGCCGAAAAACAGGGATTTGTGCGCCATTCTGCCCACAAATCCCCATTTGTTAAACAGGGATTTTTGCGGCAGAATGGCGCACAAATCCCCGTTTTTCGGCACAAATAATTCCATGAATCAGCCCCTAAATGTGGTCAAAAATGCTTAAATTATTATACATTTCTACGGGAGCCGCTTTGTACAGATGCAAGCAATCAAAAGCAATGATTTAATCAGAAGAAAAAGTGGCAAAGTGGGAAATAATTTAAAGACAATTCACACGTGTAAAACTTTTGCAAAATGTAAATTCGCGGCAAACTTTTACTATGCGATTTTTGATAAAAACGGGTCAACTACGCTGTTTCGCAGTGCGGTTTCGCACTGTTTCGCAAAGACTGATTCATGAATTCAGTAGCAGATCCCAGGTGCCTTCACCGACGGCACCAGTCCAAACGCTCAAAGTAGGATTTTTGGATTAGATTTACACAAATAAAAATGACTATGAAAATGACATTTTAGCAAATAGAAAGAATAAGATAGCACTAAAGATTTTGACACTGTCACTGGTTATGAAAGTAAGGATAGTTCAGATATAAGGGTGGAACAAGACAAGGCAAGGTATACAATAGTTCTCTAGCGTCCTGTTAATACTCACAATCCACAGGGATTTAAGATCTTTGGCCAGTCAAGATTCTGGTCAATGGATCGGGTCTATCAGGGAAGGACAGCATATCAGCTAGGATCAGCTAGGATCAGCTAGGCCGGTCACCTGCATGGGATTTGCCCTTCTTGTTTCTGGATATTTCAGTTCAGCGGGATGGCGAGTTCATCAGGCAAGAGTTATGGTAGCAAGCCAGATAGTTTCAGGATGCTTCCCAACACAAAAGTGCTTCACTGGGTTGTAAGGATTAGTTGAGGATTAATTGAGGATTGAGGCCTAGCTGAAAATGGTTCAGATACTGCTAGGCCTGGTGATTGGCATTTTGATCTGGATCTGGAAGGATGTTAAAGGCTGGTTGTTGAATGCTGGATCAGAATGCTTCGCTGGAATCAGAAGAGAGAGTCTGTATGTGTTGTCAGATGTCTCTATCCTTTCAAATGACATCACAAAAATGGGTGTATGGGCTGACTTAACTAAACTCGCCCCTGCGAACTGGGATTGGATCAGAGCCTCATTTCCGCTTTGCATACGAGTGATTGGATCAAAGACAGATGATGTCAAGTTTATGGTTTAGTTTTTACAATCCTTAGAAACTTCCCCTAGCCACTAGTATCAAAATCGAATTTTGACCTAAATACATATTTATACATTTGTAACCTCTAAGAAAATCACATACAAGGATTACATATTTTATGGAGTATCTGTTCATCAAAATCCCACAGCTGTGAGACCTTGTTTCGCCTTTTTGCAGCATTTTGTCCATTTTGCCATGAACACATTTTCCAAACCTTCTCCAAATGTCCACAAATATGCGTGTTTACCATAGGAATGTGTGCATTGCTACCCCCAAACTCGGGTCCAACTGACCAAAGGACTGTCGGTGTCTAATAGTACAAAATAAACACCTGTCTGTGTCTAAACCTATGATTGACCTCACTCTTTACAAAAATGTAATAGGAAGTCTTTAAAAAGGAAAAAGACTGTTGGAGACTTATTCTCCACAGATCCCTTGCAATATTTTCAAATACTTCCAGTGTCTTTGGTTCCTTGGGGTTCCCTTCCCCAAGCTTTAACTTGTCCAAGTTGCAAACACCACAAAAGGAATATAACACAGTTCCTTTTGAAACTTCTCAGGGATCCCTCCCCTAAGCTTCAATCCTTTCAACACTACAGAACAATAAGTCTCCAACTATGCTAGGACTCTTAGGGTTCCCTTACCCAAGCCCAGGCCCCTTTCAGTTTCCAACACAAATTCAGTTTTATCGGGATGTACTTTGCTTTTCCTTCGATATCATGAAATACTAGGTATTCCAGTTTGTTACGTCTCTCAAGGTTCCCTTTCCCAGGCTTAGGCCCATTTTTGGTTTCAAACACAAGTTTGTACTATCCAGTTCTTTCACAGACACTTCACTTGTGCGTAAAATCAGAGACTTTCAAAACCACCTAGATCTTTGCTCTTCTGAGGCATGAGCACTCTGATCTGTAACCCCCTCTTTAATCCTTGCTTTCCCTTTTAAACGTTTCACCTTCAGGTGTTTCCTGCACCCCTTCTTGTTCTCCTTTCCTTCTTCCTCATGCACAATTGCCCCTTTCCTTTTTGGTTCCCTTTTATCTGATGTACACTCTTGCCCCCTTCCTTTGCTTTCTTGCGCTCTTTACAAACTTTCTTTTCCCTTAATGTGCACCCTTGCACCTTTCCATTTCCTTCTCTTGCCTCCTGAACACTTACGCTGTTCTGTCTTTGCCATGCACGCTTTGCACTCTTTAAAAGTCATTATTCCACTTTTTCCTCTTTGCCCTCTTCAAATACTTAAATACTTTTCCTTCTCTTTTCCTTTTCTTCCTTGCCGCTAGCGCGACTTCCTTATTTCTATTTTTCTTATTCTGATAATTTCTTACACTTTCTGTCCTTTCTACACTTCATCTCCCTTTCCGCTCCATGCAGCTTAAAAACGGCGTCTTTCTCCCGCTCCGTTTCAGTCAAATGCCCACTCACAAGTTTCTCTCTCTTACTCACCGGGCAGCGTCACGTTGACAAGTGGTCTCTCAGGAGACACAGGGTTGAGGTCAGGGTCTGACCACCTGCCCCTCAGACAACCTTGGGACCAGCACACGCCCCAAGGGAGCAAGCATTTTACCAGACACCACCAGCAGGATACAGGCTCCCTTACTCCAGCTCCTTGGAGGCACGGCTCCCTAGCCACATTGCAGCCCCTCACAAACACCGGGCCAGTGTCTCGACACACTATTATTCTCCAGGCTTCAACTCCTGCTGCTCACTGCTACTTGGCTTCTCTGGTCTGGATAGCATCCCCAGCTCACTCTCTATCTTGTGAAAAACCACACCTTTTATAGTTGAAAAAGCAGTCAAGTGGAGTCAGGTTTGAGCGGTCATTATTAAATGCCTGAACCTGCCTGAATCCATTAGTGGTACAACTTCAGTTCTTCCTAAAGTCGGTTTTCCTTACTTTCCCCATGTTGTTTCCATGCGTAATCTTCACTGATCTTAGTTGCCTCCTCCTCGCCTCAGTGTTTGTTGGAAATAGGGAGGGGGAAATGGGGTGTGATTGAAAATACCCCACGAAGGCTGAGCGAGAGTGGGTTGGGGAATTATCAGGAATGGTGGGATACCATGTCTCACCCTTGAGTATCCTCCTCCCAATCCCTTGTGACCCTCCACTCAGGTGATGCTCCCTCACTTGTCCAACCCTAGGGTCGGGATCCAAAAGTGATGGCCCTTCCCATGCCACCTAAATGGAAGATCCAGAGGGAGTGGGTGGGAGAATACCATCAGGGTTCTCACAGTAGCAATCAACTTAGAGGTGAAAACTATTTCTTTGTGAAGACTCTTGCCTCTGAAAAAAACCTGTGTTGACATCTTAAAATTGCATATTTCACTGGATATCATGGCAAAAAGCAGACCTATGGAAATTGGGACAAGTTTATGATGGTTAACAATTTACAAGACTTTGAATTCTTGAAGTTTAAATATAAGCTTCATGCCCATGAAATTCAGTGTTCTCAGAAATTTCAGTACCTGTTTAAAACTTTATGACATCATTGAATGCCAAAATGCATAGTCCACCAACACAATTACAGTTATCTAAAATTCCACAGTTGCCAGCCTGTGGAATGTATGAGCTTCCTATGCAGCATGAGTGCCAATCAATTTCCCAGTGAGGTAAAGAAGCTTGGGACACACATTTGTGGGTAATGATTGGACGCAGATACTCCAGGACCAGTCAATTTATAGTTGATTTGGATCAGCGCGGTATCCGTAGAAAACATCAAATTCGAAAATATCTATGTAGAAATGACTGAATGTTTTGGTCCAATTTCTTTGAAATGTTTGTACATTTTTATTTAAAAATAGGTGGGGTGGGATAAGGGTATAAGTTATGGTAAGGGGAAGTGGGGGGGAGGCAGGGGGTCTCCCCCCATATTATCAAAAAAGGGCAAAACCCCCAAAGTAATGTCAGTTTTTTCGAACAAATAAAATTTGGTAATTTCTAATTAGGTATTTTTCTTAGGTTATTTCATTGCAAACCGATCTGCACTACACACAGCAAAGAAATTATCAATTAAAAATACTGGTCCCATGGAAGAAGTGGTTATGCAAGCTACGTCCCACTAATGTGCACTGGTTCTGTAAAAAGCCAATAGGGACAACCTTGCACGTGCTCTGGTCTTGCAAAAAGATTCAGACTTACTGGGATAACATCCTCCAACCATTGAGTTAATGTTAGATCTTACTTTCCCATTAACACTGGTTGCATGTGTGTGGGTAGTGCTTCCTACATCTATAAGTTTATCAAGTGAGAAATTAAAATGGGTTTTGTAGTACAGCTCATGAGCTGAAGAATTTGTGCAGCATATTGTTTTCTGTAAAGTGCAGTACATTGGTTTCTAACATGGTGACACGTGGGGTGACATTGGCTACTAACTTTGGCATAGGGGTGAATTGAGTGGGCTAGGTTTGTTAGGCCACAGGGTCTAAGTGTACTAATAGTGCAGCAGGCCCACATAAACCACTGACTGATCATCACCAGTTTCAGAAAATAATGCAACATTTTAAGCTGAAAAACAGGGCTTTACAAGGCAGAGAGTGCAGTGTAACAGCGCAATGGTCCTTGAGAATAGACATTCATTGTGTGGAGCAGGAAGAGAGAGAGGAGATGCACCATTTTTGGGAGACTGTAGTATGTTGAATACTGTCCAAAGGTCATTTAAACCAGGGGCTGGAAAGTTACACAAGAGGGATCAGAAGGGGGCATGGTGTGTGCTTGAAGATTCTGGCACGTGGTATGAGAGATGACAAATGACAGGAAAAAGGTCAAGGAGACATAGGTTGAGAGGCAGTTTTATTTTAAGGTTGAAAAGAGTTAGAAAGTAAGACGGAGGAGACTTTGTGATTTGGTTTTTCGGTCTTGCTAAGGGAGCTGTCTTGCGAGAGAGAGGCTGCTGGCTGGCAGAAAAAAGGGGCTGTCCTGCATAGCTGGTTCTGAGTCTTTTTCAGCTGGGTTGGTGACCGGTGAAACTACAGAGGGAGGTCTGGAAGGCCACAGTTCGAATCAGGGCAGTGTCCTGGCAGAAATAGGCTGAATCATATTTGGCTGAAGAAAGGGCCTAGTGAGTCAATGGCTTGACGATGATTCTGAAAAACAGAGAGCACAGTATGACTACACATCGGTCAACAATCATTTATGACCCCTTCTGCAGGATATCACAATTGAAAAAAGGGTCCGTTTGGGCACGGAAGGCAGAACATTTTTAATCCTTCTGGTACCAAAGGATTAACAAAGTAGCCAGAATCCAAAGTTTTAGCTGGAAGTGTCTTCATTCACGCAGAAGGGTGGGTCACAATCTTGTAATCATACTACTAATCCAATGTTAGACAAGGGTAGAGGAGTAACTGAGAACTTAAACTGTATTAATACTGCATTGCTTTAATAGATAAAGATTGGTAGCTAGGATGTCTCAAGTTAAAGGGAAATCACATTTAAAATGCTGTGCTAACCCAATGAACAGCGCTTATCGCTATAGAGTGTGTTTATGTTTATTCTCACACATGTGTTCAATGCAAACACTTAGCACACATGTTTCCATGTTTATCAAATATGAACTGGCTTGTCTCTCTGTTCCTTCTGATGAGTGAAGGCAAAAGTGCATAACTGTCAACATGTGTGGTGGTTATTATTGTGTCTAGTCTGTTTTCCTTTTAGGTGGCACCTAGAGGTAACTGCAGATCTAAAATGAAATGCACAGTACAAGGTCTGTAGATGTCTAGCGAAGATTATGTGGTTGAAAGTAACCTTGGCATAAAGTGAAGAGTCAGGATTATCCTACATATTATAGGGTGTTTATAATGGGCAAGAAGCAAAGTCTGAAACATTGGAAGAGTGATAACAAACCCATAGTTGAATATTGGTTGCACAGTGTGTCAATTCTTCCAGCAAGAGTGAGTGTTCCTTTTCAACCTAGAGAAAAATATTCAAGAATATGACAGAATGTGGGGCACCTTTAATTAATCAAATGGGTGAATGTTTGGCTTATTTTTGGATAAGTTTCACCAATGCCCCATCCCACCTTCCCGTTCTACCCCCTCTTTTTTCTTTTCTTTCTTCTTTCTTTGTTCCATGTCCATAAGTTAACTAACTTTATTAGGTTAACATAGTAAAACGAAGATATGTATTTGACAAAACTACTGGTTGTAAATGTTTGTTCTACTATATATGTTGCTGAAAAAGAAATACACTTTAAAAAAAAGTCTGAATAAAAATACAAAAACAGACAAAAACATGGTGCATACCTATACCACTGAAAGCTATTGTCACAAAGGTCAGTGATGTCCTCTTCGTTGGACGAAAAGACAGATTCTCCCCCTTCCCCCAACTCCTCACCTTCCACTTTCTTCCTGGGTTTCCCTTCCTTGCTTCTTGGAGGCTTCTCCTTTTTTTTGTGTAGGTAAGGACGCCCTCGATAGGATGCCACCGTGCCTCTAAAATTAGGGGCACGGGGGTTATCCCACCGGAAGCGCCACTCAGGGGAAAAAAGCCAGGAGGCACAAAAAAAACCCTAGAAGGTGTCCTTCTTGTAGGATAAGCGAATTTGATAGAGTGCGCTGGAGGAAGTTCGGTATGGGAGAGCAATCCAGTTGGCAGGCACGGGTCTGGAAGGCAGCGGATCAAACAGGTACAAGGGCAAAACACAGGCAGTCCGGTAAGCAGGCAAGGGTCTGGAAGGCAGCGGATCAATCAGGTACAAGGGCTAAACACAGGCAGTCCGGTAAGCAGGTAATGGTCTGGAAGGCAGCGGATCAATCAGGTACAAGGGCTAGATACAGACAGAGGAGAGAGAGGGAAAATGAAGACGAACAGGGAAGGAAGAGGAAAGAAGGCACAAGGCTAAGTAGCACAGAACGAGGGCAAGAGAAAAGGAGGAAAAAACAGAAAGGCACGGGAACAAAAGGCGACAAATAGCCAGCAGAGTAAAACACCAGTAGCGGGAGTGGCAGCAACACAGGAGGGAACCCGGAAACGTTGCGACGCGTACGTGACCCGGAAGCGGAGTAATTTATACTTCCGGTCGCATTCGCGTGCAACGACTAGAACGGTGCGGTGACTGGCAGTGAGGGGAAACTCTATGGCGGACAAAAACGCCAGCGATTCCACACCCGCCAACCCTGCCGCGGCATGACAGTATGCCCCCTCCTAGGGGGGGCCCCCCCAGGTTTGCCAGGGTGAAAGTGATAGATTCGCCCACTAAAAGTGGGGCATGGACATGAGAGAATGGTTCCCAAGAGTTTTCCGACCAGTGATATCCCTTCCATAGCACCAGGTATTCCAGTCTTCCCCGGCAGTATCGGGAATCACAAATTTGAGCCACTTCAAATTCCTCCTGGGTCAAAGTAGCGGGCAAGGGGGCTTTTATCTTTTTGCAGGACCAGATGTCTTAATGGAAAGGTTTTAGTTGTGAAGCATGAAACACGGGGTGAACCCTATGAAGACTTTTGGGTAGTTTTAAACGAAAAGCCACCGGGTTGATAGCTTGTATGATCTCGTAAGGTCCCAGAAATCTAGGAGAAAGTTTGGAAGGGTGTGCCCATCGAGGTAAGTATCTTGTGGACAACATAACCTTAGAACCTAACCCCCAATCAGGGACTGGCTTGCGATGTTTGTCAGCCTGAACCTTGTACCTCATTTGTGCTTCGCTAAGGTTTTGTTTAGCCTTAAGGTGAACGTCTCGCAATATGATGAGAGCGGAATCAACAGTTGGTAAGCCGGTGGTGATGCCAGAGACGGGCAGTATGGACCGTGGATGGTAACCATAGTTACAGAAAAAAGGGGTGAGACTGAGAGTAGAGTGAAAGGAATTATTATAAGAGAACTCAGCCAAGGGAAGTAGAGAGACCCAATTGTCCTGTTGGAGATTCACATAACATCGTAGGTATTGTTCTAAGGTGGCATTTAGGCGTTCCATCTGTCCGTTGGACTGGGGATGAAACCCGGACGTTAAGGCTCTCTCAATGCCTAGACGGTTGCATAAACTCTTCCAAAATCGAGAGGTGTATTGACTACCTCGATCAGAGATGATTTTCTTAGGAACTCTGTGGATGCGGAAGATGTCCTTGATAAAGGTCTTGGCCATACCCGTCGCTGTTGGAACCCCTGGTAACAGAGAGAAGTGAGCCATCTTTGTGAAGAAATCGATTACCACCATTATACACGTGAACCCTTGGGAAGGAGGTAAATCTACAATGAAATCCGTGGAAACGACTTCCCAAGGACCATCGGGAACAGAATTTGGTTCCAAAAGTCCTAATGGTCTGAGACGAGAACCCTTGCTGTGAAGGCACGTAGTGCAGGATTGTTCATAACAGTCCACATCTCGTTTAATTTCTGGCCAATAGAAGTGTCTCTGCAGATAGTTCAAAGTGCCCTTGGTGCCTCTATGACCTGCCAACTTGGAGTCGTGACACCAGTTTAATGCTAATTTCCAGAACTCAGGGGTAGGTAGATACAACTTGCCTTCCACAAAATAGAGCCCTTCCTTGATGTCGTAGAAGATGTCTTGAGGATGGTTCTCGGATTTGAAACTGCCTTCAGATGCCTCTTCACCTGCTTTAGAAAGGTGGACAGAACACCTATTCGTCTGGGTAATGGAAACATCAGATATTGTGATTCGTCTGGTCCGGACATGTAGTCTCCTCTACGAGATAGAGAGTCCGCAACAAGATTTTGTTGCCCGGGGATGTAGGTAACATCGAAATCAAACTGGGCAAAGAATGGGCCCAACGTGCTTGACGCGTGTTGTAGCACTCGAATTGTCGTAGGACCTGTAGATTCTTGTGATCGGTTCTTATGGAGAATGGATGTTTGCCTCCCTGTAGAAGATGGCGCCACTCCAGACAGGCTGACTTCATGGCCAACAGCTCACGCTCTATGACTGAGTAGTTCTTTTGGCTGGTATTGAGGGTTTTGGAAAAATATGAGACAGGATGTTCCACTCCTTGACGTTCTTGTAAAAGTACGGCCCCGATGGCCGATGAAGAAGCATCCGTTTCGACAATGAAGGGTCGATCTTGATCTGGCTGTTGAAGGATGGGAGCGGTACAGAAAGCTTCCTTAAGATTGTGAAAACTGTCTTCAGCTTCGTTAGACCAGGAAAACGGATTGGAAGACTTCTTGAGTAAGGTGGTAATGGGTGTTATCCGGTGGGAGAAATTGGAAATGAACTTCGATAAAAGTTCGCCAGTCCCAGGAATCGTTGAACATCTTTGATGGATTTAGGAGATGGCCATTCTAGGATGGCGGACACCTTGCGGGGCTCCATGGCTATACCCCGACTGGATAGTATAAATCCCAGGTAAGGGATAGACGTAGTGGAAAACACACATTTGTCTAATTTGACTGAGAGGTGGTTGTCTCTAAGTCTCTGGAAAACTTCTTTTACATGGACTTCGTGTTCCTCCGGAGTTCTTGAGTACACCAATATGTCGGAATACCTTGCAGCAAGTCTGAAAAAAGTCAGTTCATAAATCGCTGAAATACAGACGGGGCATTCACAAGCCCAAAGGGCATCACCTGGTATTCATATAACCCATAGGGGGTCCTGAACGCTGTCTTCCATTCATCCCCCTTTTGAATCCGGAGAAGATGGTAGGCGTTCCGAAGATCCAGTTTCATAAAAGTCTTGGCGCCATGAACGGCTTGAATGATTTCAGTGATAAGTGGCATTGGGTATCTGTCCTTAATGGTCACCTTATTTAGGCCCCTGTAGTCAATACAGGGTCTCAGCTCTTGTGAGTCCTTCTTTGGGATAAAAAACAGGGAAGCCCCAGCCGGGGATTTCGAAGGTTTTATGAGCCCGTTGGCCAGATTATTATCCAGGTATTCCCGGAGGACGTGTTTCTCCCTGAGAGACAAAGGGAACATCCTACAAAATGGTACTAGTACACCTGGAATGAGATCCAGGCAGCAGTCTTCTGGTCGGTGAGGAGGAAGGTCGCTAGGTGTCTTTTCTGTCACCACTTCGGCGTATTCCTTAAGATGATGAGGTAGACAATGGATGAGTCTGGAATCGAAAACACTGGTGGTCTGAACTGTCTCGAAACTTGGTCCTGGCAAACATTCTGCCTTACAAAAGGCGGACTGAAGACTTAGCACATTCTTTGCCCAATCAATGTGAGGGTTGTGTTTTCTGAGCCAGCCTATCCCGAGTATGATAGGGAAGTGGGCTGCTCGAATGATATCAAATGAAATTCTTTCTGAATGCTGCTGAATGCTTAGTTTCAGTTCTTCGGTGGGGTGGGTAATCATACCGGAACTCAAAGGCTCTCCATCAACTCCTTCGACCTTCTGATCCTCCTGTTTAGCCAGGTGACGGATACCCTTCTGTTCTGCCCACAGGGTATCGATGAAGTTGCCGGCTGCACCGCATTCGAGTAAGGCCTGGGTTAAGATATTGGTCTTGCCCAGAGTAAGAGTAACTGTGAGAACCATCAACCTGGAGTCCTCCGGTATACCTGAAGATGACACCGATAGAGTTGCATAAGGACTTGGAACGGCCCCTCGGGAGTGCGTCCTGATACTCACCGAGGGCGCTTGTTTCCCGAACGCCTCGGAGGGACATCGGGACAGTCCCGAAGCAGGTGGTTAGAGGCTCCGCAATACATGCACATATTGCCATCCCGTCGTCTCTTATGTTCCTCTGGGGTGAGCGGTGAGTGAGCTGTTCCGATTTGCATCGGTTCTTCTTTGCCTTGACGAGAAGGTGGTTGAGAGGAAGGTGACTGAGTCTCAAGGGGAGGGTGACTGTAGAATTTGGTCTTTTTTTGTTCTGACCGCCGTTCCGAGAGTCGAAAATCAATCCGAAGAGTGGCCGTTATGAGATCCGAAAAGGATGTAGGACGGTCAATACGTGCCAACTCATCTTTGAGATCCTCTCTCAATCGTTGACGGAAAATGGCATATTGAGCCTGTTCCTGCCAGCCCGCTTCTGCAGCTATCTGTTTGAAGGTAGTGATGTAGGTGAGTAGGTCTGTGCTTCCTTGGCGGATGTCCAAGAGGTCCTCAGATGCCAGAAAGGTACTTTCTGTGCATAGAAATGTCTGCTGTAACAGAGTTTTGAAATCCTTGTAGTTTTGCAGCACAGGATCAGGTTGGTTAACCAAAGGGGTGGCCCACGCCAGAGCGTTACCCGTCATGTGGGTAATCATAAATCCTACCTTGGAGGTGAATGTCTGTGGGCGGAAGGAAAAGTGGAGATTGCATGCGTCCAAGAACTCCTTCACTCCCTTAGGTGATCCATCGAATTTGCCTGACACCAAAGGGAGCGAGGGTAGGTCAGCAGAGGGCCGATCTCGTTCAGTCACTCTTAGCTGCAAGGCTGCGTTGGCTGCCTTGAGGTTCTGGACCTCCAGGTTAAGATTTTGGACAGCAGCTACAAGTTCCTGTACTTGCTGGGGTGTTGCCATCTCAATTTCCTGCGGGCGTTGCAAACTGTCACAAAGGTCGGTGATGTCCTCTTCGTAGGACGAAAAGACAGATTCTCCCCCTTCCCCCAACTCCTCACCTTCCACTTTCTTCCTGGGTTTCCCTTCCTTGCTTCTTGGAGGCTTCTCCTTTTTTTTGTGCAGTTAAGGACGCCCTCGATAGGATGCCACCGTGCCTCTTAAATTAGGGGCACGGGGGTTATCCCACCGGGAGCGCCACTCAGGGGAAAAAAGCCAGGAGGCACAAAAAAACCACTAGAAGGTGTCCTTCTTGTAGGATAAGCGAAGATGATAGAGTGCGCTGGAGGAAGTTCGGTATGGGAGAGCAATCCAGTTGGCAGGCACGGGTCTGGAAGGCAGCGCATCAAACAGGTACAGGGGCAAAACACAGGCAGTCCGGTAAGCAGGCAAGGGTCTGGAAGGCAGCGGATCAATCAGGTACAAGGGCTAAACACAGGCAGTCCGGTAAGCAGGTAATTGTCTGGAAGGCAGTGGATCAATCAGGTACAAGGGCTAGATACAGACAGAGGAGAGAGAGGGAAAATTAAGACAAACAGGGAAGGAAGAGGAAAGAAGGCACAAGGCTAAGTAGCACAGAACGAGGGCAAGAGAAAAGGAGGAAAAAACAGAAAGGCACGGGAACAAATGGCGACAAATAGCCGGCAGAGTAAAACACCAGTAGCGAGAGCGGCAGCAACACAGGAGGGAACCCGGAAACGTTGCAACGCGTACGTGACCCGGAAGCGGAGTAATTTATACTTCCGGTCGCGTTCGCGTGCAACGACTAGAACGGTGCGGTGACTGGCAGTGAGGGGAAACTCTATGGCGGACAAAAACGCCAGCGATTCCACACCCGCCAACCCTGCCGCGGCATGACAGCTATCTAGCTCACTTGCCTTTGCTACAGCCTATGGAAAATGAGTCTTCTTCACAGAGAAATGAGGAGCCATCTATAGAATGAAACGAGTTTTCACGTGTGATGGGCAAACCCAATGGTAATTGTTGATCGTGAAATCCTTCCACACATTATTGATGGGCACAAGACCATATATCCAGTCAATTCTACTGGCTGGGAGTCTACAGTACAATACAGAAAATAGTGCCATACATGCACATTCTGACAAAGGACCAGCAACAAGGATGCTCCAAACTTGCATTTACAAACCATGTCTGACATCACTATTTCATTTGAAAGACTAGCAATGAACCTCATTGGACAATTCTAGCCAAGAAAGAGTGAGATCAGCTACAGACTCATCATACTGGACAATGCAACTAGCTACTAAGAGGGTTTTCGGTGAGTACCAACACCACCCTGAACATCATGAAGGTACTAATACCATACTTCCCACTGGTTGGCATTCTCTTGTGAAATATAACAGATCTATATACCCTCCTCCCCTTATGTTCCATCGTATAGCAGGAATAACGATCCAAACCCTATGAGTGTCCACATTCTGTACTCTGGCCTGGTTGCATGCTCAGCAAATACTCAAACTTCACCTCAGGAAGGTTGTTGACCAAGACAGATGGAATTGGGATGTCATGTTATCCTAAGCCCTGTTTATCATCGAAAGGACTCCTCAAAGTGCTACTGTTTTCCTCCATTTACACTCATGTAGGAGAGAAAACCAGAAGATGTGTTGAACATGATTCAAGAGTAGTGGGAGGACGAGGACAATTACACTATGAATTTGTCAGAGTTCATAGAAAAGACTAGGGGACTGCGTGAGGTTAGCCTTAAGCCCTGTGTGGGAGAATCTGAAATAAAGGCTTAGTAAACAAGGAAACTATGTTTTGACATGGAAATGAGGATAGGCACCCAGAAGGTGGGAGATATGGTGATTGTATTGATGCCCTAAAATGAGAATATGCTCTCATCTCGTGTTATGGCCCTCCTAGAAGGTGACAGAAAGTCTCAGCAACTTGAATTATCTTTTGAGCCAACCCAGCTGACAATAACAAGCGTTCCTGCAAATTGTGACCAGGAAGACCTATGGGCTCCTCAGAGGGACGAAGTCTACTGAGTTTCTGGGAATCTTACAAACACAAGCAAAAGATTTGTAACACTTCCATTACGAGTTCCCCGGCTTCATCTGTGACAGTCCATGGCAAGTCAGTCATTGCTTAGAACAGCCCCAGGTAAAGTCATTTGTCAAAGATTCTTCAAGCTACTGGAAGTAATAATCCAGGGGAGCCTGAGACAATGTTAAAGATGGGAGTGATAGAAGGATCATTCAGTGAGTATATATATATATATATATATGTATATGTAAAAACAAATTAGCCAAATTTAGTGCACTGCCTGACTCGTAGCTGGTGCTAGGAAAAGGAAGCTTTGACTGAGCTCCTTAGCGTATAAAAAAACACATGTAAATTGAGGGTTGTAACACTACAAAAAAACCCCTACAAAACATGCCAAAAGTATTCCCAGCACTCAAGACCAAAACACCTTCTTACAAAATGCTTCGTTTTTATTCTTTATAAAAACAAACAACCAACTGTGCAAATATGCAGAAAAGGGTAGGTATAAGTCAAAAACCTCCCCATGGCAAGCAGGTTAAACAACACTCACCCCCCAGGGTGGAAAATCGCCACGCGTTCCGCCTGGATCTACCAAGCTTCCTCAGGCTAATCAAACTCCACATCCGTGTAAACACATCCCATTTAAAACTCAAGGAAAGCAACTCGAGCGGGCAGCTCCTCCCCCCTCTCATTATCTCCGATCATGTGATCGCTTAATGCCGCATTGAAAAGTATATAGAGCGGGCCGCCATGATGGAATGACTATATAGTCATTGTGTTCACTATGAACACAGCGCACTGGCCATGAAATAAATGCCATTTTGATATGCGAGTATATGGGCAAAGAGCTCCTCGCTCCACGTTGCATCTCCTTATTTAAAAACATTAATTTCTTATACATTTACTTGTGTTTAGTTGCGCTAGTGCGCCTTTCTATAACATGGGTAAACCTTATCTACATTGACAAGAGTTCACCCATTACGTCCCTGGGTTTGTAGTGTGTTATTCTAAAAACCAAACACGGCACAACACCAAATTCATAAAACATCAAAGCACTCCTTTGTGGATGTAGGACATAATGCCCTCTAGTGGAGAAAAGCTATATTTGTGTTAATTTCATCTTATGTATAAAGCTCTCACATGCTTGGAATAATTTCCACTGCGATTGCATTTATCTATAAAATGCATATCCATTTGGATGTTCAATCTTATTTATATAAAAAACATGTATTTATCACTGCAGTTATAGTTACTAGACGTGACTCATATATGTTAAAAGAAACAATATTCAATTAATGATCTTATACAGCAAGCCACAGTATATTTGCAAAAACTATTCAAAGTGCAAGTGCTCAAAGTTTTCAAATTTCAACATCATATTGGGTAATAAAATGCTAATGTAGTGAACCCTGAGTTGTGATATAATACTCCTCACCTGTAGCTTCATACTACACATTAGAATAGGTAAATCCCTCTTGCCAACAGGGAGTGTGCCAAGATTACCACCCGGGGTTCTGTTGTTGCATGCACTTACAAAGACACTAATCCAATCTACTGGAGAAATACAAACATCTCTGAATCAATATTGAGTCCATTAGGTCTTAAAGTATCAAATTTGCAAATTAGAGATGCCTCTAATTGTCTGAGTTTCAGTTCTCGGTTTCCCAATCTCTTGTGTTGTGGGACATGGGCAAGACCAACAAATGACATTTCCTCCACATTACCACCATGTTTCTCCATAAAGTGTCCTGTCAAAGGGTTGGTTATATCTCCATTCTTAATGGCTCTGTAGTGTTGGAGAATCCTGAGCTTGAGCATACCTATGGTCGATCCGATATAGTGAAGACCACAGGTGCAAGTAATAGCATATACTATAAATTTAGTCAAGCGTGTTATTCTATGTTTATATCTCCATGATAAACCATTGGAACTGACAAATGGAGTTTTTGATACAAAGCTACACATTTTACAATTCGCACATTTACGAAAACCTCCCTGATCTTGTTTCAAAAAGTGGCCTGACTTGGTGACTTCTATGACCACCATACTAGGAGACAATATGTTCTTGAGAGTGGGCGCTTTACGGTATGTCCCATTGGGAGCTGCATCTAGTACCTTCTTAAGATCAGGATCTGTCAGGAGCACATTCCAGTGTTTTTTCATAATTAATTTAACATTAGTGGCTTGGTGATTATACCCTGTTATAAATCTTATCTTCTCTGATTTCTTGCTAGTTTGAGTTCCAAATAGATCCGTTCTTTTCGGAATTTCTGCTTTCTTAAAGCAGTTTGTGATTATATGTTTATTGTAGCCTCGCTTGACAAACCTTCTACCAATCTGCTTGGCTTCTGTCTGGTAATCTGATTCTTTACTACATGCTCTTTTTGCTCTCAGGAACTCCCCATAGGGAATTGAGTTAATTAATGGAGTAGGGTGGTGACTCTTAGCATGCAGAGTGGAATTCAAACTGGTTTCTTTTCTAAATAATTTAGATGTTAAACTGTTGTTCTCCACAATAAATAACACATCCAGAAAGATCAGTTCTTTTTTGCTATGTACACATGTCAATTCCAAATTCAGATTGTTAATATTAAGAATCTGGACATAGTTATGTAACTGAGTCTCGGTACCGTCCCATATAATGAACAAGTCATCTATGAATCGGTACCAGACAACTATGTGTTTAGTAAATTCTTCCATCTCTTCTCTCCAAGCTATCTGTGTCTCCCACCATCCCATATAGAGATTGGCGTAAGTGGGGGCCATACATGACCCCATAGCCGTACCCTGAGTTTGTTTGTAAATCGAAGTATCATGTAAGAAATAATTATGCTCCAAACAAAACTGAAGCATTTCCAACAACATTTTGTTTTGTTGTCGATGACTAATGGATCTAAATTCTAAATAGAATTTACAAGCTTCAATGCCCACTTTGTGTATGATCGATGTATATAATGATACAACATCCAGAGAAACCAAGATGTATTGTGGTTCCCAATTGACATTGTCTACTTTAGTCAACAGGTCAGAGGTGTCTCGTATATGTGAACTAAACACAAGTAAATGTATAAGAAATTAATGTTTTTAAATAAGGAGATGCAACGTGGAGCGAGGTGCTCTTTGCCCATATACTCGCATATCAAAATGGCATTTATTTCATGGCCAGTGCGCTGTGTTCATAGTGAACACAATGACTATATAGTCATTCCATCATGGCGGCCCGCTCTATATACTTTTCAATGCGGCATTAAGCGATCACATGATCGGAGATAATGAGAGGGGGGAGGAGCTGCCCGCTCGAGTTGCTTTCCTTGAGTTTTAAATGGGATGTGTTTACACGGATGTGGAGTTTGATTAGCCTGAGGAAGCTTGGTAGATCCAGGCGGAACGCGTGGCGATTTTCCACCCTGGGGGGTGAGTGTTGTTTAACCTGCTTGCCATGGGGAGGTTTTTGACTTATACCTACCCTTTTGGTCTTGAGTGCTGGGAATACTTTTGGCATGTTTTGTAGGGGGTTTTTTGTAGTGTTACAACCCTCAATTTACATGTGTTTTTTTTATATATATATATATATATATATATATATATATACCATCATGCTGTTTCCAAAACTAGACAAAAGATGGAGGTTCTCCATCACCTTCAGAAACGTCCACTCCGTTTAAGAAGGTGACTTTTGCTATGCCCTGCATAAATGCACCAAGCTGTGGGGGCTGTACACATATATCAGCATATTGGACATAATGAAAGAGTTTTGGCAGGTTTCACTGCATCCCGCTGATAAAGAAAAGGCCACCTTTGCCACATCTCAGGTGCTCTTCCAGTTCAAGCTATGCCAGTTGGACTCCATCAGGCACCTACAACTTTTCAAAGGATAATTAACTGTCTCTTATGGCATCACATAGCATGTGCTGGGACATACCATGGCACTGTGGTGATCCATAGATCAGGTTAATAGGAGCATTTCTGACATCTGAGGCTGATATGATCCAGTCTTAGAGATGCAGATCAAGTGGCAAATCCTGTGAATTGTACAGTCACTGCAACTGCAATATGCTACTGGTGTAGTATGTATTCAATGTATTCAAGTCACCAAGTTTCAAGCCACCTAGAGCATCCCACACCCTCAAGTAATTTTTGGGGCTCATGGGTGATTGGGGGAGGTGTATTCCTCAGTTAGAAACCAGTGCCTCCCTTTACAGACATGTTAACAAATACCAAACCCAATCGAGATTTCAGCTAGCTTTTCGCCCTGTAAACAGCCATGTCAAAGGTGGGCTTTGGAGCAACTGTTATCACAGGTCTCAGAATGCTTAGAGAGAGCCCTGCTTTTAATCACCGGAAACTCTATCAACAATTTAACAAGAAGCTGTAGCTATCAGGTGGAACTTGAAGGTGATTAACAAATCCAGTCGTAATGTCACAACATTGAATCAACCAGTGCCAAAACTAGCAATCATTAATAAAGACTGCCCAGATAAAGTCTTAGTTAACTTGTGGATACACCCATGGGCTAATCCCAATTACTATGTAACACATTCCACGCTAATGGGGGTGGCTACAGGAGGAAGAAGCATCAGGTGGATTTAAAGCACTAAAAGTCATGTTCTTCCTTTTATGGGGTGTGGGGAATTTTGGCTTTTTGAAATGTTTGATTAAATGGAATGAGAGTAGACCAACCTCAGAAAAAAAGTTGTGGGCTAATCCACACACATTTTCCTATGCTGACAATACGACAAATGCATAGACCTGTGCACTCCGAGTGGCCACATCCTACATACACAGTCTGCCCTGTCGTATTTAGTTGGAATGTGACAGCCAGGAGCACACTATGTCATCTCCAGGAAGGGTGAGGACCAAGCTTCCCATGGCATGTCCAGCCTGATTAACTAACAAAGACTCCATGGATCCGCCCTGTAGCTGGTGACAACGATTAGAATACCAATCAGAGGGTACTTCAAACAGGCCCACATGGGGTTTGACGGCAGAGACTAACAGAGGAGACAGGAAACCCAACAACCTTTCATGTGTAATTGTGTCAACCCGAAGCCAGCTCTCACCCTCAGTATCAATGACAGAGAGCTGTCATGTCTGGGACTGTGCGTTTACAGTAGGCCACCTCGGTAGGGGGAGGGGGACCCCATTCATAAGTTACAAGAGTGTGGTTTGCAGGAGCCAGAGAGTCTGATCTCGCCATAGCATCAAGGGAGGTCTGCCACTTTTACGCAGGAACCACAGAGAGACCCATTAACCAGAGAGACTCTTTGATCGAAAACAGACAGGAAGATGGGTGGGACTTAGTATCACAAGTTTTCATCCCTTTACCTTTCCTGTTGCAAAGCGCTCTGGTTATGGCCTCAAACATACAGGAGATTGTTGGTAGGGACCCCAGGACTGGTTCATTAAGGTAGGCTTAGCCTAAACCAATCACTGTGGCTCACTGGGCTTTAAAAGAGGGCTCAGCCCCTCTTTTGGCAGATCAAGAAGTAGGAAAGAAGAACTCATCCTTGGACCCTGGCTGAAGGTACAGTCTGCCTTACAGCTTCCGCCATTGGAGGAAGGCCAGGACATCCAAAGATGGAAAGAACCCTCCCTGTGACTTCTCCCAGGGAATAGAGGGAGATAAAGGACTCAAGAGGACCCTCCAGCCACTCCAGAACCAGCACCCAGCCAGCACACATCATGCCCTGCTAGGCTCTGCAGCAAGCTTCCTGGGCTGGGAGTGCCAACGGTCTCTGAACCTACAACCAAGGACAAGGCAGCTGCCTGCAACACACTCCTCAGCTTTGGGCAGTCTGTCTTAAAGGATGACACAAGCCCATTGAAGAAGCTGGGAGAAGTGCCTCGACAAACATCTACCTCCGTCCGCCTTAAAGGACATTTTCAAGCCAACCAAGTTCCTTGATCCACAACCATTTGCAACGCTGACCGGTGTCAAACCACAGTTGCTGAAAGTAACCCGAGATGTCTCGACCAGTGCTTCAGAACTGCTGACAGCACTGAGATAATTGCTGAACCCCTGCCACCGTGTAGGCCAGCCTACAGCCGTTTGTCCAGCTTTGCTCGCCAAACAGTCATGCCACCTTGTCAAACGGGAAATCATATTGTGCCTGCCTTCTAACATATATTGGCCTAAGCCCAGTCGCTCTGCGAAGAAAACTTTGTTGCAAAGTTCCAATTTTAGATCGACTTCTCCGCCATTTTGGGATCGTCCGCCATTTTGATTTCTGTTCATATGTAATTCTGTGTTCTATAATGGTGGACTATGTTTCCAACTTGTAACCGAGTCTTCCCGACCTTTATACACAAGTTAATGGTTAGACTGTCTGTGTGCCGAATGTTTAGACTAGGTAATGAGACTTTGTCCCATACATGACTTGTGGTCTCAAGATTGTCTGCACCAATAAGCCTCATCCACAAACATACATCGAAGACAATACAAAGCAAATGTCGAACGTGGACACTGGCTGACCCGCATTGTGAAGGGAAATGTGCTAAGGCTTACTGCTAAATCCTGGAATACATTTTGCCATTGTAACTTGTTTGAATGTAAACCAAAGATAATCCATGTGTATATTGTTGTATAAGCCATAAGTGATTTTGCAAAGGTAGCGGGCGCCCCTCTCTCGAAAGAACAGACTTGATAACCTGTTCAGTGGTTATTAACCACTTGAGAGTTCGCAGCCACTGCTTTTACTCACTGTGCCTTTCACAGATGGGAAATATCCATTTGCATATCAGTCTTTGTCCTGCCCAGGGGCAGTCCAGCACCGAAATGCAATGGCAATTCCAACCTGAACGAGAGTACCACCAGCAACCCCATACACGTGTTTCACCCTTGTTGGGGATCATCAGGGAGGTGAAGCTGATGCCTCTCTAAGCACAGTGAGAGGGAGACCATGTCTGGTTGCCCCCAGGAGACCTAGGGTTACCAATCCTAGGTTCCTTGAAAAATAGTTTTGCAAAGGTAGCGGGCGCCCCTCTCTCGAAAGAACAGACTTGATAACCTGTTCAGTGGTTATTAACCACTTGAGAGTTCGCAGCCACTGCTTTTACTCACTGTGCCTTTCACAGATGGGAAATATCCATTTGCATATCAGTCTTTGTCCTGCCCAGGGGCAGTCCAGCACCGAAATGCAATGGCAATTCCAACCTGAACGAGAGTACCACAAGCAACCCCATACAAGTGTTTCACCCTTGTTGGGGATCATCAGTGAAGTGAAGCTGATGCCTCTCTAAGCACAGTGAGAGGGAGACCACGTCTGGTTGCCCCCAGGAGACCTAGGGTTACCAATCCTAGGTTCCTTGAAAAATAGTTTTGCAAAGGTAGCGGGCGCCCCTCTCTCGAAAGAACAGACTTGATAACCTGTTCAGTGGTTATTAACCACTTGAGAGTTCGCAGCCACTGCTTTTACTCACTGTGCCTTTCACAGATGGGAAATATCCATTTGCATATCAGTCTTTGTCCTGCCCAGGGGCAGTCCAGCACCGAAATGCAATGGCAATTCCAACCTGAACGAGAGTACCACCAGCAACCCCATACACGTGTTTCACCCTTGTTGGGGATCATCAGTGAGGTGAAGCTGATGCCTCTCTAAGCACAGTGAGAGGGAGACCACGTCTGGTTGCCCCCAGGAGACCTAGGGTTACCAATCCTAGGTTCCTTGAAAAATAGTTTTGCAAAGGTAGCGGGCGCCCCTCTCTCGAAAGAACAGACTTGATAACCTGTTCAGTGGTTATTAACCACTTGAGAGTTCGCAGCCACTGCTTTTACTCACTGTGCCTTTCACAGATGGGAAATATCCATTTGCATATCAGTCTTTGTCCTGCCCAGGGGCAGTCCAGCACCGAAATGCAATGGCAATTCCAACCTGAACGAGAGTACCACCAGCAACCCCATACACGTGTTTCACCCTTGTTGGGGATCATCAGTGAGGTGAAGCTGATGCCTCTCTAAGCACAGTGAGAGGGAGACCACGTCTGGTTGCCCCCAGGAGACCTAGGGTTACCAATCCTAGGTTGCTTGAAAAATAGTTTTGCAAAGGTAGCGGGCGCCCCTCTCTCGAAAGAACAGACTTGATAACCTGTTCAGTGGTTATTAACCACTTGAGAGTTCGCAGCCACTGCTTTTACTCACTGTGCCTTTCACAGATGGGAAATATCCATTTGCATATCAGTCTTTGTCCTGCCCAGGGGCAGTCCAGCACCGAAATGCAATGGCAATTCCAACCTGAACGAGAGTACCACCAGCAACCCCATACACGTGTTTCACCCTTGTTGGGGATCATCAGTGAGGTGAAGCTGATGCCTCTCTAAGCACAGTGAGAGGGAGACCACGTCTGGTTGCCCCCAGGAGACCTAGGGTTACCAATCCTAGGTTCCTTGAAAAATAGTTTTGCAAAGGTAGCGGGCGCCCCTCTCTCGAAAGAACAGACTTGATAACCTGTTCAGTGGTTATTAACCACTTGAGAGTTCGCAGCCACTGCTTTTACTCACTGTGCCTTTCACAGATGGGAAATATCCATTTGCATATCAGTCTTTGTCCTGCCCAGGGGCAGTCCAGCACCGAAATGCAATGGCAATTCCAACCTGAACGAGAGTACCACCAGCAACCCCATACACGTGTTTCACCCTTGTTGGGGATCATCAGTGAGGTGAAGCTGATGCCTCTCTAAGCACAGTGAGAGGGAGACCACGTCTGGTTGCCCCCAGGAGACCTAGGGTTACCAATCCTAGGTTCCTTGAAAAATAGTTTTGCAAAGGTAGTGGGCGCCCCTCTCTCGAAAGAACAGACTTGATAACCTGTTCAGTGGTTATTAACCACTTGAGAGTTCGCAGCCACTGCTTTTACTCACTGTGCCTTTCACAGATGGGAAATATCCATTTGCATATCAGTCTTTGTCCTGCCCAGGGGCAGTCCAGCACCGAAATGCAATGGCAATTCCAACCTGAACGAGAGTACCACCAGCAACCCCATACACGTGTTTCACCCTTGTTGGGGATCATCAGTGAGGTGAAGCTGATGCCTCTCTAAGCACAGTGAGAGGGAGACCACGTCTGGTTGCCCCCAGGAGACCTAGGGTTTCCAATCCTAGGTTCCTTGAAAAATAGTTTTGCAAAGGTAGCGGGCGCCCCTCTCTCGAAAGAACAGACTTGATAACCTGTTCAGTGGTTATTAACCACTTGAGAGTTCACAGCCACTGCTTTTACTCACTGTGCCTTTCACAGATGGGAAATATCCATTTACATATCAGTCTTTGTCCTGCCCAGGGGCAGTCCAGCACCGAAATGCAATGGCAATTCCAACCTGAACGAGAGTACCACCAGCAACCCCATACACGTGTTTCACCCTTGTTGGGGATCATCAGTGAGGTGAAGCTGATGCCTCTCTAAGCACAGTGAGAGGGAGACCACGTCTGGTTGCCCCCAGGAGACCTAGGGTTATCAATCCTAGGTTCCTTGAAAAATAGTTTTGCAAAGGTAGCGGGCGCCCCTCTCTCGAAAGAACAGACTTGATAACCTGTTCAGTGGTTATTAACCACTTGAGAGTTCGCAGCCACTGCTTTTACTCACTGTGCCTTTCACAGATGGGAAATATCCATTTGCATATCAGTCTTTGTCCTGCCCAGGGGCAGTCCAGCACCGAAATGCAATGGCAATTCCAACCTGAACGAGAGTACCACCAGCAACCCCATACACGTGTTTCACGTGTGGGTGAAACTCGTGTATGGGGTTGCTGGTGGTACTCTGGGCAGGACAAAGACTGATATGCAAATGGATATTTCCCATCTGTGAAAGGCACAGTGAGTAAAAGCAGTGGCTGCGAACTCTCAAGTGGTTAATAACCACTGAACAGGTTATCAAGTCTGTTCTTTCGAGAGAGAGGCGCCCGCTACCGTTGTAAAAATATTTTTCAAGGAACCTGGGATTGGTAACCCTAGGTCTCCTGGGGGCAACCAGACGTGGTCTCCCTCTCACTGTGCTTAGAGAGGCATCAGCTTCACCTCACTGATGATCCCCAACAAGGGTGAAACACGTGTATGGGGTTGCTGGTGGTACTCTCGTTCAGGTTGGAGTTGCCATTGCATTTCGGTGCTGGACTGCCCCTGGGCAGGACAAAGACTGATATGCAAATGGATATTTCCCATCTGTGAAAGGCACAGTGAGTAAAAGCAGTGGCTGCGAACTCTCAAGTGGTTAATAACCACTGAACAGGTTATCAAGTCTGTTCTTTCGAGAGAGGGGCGCCCGCTACCGTTGTAAAAATATTTTTCAAGGAACCTGGGATTGGTAACCCTAGATCTCCTGGGGGCAACCAGACGTGGTCTCCCTCTCACTGTGCTTAGAGAGGCATCAGCTTCACCTCACTGATGATCCCCAACAAGGGTGAAACACGTGTATGGGGTTGCTGGTGGTACTCTCGTTCAGGTTGGAGTTGCCATTGCATTTCGGTGCTGGACTGCCCCTGGGCAGGACAAAGACTGATATGCAAATGGATATTTCCCATCTGTGAAAGGCACAGTGAGTAAAAGCAGTGGCTGCGAACTCTCAAGTGGTTAATAACCACTGAACAGGTTATCAAGTCTGTTCTTTCGAGAGAGGGGCGCCCGCTACCGTTGTAAAAATATTTTTCAAGGAACCTGGGATTGGTAACCCTAGGTCTCTTGGGGGCAACCAGACGTGGTCTCCCTCTCACTGTGCTTAGAGAGGCATCAGCTTCACCACACTGATGATCCCCAACAAGGGTGAAACACGTGTATGGGGTTGCTGGTGGTACTCTCGTTCAGGTTGGAGTGTCCATTGCATTTCGGTGCTGGACTGCCCCTGGGCAGGACAAAGACTGATATGCAAATGGATATTTCCCATCTGTGAAAGGCACAGTGAGTAAAAGCAGTGGCTGCGAACTCTCAAGTGGTTAATAACCACTGAACAGGTTATCAAGTCTGTTCTTTCGAGAGAGGGGCGCCCGCTACCGTTGTAAAAATATTTTTCAAGGAACCTGGGATTGGTAACCCTAGGTCTCCTGGGGGCAACCAGACGTGGTCTCCCTCTCACTGTGCTTAGAGAGGCATCAGCTTCACCTCACTGATGATCCCCAACAAGGGTGAAACACGTGTATGGGGTTGCTGGTGGTACTCTCGTTCAGGTTGGAGTTGCCATTGCATTTCGGTGCTGGACTGCCCCTGGGCAGGACAAAGACTGATATGCAAATGGATATTTCCCATCTGTGAAAGGCACAGTGAGTAAAAGCAGTGGCTGCGAACTCTCAAGTGGTTAATAACCACTGAACAGGTTATCAAGTCTGTTCTTTCGAGAGAGGGGCGCCCGCTACCGTTGTAAAAATATTTTTCAAGGAACCTGGGATTGGTAACCCTAGGTCTCCTGGGGGCAACCAGACGTGGTCTCCCTCTCACTGTGCTTAGAGAGGCATCAGCTTCACCTCACTGATGATCCCCAACAAGGGTGAAACACGTGTATGGGGTTGCTGGTGGTACTCTCGTTCAGGTTGGAGTTGCCATTGCATTTCGGTGCTGGACTGCCCCTGGGCAGGACAAAGACTGATATGCAAATGGATATTTCCCATCTGTGAAAGGCACAGTGAGTAAAAGCAGTGGCTGCGAACTCTCAAGTGGTTAATAACCACTGAACAGGTTATCAAGTCTGTTCTTTCGAGAGAGGGGCGCCCACTACCGTTGTAAAAATATTTTTCAAGGAACCTGGGATTGGTAACCCTAGGTCTCCTGGGGGCAACCAGACGTGGTCTCCCTCTCACTGTGCTTAGAGAGGCATCAGCTTCACCTCACTGATGATCCCCAACAAGGGTGAAACACGTGTATGGGGTTGCTGGTGGTACTCTCGTTCAGGTTGGAGTTGCCATTGCATTTCGGTGCTGGACTGCCCCTGGGCAGGACAAAGACTGATATGCAAATGGATATTTCCCATCTGTGAAAGGCACAGTGAGTAAAAGCAGTGGCTGCGAACTCTCAAGTGGTTAATAACCACTGAACAGGTTATCAAGTCTGTTCTTTCGAGAGAGGGGCGCCCGCTACCGTTGTAAAAATATTTTTCAAGGAACCTGGGATTGGTAACCCTAGGTCTCCTGGGGGCAACCAGACGTGGTCTCCCTCTCACTGTGCTTAGAGAGGCATCAGCTTCACCTCACTGATGATCCCCAACAAGGGTGAAACACGTGTATGGGGTTGCTGGTGGTACTCTCGTTCAGGTTGGAGTTGCCATTGCATTTCGGTGCTGGACTGCCCCTGGGCAGGACAAAGACTGATATGCAAATGGATATTTCCCATCTGTGAAAGGCACAGTGAGTAAAAGCAGTGGCTGCGAACTCTCAAGTGGTTAATAACCACTGAACAGGTTATCAAGTCTGTTCTTTCGAGAGAGGGGCGCCCGCTACCGTTGTAAAAATATTTTTCAAGGAACCTGGGATTGGTAACCCTAGGTCTCCTGGGGGCAACCAGACGTGGTCTCCCTCTCACTGTGCTTAGAGAGGCATCAGCTTCACCTCACTGATGATCCCCAACAATGGTGAAACACGTGTATGGGGTTGCTGGTGGTACTCTCGTTCAGGTTGGAGTTGCCATTGCATTTCGGTGCTGGACTGCCCCTGGGCAGGACAAAGACTGATATGCAAATGGATTTCCCATCTGTGAAAGGCACAGTGAGTAAAAGCAGTGGCTGCGAACTCTCAAGTGGTTAATAACCACTGAATAGGTTATCAAGTCTGTTCTTTCGAGAGAGGGGCGCCCGCTACCGTTGTAAAAATATTTTTCAAGGAACCTGGGATTGGTAACCCTAGGTCTCCTGGGGGCAACCAGACGTGGTCTCCCTCTCACTGTGCTTAGAGAGGCATCAGCTTCACCTCACTGATGATCCCCAACAAGGGTGAAACACGTGTATGGGGTTGCTGGTGGTACTCTCGTTCAGGTTGGAGTTGCCATTGCATTTCGGTGCTTGACTGCCCCTGGGCAGGACAAAGACTGATATGCAAATGGATATTTCCCATCTGTGAAAGGCACAGTGAGTAAAAGCAGTGGCTGCGAACTCTCAAGTGGTTAATAACCACTGAACAGGTTATCAAGTCTGTTCTTTCGAGAGAGGGGCGCCCGCTACCGTTGTAAAAATATTTTTCAAGGAACCTGGGATTGGTAACCCTAGGTCTCCTGGGGGCAACCAGACGTGGTCTCCCTCTCACTGTGCTTAGAGAGGCATCAGCTTCACCTCACTGATGATCCCCAACAAGGGTGAAACACGTGTATGGGGTTGCTGGTGGTACTCTCGTTCAGGTTGGAGTTGCCATTGCATTCCGGTGCTGGACTGCCCCTGGGCAGGACAAAGACTGATATGCAAATGGATATTTCCCATCTGTGAAAGGCACAGTGAGTAAAAGCAGTGGCTGCGAACTCTCAAGTGGTTAATAACCACTGAACAGGTTATCAAGTCTGTTCTTTCGAGAGAGGGGCGCCCGCTACCGTTGTAAAAATATTTTTCAAGGAACCTGGGATTGGTAACCCTAGGTCTCCTGGGGGCAACCAGACGTGGTCTCCCTCTCACTGTGCTTAGAGAGGCATCAGCTTCACCTCACTGATGATCCCCAACAAGGGTGAAACACGTGTATGGGGTTGCTGGTGGTACTCTCGTTCAGGTTGGAGTTGCCATTGCATTTCGGTGCTGGACTGCCCCTGGGCAGGACAAAGACTGATATGCAAATGGATATTTCCCATCTGTGAAAGGCACAGTGAGTAAAAGCAGTGGCTGCGAACTCTCAAGTGGTTAATAACCACTGAACAGGTTATCAAGTCTGTTCTTTCGAGAGAGGGGCGCCCGCTACCGTTGTAAAAATATAAGCCATATGTGAACTCGGCACAAACTCTAGACCACTGATTATTAACTTGCAAAGGGGCTGGACATTATTACTGAAATTGTATAAATATACATATGTCCAGATGTCCAGTACCTCTCACTCCTCACACTGAAGGGCTGGTATTCATTGTGATGTACTGAGGACCAAATAGCTATCTGATTTTGTTCTTTGTAAACTGTGCAGTATTAAAGATCTGTGAATCTTTATAAGCCCATGTTTGGTGTATTTCCTTTTGTGGTACTCAGCCTCGATATTTCCTCTTGCTTTTACAACCTGATACCTGCAGCGATTCCCATCTTGAACTCTGTCACAGAAGCCTGCAAAGCGCCCTGAAACGGACTCGACCCTGTCGAGCACTGAAAACACCTGCAGCAAAATGTACATCGTGGTTATGTCTCTGTGGTCCTTCCTGGAAGGCCCCTGGAGACATATTAAGACACATTGCTCCCTTTGTGCTGAAACCATAAAAACTTAAATTGTTCTGGTTATTAACCATACTGGCTACCCTCCTGGCAGTATCCCGAGTGCATCCCTTTTCCTTATTTGAAACTGTCTTTCCTCTGCATTCCTTTAAAGGGTGGGTTGCATTTTGAAGTGATGCTAGATCTGTCTGTTTTGATATAAATAAAGTAGATATTTATGATACAACCTTGAACGGACAGTCCAATTTTATCATTGGGTAATAATTGTATTTTTGCTGTGTTCCAACTAACCAATGATTCAGAGCCTGAGCGAAGTAACACTCTGCATGAGGCAAAAACGTTAATGTATGTATGTATGCATTAATTTATTTTGAAGGAACAGCCTTGTCTTAATAAGACCACAAAAGGTGAGGTAATCAGGGACAGACCTGATTGTTAATGAAAGGGAGTTTCAGAGATCTATGAACTAACAAGAAAACCCCTGGCCGCTTGGCCAAGGGTGGTGATAGCACAGAGATTGTAAAAGCATTACCATGGAAACACGCACCACTGAAGCTTTTCAGACAACAACATACACTCAAGGCCATAGAATGCTTGGTCAGCCGAGCACAGAGCCTTGTGCTGAATGCAAGATGTGGTAATCAATGCAGATGGCTAAGAGCTGAAGACATTGAGCTGAAGAGGATGGTCGGGATCCAGGTTACAGAGACTTGCTGCTGGATTCCACACTCTCTAAAGTGTATTAATGACTGACGCAGGAAGACCCAGATGAAATGCATTGGAATAATCGAGAATTGATGTTACAAGGGCCTTTACCAATGTAATTTGGGCATTTGAGGAAAACAACTTAAAAATGTGTTTTAGAGTGATTGCAGTTGAAAATATCCTAACTACCCTGAATATCAGAATTGAACTGCAAGGGAGAGGAACACAGCGATTGTTATACCCAGATTCTCCCAAATAATGAATGGACTAGTGCATACACCCATGAAAAGCAGCCAAAACTCTGTTAACCAGAGGTCTTTGGGGGTGTTGACCATCAAAGAATGAATATGTGTGAGTGGACTCAAAGTAACAAAACCAAAGCCCTCTTCTAGGGACCAGATACATGTTCCACTCTAATAACCAACTCCTCTACCCTCCTTGTTTCACTATGTCAAAAATATTGATGGCCACCCAGACGAAGGCCACATCATGACCCATGCCATGGACATTGATATGGCCTTTCCTCTGACAAAGGCCATGCCACAGCCCAGGCACCTTAAAGAAAATCAACATGGTCTCTGGACATGACATACACTGTGCCCCTGGCACAAAAACACAGCAGAGTTCCAAAATAAGGTAAGGGTCTGGTCCGCCAATTCTGGTCCTTTTGTGCAATACCACAAAATCCTTTCAAGCTGCTGTTTATCATTTCACCATTAGGTGGCTCCTTGCAATTCAACAAGGGGGGAAGTACCTGAAAATTCATGTGTTGGCCCTGGCTGTAGTACACTGCAAGTGGGAGGAGTGTAGGAGAGGTTGTGAGCTAAAGAATGTGTGCAGCATAGGTTGTGTGTAGTGTAGTACATGGCTACTAACATTTAGTATTAGGGAAAACAAGAGGGGGTGACATTGGGTGCTAACCTATAGGGGTGAATAAAGTGGGCCAGATCTGTTAGGCCGCATGCTCTGAGTGTACTGTGTAGTGCAGCAGGCGCATGAACATCACTGACTGATGCTTGCCAGTTTCAGGAAGAAAATGCAAAATTGAGAGCTCACACAAGTGCTTCGCAAGGCAGAACATGCAACGTGATGAGCCTTGAGAATAAACGTTAATTGTCCTATGCAGTAGGAAAGGAAGGAACAATAAGCAACATTATGGAGAGGTGTTATGCCGAATACTGGTCAAAGGTCATTTAAGCCTGGGCTGGAAAGTTACATAAGTGGAATCAGAAGGGGGCATGATAGGCTCTAGAAAGTTCTGGCACGTGGTATGATGATGACAGCTGACACCACGAAAGAGGCTGGAAAATGATAAAGACATAAGCAGGCCCAACTGAAAGGCTTAAAAGAGGGGGCAAGGCAGAAGGAGGGGTCAGCTGATCTTCTGCTGATCTGTTGTTCAAGCATCCTGGGCTCTCCTTGGTCGAGATTGCTGGCCTTTTGGAGCTTCCTTGTGAGAGGGAGAGGTGCCAGGGTCTTACTGAGTTTCTAGCCTCCTGGGGAGAGTGAGGTGCTGTTGCTGGCTGGCTGGAGACTGATGTAGCTGAGAGGGAGTGCTTCGAAGGCTGCATTTTGAATCTGGGGCAGTGTCCTTGCAGAGACAGGCCGGGCGTACTTGGCTGCTGAAAGGCCTGTTGAGTCAAGGGTGAACCAATCATTTTGAGAAAAAAAACAGAGAACCCTGTGTGAGTATAAATAGGTTAATAATAATCAATTAGGACCCCTTCTGCAGGGTATTGTAATTGGCAAAGTGTCCGACTGAGCAGAGAGGCAGCAAACTTTTAATCCTTCTGGTACGAAAGGATTAACAAAGTAGCCAGAATGCAAAGTATTAGCTGGGGTTTGCTACTTTCATGCAAAGGGGGACAGACTCTCAGAATTACCAATCTAACAATCTCATAATCTTGCTACTAACCCAACATTAGCTAAGGGGAGAGGAGTAAATGAGAATGGAAACTGTATTCATAATGCATTTGCTTTCATAGCCAAAGTGCCATGTAGGATGTTTCAGGTTAGCAGGAAATCACTTATGTTTGACATGCTATGCGGATTCAACGTAACGTTTATTGATGCAGAGTGTGTTTCCTGTTTTCTCGCATGTGCTCAATCTAATGATTATTGATGCACAGTGTGTTTTTTCTGGCTGATTAAAACTGAACATACATATAAAAGAGTCTAACTCTGAAAGGGTGCGCTGGTTACTTATTGTGTCTGGTTTGTTTTTGGTTTATGCCTAGAAGTAAATGCTCATATGCAATAAAATGTGCAGTACAAGGTCTGTAGAGGTCTTAACTAAGATCCTGTGGTAAAATTGTGGCAGAAAGGAAAGTGTCAGGAATCATCCTACAAGAGTCACATAGGTGCTCAGACACCCATTGCTCTCTGAAGTGGCATTGGCTGCAGGCTTGAAAGGCTACTTGGTGCAACCTTGATATGCAGGAGAGCCGGGTTGGAACCTGGTGTGTGCCTCATCAACTGGGTGAGTGCCTCATAAATTGAGTGAACATTAATCAGCTGGTTTCAGGGCATGATGAAGCCCTGATCCACTACTTTGCTCAAAAGTGGTGTTGAGCTCAAGCTGCATCATTAGACCGTTGTCGAAGTGGGCGGGAGCGGTCGGGAGCGGTGCTCCTCTACTTCTTTTAACTAAGTTTTACCGTTCCTATACTTTTATTTTAAAAAGAAACCATTCCGGAATGGTTTTGTTTTAAAATAAAAGTGTAGGAAGAAGTTGAAACTTGCGCTTTCAGTGCACTGCACTGGACGTTCCCTTAAACAGCAGGTGCATGTGTTTGGGGGTTTGTATTGTGTCTGGGAGGAGGTGTGGTGATGGGGTTTGGGGGGAGCGGTGCAGGCCAGTAGGGAACATAGTTACACTACTTCTTTTCATACACTTCCACCACTGTCATTAGAGCACTATCTGCACCCCTGTCAGCACCGCGAGAATCTCGAGATGCACCACGGTGCGAGCAGGAGCTGTGACCCTGCCACTACGGCGGCTTGCAGGAAACTGCCAGCATCTACCCTTCTATATTAAGATCAATCAAGCTACTCTGCACAAATCCTTTTCCGCCATCGGAATCCTAACTGGTACTTCCAGTTTTGCCCAACCACAGCAACCAATCGAAAGCAGGGTGCCGCGCTCATAGACCCTCCCAGTCATGAATAAGTATGCGCATCCAACCGGTCCAAATGATATACATTCTCTTTTGGAGAAAGTATGTCCATAAACATATGAGGTGATCCAACCTCAGACACTAGCTGGCAATGCTGGGGTTGTGGGGGACAAGGGTATCAAGTGAGGTTTTCGTGCCTTACATTTGGCAAACAAGCCCACTGCAATGGAATCCTACGGCCATTTTGATGCAGCCACTGCGGGCTCTCGGCACAGGCATGTGCATGCAGAGTGCTGGAGAGTATGAGGCACTGCTGGACCCTCTGGGATATTGCGGCAGGAAATGTAGACATTTGCCTTGCATACTGCCTCTTTCCTGCAATGTGCCAATTTCACACCCTCCAGTCAACAAATGTGCTGCAAAAATGCTGCAGTACCATTTCATGCCGCAAAATTTGCATTTATGCCGCAACATTTCAAATTTTCCGCTGCAATATCCTGGAGGGTGTGGCTGATAAATGGTATCAGCATGTGAAGGGTGGCAGGTGGTGTCCCCATGCAGGGCAACACCACAGCACCCCACATCAAAAATATGGGCACAACACACAAAGGTGGCAGATCACATTCACAGCCAATAAGGGGAGTGGGCTTAACCAGAAGCCAGCATGTCAGTTGGCAGGAGCAATCAAAGCTATAGAGTAGTTTATTTGGGGGTGGGTGGAAGGGCAAGCAGAACGGAGTGGAGAGTGGTGAGGGAGCAACGCAGGGCATCCTCGATAGATATGAGGTGCTCAAAAAGCAAGCAAAGGGTGCTTCAGAAAGCAGGCCCGAAGAAAACATCATTATTTATTTATTTTATATTTGTTAAAATCTGCAGTAAAGAGTATTGTGATAGGATGACACTGAACCGCCACATGTAGCCACTCAACATACAATGTACCTGCTGCTCCTTTATTGCTATTTTCTATAACCTCAAGAAAACAGGTGGCAGGGAATAATGTGTCCCCCCACCCCCGCTGCCCCCACTGTCCTAAAACAGGGCTGTGTAAATTAGACAACAACTGTCATTTGCCAAGAGGGCAAACTAAGTTGTCTACACACCTTATGTCTTCACGTATGTTCCTGTTAGAGTTGGGAAGTTGGCTAATATCTGTTTTTCATCCTCGGCACCGTTGTACGGGTACACGCCTGTCCTGTTATCGTTAGGATGGGAGTACAGGAAAGCTACTAGACAGACACGATGTCTAACAGAGCTCAGGATCTGTGGTTCTAGGGACACTACTTTGAAACCCTGTTTTTGACCACTTGCTCTGGGGCCCAGCTTTTGTTATCTAGACCAAGTCCAACATCTGGTTATCCGACTTATACTGCATCCCCGGATCAAACAGATTCTTCAGCCATGTTTAGCTCAGATCAGCACACTGCAGAGAGTGTGAACCACTTTCACAGGTATTCATAGCATTATGCTGATGCTCGCCTTTATATCTGATCCATGGTTACTCTTCACGTGGCCCTGCAGATGGTCTGGACTTCAAACCCCATGATTTCTAGCCAGCATAGTCAATGGTGGAAGAGTTGTAGTCTAAAACATCTGGGGTGCCAAATAATGAGTACATATGGATCAGCCCCAACATGCATGGTCTCGATTTGCATTTTACTAATGCATTCTCCCAATTTTTCACCCATTTCAGAGAACATCCCATTTTTATCCTGGCCACCACCCTTCTCTTAAACTCACCTTTCCCATCCCCTTTCTCCCTTGTAGGTTTTATTGTTTCATTACTCTTTGAATTGTTGTGGATAGATTAATGCAATGCAACTTTTCTAGGCTTGTCTCGGTACACAATACACCGGTTCCAAAAGAACTCACTGGGTGAGTACATATTATACTTGCCTTATGCCACCTATATTGACTACCAGTGGCTACAAGGATTTCATTTAACTGGCTGTGCATAGTGCATAAGGCTCTCACCAATGCAGCTTTCTAAAGGTTTCACTCTCAGCCCAGACGCCCCCCCCCCCCATTTGATTGAACTCTTGAGATCATCTTCACCTACATGTGCCGTCGTGTAAGGTGGGAGGGCGAGATTTCTCCCCATCAGCGGCCACATTCCAGAATGATCTTCCAAGTCAGATCCCTACCATAGCCAAATATGTGACGTTTCCCCAATCTGGGAAGGGCCCTTCATTCCTCAATCTTAATCACTGACGCACCGCCCCAAAGCGATTCCAATTATTGATCAGCGCAATGGGTCTACCTTCAGGGTCCTAAGTTGCTCTTTGCAAGTAAAAGCATCATTGTAAAACACAACGTTAAGTACACTTTTGCTTTATTTTGGCATTAAACCAGCGGTTGTGTGACGCGGGGGCATTGTCGGGACTCTGCACGTGGACTGCACCTACAGCTCCCTTTCCCTCGTGTCCCCATCCCAAATGAGGAGAAAATGTGCGAGAAACAAACCATTCTATAAAAGATTAAAATAAACAAAAACTTAACACATGAAGAAAGATGACTCATACAGAAGCATCCTTCTGAAGCGTTGGTGGGGGGTTATCTGAGGATCTAGTCGTTACATTTCCCTAATACTAAACAGCGATTGCAAATGGAAAATTCAACAAGTTTCAGCAAGTTTAAAAGATATTTGTTCCAGTCCTCCTCAGAAATAATATTTTAAGAATTATGATTAGGGTGTTAATATTCGTAAAAATGCACGTTCCATGGGGAAACAAACTGTGATGGGGGTCAAGGTTTTGTTTTTCCCTGTGCCCTAATCTAATGGAGCTTTTATGGGGCCTAAAGCCCAACAACCATTGGAAAAACTTAGTTTAGAAGATGTGTCGTGCCTTACAAAGCATAAATGCTCCAATCGTCGCATTCTGAAAAAATAAACAGTAAATAAAAAACAAAAGAAAGGTCTCCAGCATGAGAATAAAACAATTAAAATGCGTCACAAACGCAGATCATGATATACAGGGCCTAATTCACAGAAGCGTTTTATAATTGCAACCCCCCATTGGAAAACGCTCTGTACAGTGTGTACGGCAATGATAAGAATCCACTATCTTTTTGTAAATTTCAAATTAACTTTGTAAATTGTATTATATTATATTTAATAGCAATACACCGATATCTCTGCTCTATCCGTTCTTGCATGTAGTTTTTTTTTGTTGCTTTGAATTTAAGTTTTATGAATATTTACGTACATTTGAATTAAACTAAATCAAACGAAACAAATTAAAAAAGGCTTTTTTTGCAAACTGATGTTAGTGAAGCCAGCATTTCCCCATGCATGGTTTGTAGAAATTCAACCACAAACGTTAAATGTAGATTCATAGATTTCTGGATGAGCAAATATACTTGTGAGTGCTGAGGCGACTGTCACTCACTCCCCCTTTGCTTTTTAATACGATCCGCAGGTATTCTGATCAGTCTTGGCAATGAGTAAACCAGGGCAAGCCTTGGGCCTATGTTATACTTGATAGATTTTGGTAATTGACTCTTGCGGTTCTGGCAGGAAACTATGAGAGGAAAAATACATGAGTGAGTGACCCTGTATGTGTAATTAACACCAAAAGTGCAGGTTCATGTGAGGTGGCTCTGCTTCTCTGCTATAAAATCAGGACGTATAACCTGAAACCCGCCCTATGGGACGCGCCTACCGGGAGAGCGCAAATAATGGGCCTCATTGCAAGTTTGCCAGTGCAGCAAAAAGTATTGTTCATTCTGTTATCTCCGCTTTTCCTGCACTGCCAAATTATAATTTTGGGCGGAATTACGACAGGTGGAATCACACAGTGGCAATTCCGACGATTATTGGAGAAAACGTGGAGGATTTAGCGCCAGCTTGATGCTTGAGGTAAATCCTCCACTTTTCCAACAAAAATTGGCAGAATTTCCATTCGGTAATTCCACCGGTGATCATTTTCCATTCATCCTATAATTGGGGACTGACACTGCCCAACCACCGCATGTAATCCCTTGGTGAACCCATTGGAGGTAACGATAATCATTTTTGGCAGTATGTCCGTGGACTTACTACCGAAATATCGTCAAACTCAGAATGAGGCCCATAGTATTGTGGGGAATGGGAGGTTTTGCCGCAGAATTTTTGGTCAAAGGAGAATTTGTCCAAGTTTTTTTGTTGAATTTCATCGCAAATGTATGTGGGGGGGTGAGTTTCGGTAATAAAAATGGTGGGAGGGTGATTGGGGGTCTCCCACCTGCATAAATTTGCGATGAAAAGTCCCAATAAAAAAAATGTGATAAAATCTCCCTGAACCAAATAACATCAAGCAAATCACATAGAACTGCATTGGGCAGTCCCATTTGGGCGCTAGATGGCCTGATGCACAGAAGCACTAGATAATGGCACAATCTCATTGGAAGGAGCTCTGTGAACCAGGCCCATTCTTTCATGCCATCTTAGCAGAGTCACTAAAGCCACGGCAAGTAGGAGGCCCCCTTCTTGAGAAATGGCTCAAGGTGGCTTTAAGGGCGTCTGTGTGTATACATGTCCTGGCCGGCTCCCTTGCCGCTACTGCATTGATCCCTGTGTGACTGATATATGTATTTTGGAAGGAAGGCCCTGGACTTGACAGTTCATTTGTGGCGCCTCACTCACTCGGTGATAATGACTTTTTCAGAGTTGAAGGACCGGGCAAAGGATTTATTCTTCTAAGGAAATGTCGAATTACCATATCTTGCCTTGGCCGTAAACCACTTCTTTAGCGGTCTCTACGCATGGTGAAAAGCACTATAGAGCTTCCCACTGCGTGGCCTTGGCTCATTTGGGAGGAGCTGAGCTCTGTAAGGACGCAGCCACCTCTGAAACCTTTACTTAAAACAATAATGCACTGTATTCTAATGATATTTCGCCTGCATGTCAAACCCTATCTTTTTTACTGAAATCCCATGTACAGACATTGAGCCCGATTTACAAAGCGTTTTCAATGCCCATTGAAAAACGCTTTGTAAATCAGGGCCCTTATCTAAGGACTTCTGCTTGGCAATAAGGGGTTTAAAACTAAAATCCACTTTTCATTCCAGACTGGCTATCTTAGCGTATTGCTGGTAGCAGCATTTTTTAATGGTCCTTTATGTCAACACATTTCTTTTCACACTGAGATATTTAAACCTCCAAATGCATCTGGTGTGGAATTTGATCACTTTTCACAAAATGAGGTCTGTATACACACACACACACACAAAAATGCGCGCACGCGCACTGGAAAAAATTGAAACCAAATGAACGACTCCAACCAATTTGCTCAGTTTATCAGATACAATACTAACATACGTGACCAATAAAACATATATGATTTTTGTGTACAATGTGACAAGATTACAATTCATTTTAATTGCTGAACATTTGCTAAAGGATTGACATAGAAAAGAATATCAAGAACAGCATTACTATTGTGCAGTTCTAGGATGGAGGGAATGCAAGTCCTATCCACCAAATGGGGATTATAAGGAATAGGTACCAAACGCATCTCCCCAACTCCTGTGCAAACATATGTGTGCTCACATTTTGGAGAATGAGTACATAGGCTTTTTGGGGCAACATGCTTAAGGGCTCTTCAGAATATTGGCTTGATGTGATAAGATGCCTTTCACAACACATGGCAACCATTAAACAATGTTCCATGATAAGATATTTCCGCATGGCCATGACCCGCTTCCAGCACGCAAGCTTGACGCAGAACCGTTTAGTGATTCCATACGTTCTGTAATGAAAGGGGACAATATAGTAGAGATGGAAAGGTAAAGCCAAATGCACGGAAGGGGTCTGCAACCTTTGCCTCTCCAGATATTTTAGACTACAACTCCCATGATCCCTAACCAGCACATTCAGTGGTAAAGGATCATGGGAATCATAGTCCAAAATATCCAGAGAGCCAAAGGTTGCATATCCCAGATGCAGAGGCTTTGTGTCAAGAGTATCCAAAAATGAATTGGAAGGGCCTGCAGCCAACGGATATGTGCATGTTTCTCGGGGAATTGCATGATGAAAAACACACCATCTTTCTATTCATGTACATAGTTTAACAATCTGTTAATTTGCATGTAAGTCGATTTCTGCAATGAGGTATTTGCATTTAGCTGTGTGCTTGTCTATCTATATATAGGGTGCCTCTTGGACCATGTGCAGCTTGATTCAAACACACATGGCAGAATAACAAACATGGCCGTTCTATCATTCGACATGCATTCAGCGGCGCAGTGCATTAATAATACAATAATCAGTGACATAGTCGATGGTAATAGATCGGGGATTGAGCGGAGCACAATGCAGAGTTTAACAAGTGCAATTATATCTAATCACTGCCGTGAATCTCCTCACTTTCGGTCGCATTGTGAAATCAATATAATAATCCACTTTAACATTTAAAGGGCAATATCCTCATATTTGAAGGTGAATTTTCTCGCCCAAGAGTGCAGTTAAAACCCATGATCAGAATGTGCGGATTGGGAAAGATTCATTGCAAGTAATACAATGCCAAACCTCTGAAATCGGGTGAAGTCCACTTCAGGACTTCGCGTGCTATCAAGTCCTATTTCTACTGCAAGAGATGACGGTTCAGGGCATGCGCACTGAGAGCAGAATAGTCTCATAGTGGGTCTATGTTGTCCATCAGTGCTTGGGAGAGGCAGTCATAGAATTCGAAGCCTAAAAGCTTAGAAGCAGTGGTCGAAGTGCGTAAAGAAGTAGTGGAGCTATGTTCCGACTGGCCTGCACCCACTACCCACAAACCCCATCACCACGCCCCCTCCCACACACAATACAAATCCCCAAACACATGCACCTGCTGTTTAAGGGAACGTTGAGTTTAGTGCCCTGAAAAGGCACGTTTCAACGTCTTCCTACACTTTTATTTTAAAACGAAACCATTCCAGAACGTTTTCATTTTAAAATAAAAGTATAGGAACATTAAAACTTAAGTTAAAAAAGTAGAGGCACACCGCTCCCAACCGTTCCCGCTCACTTCGACCACTGCTTAGAAGTCATTTCATGTTTCTGGAAGTCAAAATGCAACCATGCTTGCAAATATGGGAGTACACAAGTCTTCCTTTATAATAAAGATAACGTCAATCATATAGTAAAAAGCCAGATTGACTTATTTGTTCTGTTCTTCAAATATGAGAACAAAATGGATGAGTAGCAATGGAATATGGCAAAGTGTCAATAATGCCAAATAGTGGTGGGGGGGGCCTTGGAGACATTGCAGGCAAATAGCAGTTAGGTTCAAGATAGCTTATGAGGCTGCAGAACTGAAGTCCTATTTGAAAATTCCCTGGACCCTATTTTATTATTTTTTCTTAACCTTTACTGGGTTAAAAAAAAAAACATCCAAAAGACTTATCCGAAGTACTGCTGCCCGCTTCTTCCTGCCCACACATGCATTTAGGTGGGTGTTAGAAGAGGGTGGTTTATAGTACTACTTTTTAGAAAGTTTGGCATTGAGATTGATTTTAAGTGCAGGTAAGTAGTTAGTTGTTGCAAAGTATGAATAGGGACCTGGGACTGCTCCACAATTTATTTACATTTCTTGTGTGCAATGCATTGTGTTTGAAATATGGTGCCCACACCTGCCAACTCACCCTCATTTGGAGGGTGTCTCATCTTGAACTAATTTGTCCCTCTCAACAAAGTAAATTCCTTCCATGAACTTCAGTGGGATCACCCGCCCTGAAAACCTTAATCACCCCATAAAATGTTAATCCTTTTGACTTCAATAGGATCAACCTTCAAAACATTTGTCTTTGCCCTTCTTGGAGACTTAACAGGTTGAAAGGGGTGGGTGTCCTGTCTTGAAACAGCCCTACTGTTCATTCTGTGACCTGTTTATATGCCCAGTGGTTGGGAGAAGGGGCAGAGAACACATGCAGCCCTCTACAAGTACTTTCAGCCAGATCCTTTGGCCACCCTAAATGCGGACCTCCGCGCCCCTTACAGCCCATTAGGTCCACTAGACGAACATGTGCATCGCAAAAGCTTATTGAGGGCTATGAATGCTTGCAAAAAGCAGGCTCTATCCTGGGATCCGTTTCAGTCTGTCCAAAAACGTTGTTCATACCCAAGTCTGTATAGCATAATACGTTACATAATGAAGCATCACTATATTACCAATTAATTTTGTTTCACAATAAAATCGAAGAAGCAAAACTACATCCCTACCACTTACTCAGAACCCTTCATTATGATCTATCGTGAGGCCTTCTGGGAGATAAAGTTCTAATTCCTACCACACTTCAGGATCATTTACCGGTTTTAATATATCTATGCATCCCAGCGTTACTTAGAATTCAGAGGTGATAAAACACATTTTCCAGGTGTAATATACTAGGTGGAAAAAGCAGACTATGCACTGGGCTATTGTTTGGGGGGGGGGGGTCTTTGTCCTATACTGAAGGACAGTGGAAGTGGGTGAAACGGCACCTATGCCATCAATTGAAATGGTTTGAAATCCCTGCTAATTAGTGTAAACAATGTATCATTGAGTATTGGCTTCACCCATGATCTTTGGTAAGTCAGCTAAGGAAGGCTGATAGTGAGTATTTTGTAAAACGCATTGTTCAATTTTCTTTGTTGTCAATATTAGAGATACTTTCATGGTGGGAACACACGATAACCAGCCCTATCGCTTAGAGGGACATTTTAACGTACACAGTATATTGAATGCATTTGTGTAATGACTACCCTTATAACAGTTGAATACATTTGTGTAATGACTACCCTTTTAACAGTTTAACATTGTTTTGTCATTAGAGTTAATTGCACAAACGAGGGAAATAGTACTGTATCCCCAGTGGCTTCTATGGTAAGAGCATTATGGAATATGTTCACAGGGTTGACACCCACGACCTGCGAGGTCCTTTGGAGGAATGTTCATTGCACTCTCTTCATTGATTTACAGATTGCAAAGTTCCCAAATCCTACTGGCATGCGCTACTACTGTTACCGAATTAGCCTCATAAACATTTAATGCTGGTGGCAATGATTCACCCTCAAAATTACTTACATTAATTGAATCTATGCCTTCCCCTTTTCAATCGATTCAATCAATCAGTCTCGTCGATTTCTTGTCTATACATGCATGTGAGTACCAAACCGCCATGTATTATTTCTACACCCCTTACAAAGACTGTTACACTTTTGCAGAAGCAATTATTATTACTCATTATTACATGAAAGTGGCACTGATCGAATTTTCTTCTGCTTCCATAAAGCCTGGATAACAGGTCATCCATTTTTTAAAAGCTTTGGGGGTGCAAGCCAACGGGGCCACTTTGTCGCGATACAGGGGTAGCAGGAAGTATGTTTCAGGGTTTGCTGTTAAATACTCTTGTTTCCAGGTTATTGATGTAAACGTTGAATATGAACCCTGCTTCCCGCCTCAGAAGTATCAAAGGAAGATGTACTAGCCCCATCATTGCCATATCCAATTGACGAGTTGGTGGATACGAAGAGCTGCGACATTGGGTTTGATGGAGAATCCTCTAACACCGCTTGAGCCAAGATACAGCAGATCAGCTGTCAATCTACAACTCGGGTCCGCAACCTTTGACTAGTTGTCAACTCCATGAAGGTCTTCTCCAAAGAGGTTTCTCGTTGCTCCTCCAGAACCATCAAGAAAAATATTGCCTCTCCTGCCCCTGCCCTGACTGATCTATCTCTGCAACCATTCCTTTGCAACTGGTTCTTTTCCATCTTCCTTTAAGCACTCCTTTGTGCACCTGCTTAAAAAACCCTCTGCAGACCCTTCCTGCCCAGCAAACTACCACCCCATTTCCATCACCCCCTTCCCAGGGAAACTGCTTGAAAAGCTGGCCCTCCCCTAACTCAACTCCCACACCGAAATTGTTGGTGGTCTACGTGAACACTAGTCTGGATTCTGAGCATCCAGAGGCAAGGAAACTGCTCTTCTGAACACCTGTAAAGACCTGCTTACATCTTTTGACTCTAATTTCCCTTCTGTCCTCATCCTTCTAGATCTCTCTTCTGCATTTGACACAGTGAATCATTTGATCCTCATAAAAGGGCTCCATGACACCCTTAGCACCTCCAGAACCATTCCTGGCCCTTTCTCCTCTCCTTCTTTCTCTTCTACCTATGGCGTCCCCCAGGGCCTATTCTTTCACCCTGGCTCTTTAACATATACCTTTCTCTACTGGCACGACTCATTTCCTCCTTCTCCCCCAACTTCCAGTGCTACGCTGACAATACACAACTTTTCTTCAAACATCCTACTGATGCCCTTGCATCCTCCTTCATCCCTGACTGCCTCTCTGCCATCCAGGCCTGGTGCACTGCCAGTGACCTCTGCCTCAATGCCAGCAAAATACAGATTCTCCCTATTGGGTCCCCTGCACCTTACTTCTGCCCTGCACGCTGGCCTTCCTCGATTGGTCCCCTAACCCCTGCATTGTACCTAGGAATCAGAGTAATCTTTGACTCCTCCCTTTCTTTCATCCCTCATATTCAGGAAATTGTCAAGAAGTCCCACTTTCAGCTCTTCCTTCTCAAAGGGACTCTACCCTTCCTCACTTTCCCCCAGAGACTCAATGTTACCTGAGCTCTGGTTCTCTCCAGGCTAGACTACTGCAATGGCCTCCTCGTTAATCTTCCTTCCTCGACCCTGCAACCCCTCCAGCTTACCCAAAATATGGCAGAGAGACTTATCCTTGGCCTCAAGCCCAGCGACCGCATCTCTCCTGCCCTACTAAGCCTTCACTGGCTCCTGGTCTCAGCACATATTAAATTCAAATCCCTATGCAATTTGGGGCCATGGACCGCTCTACCTTCAACACCTCCTGACCAAATACTCTCCTTCCAGACTGCTCCGTTCCTCCGGCACCAACTCCCTGTTTGTTAAGCGGTTTGCCAAACAGAGAGCTGGTGGGCGATCACTTTGCACGGTTGGCGCCCTCCTGTGAAACAGCCTCCCTCTCCTGCTGCATCTTGAGCAAGATCTCCTTAAGTTGCAAAAAAGCTTCAAGACCTTTCTCTTTACCTTCTCATTCTCCACCTCTCTTCCCTGCTAATCTTACAGCAGCATGACTGATGTGCAGGGCCCTTATGTGCCTTGATCCCCCCACATTTCTCATCTCAGCCACTGTCTTTCTTTATACAGTACTTACTTGGCTCACCCACTCATTGATGATTGCACTTATGTTCCTCTCCTCTCAGCACTTACCCTGAGCACTTCACTTTGAGCACCAAAGCACCGTACCCCTCACCCCCCCGCCCCTGTGCACTTGCACGTTCGGAACACTCACAAGGCAAAGTAGGTTTGTCTCCCCTTCCCTCTATTCTCAATATTTGTTTGTCCTATTAATGCTATTTATTTATACTTGCTGTAATTCATTCTTCCCCTGTCCCCACCCTGTTTGCCCTCTGGGTGCTTTGAAGCAGTTTTGCTAATTTTATAAGCGCCTAATAAGTAACCAATAAATAAATAAATAAATTATGAGTATATCAAAAATTAGGAACTAACAATGAACCTAGATGTTGCAATTGCAGGTTAGGAGAAAGTGCATAAGCCTTTCATTAAGAAACTAAGAATTCTGGTGCAGAAGAGGGAAGACAACGATAGCTAATTCAAAGTCACCTAAACATCACTATTTGTTTGAGCGGAAGCCAGTAGAGAAGGGTAAGAAATTGTGCAATATGAGCATACCTAGTCATACCAAAAATCAGCCGATTTACTGCATTGTATAGAATTTGCAAATGGAATACACAGTAATCAGGCAACTCAGCCAATAGAAAATTTGCATAAAACAAATGAGAAAGAATTATGATATGATAGGTTATTTATAACGTGCTTAATACCCAGTGGTTTCTAATCACATACCCGGGGATTGAACCTGTGTTGCTCCGTGTTGTCTTGCTTCCAAGGCAAGCAGTTGCCCCTGAGCTTTCCTCCCAAGACAACACGGTGGCTGCCGAAAAGCAGGCTGCATGAGCCAAAAAAGAGAAACATTTGAAGAAGCTATATTAACCAGTAGAAGCAGGATGCCGGAGCCTTATTGGTTGTGTACATTGTTTTGTCGATTGACTGGCTAGAAACTAGTTCACCCTCCACAATGTCTCTAGACTGGAGTATATTATTGAATTGGTTCTATAATAGATAATTGAGCCTTGCACTAGCAGGAGAATTGAGCTCTAGTGAAAGAATGTTATCCTTGCAGTGGCTTGTAGAACATGGATTAGAGAGATCCCATTATCCAATGTGGGAGGAAGCGGTTTTAGGCGGTCAGTGGAATGAGGGCACTCACAGAGATTCTGCGCAAGTGTGGTGGGCCAAGGTAGACGCACACTGTGATGTTCGGAAGTTTATCACAGCTGCCTCATTGTGGGGTCTACTGTTTGTCAAGTTATGAAGTCAGCTATGATCCTTGCTTTTTATGCAACTTGGAGTCCATTGAGTATATATCCCAGGAGGAGAGCGAGCAGAAAGCTTGTGGGTATTCCTAATGTGCATTTGCCAGTCACTCAGTAAAACTTTATTTCGACTACAGCCATAAAGGTACACTCATTAAACAATTATACACATTCAATTATAAAATGTGCATAGCAAGTTGATCAATACTATCCCAAAAAGTAGGGATAACGAATAGCGCAGCGATTGAAGGGCGCCCCTTCAATACAAATCATCACAAAGCTTTCATCAAATAAAAACAGAAAATCACACTTTCATAGTTATTACTAAGGGTACTAAAAACATACAGAAAACCAATAACTACCTAATTCATTACAGTAAATCATACATATACAAATCCTGAGATAGGTATGTGGTAGAAATTAGTGACCCTGCACTGAATTAACTTTCTCCATGTATTAAGACTTTTTCGAATGCCATATTTTCGAAATGCCATTTTTTGACACTTTTTTTAACTTACGAAACAAATAAACATATAAAATAAAAAATAATAAATTCCCCAAAAAAAAATTCCGGCAAATTGTTTACGACACAATGGTATTTGGAAAATACGTTTTCAAGAATTTAACCCAATAGCATTAAGACTATGTCCAATGCAAGCTTAACTTCTCTGAATACCAGAGTCGTTGCTTGCCACCTACTTTGGGTTGCGGGCAAAACTGGCCCATGCCTTGTGCCAGCAAGATAAGAGCCTTAGCTCTTATGGCCCAAGCCCTATGGATATACGAGGACACTGCAAACATAGTCACCACAGTAGATGTGGATTTACGTAGAGCCAAGGTATCCATGATATTTCGAACTGCCTGTAGTTTCAGAAAGGGCTTAAGAAAACGTGCCCTAGGAACCTTGTAAAAGGCCATCAAAAAGAAGACGTGATGCGTTCTACTTGTAAAACTGGAAAAAGGGACATAAGTCAGAGTTGCTTCTGCACCACACCAACATTCGATCTTGCATCGGAAGAATTCCTAATCGAAATGTAATATAAAGGGCGCAGGGATACCTGGGAGTCACACACTCTAAACACTTTTCATAACTTAAGTCCATCTTAATGGTCCAATAATGTGAAAAGATTAGACAAGCATGCTGTATTATCCCTCTCCTTCAGTACAGATTCGAATTGGTGTGTAGGCATGCACTTACTACCGATAACCATTTGCTGTGGAATATGCCAAACCTCTGCCAAATCTAGCTACTGTAATTAGACCCGGGCACGAGCTTGCCATTTCCACTCCCGGCCTCCCGGCTGTAATAGCACATCCTCCATCGCCTCTCTGTATTTACCCAAATGGGGTGGTGCCCATAAATGGAGCCAGTAGCGGACTGGAGTAATAGTGATTACATCAGAGATGCACCGCTGGTTGAGTTTCAAGCGTAACATAACCTATAAGGTTGGAGCTGGAGGACACAACCTCTTTTTAAGGAATTTGTTCGGTATTGTGATCAACTTAGACATGGACAGATGGCCCCACAGCTCTGCGCCAAAATGGTGGCAGCTGTGGCCTGTGAATTATAGAGCTGTAAGACTGGCTCGTAAGCACCATTGCTATGATCTTGGCTAAACTTCAAAATAGCGTTGCTTTGCCTCCCAAGAGTAAGCATGGCCCTATCCACCTGGCTTGCCCAACTTAATTTCCGGAGAACTTGATACCCAAGTGCACAAAAGCATCCGCCTGTTCAATTACATGTCCTTCTATCATGATCCTTAATCTGTTCGGCCCCCGCTTGCCCGCGTATGATAAGCTATAGACTTTGGGCCTCATTACATGGAAGGCGGTAAGGGTTAACGGTCACCGGTAATGGTACCGGTGACCGTTAACCCTTACCGCCTGATTACGAGGTCCCTTTGCGGGTTGGTACTTTAACACCTGCTTTTTAGCAGGCGTTAAAAGCCAACCCACAAAGGGACCAGGGTGCTAATTACGGTACCGCAATTTGCGGTACCGTAATTAGCACCTTCCCCATTCCCATTATGCCCTATGGGGCAAAAATGGGAATGGAGAAAGGCAATAGGGGAAGGGGGAATTACCGCCCCGCCAACCTTGGAATAGGGCGGTAATTCCCCTTTCCTCCAAGGCGGTGCCGGTATTTTACCAGCATGGACCAAGGTGTTAATAGCACCTTGGTCCACCGCATACCGTGTAATGAGGCCCTTTGTCTTCTCATAGTCAGTGATAGAGCACAGCTTTTACATGCATCATAAAACGCTTATGTCTGCTGTCGAAGTCCAGCAAGTGTCTCATGGAAGGCAAGACAGCTTCATCTGCGCCTAATTTAGGGAAGTCTGTTTGAAGATATGTTATCCTAGTGGTGATCTTACTGATAAACACACAGAATAAAGTTGGTGCGAGAACGCAGCTTCTGGCATCTTGCTTGATATAGCAACTGCATTAAATAAATGATAGAAGACCACCCCCCAAACATTGGGTGTGCTCTTAAATAAATCTACAGGAACCATATCGGGGGCCAGGGGACTAAGCAGATTTCTGCAACTCCACTGCCTTTTAATCTCCAGCCCCCCCCCCCCGAGATAGTTCCTCGAAAGGAGCGCTATTGACAAATGTGCTCACTATGGCCACACGCAGCCTTACGATGGTACCTGGTAGCGGATGATTCATATAAATATGCCCAACAATGTAGCATGTCTCACCGTTGTAATTCTAGTCAGGTCGCAATCCTGTGAGAAAGAGATCCGCTGGAGAAGCCATCTTGAATGTGTTTGAGGCCTTGCATGAAAATCCCATGAAAACAGGGTGCCCGTTCTAAGTGCCTCAGACACGTGAGGCTGTCCTCACACCGTTGGGGAGAGCGTGATAGGTATGTGTCTGCAAGATCAGCGTGCCCAGCGAAGGAAACTGAGCAGATCATTGCTGGGAACAAAAAAGTGAAAAAAGCGTACAGGACAGTAATATCATGCAACCATTAGAAATATTGTCCATTAGTATGGTGAACTCAACAACCTAAATTGCATATTGGCAACTTAGTACAAAGCGCTGGTATCCACCCAACTGGTTCACGTTTTGACAAACTCAGGATAACGAAGTTGTGAGTCAGCCATGGCAAGAGGTTCTGTGACCTGCTGCGACTCACTGGTCTTAGCTGTAGATGCACACCTTATCAAATAGGTGTCGGGTTAACTAACTTTCAAACAATAACATTATCAAACAAGGTAAATAATACAGAATGAAGATTATCTAGGCTTACAGCACTGGGAGTCTTGATTCTATTAAAGACACAGAGGCAAGTATTAAAAGAGTCGAATTAAAGAAGTTTGAAGCATAATGCTTGTCTCCGGTCTTGACATAGAACGTGGATGGGTGCAGGCAGATAATATGATATGATATGGCATTTGTAACGCGCCTATACACAAGTGTTTCAAGGCGCGACGAGGCAGGGAGGGGGGACAAGGGGAGACAGACAACGATCCTACTAGGCCAGGTGTCATTCAGATCGCGCAAGTGCATGGGTAGAGGGGAAGGGAAAAGTGCAAGGCAATGGCAGCCATTACCTTTCTCTGCATCATCCTTGACCTGTAGACGATGATCGCACCCTGGCTGCAGTTGATAATCATAAAGTGATGGACCTGCTTTGGTGAGTATGAGCTGCAACTTTTAGCAACGTGCAGACATGCTGCAGAAATCCGCTGGGCTGGGGGAATCTGGGAGATCCTGTGATCTGAATGATGTGGCAAATTGGTGTGAAGTGGGACTCACTTCTAGCTAGCTGGATGTCCCAGGGTTAGTACTATTGGAGAAGCAGTGCCACAAGGAAGGATGAACAGCGCAGCACTCACAACCAATTCCACAGGCAACATTCATCTGACAGGTACTAAGGGACATCATTGTCTACAGGGGGATGAGCCTGATATTGCAGTAAAGTGTGCAGAGTCCGAAGTTGTGAATGGTAGTCACTGTGCAGTGAATTTAGGAATGATTTTATGGCATGGCTCAAAATAATTTCTTCTAAGACTCCTTCTTTGCATAAATCTCTGTTGTGTTCTAAAAAGGGTGAAGAAGTCGGATGCGCTGTAACCAGTGGAGGACTGGTTAGAATGAAGGGACAGTCACATCTACATTTCTACAAAGAAAAAGATGCTCTTCCATTGGAAGGGGCTAGCGAGAACTGTCTGTTGAGTTAAGGGGAGACTGGGCCTGGCAGGGCCACCGATTCTTGGGCATTTTAGATCAAGCGTTTGACCCTGGCAAAACCGGGCCATATTACATAAGGAACAGTAAGAATGAGTCCACCCGAAGTACCTGGATTGTGTCTTCTGTGGACGGTAAACCCAGGTTGAGAGGGAATAAACAAAGGAACCCCTCACTGGCTGCTCAAGTGTGACATTGCGCCACTTCTCCCATTTCCAGGTCAGAGGTTCTCTTTCCTCCCGACACTCGATTGAGACCTGCGCTTCCACTCCACAGCGGCCAAAAGCAATCTCTGAGGGTGGCCGGTGGCCTTCCATATGCGCTCTATAAGCTGACAGGTGTTGGGAGTCCACCAAAAGTCCCCGAAACAACACTTGAGTCGGGTCATAATGTTGGCACTATTATTCCTTGATAAACTAATCCCAACGGAGCATACTGAGAATGCAAGGGAATTATCCCATGATAATGACCTATGGAAAGTTGACTGACTAGAGTATAACATACTCTTGAGGACAGGAAGATGCTGGAGATGTCTGCTGAGGTTTCAGCTCAGATTAAATGGAGTTAAAATGAGCGGTGTCTCTGCCTAGTCTACTTGGCACTGATTGTTGACAGTAAGTGTGATGTGACACCATAAGGAGTACCTTGAGTTGAGATAAGCAGCAGCAGCAAAAGCAATGGATGGAGTTGGACACATTCATATGGGTGATTTCATACCAGTGGAAGACTCCACTTAGCTCCACCATGCTATTTGTGATGGCCGCAGGTAACCATGCCGGTCGCAGATTTATAGAAGGCTGCCAGATGATAACTAATGGCGCTAAAAACCCGTTTGTTATATGGCCTTTAGAGGCCTAGCGCGCACCGGTTTCTGTACGAATCAACAGTCAGACATCCCAAGGACTTAGTACCAAGAATAACATGTAGTGAGGAATGGATGTTCTTTGGAAGTTGACACCTTATTGGATGTTCGTCTACCTATCAGATGCTGCAGAAAGTTATGGATTTAGAACAATGGCTGCAACTAATCCACTTAGAGGGAGAAGATTGCATTGACGTCATGATGTCTAATAACAGTTCCCGTCAGCATCAGGCAATTATGGAACAGGCTTCAAAGGAGCCAAACTGATTACTTACCTTGAAAGGAAACCTATCAGAATCGCATTATCTCTTATTACAGCAGTGCGTGAGATCAATGGGTCTCCATTGATCCCCATCATGAGAGCAGGTGACCTGCAGAAGCATCAGTGATGGAGACGGGCCAGCGGACGAGCCCATTAGCTGGTAATATGAAATATATGGCCCGCACAGGCCTTCGTCGTCCTGCCCTTGTCAATGGGATGCAATGCAAGACCCACACCAGTCCAACCATCCAGCTTTGTAGACCCATTAAGACGTGGCAGGCTTCCAAGAACCTTAAAATTACATAATTTCAAAAAATATGATATCTTGCATACAAATATTAAACTTGATGCCTGAATTATAAGATGGGTTCTGGGTTCTGTAACCAGCGCCTTGAAGCCCAAGGGTCATGTGTGCTTTCTAAGTGCAAAAACAGATAAATAACCAGGTCATTAGAGGGCTATACAAATAATTGCGGTACATGGATCAGCACCTGAGCAGTACAGTGGTAAATTCAGACACCATGAAAGAAATGTGTATTTGAATCTTGGAAATATCAGGTCACATTAGGAATATGTTGTTAAGAAAGCTCAGTGGCTTAATGCACCTGCTGCAGATCTCGGTCTGCAGCCTGCAGGTTGATGTTTTGGCAGGTGTGGCTCAGCCTTTCATGAATCGAAGATTGATAAAAGGAGCTCCAATAATAATAACACCTGTTGTTGAAGTGTCAGGACAAGACATCTGTGTACTACGTATAAATCGCCGAATGGCAGATGTACATTATTAGTAGTCATGAAAGAATCTAAAAATGCATTTTGGAGTGGTCCCACCAAGAATTTTAAAATGCTCTGGAGTAATCAGGAAAAATTACACCAGAACATCCGAGATAAAGGTGAGTTTCTCGAATGGCTTGATGGAAAGCTCCTTTCCTAAGCCCAGGTGTCTAATATCTCACTCAAAGAGTTTTAATGAGAGTTGAATACTAGGATTAAAGACTCGCCAAACTCAGATGCCTCAAGAAGGATGTGCAAAGAGGGGCAAAGAGAGGGATGCAAAGAGACAAACATGGACCAAAAACCTGTCTGGGAAGTAAATCTGGGGTTAGATATACCAGTGTTAGTCTTACAAAAAAAGAAAGTGGTGACCCAGTGGATGGGATGTGACTCACATGGTTGCTGCACTTTGAATGCAGTAGTGTCACAATAGAAGAGCAACATGTACAATTGTCTGCCGATTGCATTACCTGGAGAGAAATAGGTTTGCAAAAGATTACCGGTTCCATTGCTATGGGCTCGCATGACATCTTAACACTTATCTCACATGCTTTTGGCGGCGCCACCTACCATGGAGTCAGAACACTCATCCGCCACAGCCTCTTACCCGTCCATAGACTTCAATGGTCCAGCATCCGCCAAAAACAAAATCTGTTTTCGCCCTCCCAGGCGACTAAAAAGGTTGAGAGGTATGGGATAAGAATATATGCTTTCTGCAGATTATTGCTTTGGGATCAAATTGGTAGGGTAGGAATAGGGTCAAAAGTACTCGAATGCAAACACAGCAAAGATCTTCTAGCGGGATTGCTGCTCAAGGTGAGCTGAAATCCATGCTATAACAATGCTCACTCCCCACCTTTCAGGATCCAGACAAAGGCCACGCTGCCCCCCTCTACCCATCACTTCTGGTTCTCCAGCTGCCTCCTCCTCTGTGCAGGAGAAGCCAGAAGGTGACCCAAAAACGTGGCCAGAGAACCTGTGGACCGGAGCTGACTTCTGCATTGGAGCGGGGTGAGCAAAATGCAAAGTTATGTAAGGAGTGCACAACCCGGCCCACCTCACCATGGTCTTTATGAGCATCCTCCTCACTGACGCAGTCATCACACACAGACCCGAGAGAGAGGGAAGAGGAGTAGTCACAAAAAGACCCAGAAGAGATGAAAGTGGAGTAATCACACAGAGACTCAGGAGAGTGGGAAGATGAGTAATCATGTATAGACCAAGGAGTGCGGGAAGAGGAGTAATCACACAGAGACTCAGGTGAGTGGGAAGAGGAGTAATCTTACATAGACCCAGGATAGCAGGAAGAGGGGTAACCACACATAGACCAAAGACACCAGGAAGAGTAGTAATCACACACAGACCCAGGAGATCTGGCAGTGGAGTAATCACACATAGACCCAGGAGATCAGGCAGAGGAATAACCGCACGTAGACCAAAGAGACCAGGAAGAGGAGTAATCACACATAGACCCAGGATAGCAGGAAGAGGAGTAATCACACATAGACCCAGGAGAGCAGGAAGAGGAGTAATCACACATAGACCCATGATAGCAGGAAGAGGAGTAATCACATATAGACCCAGGAGAGCAGGAAGAGGAGTAATCACACATAGACCCAGGAGATCAGGCAGAGGAATAATCACACGTAGACCAAAGAGACCAGGAAGAGGAGTAATCACACATAGACCCAGGATAGCAGGAAGAGGAATAATCACACGTAGACCAAAGAGACCAGGAAGAGGAGTAATCACATATAGACCCAGGAGAGCAGGAAGAGGAGTAATCACACATAGACCCAGGAGATCAGGCAGAGGAATAATCACACGTAGACCAAAGACACCAGGAAGAGTAGTAATCACACATAGACCCAGGAGATCAGGCAGAGGAGTAATCACACATAGACCCAGGAGATCAGGCAGAGGAATAATCACACGTAGACCAAAGAGACCAGGAAGAGGAGTAATCACACATAGACCCAGGATAGCAGGAAGAGGAGTAATCACACATAGACCCAGGAGATCAGGCAGAGGAATAATCACACGTAGACCAAAGAGACCAGGAAGAGGAGTAATCACACATAGACCAGGATAGCAGGAAGAGGAGTAATCACGCATAGACCCAGGAGAGCAGGAAGAGGAGTAATCACACACAGACCCAGGAGATCAGGCAGAGGAGTAATCACACATAGACCCAGCAGAGCAGGAAGAGGAGTAATCACACATAGACCCAGGAGAGCAGGAAGAGGAGTAATCACACATAAGAACAGGAGAGCGGGGAGAGGAGTAACCACACATAGACCCAAGAGACCAGGAAGAGGAGTAATCACACATAGACCCAAGAGAGCACGAAGAGGAGTAGTCACACATAGACCCAGCAGAGCAGGAAGAGGAGTAACCACACATAGACAAAAGAGACCAGAAAGAGGAGTAATCACACATAGACCCAGCAGAGCGGGAAGAGGAGTAATCACCCATAGACCCAAGAGAGCAGGAAGAGGAGTAATCACACATAGACCCAGCAGAGCAGGAAGAGGAGTAACCACACATAGACAAAAGAGACCAGGAAGAGGAGTAATCACACATAGACCCAGCAGAGCAGGAAGAGGAGTAATCACACATAGACCCAAGAGAGCAGGAAGAGGAGTAACCACACATAGACCAAAGAGACCAGGAAGAGGAGTAATCACACATAGACCCAGCAGAGCCGGAAGAGGAGTAACCACACATAGACAAAAGAGACCAGGAAGAGGAGTAATCACACATAGACCCAGCAGAGCAGGAAGAGGAGTAATCACACATAGACCCAAGAGAGCAGGAAGAGGAGTAACCACACATAGACCAAAGAGACCAGGAAGAGGAGTAATCACACATAGACCCAGCAGAGCCGGAAGAGGAGTAATCACACATAGACAAAAGAGACCAGGAAGAGGAGTAATCACACATAGACCCAAGAGAGCAGGAAGAGGAGTAATCACACATAGACCCAGCAGAGCAGGAAGAGGAGTAACCACACATAGACAAAAGAGACCAGGAAGAGGAGTAATCACACATAGACCCAGCAGAGCAGGAAGAGGAGTAATCACACATAGACCCAAGAGAGCAGGAAGAGGAGTAATCACACACAGACCCAGCAGAGCAGGAAGAGGAGTAACCACACATAGACAAAAGAGACCAGGAAGAGGAGTTATCACACATAGACCCAGCAGAGCAGGATGAGGAGTAACCACACATAGACCCAAGAGAGCAGGAAGAGGAGTAATCAAACATAGACCCAAGAGAGCAGGAAGAGGAGTAACCACACATAGACCCAAGAGACCAGGAAGAGGAGTAATCAAACATAGACCCAAGAGAGCAGGAAGAGGAGTAACCACACATAGACCAAAGAGACCAGGAAGAGGAGTAATCACACATAGACCCAGGAGAGCAGAGGATTAATCACACATAGACCCAGGAGAGCAGAAAGAGGAGTAATCACAGAGACCCCAGGAGAGCAGGAAGAGGGGAAGACACACAGATCCAGGCTGGGCTAATGCCACAAAATTAATCCACCATACTCCCCCCCACATTTGACCAAGCCAGGTCTCTTCACCTAAACCCTGTCATGTGGTCTGAAAGCAAGATAATGTCATTTCCCATACTTCAGATTGGTTAAAAAATGATGACTCCCTGAAAATGCCAGAAAAACAAACCAATCATGAGACAACAAGGTGTGTTAATGCAACAAACCCCCAAAGGCACAAACATACTGTCCAGAATCTTTGTCAAAGAGTCTGTTTGTTTGTTTGTTTGTTTGTTTATTTATTTATAGAGCGCGCTGGTATCTAGGTGCTTTACAAGGTGTATTCAGGTTCTGAGTAACATTACAGACATATTGGATTACATTCAAAACACATGGTTATAAAAAGAGAATAAAGAAAGTAGAACTAAGCATATATACATACAGTTATTTACAGGTTTACAAGATGGTACTGTTTACAAACAGTTTGTTGCATGGTGTTAATGTAGTATACAGTCTTTGGAGGTGAGCTTGCGTTTGGTGTTTTTCCTAAGGTTAGGAAAGGATTGGTCTGCTCTTAAGGAGGTCGGTAGATAGTTCCAGAGTTGTGCTGCCATCACAGGAAAGCTGCTGCCACCTGCTTTTTTCAAATTGAATCTTGGGACTCTTAGGCTAAAGGAATTGCCAGACCTTGTAGGTCGTGCAGAGATGTTTTTAGTGAATCTTTCAGTCAAGTATAGCAGGCCTGAGCTGTTAAGGCATTCATGGGTCGGTGAGATTGTTTTTAGTTGTATTCTATCCCTAATAGACAGCCAGTTATTCTTCTGTCTAATCTCAGAGATGTGCTGTTTTCTAGGGTTACTTAACGCTGTTCTCAGGGTGTTGTTTTGGAGAGTTTGCAATTTGTTGATTATGTAGTTGTTGGCTCCTAAGTAGGGGGCATTTCAATAATCCAATTTAGAGAGAATTAAGGCCCTAGCCAGGGTGATGCAACTTTCTGTAGATAGAAATGGCTTACATGCATGGATCAGTTTACATGTATAGGTTGTTGCCGTTGCTGCGCCGTTAACTTGTTTACGCAGGCTCAAGGCCGAGTCTAAGTAAAAACCCACACTTTTTACTTCCTTGGCCACCTTAATGTCTATGCCATCTATGATAACTGAAAGGTAGTGGTCGCTGAGTTTCATCAGAGTGACTGGAGCTCCTAGGAGAAGTAGTTTGGTCTTCTCATCATTCAGACACAAGCCATGTGTGGCCATCCATGCCTGAATGATGAGATAGATTTTGTTGACCAGTGCCAGGTCTGTATCATAGTTGCCAGTCAAAGGTATAAGGATCCAAGCAATATAAGTGACCAAAGCAATGTCCTTGTGAGGGCAGAGTTCAGAGAAGAAAGATCATGATGGTGAAGTGAGAGAAGATGGAAAAGGCCAGACCTCATCAATGTGCCAAGAATCTGGCGCAATTTGTAATATGGTGTGAGGGGTCAAAAATGCAAGATGGACACAGAGAAAACATTTCCTCAAAGTTTGAAATGTGTTCAAAGTAAAAGGCTTCTGATACAAACCTCACTTTCCCTAACCCAACAGAGGAATCTCTGCCTAGCAAACTAAAACTAAAGAAAACTGACCCAGTGCCCAAAATCCTTCTGGCCCTAACACTAATATACAACTGGATGAACTTAAACTACCTCAAACTCAACCCAGGCAAAACAACAATAATGATCATCTAAAAAAACAGAGAAGACAACCTCTACATCCCATGTCCAACTGAAATTGGTGAAACCCCAGACCCATCATCAACTGTAAAACACCTGGGAGTCCTGATGTACAACAAACCCACTCTAAAGCCACAAGTAAACGCTCTAATCAAGAAATCCTTCTTTCTCCTGCAATCGGTTAAAAGGATCCCACCATTCCTCTCATTCACCAACAAAACAACTGCCGTCATCGCCATCATCATGTCCAGACTAGACTACGCTGACAGCCTAAATCTAGGCTTGCCTGAACGACTCCTAAATAAATTCCAACGTATACAAAATACAGCGGCCAGACTGCTCCTTAAACTACCCCGAAGAGAACACATCACACCAGTGCTGAAAACGCTACACTGGCTACCCATCAAACAGCGGATCAAGTTCAAATCAATGTGCATAACCCAAAAAGCAATCCACGACCAAGGAGAAGAGTTCAACAGAAGAAAACAAAACGTACATCACAGTGCAAGGCCACTCAGATCCAGCAGCGACATCCATTTGGAACCCAAACTATATAACAAGAGAAAACTCAGAGGATCCTCTTTTTCTCACCTCGCCCCAAAATCCTGAAACGAACTACCAAAGAACATACGCAACACAAGAAATCAGGAAACTCCTCAAATCATGGCTCTTCACCCCATAACCAGAAAGAATGCGCATAAGCACGTACACTGAGGAACTAGCCCGAGAGAAGAGCCTACCCTTAACCCCTAAATCATCAACCCTTAATATATAAGGATAAACGGACATGTAACATATCCACTATCAATTAAAAACAAACCTCACCAATCATAAATACGAACACTCATAGATCATTCGGAAGGGAGAGCAAGGTATTACCAAGCAACGGCACATGGCACCCTCGGGGGCACAGGCAGCAATGGACCATGGACAGTAATACATAGGAAAAACGGGGAACGATAATATAACTCCACTACCTAAGCAGGATTATGCTCGCCCCCGGGTGTACCACGTTCAATAAGTTAGCTGGAGGCCAACCTCTTCCGCCGGCCTGATACTAGACAGTCAGGAAAGGGAAGAGAAGCTTATACCACCCAATAGACTACTGACAGTTAAGCACTAGCCAAAACTGCAAATTGCTCCAATGAAGCAATAAGCTGGCTCACCTCCTTCCTTGAGAATAGAATTTCACGTGTCCATTGGGGAGACAAATTTTCAACTGAACATAACATCTTGTTTGGAGTTCCTCAAGGAGCTAGCCTGTCACCACTGCTCTTTAATATCTACATACGCCTCCTGTGTGAATTACTAGAACAACTTCAAGTATTTATTACTAACTACGCTGACGACACCCAGCTAGTTATGGAATTGAACGGTGATTATGTTAAGGACAGTATTACATTGAACACCCTCTACAAGAATATTTAAGAGTGGATGAACAACAATTGGATGTGCCTTAACAGCAACAAGACGGAGTTAATGGTATTTGGATCTACCCAGGTGCGCGCTAAACTGAACCCCGACTACAAGGCATTTCAAATCAAGGAATCTTGCATAGAAGTAGTTGGTAAGGTCAAAACACTTGGCATGACTCTGGAAGCTACACTCAACGCAGATGCTCAAGCTATGCATGTCAGCAAAAACTGCAACTACTACATTAGACTCTCAAAGCAATTAGACCCCTTCTCAATGAAAAGAATTGCGCCACTATTGCCAGAGCCACCATTTTATCGCGTTTGGACTATGGTAATGCACTCCTTGCTGGTGCCAGCAAGCAAAGCTTACACAAGTACCAACTGATTCAATATCAGACGATAAGAGTTATCAAACAAAAACCAAGGAGAGATCATATTAGCAAAGCCAGACGCGACCTACATTGGTTGAAATTGGAAGACCGCAAACAATTCAAGTCCTTGTGTCTAACCCATAAATGCCTTTATTTATTTATTTATTGTAATGTGATGCAGTTAAAAAAAATGTTTAAAACTTTACACATTTGATAAACAATCTTGATACAAGATATTAATTACACTTCTTGCTTAATAATTAATACATCAATTGATTAAATGAGGAAGAATCAGTTCAGCTAGCTTTCTAGTGTAATTATATGGTACTTCATGAATGCAATAGTGAGTAAAAAGAAAACAAATAGATTAATGAGCAAATCACTCAATCTTAAAATGCATAATACAGAGGAAAATACTTCATCTTAACTAACCAGAACTAAAACAGAACAGTAGAATCAGATAGAGGCATAAAACCTCCTGCTAATCGCTGCCGCTAATTTGTTTTCTTGCAATATTCCAGATGTTAAAAGGTGCAATATGGAGCTTCGGATTAAGTGTATTAATACAATAGTACCAGAACTCATTATATCTCATATGATCAATATTATGTACATAAATTCCAAGATACTTGGAATAATAATGAGTCATTAAGGGGCACTGAGTTAACACATGTCTTTCAGTTTCAGGATTAGATACAATACCACATATTCTACAGTTTCTTATGGAATCTCGAGACACATTATCCCAAGGTCGATTTGCTAAAGTGGGTAAGCAATTAATACGCATCAGTAGAATAAAGCGTCTCAACGCAGGGGAAGGGCAGAGATTAAGATACAGTTGACTCTTCTTAAAGGTGTAAAGAACATAGGTCACAAAACTATAGCTACTTAATGAAGCCAAATGCGCATAATTCTCCTGTCAATCCCAGAGCGAGATAGACTTCTGGAGGTGGTAAAACATTGTTTGGTTGTCTTGGTCCCAACTAGGGGACCAGCCGCTTACCTCACTAAGGATTAGCATATCTTTCTCCAGTTTAGATTACTTATTATTCCTCAGGGCCTCATTTACGCATTTCAGAAGAGGATTAGTAGGATTGTTCTTAATCTGAATGTATAACTCGGTCCTCTTACGCAGCACTATAGATTTTAAGGATAGAAGCCCCAATTCAAATCGCAATATTGCCATCGGTATACATTGCGGAAGGCCTAGTATACGTCTCTAAAATTTCCCCTCCAATATCTGAAGCCAATCTAAATTCATGTTGTTCAATGCTTCAAGACCATATATAACCATAGGTATAAAGCACTCCACATAGAGTTGTCTTGCACCCCAAATAGAGTAACCACTCTGCTCCTGAGTAAATCTGCATATCTTAATTTAATTAATTTAATGAAGATACTGTTTGAAAAAGTGATGGCAGACGGTAAGATCCCAATTACATGGCAAAGGGCCATTTTTATACCAGTCTTTAAAAAGGGTAACAGACTGGACCCAACTAATTACTGTTTCCTATCAATGCTTGACAGCACTGGAAAATTGTTCGCCGCTTTCTTATTAAAAAGTCTACAAGCATGGGTAGAAAAAATGGGGATCTTAGACCAATTTCAGTGTGGCTTTAGACCGGGCTATTCAACGGCTCATAACTTGCTAGTCATGGATTCTCTTCGGAATCAAGCACTACTCCCCAATAATCCACCTCTTTATGCTCTCTATGTCGATTTTAGGGCCATTTTCGACACAGTTAATAGAGCATTACTGTGGCACAAACTTAAAAGTCGGTCCTGTCCCCCTTCTTTGATCTATTACCTAGAGCTCCTTCATACAAATACCACGGTACAGTTGCGTCTTGATACTCTGGGCAATCTAACACCTCCAGTTATACAGCGTAGGGCTGTTAAACAGGGCTGCGTTACTGCTCCCCTGTTGTAAAATCTTTTTGTCTCAGACATACCCGAATATTTGTGGGGTGTATGGAATTGCCCCCCGAAAGTCGGTAAGACCTGGTGTATGATCTTGGCTTATCCAAAAAAGAACTAGGTCTAGGAAGAGCCTTCCCCATCCGTGCAGCAGCTTTCTGGAACAAACTACCGACATGTCTCAGACTGGAAACAAATCTCTACTTTATCCGCAAAAAACTTAAAACCATGCTCTTTAAGTAATCCTAAATAAGATTCTCCGTCTACTGCTGGCTTAATCCCTCTATGCGCTCAATTGTCCCGTCTACTGTTTTGTCTTTCATTGTTTGTCCGTGTCTTCATGTGTGCGCCCCGATGCTTGCAAGCAGTTTGGCGCAATACAAATAAACAAATAAATAAATAATGATAAATAAAATAAATGATAATAAAACACGACTATCGATATAAGGACTATGCTCACCGAACCTGGGGTAATATGCCAACTAATCTGTAATATTGATAATCAGTAAACCTAGAGAGAGATATACCAACCCATTTTGACTACCGATACATAAACTAAACTACAGGGATTATGTGAAATACAACCCACTAACTAAAACCTCCAATTTCTGCTTACTTATTTCACACAAAACCCACACAATCACCTCTCTCACAGCAAACCACACAGACTTCACCACACTGCAACAACAAACAACCAATACATAGATCGCAACAACAGTACGCAAGGACCCGCTTTGATCCTATTAGTACACCCAAGCTCACTGCACGGTGAAAACCGAACTGAAGCTGCCAACAGTACACCACCTCTCACTTTCCTACGCCCTCTTCACCCACTAACCCACCCTGTCCACCTTTTGCTTACAGATCCGCCTGAGAGCCTGGAGACCAACTCCGTTGGTGATGATGCGCTATATAAATACCTTTAACATTAACATTAACTAATAAATACAATCAAATTATCGAAGGGAAATATGGCTGAATTCTGTTTCAACAAAAATATTGTTTTGCAATTCAAACATAAATATGTATTTAAAACATTTCTTGTGTCCAGGTCTGTATTCCCTTCCTCTGGATCGATTAAGGAATGCTCAAATTAGGATTCTGTTCCAACAAAGTTTGGTTCAGAAAAATGGAAAAGTCTTTTCCAACTACAAAGTCTTCCTTGAAGAAATAACAACTGCCCTTCTTACCACAACTGGTTAACAGTTCAAACAACACAATGACTTTCACAATATCCCTTACCAAGGACGTTTGAATTGTTTCCAACACACAAGTTCCAGAACCTAAATGCAAATGATCTGTTATCATAGAAACTTCTTCTGGTCACAATAACATTCTTTTGTCAGGATAGTGAACAACACTTCGGTTCTATACGATTTGTCACAATTGAATAAAGCATAAAGTTATTTTTCTTTAACAAAGATTCTTTCAACAGCTTTTTCTGCAGCCAGATTATCAAATTACCAACTTCTCTCCTGGTGCACTCGGCTGCCAGGACTAACTACTAAGGGTCCTTTCCTGGTGTAATTTACTGCCAGGAAGAAAACTCTTACCACCAACTTCCAACTTGTTGACTTAATTCCAATATTCTCCACACCAGTCTTTTGGCATAGTTTCACAATTCCTTGTCTGCTGATAATGCGAGATACAAGCTTCTCCAGAACTATATCTTTTAGAAGGTAACTTATGCCTTGGTTATGCTAGTCCAAGTTTCACATAACCTCTTGGCGGTTGGTAATGCTGGATATGAAAATGTCCAAGGGTTTGCCTGTATTTGCTAGATTTGTAAATTCTTGGTGATAGACAATGGTGGTTAGAACTTTAACCCACTAGTACTTTGTCAAAAGTATCTTGGTAGCCTCTTGGCTGTAGGCAAAACTTGTTACAACCTTTCTCTTCTTGGTGTCTTCACAAAATCTGATAACAGCCTTTTGGCTGTAGGCAATTCTGGTTACCACCTTTCCCTTCTTGATCGGTGTACAAAGTCTTATAATAACCTTTTGGCTGTGAGTAATACTAGTTCCAACATTTACTCTCTGGGATTTTGCCCAAAGACTTTTTTCTTTGCCACTTATTTTCATTTATTCTTATTAATTGATATTCATTGAACATATTCTGCTTGTATTCATCAAATGTTCGGTATTCAAAAGAATGAAGTGACAACTTCCTTTCACAGAGTGCCGCGGTGTCAGTATTCCTTTGCTGAACACTCACCGGCTCTAAGCGGCAAATCCTTTCAGTTGTCAGGTCTTGCGGTGGTGTGTTGGATGTCCCTCGCTTCCTTCTCCTGCTTCAGTGAGCCTCATGCAAAGAATGTGTCGGTCTCCGGGAGCAATAGAATCTCAGTTATTCTTCTGCGGCTTCTCCAGTCTGATTCATTTGCTTCGGTAACATGTTTTCCTCGCAGCTGTGCTTCTCTGTAGTACGCCATCTTCCGTTGTGAGTACTCTGTATTTGTTTGGATTTTCACCAGTTGGGATGACTTTTGCTGGTGGGCTTCTCTCCTTGACTGCACCTGCACCAAGGACGCATGTAGCTTTCTCTGCTGAACCTTCAGCACAGATTCCAAATTGCTTCTTCCCCTGCTTCAACTTCACCATAACACGACTACAACTCCCCCAGCTGATTCCTTTCCAGGAAATAAAATATCCCACTCAAGTGCTCCAATTGACAATGTCTAGACCGCACCTTTGGATATTCACACTTGTCAGCTCCCATGGCCTCTATGCTCCTCTTCTTCATCCCTGTACTTATGTCATTATGGGAATTGGAGTTCTTAAGAGCATGATTGTTATCAAGTTGCTCCACTTTACAATAAGCTATTGTCAATTCAGGAATTACAGCAGAATGGGAAGGTAAAGAAATCCCTTCTGTATCCTGACATGAGTCTCCTACCCCTGTGATCTTCCCTCGTGAGGCAACTCCCAGGGTCAGGACCAGGTAGCTACTGCCTTTCCCTGGCCATGGGGGACGAGGCCCACATCGAAAAGACAACAGGTGACGATTAAGGAGCAACTGGCTCATGTTATAAACACGCACAGGCATGGCCATTTCCTTGATGGAACATGATACTTTTCTAGAATCATTATGAATAAATGCTAATTGCCGGGGCAGATGCTATTTATCTGCACCATGTGATTTTATTTTAAGTGACAGACCTTGGCATGAGAACGATTACAGAAAGTAACCCCTCTCTACGTTCCTCAGTGGTAAAATGGGATGTTAGTCCTGTTTACAGCTCAACTGCATCATTTCTACCTGGCCCTCCACTATAGCATGTGTTGCAAATCACTTCACTAAGCAGGAGAGGGCCATGTGTTTACCTCGCTAAGAGAAACCTTCTTTATGGAAGAAAACCCAACGTTGGTAGTCTTGAAGCACAGCCCAGATAAAGCCTATTCTATTCAGGTCTTATACCGATTAGAGATTTTGCCTCCAACAGCTGACACTGTTACATGAAACAGGGGTTGCAGTGGTATACATAGTTATAATTTAGCAGTGAACTACATGGAGAAACCGCCATGGAGAAGGGTGACATGCAAAACGGCATTGGGGCAACGTCATCACGCGTGTTGCCTCAGGTGTGGGAGTAATGGCGGAGACCAGGTAGGAGAACTAGGAGCAAGGGAAACGGGAGCGGTATGGAGGATAGGCGAGTGTCAGTGTGGGCCTGCACGGGTGTGCAGCAGGGTTGGGGTGCGGAGTAAGAATGGGATGCAGGAGAATTGCCCAAAAGTGGCAAGGCCTGCCACCTAGCAGGTTGCAGCCTTTAGAAGCCAGCCTTTGCCACTGGCACATTTTGGACCTAAAGCCTGCTCAGTACCATACCGCCAGGCAACAACTAAGATGACTGCCAGTCAGAAAACTAAGCCAATTCCTGTAATATGGGCCTTACTTCTTCAGGCAAATTCTAAATTTGACAAATGAGGGCCTGCAAAATATATTTTTTGGGTCAAGTGAGGAACCCTGAATGAGAACTCTGATAGCTGAGGCTCTGATTGAAGACCTAAGCAGTTCATCCTCTTCACATATAAGGTCTCCTTAGAATTGAAAGAGACGAGATGATAACAGTGCATTACTGACACACTCCAGTGCTAACAGTTACAAACAACACGTAAAAGGGTGCCTATAACATTGATTTCCGTTCTCTAGCTCTGGCTAAATCAGGGCACATATGCTACATTGAGTAAGATTATGCCAGTGCTGATGGATGTTCCCTTAATTTTAAGGGCAATCCCCCCAAAAAAGGAATCAGAAAACAACAAAGCCAAAAAGCTAAAGTTTATTTGGTCGAATGTTGCTGCAACTTTTGTACCCTTGTTTTAATGAATAGATGGGGGGCTGGTTAAGGGTATAATTAAAGGCAGGGGGAAGTTGAGGGGTGCATGGGGTCTTCCCCTGCATTATTTAAAAAAAATAGTGAAAACCCCCCCAAAGAACTTTTGGAATTCGACCCAAAGAAAAACGCTGTTTTTTGGGCTTCGTTTGTTTTTCGTGTTTTACCGTAAAACCGATTTAAGCGGATTCTCTTGATATGACTTATTTGCATGAAAAGCCTATTAGCAGAACACATATCAGAGCATCTCCCACCTCTCAGCCCTCAGGATTTCCTGGTCTTCTTCAATGTACACCACAACACTGCACTGATTTTACTTTTAGAAACCACCCCTTTTTAAGAGGATAAGTAAACATAAATAAATAGATGTTAATGTTAATGTTAAAGGTATTTGTATCGCGCACCGTCACCACCAGAGTGGTCCCCAGGCGCTCTGGCGGATCTGAAACGGAGTGTGTGGTGAAAAATAAAAGAAGAAAAAAAGGGGTTTGGGGGTTGTTAGTAGGTTACAGTGTGAATAGCAAAGTGAGAGATTTGATTTCCTTTTGGCAGTTTCAATTCGGTTTGCAGTGTTTGCTGAGCTTGAGTGCGGTTTTCAGGTCGGTGCGAACTCCCATGTGCTGTTTTGAGGAGTTATGTGTTGTTAGTCGTTGTTGCAATGTGGTGAAGTGCATGCAGAATGCTGTGCAGAGATGTGGTTTTATGAGTTTCTGTATGGGAAGAGTATGCAGAAAGTTAAGGTTTTAGAGTTGGGTGAGTGGGATTTCCTTACCTCTTTGTCTTTGCATTTCTGAACTTAACATCTATGATTATCCTGTGTGTATGGTATTGTGGTTTGTCCACTTGGTGGCGGCCATTTTGAGGAGTGGCAGTTTTCCTCTGTGTTACTCTAGTGGTATGTGTACCGGGCTGGAGCAGGTGAGTTCCCTGACCTGGTTTGGTGACAATTGCGATGATTGGGATAGAGGGTTCTGGTCACTCCCTGCCCATCCCTTGATGACTATTTTGAAGACGTATTAGCAAAGCACTGGAACTGACACGCCTTTTTGAGGTGTGACATTCATTCATCCCCCCCATTTTGTTTTCCCAGCACTTTTTGCGGAAAACTGTTTGCTGAAAAAACATCAAAAAATATGGGGGCTGCGGAGAGGGCATATAAGGGGTAGAGTGGGCTGGTGTATAGAGATACATAATAGGGGAGGGGTTTGGGGCATCCCCCCCAAATAAAAACAAAATAAAATTATTTTTTTCAGCAAAAATGTTATGGCCAAAGTGCGGTGAAAAAAACGGTTGAAGAATGAACACAGAACCCCTTTTTGAGTGCTGTGAGAGTCAACAACATCTTACTTCTACATGTATGTTATTAAAATGGTTTTAAAAAATGTCTAAAGTGAAGCTAGTTGGTGAAGTTTGATACGTCACATTGGGCTGTGGAAACATCATCGTTCTTTAGATGCCATTGGGAGGCTAGCACCAGAGAGAAGAACAAGTGCTTGTGGAAGTATCATGGCTTGAGTAAGAACCCTAAAAAGCACACAAATAATAGGATGCACAAGAACCATACCTTGCAGAAAAGGCGTAGGTTGCCAAGAAGCCGTAGCTTACACAAAAGCTGTACATTGGTGAACAGCCTTCCGATGTACAAGAACCACAGCGTGTTGATGAAGAGTACATTGTTTGCCCAAAACCATTGTTTGCAGAAAGAACAGACATTGCCGACGAGGCCTAAGCTTGCACAAGAGCTATACATTGCAGAACAACCATACATTGTTCAAGAACCAGTGCTTGGTCAAGAGCCATAGTTTGCGGAAAAAACAGACATTGCCAATGAGGCCTAAGTTTGTACAAGAGCTATACCTTGCAGAACAACCATATATTGTTCAAGAACCATAGCTTCCAGAAAAACTAGACATTGCTGACAAGGCCTAGTTTGCACAAGAGCCCTAACTTGCAGAACAACCATACATTGCTGAAGAATCACTGCTTGTTAAAGAACCATAGCTTGCAGAAAATCCAGACATTGCCGACGAGGCCTAATTTGCACAAGAGTATAACCTGGAGAACAATTGTGCAATATCACCTGGAGCATTCCTAGTGCCGAATGGAATTACTACAATAAATAATCTCAGGCCCAAATAACCAGACACACTCAAAGAATATGGCAAAAAACGACTTTATTATCAATTCAATAAAGTAGAGAAACATGGCGAACAAACAGATTGTAGATCAAACACTCACAATGCATTTCTGTTACACAAAAGGTTTTATACCTCAACATACGTCATCTATGATGTCATCCAACATGGCTAACAGTAAAAACCTACCGAGTGGAGGGATGGGTTAAGGGAAATGTTCACTTATAGTTTGTATAGGTGTTAGTGTCATCATCGGAGGCCTCTTATCTGGTAGGCACACCTTGAACCACCTCTAACTATGTAAAATACAGATAATAAAGTAATACCAGCAGCGGATAGGCCCGTGCAACAATGTATGGTCCACCATTACATAGACCCTCATGGTTGGTTGGCACTCTCTTACCAAGTTTGAACATTCGGCTCATTAGAGCACGTAAGCAACAAGACCCAGATGCGAGGGAACAACGTCAGACAAGTGCCTTTCTTAGCTAATTAGCCTACCCTCTCTCATCAGTTAGGCCCTAAGCCAAGGTTGCTAGTTCACCTTGCTGACTGTTCTCTTCCTCTGAACTTTAAAACGAGTGAAGGTACATTTCTATCTTCGTCTGGAGCCTCATACATAGGCCTTGTTTTCCAGTCCTGAATAACGTGTGGGGAAACCACGATTTTGTCCATTCTTCCCTTCTATTTAATGTTATTTGATTCATTTATATTGGGTGCTATAACTCTCCTTGGCCTCTGGAGACTTGGTTGTTCGATTCTGCATGTGTTTTCTGCATCTTTAATTGAACAATACTTGGCACTCGCAATTGTTCACTCCTTTACCTAATCTAAGAGAAATATGTCCTCTGTATATATCATATCTTCTCTGACTCCTTTCGAGCCAAGTAGTTGCTCTTGCTACAGCACCCTTGACTCTGAGCCAATCAAATACAATATTTTCTTGTCAGCATTACAGCTTTGGTTTTCCTTCTCAAGGCTTCTTGCTTACCATTATCCGATGCTGACATCCATTTTCTTAGCATGGCTGCTTTACTCGTGTTCTAGTTTCCTACATTAGCAAGCGTCTATATGTCTCATCTACATTGTGTTTCTGCATATATGCATCTGTTACATCTCTTGTCACTCATCTGCTTAGTGTATATGGTTATCTTTATATTCACATGTATGTTTACTTCACCACGTTGATTACATCTTTGTTCTTTAAATATCCATACATCGAGTTCAGTGTGTCCACATATCTTCTCTCTTTAATGACATCAGTTTACATCTGCCAGACTTTACTTATAGTTCTTATATGTCCAGTGGTGTATGCAGGTTCATGTCTACCGCATCAGTTCGAAGGTACATTTGATACAGTTGCACCGAACATCTCTCATACCTTCGATATGATATTGCGATACCAGGTGTCAAGCACAGTGCTTTCTTATTGTTCTTCCACTATGACAGAGGTGAGGGGTGGGATCTATAAATGACGTGAACATCTGCCTCTCTGCACAACTACACAATGCTGGAGAATGACTGTTTGTTGAAGAACCATAGCTTGCAGAAAAACCAGACATTATTGACGAGGACTAGTTTTCACAAGATCCGTACCTTGCAGCACAACCATACATTGTTGAAGAACGACACGTTGATGAAGCACAGATCAATTTTTAAATAGTCTAACACCAAAGAATTACCCACAAAATTCTGGATGTTATTAGGGTGTAGGACACATTGGAAAATGTATTAATGGAATAGAACAGAATACCTCTTCCCAGAGAGTTTGAGTTTCAGTTGTTCATGGAAACGTGGGAAAATTGTGGTTTTCATTTGCAATGTATGGTGTATGTAACTAGCACTCTTACTCAACGCAATTGTCAGGGAATGACAGCGATCCACCATGGCCATAATATTTGCCAAATTGCTTTTAGGCATTAAGTGTGCCTTAGTTCTTGCAGCTTCTGATATGAACCAATTTAAAGAGCCACTAGGAGCGTTAGTCAGTTTCCAATGGATGTTAACACAGGACAACTGAAATCTCCCTTCCCATGGGGCCAAGTCAAATTCGAGGTATATGGGCTCTACTGGAGCATGCATCGGGAGGTGAAACAGTTTCCTCAACAGCTTGCACTCCAGTCTGGTTAGCATTGCAGCATAACCAAAAGCCCAAACCTCCACGCCATATAGGAGTATAGGTAATATCTTTGCCACTTACAGTTGTATCAGTATCCCAATGGAATATCCTCCACAACCCCTTTCCACCTTGTACATGCCACCCAAGAGCCAGTTAGTCTCCTATTAAGCATGACTCCAAGATAGTTGTATTCATCAACTACCTCAAGTTTGATCCCCTCTAGTTGCCATCAAAACTCTAAGTCTTGGCATGCAACAGACTCAAAATCATGACCTTAAATTTGTTCAGGTTAATAGTCAAGGAATTGAGATTACAATATTCCTTTAGTTTGGACAAGGCAGCCTGCAACCCTACAGGAGTAAGGTCAAGCAGGACAATATCGTCCGCATAGCCCATCCATTGGAACAACAGATTCCCCAATTTAGGTCCAATAGAGGTAGGATTATGCAGTACTGGCCCCATGGAAGCCATGTATAAGTTAAAAAGCAGGGTTGCAAGTAACATCCCTGTTTGAGGCCCTGGTAGGTTGAAATTCAGGAGGCTGTCCTTCCTGCCTTATCGAAGCTTATTTTGACTCTAGTCCCCTCATGGTGAGCGATTATCATAGAGAGGTGCCCTGCTGGAATATTCCAACTAGCAAGCTAACTCCAGAGCTTGTGCCTATTGACTGAGTCGAAGGCAGAGCTGCAGTCAATAAATGCTACATGCACTGCTCTCGGATGAGGGGTCCAGGCTTGCTGAATCATCGATAACAGCTCAAGACAACTGGGGGATGTACTCAGTCCCTCCTGAAAACCAGTCTGGTTGAAGGGTATAAGGTTTGAGTTTACTGCCCACTATTGGAAATCGTCCAATAGTAGATGGGTGAAGATTTTGGAAGGTGCGTCTAACATAGCCAGTAGCCGGTACCTACTGGGGTCAGTCCTATTACCCTTCTTCCAGATAGGTATGATGATGCTGTCCCACCAAGATGGCTGGTTCTGCTGCGCTTCTCCAATCCAGTGAAATAGCCAGTGAAGGGCACTAGCGCAGTGGTTGGCATCAGCTTTGATCAGAGGACTACAAACACCATCGGGCCTGGTGCTATGGAGGATTTACATCTCCCTATTAGCCTAAAGACATTAAAAAATGGTTTACAATGGCACAATCCAATTGTAAAACACTTTGTAAATCAGGCCCAAAAATCTGTTTAAGTGATAGGTCAACTGTTTTCTTTGTTAACCAGCTTGAACGGCATATGCTATACCAATATAGCACTCGGTCTCGCTGTGCACTCCGTCTCTCTTAGTCCTGCCTAGTTGCCTGTCTCCAAATTTCCTTGTGTTTGTCTCTTTTTGCTGCTCTGTCCCTCAGTTGGCTCTGCCTCTCGTGCACTTTGTCAACTCGGTTTCTCTGCTTGGTGCCTGTTTTTCTGTGTGCTCTTTCAGTGTTTTACAAAATGTTTTTCAATGAGATTTTCCCATTGAAAATATCTTTTCCCAACCAGTGCCAGTGTCTTTGTGAGCTTTGCCTCTGTCCCTTCTGTTTGCTCTCTCTGCTCTGTCTCTCTCTTTGCCCACTGTTTCCCTCTCGCTGTACACTCTATATCTTTGTGTGATCTGTCTCACTTGGAACGCTGTCTCTCTTTGCACTCTGTCTCCCTCTTTCTCTGTCTGTGTGCTTTGTCTCTCTTCCTCTCCGTGTGCTCTGTGCTCAGTCATCTTTGTTACTTTGTGAGAGCTGTCTCTATAAACTCTATGCACTATGTCTCTGTTTCTCTATTGGGTATGTTTCCCTGCCTACACGGTCTGCTCATTCTGTCAAACTGTCTGTTTTCTGCTCTGTCTCCCTTGCTCTCTATCTGTGCTCTCTGCAATGTATGTGCTTTGTGCACATGCTCTCTGTTTCACAGGTCTCTCTCTCTCTCTCTCTGCCCATGCTCTGTCACTTTGACCCTCTGTCCACTTTGTGCATGGTGCTTTTCTGCTAGGCCCCTGTCTCTCTGTGCTCTTTCTTTGACGTTCTACATGCTCTGTGTATAAAGGCAATTTCACCACTAGTTTCCCATCTTTCCAACACAAAGGCTGTGGGATGAGTGCTCCTAGAGTGATAATAACTTACACTCAGCTGTATCTGTTGACATAAATTCCGGTATCACAAGAACATATTTTAATGGGTATACACAACACTATAAAAGACCATATGTTATGAAAGCACATAAACAGTCTGACTAAAACGAAAGAGACATCAGCGTTTTCTTGAAGAATACATAAAAGGAAAACATCACATAGATAACATAGAGATGGTTATAGCAGCTTTCATCAAACAGATAAGTGTGCACCTGACTTCTTGCATTCAAAAATATGTGATGTTAGTACCATTGGTGATATTGGTAAACATGAATTAATATCTATTTATCATGACTCGTCTTTTCTCTTTTTTCGGGGACTAGGGTGATTGAGGAGATAAATGTGTAGAAAGGCAATTTCACCACTAGCTTCCCACCTTTCCAACACAAAGGCCGTGGGATGAGTGCATGCTCTGTCTCTCTATGCACTCTGCTTCTATGTCTGTCTCTATGTGCGCTCTTAATCTGTATCCTCTTTGTCTTTCTGTGTGGTCTGTATACTCGCTCTGTCCACTATACCTCTGTGTTCTGTTTGTGCTCTATATCCCTCTTTTGTTCTCTCTCCCCTCCTGTTTCCTCGCCCCACTTCCTCCACAGCCTGAGATAGGGTAACTAGACTATACAAATAAAAAAACCGGGGCAGGTATGTAGGAATCTAGACTCCACATTTCAACACCTAGACTCTGAATTTCATCATTCACATTCATATTAATGAGGGGGTTTGAACTTTAACTAGGACTCAAGAGTATGAGTTTCAAGCTGAATTTAAATAGATGCCAATGCACAGAGCTATACCCTTGATAAATTGGCCTAACTGTTCACATACGAACACTATCCCATGAACACCTCATCACCCTAATAAAACGCAGCTATCCAATGACATTCCAGCCTACTTGCTCACATAAGCGTCCTTCAGGCCTGACGCAGCCAAATCCAGTCTGGATGTCCACCCACCAGACTGCACACATCCAACTGATACCTTCAAAACCACACCTAACGCTAGGATGCAGCTCCCATCTGACAATTATATCAGCTGCACACATTACTGGTGCACCCACACGCCCTATGACACCTCTCTCTACTGACCTGAACTGTGGTTCCTGAGGGCGTTCAACCTACCAGCGCTTTGAGGTGATACCAATGATATATAGAGCGCTATATAAATGCCAAGTAACATAACATAACATAGCACACTGTCTGCCACCTGTCCCTTCTTGTGTAGGGTGAGCTTGTAGTAAGGTTTAAAGGTCCAAGTTAATTTTGTTCAACCAGGTTTATCTCCAATGCGTGTCAACCAGGTATTTCTGGAGAGCAGCTGTCCTCTCACAACATAACAGGTGTATGTGTAGAGCACACGTTCACTCCCAGAGGGGAATCTTGGTACTATTGAGAGATGATAGATGTTTATTGTTACCCAACTTAATGATACTCATTTTAGCGACCTCAGATGGATGAAGGCCTGAGTGGACCCTGCTGGATTCGAACCTGTGACCATGAGATCAAACACAAGCCCCTGTAGTAGATGCATTAGTCGACTGAGCCACAGACCTGGCTAGGTCTGGTCACAACATGTTATCACAAACATAAACATATTCACATATTGACTTTTTTCTTGAAACTTTCTACCTTTGCAGAGTTTAGAGAGCCCTTCAAATTCATCTTCATTCCAAAGCCCTGACCCTGAAGCACAATTGGATAGTTTTACCGATCTCATCCTCGGTGATGCACTGCTTATCCTTATTAGGTTGTAGTTTCTGGTTAATACATTTATATTATATTTGGTATCTCTGTGGCATGGACATGAAGTGGAAATTAGGTTTATATGCTCGTGTGTTTCACATTGTGAATGTTGGATTCTGCATTCCACATCCCCCCCTGCAGCGTTTGCTCTTTGCATATGGGCAAATGAGAAAACAGTGAGTCCAGGGTACCCAAGCCGGCCTGCTTCTACTATCTGTGAATATTTCTACTTGGGTGCTGTGGAAGCATGGGTATAGTGTGCCATTCTTTTATGTATTTATTTATGTATGTATATTTATAAACAGGGAAGAGCAATACTCTTTTGTTCACAAAAGAATATACAATAGATTGTACCTGCCATGATTCCACTTGATCTCTTGCCTATCCTTAACAGGGATCCCTGTCAATATGGCATGGTTCGGCCATTATGGATTCACTCCTTATTATACACAGTTTGGTGATCCTTGGGTTATCAGTACATTTTCCGTATAGAATTTGCAATACATAAAGGAATATACCTTAGTCATGTTTACCAAAAACGGCGCAGCTCTCACAATGGCAAGCCAACATGGTGGGGATTTGTTTTGGTGTCCCCAATCCCAAATTCGTACTGAATAAGGCATTGTTTACCCACAGTCAAGAAAATGAAGAAAACATTGTGTTGTTACTTTAGAAGTTTTTGCATTGAAACCTGCCTGGTTTCAGTCATTGTAGCACTCTCTTGGTCAACTATTTTTGCTGATGTTTTTTTTTCTTTTGCACAGTCTTCAGCATTGCCCTAAAATACACTTTATAGACCACAAGAAACGGACACCTGGTGAGAGCAAAGTATTTGCAATGGCCATGTTTAGCAAGCTACAGATGGCAGTTCCCTGATCACCAGAGCACCACATGAAGCCCTTTAACACCAAAAACACATCTGCAAAACCAGCAGGATTTAAGCATTAAGGTATGATGGCAATTGAGCCAACACGTTTGTCACTTCATGAGATGACCTGAATCATAAAAGAAACTGAATGCAAATGTTTCATACAGTGAGCTTTTTATTTAAAAAAAATTGCTTTGTTAACAAACTTCCCAGATTAAACGAAAATTGTACACACTTCTTTACAAATATAGGCTGGGAGATATCATGGGGACCATTATAATATGTTTGGGGCGGGGGGGGCAGGATGACAAAATTAGTAAAATTGGACAGTGGCATGAAGAGAAACTGGTGCAGCATTCTATGGGTCTGTGGAAAAAGGGGAGAAGTTGTTGAAATCACGCTTTTCCAGCACATCTATAATGCAACTAATATATATTGACGGTGGTTGACATCTTCTAAATGATGGGAAAATGCACCAGAGGAGCAAAGTGTTTTTACCTGTAAAGAAATATCCAATTTCTCATCACCATCAGGCAAACTGACTAGTGAAAAGTATGAATAATTTAATCACAGGCGTGGTGGGAAACAATGGTCTGTGATAGGGTTCCCGTGTCTCCTATAGATGGGAGTCCGCGAGATGTTGAATGAAAGTTTGCGCTGATAAGGGAATCTTCATGGGCTCCTCTGAATCAATAGGGATGCTATTGTCAATTAAGATGCATTGATGAACAGGCTGGTGAAGCACGTACAATTACTCCAAAATGGGTGTGTAGCAGAGATGCTGAATGAAACTGTCAAGTTCTCATATCCGACTTTTAATGAAAACCAAAATGGGAAAAGGGAATGTTGTATTAAAATATATGTTCATTTTATTAAGGCATATTGGGCACGAAAGGTGACTTATATGACCTGCACTAATATATACTATGGCTAAATATGTGTTTCTCCTGTCACTGGAAAGAGCAATGTGTGGAATAATCTCTAGGCTTCTACAAGAGGTTCATAATTGTATGCATGTCGATGCAAAGCCATTGTTGTAGGATGCAGGTTGAAGGCAGAACATATACATTAAAATACCTTGCGGTTGTCTTTTTATTGCCTTGCCTTACTCCTTTGACATTGCTGCAAAGGAGTTTCCAAAGTCTATCTCTCCTTGTTTGCCTCACTGGGAGTAGATATGCTGGGACTTGTTTTTGGCTCGGTTGCCGGCACTGGCCATTATGACTTGTGAACTGGGCCCACGGAGCAAAGGCATGACAGGGGGGAAGATCATTGCGTCAGACTGATTTGCTCCCAGGGCGCTTTCATAGCCAGCATGGAGTTTCGAAGCGCATTGGCACAAGGGGATTTCATCCCAGATGATTTGGCCACCATCCTGCCTCATGGCATTTCCATCGATGGTGCTGAAAAGGTCACGCATCACCTGGGCAGAGAGAGGAAAAGTTACAATCTGTTTTGAGATCACAGAGCACCAACATTAACGGTACACTGTCCAAATTGTGTTCCAGATCACACAGGTTGATCTGTCAAAAGTGCATCAATAAACCTGAACCTTGAAGATGATTGCTCAATACATTTTCTACACATGTTATTTGATCAATTTATGCAAAGTAAATGTTGCTTCTCCCAATAATATTGAGTGACCTATTTGTGGAATATAAACATGAGTAGAACAAAGAATGGTAGCCCCAGGCCACACAGTCCCTTTTGAATGTATATTTGACATGGACATAGTGAATGTGATATCAGTTTGACTGATCTTCTAAAAGCCATTAACGAATACCCCGAGAGACCAAACATTAATAGTGAAATGTTGCCCTTGAATTCTACGGCTAGATTTACTCCTAGAATCCAGAGAGGCCTTGGCAATACATACCCATCACTGAATCTCCTTGCAGGGATTGAAATAGGTGTACTTGGAGCTACTAAACTATTTCAGTTATCCTCCAAGGTGCTGTTTAGCATGTTGTTTTTGGTTGGCTTGACACACAACTTGGATGTTGGTCTAAAAGAATCACCTAAACAGACATTTCTGCAAAAAGAGATATAGACGATGTCCTATGAAGAAGACATGGGTGGGGATTAGAGCTAGCTACAGGTTGCTGATTTAGGCAGATGTTCAGGGGTTGCAGTCAACGAGCGCCACTGTTATAGGTTTTAATAGATTTGCATTATTGCATCAAACATGTCCAGTGATTCGTCAACCAATTGAAAAATACAACAATCAAGGGAGAGCTACATTGAGAAAAAGATGCTTGAGAAATCGTGCCCGAAGGTAAGCCTGTACTAGAAGATGTGTAAGCCTACATATAGAAAAATCGAGGGGTTGGTGCACTCCCAGTATCAATGTTTCAATTAAAATGTGTGGTGAAGACAACTCACATTAAGTCTCTTGTCTATGACATGTTTTTATTTTATTTTCCAAGCACCAAGGGACTAACTTTACTGTATTTGATTGTGTTTTACAAAATCTCTTTAATAAATAAACAATTAAGCAAAGTGAAAAAAATTGACCCCAACATCAAAAACATAATCATTGGGAGGAGTTTGTCAACCAACAGTTAGATTTAATGGACACTATTTAAAATGTTCTTATATAAAAGGCTCCTACTGATTTATTTTGGTGGCTATACAAAGTTTGTTCACTCCACAGATAACAATTGACGAGCCATGTCCAAGAGTTTTGCTAAGTGTCTATAACTGACATAGAAATAAAAAGAAATTAAAATGATGGTTCTATATCTTGGTCCGTCACTCTGATGAAGTAGAAGAATGAATCTGCTTCTTGGGAGATATCCAAGGTGGACATGCCCAGATCACAAATGGTCCTCCTGATTATCCCAAGTCCTACACTTCCTCAGCACAGTCCTTAAATAATGAGAATGAAACATCCTTTGATAGGTAGACCACATTTCCAGCAATAAAATCTATGATTAGCTCCTGCCTGCAAGGGACTCTAGAAATATTGGAAAGCGGAATTAGTCATAAACAAAAACCATACAAGTTGAAAGCAGTAGACAAAGTCAACTTTAATCACCAACACACTTCAAGCCAAAACAGCCCCACAGAGGCAAAACCAACAGAAGCCAACGGCGATATCAAACACAACTTTCATGAGAGATAAACGTCTTAGGAGAGGCCCATGCCACTGTCTCGACGATGTCGGACATGGTGACATTCAAGATTTCACCATGCTCCTCATAGACATGCCTTGCATCCCATCAAGATGGGTTATCTGAGTAGCTAAATAATTGTTCGACACGCCCACCTGCTATTGGTGGAGCTAGAATGCGTCTTACCCAAATGATGTGAATTAAAGGAAAGCAAAAGGGCAACAGAAGAGTGGTAAACTGTACTGACCAGTAGAGTAACAATTCAACCCCCCCAGCGACATGCACTATGAGGAAAACAACATCTTGGATCAAATGAATGTCAGACAATACTTTAGGCTTGAAAGAAGGAGAAGGTCGGTAACATCAAACCTCCCCAAAGAAACCAGAGATAAATAGGTTTGCCCAGGCTTATTTCTAAGGCAGCTGCCATACGAATGTCAAAAGACACTTTTAAGAGGGACCCAGTAGAGAAAAACTCATATATGTCTGATCACCAGGTGAAGTTTGGGAAAAATTTGTTTTTTTTAAGGATGCCTCAAACATCTTATCTTCATGGTCCACCAGGGACATATTCTTCAATGCCACAAAGGTGTGGCCTGCAAAGAAGAGAGTCCACCAATAAACCGTCTTCAAACATTTGGAAGGTTACATTTTGGACAGCAAAAAGATATTGATGGGTTTTCATGTTCCTTCCGGGTTGTGTGCAGGATATTCTTGATGTTTTGCGGGACAGAATCACCTGAAACAACAGGACATTTCTACCAGCTATGGACATCTTCCAGGGTAGCAGAGGTGGAAGGGGCAGCTGCTGCAATATCAATGAATCCAAGGTCATCCTGCAGCCATGCAGAAAACATATCCACAATGTAATGGCTGAAGTATTTTTCCAAAGGAATCCCAGTTTGGTTCCCCAACATCATTAGTGGGAACGGTATCGGAGACACTGGCTTCTGCCCATAAAGCAAGAAGCCTGATGGTCAATATAATATTGACACTACTAGCAGCCATTGTTCTGCCTCTTCAACTAAGACAGTAACCGTGAAAGTAGGAGGAGCCACACCGATCTGCGGGCTGAGATTTGGTGCCACAGTGGAGGGCCAGAAGTGATTACAAGACTTCTCTCCCTTGTTCTTCGACCGGGATATATCTCGATCCTCCGAAGAACATGAATAGGGGACCTCTCTTCACAGTCTGCTTACGCTCCTGCGTTTCATATCTCACCGTCAAAAGAATCATGACACATTAACATTCGACCTGTACTCAACTTTGCCATGCTGTTTCAAATAATTATACCTAGGGCACCTTGCACATTTTCGACCAACTAGACATGAACTTTAATGGAACAGCGCATTCCTCGAATGTGGGCTGATATCAACATCAATCATAAGGAAATCTCAGAGAGCATGCAATGGAAGGCTCGTAAAGCGAGGTAAAAAATACAAAAGGATTGTACTACAAGCCCCAGCAATCACTGCACCCTCTCGTCGGTTACTTATGCATTACAGGCCACAGTACAGACTATCCAAAGCTACGGCCAGAATGACTGAAACCGTAACAAATGATAATAGCCTTATCCTGGAAGACCCATATTTTCCTAAATAATGAAACAAAGAAACACCATTAAATGACTTAACTGAGCAGCCCTTGATGGTACGACGTCCTTTCATCGCGTGATGTTTTTTCGCGGGGTTTTTTACCGCAAATTCTTTTCTGAAAAAACTCATCGCATTTTTTGGGGGGGGTTAGAAAAATATATAAATTGGGTGTGGGTGATCGGGAATATATACACAATTAAAGGGAATGGGGGATTGAGAGGGGAAGAGGAGGGTAACCCCTCCACAAAAAATAAATGTGATGAGTTTTTTCGTAAAACAATCAGCAGTAAAAAACACAACAAAAAACATCCTGCGATGAAATGACATGGAACCCCCGATGGTCCATGTAAAAACACTCATATGCTCTTCCCTTATTGGCAGGAGATAGATGTTTTAAGAGGCAATAGGAAGCCTGTCGTGAATGAATGGTTCACTGTCATTATATAAGTACTGCAAATACAAAGAGCACAGTGGGGTAATGGGGGTTTTCATTGCAAGTGGTCTGGGCGATCCAAGGACAAACTTGATTCATGACAGCAAACTAAAGAAGGGTAGCACTGGAGTTGGTTAGTGCATATCGACTGATCATGTGCATTACTCATTGGGTCTTCATGCTCAATAAAAATCTGAAAAAGATGGCAGCAGAACCTGTTGGCTTTCACTGGCCCTTGCTAAATTATCAGAAAACTGTCAATAGACTTTGAGCAGTTGATTGCATTATCTAGAGGAGTTTTGATGTTGTGTAGACACTTTCTTAAACCTCACTCATAGGTGGTTGGTGCTCAAAACATTGTTGAATAAGCTTGGGTGTGGTTTCTGTGTCATCTGGTGGTGTCATCCAATGTTTTCGCTGTTGTCTATTTTTGCTGAGTTATAGTGGCATTGGTAGCACTAATGCACGAAATCAGACTTTTAGCAAATGCTTTGCGGGCCACACATTTGTTGGTAGCTTCACTCAGCGAGTGAGTGCGCACTAACAAGTGCTGTGTCCTACGCAATGGTTGCAATAAAGACAGTGCTTAGGTGAGTACCGACAGCATCTGCCACAGTTCTTCAATGAGTACACAGATACTTCATGGTGGTAGATTATCTCACAATATTCATCATACACTTAGTAATGCACTTGAATGAGTCCAGTCCACTATACGTTGTTTTGTTGTCTGACTGGAAGAGTGAGTCTTCTCGGATAGTAGATTTGTGTGGGGGAGGGGTGTGCTGTTCCTGATTGTTTCACAATATCTCCATAGGACAGAGGAGAAGTTGTGAGAAAACCCTACTATAATTAATACAACTCTGAGGAAAAAGTCCTATGCTATCTCTTCAAAATGAATGAGTATCAGTTCTCCAATGTCTGACAATAGTCGCAAATTTAAACACTAGTGCAAGAGGTTGCCAGATGCATGGAGCCCTCCGGGGTGCGCATAGAAAGAATGAGCTGAAAAGCAAAGTGTTCTATATGCTCCTCTAGCATTGATGGCTCTGAACATGTAGAATGATGTTCTACATTATTCAATGAACAGTGGGAATATGTTCCGGAGCAGAGAGCCTGGAGAACCATATGCCTCCAAACATCTCCGTACTGAGAACGAGATATAATCGAGGTGTATGCGGCGGTAGGAGGACACATCTCGGAGCCTTTTTTTATCAATCTGTCGATCCCCTTCTACATCAATTTCTTTGGTCCATTGTGTAACTGCTATCTCAACCAGCCTTTCAATAGAGAGTCTCTGAGGTTTTTGAAGGTTGCTTGTGTGGTCTGGAAGTCAATCAAAAGAAGGAGTTGTGATAGTTTAATATGTTTACAATTAATGGTATCTCAATTTGCAGCATGTGCTATACCTTCTTCATGTCATATGTTGCTCCTCTCTGGATTTGATAAACACTAATTACTTAGAGCCATAAAAACTAAAACAAAAGTACCACAAAAAAATGTAAGTCTTCGGTCATGCCCTTCTAGGTAATATCCCTTTAGTTGTGCTTAGTGGTCTACTTTCATCTATACAAAAGGTTAGCAAACACCCATTTTGTGTATAGAATGATAAAGAGGGGTCTGGTTCTATGATCTTTGTACTGCAGGGAGTTTGGTGAACCATGAGTGGTCGCGTCCCCTCTGAGCAAGGACATGGCTTATCAGCATTGTAATTGCTTATTCATAACGCACTTAATACCCAGACGTTTTTTAAGTGCGGAGCCGGGGTTCGAACCTGTGTTGCTCCACTTCGTCTTGCTTCCATGTGTCGCCCCTGAGCTATCCTCCCGGGACTATGATCTGAGTCACATTTGTTGTGGGGAATGCAAACATCAGAAAGTCTGTCGCTTTGACAGAGCAGCCACTCCCCACTGCAGATGCATGGACCCTATCAGAGCAATCACATGCGTATGTCATTGAAGAGGTTAGGGGAATACAAGCAAGACAATGACAAAAGTGACGGGTCTGATGTGCAAGCATGAACACTTCACTGAGTGCAATTTATAATGATATAAACAATTATGACTGTAATGATGATAGCACATGGAATCCTGATGGACATGTATTCATATCATTGTCTGCTGCCTCTGGCAGATGTCTTCTCTTGCCAGTGGCAGATGTACAAGTCAGGGTTTGAGAATACTTCAAATGATGCATTGGTGGATTTAGAAAATAAGGTTTGGGCAGGAGAAATATGATGACGGAACCCTTAGCACTGAGATTGTCAGAGGAACACTTTCCTCCATGCATGTAGATCTATCCAGGCATATTTTACAAAGTGTAGTCTTCTGTTTATTTGACAGGAATAAGGAGGAACTAGCCAATGACATTCAAAAAGACAGGCAGAGAGAATAGGCTTCCGTAGAGACGAAGAGGCAAATGAAATAGGGGACGTTCCATTCTGAACTACAGGTGATCATCTATTTCTATGGGAAAATTAACTCAAATATAGAAATGTATGATAAAGGTTAACCAAACAAGACTGTCATAGATGGTCTATGTATTTACAGTCGGAGACATCTGATTATTTCCAGAATCCTATAGTCCTATAGTTCTTTTTAGTCTGGGCGACTTCCAGTACGAAGCTTCCCAAACTGTGATGTCATTGCCCTACACTGAGATTCTGACTGAACTTCTAACTAGAAACAGTGACATGCAGCTGTCCTGGAGTTAAAGAGACTTTTGAGAGTCTGTATAAGTTTCAACACCAATGTGAAAATCACAGGGCTCGTATTTGGACAACAATGGCTGCCAAGCTGAAAGATTTGAACCTACACAATTAGCTGCGTCACCTAGGTGGACTACTTACTGACGTGACAAGAATAGAAAATAAAAAGCAGTAGAGGATTGTAAAACAGAGAAAAGAACTCTAGGTAGTCTTGCATTTTAGGTGAAAAGCATCTCAAGTGAAATGCAATAGTTACACCACTGCACCCCCCTTTCTGCCTGCTCATATGCCTTGACTTTGGAAAAGACTTTTACACAGAGGATGAATAACTGTCATTCACCCAGAGACAAACAAATGACATGGTACGAACATGTACATTTATGGTAAGATCATGGCTTATGGTACGCATGCCAACATGGGTAACTCACAAAAGTCTGGATGCTACTATGTTAGTGTGTTGAATTTGCCTGCATGTTTGTTCCAGACAGATGATATGGGGCCCGCTAGCTGCTTGGTGCTTCTAGACATACATCTTTGAGAATAAAGTAATAGATAAAGCTGCTTGATGGTGGACAGTAAAAGCATTGAAGTAATCCAGCCAAGCAAATATTATATTTTTAAAGGTACAATCATTTGAAGCATTTTCTAATTGGCAGGATGCGGGAATTTTGATAACAGTGATCAAAGGAACAGAGCAAAAGACAGGTTTAAATTCCAGGCAATTTTTGTGAAAGTAGGATTATTGAGGTTTTCATTTCTGTCCTCCAATATATCTACAAGAGAACATTGGCATAATGCAGGTAGTATTTCAATAGAAAAAAAGCATTCTCTAGTTCCATGCCTTTTGTAGAACTCATTTAAACTTTCTTTAGCAAAACACTGACGGAAGTGGGCCTGTTCCACTTGAATTATATGTAATTATGATTATGATCTGCTTACTTAAATATGTGATGGAGGAATCTGATTAATTATAATATTGACTGATTGTCTGACTGAAGCTGTGAGTGTCACACCCACAGGAACCTTTTTCAAAGGATTACTGTTCACAATGGATACGCACATTGACATTTCAGAGTTTCTGGTTGCATCCTCGTTTTTACCTGTCAGTGTAGTTTCTGTGCTATGGACTTTTATAAAATGTTAGCATAAGGTCTCTATGTCTTAAGGGTACATAGCATGCACCTGTCCTCAAGGGTGATTATAAGCCCTGAGGGTAAAATAAGTCCACTAACAGGGATGTGTATATATATATATATATATACATCTTCAAAGTGTGAAGGGCTTAAGTAGACCAAATATTGAATAGATTTTTGAAAAATGGAGTGGACATGGGTATCTGCACTTGTATGTAACTATTCTAGTTCAATCCAGGCAACGTGCAGAATTCTCCTATGTACAGTTTGTATTGCCAGGGCCTCGAAAAGACATTAAAAACATGTTTTAACGTATCACACTTGGATGTGCACTGCCTAATGTGTCACCCCATGTACGTTTCTTTATATTGTTCCCACCTCTCTGAACCACCTATAAAATAAATGTGCAACTCCTACCAAAGTGCAAAGTACACAATGCCTTCTCTTCAAATTGTCCTGGTTTGGAATGGCCTTTTACAGTGAGATCAACAATACGTTGTAGATAGATTTAGGAGAAAATCACTTTTAACCATGCTGGAAACATAACCACTGTCACAGTTTCCATCTCATATACATAATTTCAATGCCCTCATGTAAGGATGATTAGTTGTTTGTCTTCAAGGGACTACTATACATTAACAGGTACAGGTCAGAAAGGTACCAAAATCAGCATATCAAAGAAGTACCATTCCTGCATCCCTGACATTGCATATTATAGTAACTCAAATCTTTAATTTGCATCAACTGTTCAATTAACAGCAAGATGCCCTTTTGATTTACACCACACATTTCTGTATCAATTGCTTTGCAAAACGAACTGACAGAGATCACTTTGCAAAACGAACTGACAGAGATCAATCAACTATCTTTTTTCATACTCTTCAAATCTAATTAAAAAAAAGGAATTTTCTTTGGCTTTAGCTTTGCATAATCTCTTGTGAAGTGTGTGATCTTGTCATAAACATCCTTACATGGAGAATTTTGAAAGGCGCAATTCCACCAATTCTTGATATCAGACATATATACAAAACTTTATCTCAGGGCATACTTTAAGAAAGCACAGCAGTACCCACTGATATCACATAGAGACCTGTAAAGTTCACATGTTTGCTATTTTGTATCCAACATTCAGGTCACAGTTTCACTCATACTGGACCAGTTTACAGTATGTCAAGGTACCTCGTGGTGCTTACAAAAGAAAAAGCAGATCATTGATAAAGCTGAAGCATCCGAGTATTTGTTTATACATTTCCCGGTTTACAAGATTGTTGTTTCTTCATAACCATCCTTGCAAAGCGTTTTAGCAAATTAATCTTCACAGATGCTCATGTTGACTGTAACTACAATGACTGCAACTACAATTGTCTGTGTTTCTTTTAAACGAATACTTCCAAATGTAATTAAAAGAGGTTCTGAGGCCTCCACAATGGTTTCCTGAGCCACACCTTGTTTTCTGAATCTAAACACCTAGGGCCTCATTGGTAGTATGGTGGTAACAGTAAAATCTACATTCCTCTTGTTTTTAATTATGTATTGGAGTTGCATCAGCCAGTTTTCACATGGGGTAAAAAGAAAGTTGGGCACCAAGTATATGTGTCTTATTCATAGTATGCAGTACATTTTATATACCCCATTCAGTCAGTGGGAGCCTAGAAGTGCACCCTAGAAGCTAGATGGCACAAATCCCCTTCAGCAATCAACTAGCCAGCCTCCTTACTCTAGGGAATACAAGCAGGCTAACCACACAGCCAAAGCTACTGCTCTCTCTTACCAAATCTCCAAGGCTGACTCCAAATCATGGGAACTGTTCTATATCCTGCGTAAGCTAGAAACCCCTGCCACAATTATGGCTAACTTCACTGAAGATGATGCCTGGTGCCAACATATCCAAGATGTCCTCACCAGCAACATTTGCACCCTTCAGAAAAGAAATTCAAGAGAAGCAAAAGCCATCATTGCTAAGCCTCCCATTCCTGACCCCTTGCCTAACCCTGCCCAAGCACCACTCACTGCCACTGCCACCAACACATCCACTCTTTTTAGCTTCCTTCCTGTCATGGAATATGATATCGCCAAGACCATCTCTGATCTCAAACCCTTGTGCTGCCAGGGTGACACCTGCCCCGCTCCACCCATCAAGGACTGTGCAGCAGCCCTCATACCTAACATCACCACATTTGTCAACTCCTCCTTCAACACAAGGTATATCCAACTGAAAACTCGAGGAAGCCTGGATCTCCTCCCTCATTGAAAAAACCTCCCTTGACCTCTCCATGCCTAATAACTACCACCCCATCATCACGGTCCCATTCCTACAAAGAATCCTGAACCACACCGCCTATATCAAAATATGTCCTGACTTAAAAACAACATCCTCAGCCCATGCAAAAATCAGGATACCGCCCTGGTCATGGCACCAAATCCACGCTGCTTGACCTAAAAAAAACTAATGGATGACCTCTGCGACTCTGACAACTTAGCCCTCCTAATTTTGCTTGACCTGTCGGAGGCATTTGACTTGGTCAACCACCATACAATCTGCCACCATCTCACTGCCACCACCAACGTCTCCCCTGAAGCAACCGACTGGGTCACCTCATTCCTGGCAGACAGAACCGCTCATGTATATGCATGAAACACATCTGCTCTCCCCACACCAGTACTATGTGGAGTTCCTCAAGGTTCCTGTGTCTCCCCTACTCTATTTTAAACATTTACACCAAACTGCTCTTTGACCACTCTCAGGCAGCCATGTGCAAGATACAATCACCATCAACAAAATCTATAACACTATACAATCCTGGATGGCTACCTAACAACTCTGCCTCAACAATGACAAGACTGAATTCCTCTTAGTTGACCCCCCATCTCGCCTAGCTAAACTAGACCCTGCCTTTCACTCCTTCAACATCCAAGTCTCTCCATCAAGACTCTTGGTGTCTACCTGTACACCAACCTCAGCATGACCTGTCAAGTCAATGCCATCACCTCATGAGTCTCTCAGACCACTAAACTGCTGAATGCAGTGAAACCTTTCCTTGCCACACAAGACCGCTTAACGATCGCTAGAGCAGTAATTGGCTATTATTGTAACTCTCCCCTTGTGGGTACCCCGAGCGCAACCTCAATAAGCTCCAGATTACCCAAACCAAAGCCGTCCGTACCGCTTTGAACATGTCCAAGCGAGACCATGTGTCATCCTACAGAAGAGCCGCCCACTGGCTACCCGTGAGAGAATTAATTAGCTTCAATATTCTCTCCATCACCCACCAATGTCTCTCTAACTCTGTCCTCCCGACCTTGCTCAGAGAATCACCAAAAACACCTCCTCTAGATCTACTAGAGCTATCTACAGCCCCCGGCTGACCACCCCAGGCTTTATGCACACGAGAGCCAGAAGCTTCAGCTTCCCAACTATGGAACACCTTGCTGCTACACCTGTGGGCTGAACCGTCCGACTGGCCATTCAGAACGCAACTCATAACTAGACTGTTCAACCTAACTGCACTTGTATCTGTACCCACCGCCACCCATGTTTCTGTAACCAGTGCCACGATGTCTGCGGGCTGTTGCACAGTTTATAAAAGCAAAAATAAATAAATACATTCAGTGAATATCCCATGCAATCTCCCATGCATAGTTAGCAGCTATTTGAATAATAGGAGAGTCCTTTGGATGAATGCACGTTTGTACTATTGCCACCACACTGACAGAGATCCTTAGTTTGTGCAACTTCATACAAGTGTTTTGTACATCCGGTAATGACAATCCAACAACTTTGAGCACTGTGACCAGTATTAAAAGAGGAAGGTACTCAAATGAAAACAGCTGCAATATTTATAATGACAGAACTCTTATGAATGACATAACCAAGAGAGCAGTAAGTTGCGAAAAACATTTGGAAACTTCCAAGATCTGATCAAACAAAACAGAACATCAATCTAGCCATTTCCAGTTCCAATGGTGCTGCACTTGCAGACTGCTCGCTTCAATGAAAGTCAATGACTTAATCTAGGCGGGATGCTGCAAGGTTTATGAACAAGAGGTGACAAAGAAGCGCTCATCTGCAGATGAACAAGACACAGGAGTGTCCAGCTCAGGCTGCCCCTGCCACAGCATCCAGCATTTGATGTATCAAAGAAGAATCCCGTGTCAGCATTTCGGAAACATTGTTCTGACAGTGAAAAGAAGAGGGAATGCAGAGCTTACTTCTATATAGATAAATATTGAGCTGCTAACTTTTGAATCTCTTCTCCTTTTGGGCTACTGGTGTCCCGTGAGGGCAATGCTTAATCGAGTGGTCCAAACATGTGAGCAAGCAACGTCTTTGCCTTAATATGCTAGGTCTGGCTTCCGTATGGTGTAAATAATTAACAACATATATTGAGAGATAAAAAATGGTAATCTGTAGGGGAGCCGAATGACCCTTACATGGAAACTAATGAATTTCGTGCATGTTTGTGGGAATTAACATTGGAGGATAATAGAAACCTTTTCTGTCTAGTGCGTTCTCACAGTCTAGTGACCTCAACTTGCTTGTGAGGCTCAGCAATTGATGATTGTGTGGCAGGCAGACCTCCACACGGCATAGGTTTCATGGCACAGTCTGTAATAGTCTACACATGTTTTATGCCAAATATTGATTATATTTTGCAGCCATGGGTCCATGTTTTCCAACTGGTTCAATGAGAATGTGTTCAACGCTTTTAAAGCCAGCTACATTTTTTACTGAAATATATGATTACAGGTCATTGAGTTATAATAACAACGCTAGTAATATTACATCATTTATTATAGTTATTATTATTGTGATCATTATTATTAATTATTTAAGTAAAACATTTGTCTAAGGGATTTTTTTGTAAGTCGCAATTCACCTCATTGACGAGACCCTCAATGTTCGAATTGATGAGGTGGGCTTTGGATCCTTTCTTGTGCTTGAATTCCTTGTATCGACTGCTAGAGATACTTGGAATTTTGCCAGGTTTTTTACCCTGTTGGGAAAAGAAAAGCATACATTTAATCTAAGATCAGAGCTAAAACATTTCAATGATGGCACCGAAGACCTCATCCTTTTTTGTCAGAGCATATGGCAAAGCCTTGTTCCGTGTCTAAGCTTTGGCTGTGTTCATGGTCTGCTAGACATGTTCAACGTGACAGCTTCTTTCTTCATGTCCCTGCTTGGGCCTTGATTGATCTTTGTGCTCAACACAGGTGCTGGTTCTACAGGTGTTTTAGATGTAGGTTTGCTGGGTCCAGTGACGTGTTGTTGCCGAGGAACTTACAATGCGGTCAGTAGTCATGTGGAATTACCCATTCTCTTTCCATAATACATTTAATTCCTCTATGGTTAATCATCCAATTGAAGGCACAAATACAATCTCAGTTTGTATTCATCACTGATATTTATACTTTAATGACAGATTTGTAATAAGTTCAATGTCTAGTTTCTGGTTCTTCATTATATCATCAACTTTTTGACAGGATAAGATGCAGTAACTCTTTCTGGAATTCAACAATTGTATGTTTTGCTAAAAATGTAATGACAATATGTATGTATGAATCATTGCATTCCTACTTTAACAATGGCATTAAAAAGTGGGGTAGCTATCGCATTCTCAACCCCACAGTGACATAATATATTGAGAAAACACGTGCACTATCAGATGAAGATTAAATGTAACATTTAAAAAAAACAAAGTATCACTTTAAGTTCAGTGGTCACATCAAGGACAAACAGGCTTAACAGACAACATTAACATTAATGTTGTGTTATTTCTGGTCCCTGATATACTTTACATATATGCACAATTATGACGAAACACTGCTATAAAACTACAAGTCTGAAAGAACGAAAAGAGAAATGTAAAGGTCGAGAAATATGTCTCATGCTGTATTATACAACATTATGTATTTGATGTGTAACTAACATGTGAATATGTTTGATCAATAATGTATCATATTGTTCAAGCATGCTCAAAATAACTGGGTATAAACTTGGATACGCGTTTTTGGTATACTAATTCCATGAGATATTTTATATTGGCAGTACATAGAATATTGTCTCTGTGCCTAAATAATGGATGCCCTTTTCATTGAATTGACCTGGTAAAGATGACGATTGAGTTATCCCAGGAAGTATACTTTTGTCAGTTCATTACCCCCATTCATCTACTCAGAAGTGGCATGTGGCATACGTATCAAAAACAACACACATACGCCAACACTTGCTAGTCTATAAACTACAACTCAGTCTCCACATACAAAATAAATTTCAGAACAAATACTATTTAAGATTAAATATCTATATGTTGCTGGGAATGCTGCCCAGACCATCATATAGTCACCACATTACAGTCTATAATACGGTAGATGCTGATGTACAGACATAGAGCAGTCTTCGTACTGCTCAAAACTATACAACAAGCTCTAGCATGTCAGGGGTCTGGTGTATGCCCAGATAAATGCGCTCATACGATTCTCCTTACACTGGGTCTTGTAACATCAAGCAAAGGCACCAAACAGACACACACAACTCCTTTCAGAAAAGGAGACTGCACAACCCTTCCCTGGCAAGCAGCTTCACAGTCTGGAGGAAGATTAAAAATCCCTCTTTCCTGCACTTGCACGATCTGAATGACACAAGGCCTAGTAAGATTGCTATTTTGTCATCCCTTTGTTTCACCCTCCTTGTCTTGTCGCACCTAGAAACACTTGTGTACAGGCGCGTTATAAATGCCAATCATATCATATGTTGCTGCTGAAATTAAACAACTGGCAGTGCATGAACATCAGGGAAAGGTTACACCATAAACCGGGCGCATGTCCGTAAACATTCATAGCGGAACAGCTGCAAATCAACTTAAGTATGGGATGTGAGTTAGCAATATTGGCTGTTGTATCTTCGCAGCATCCGAGATAGCTAACTCACATCCTTTACTAAAGTTGATTTGCAGCTATTCAGCTATGAATGTTGAACGACATGCACCTGGTTTGTGTTGTAACCTTTCTATGAGACTTTTGCTTATAGGCGGTGGGGAAGCCTGGATACTGTAGGAAAGCGGCTTATTAGCTTAGCAAGCCCATGTAGTTTTAGTGTGGGTTTGGCCAGAAATACAGAAATGCACAAAACATAGGTTGCCAATGCAAACAGCGCGCATGATGGAAAATGCACAAAGTTCAGAAGAACATGCTTTTAAATTGTATTATTTCTGTATAATATTTCATTTTACTGAATTTGCACCAAACATAATAACTAATATACATTAACATACTAACTCAATCCAATCCCAATTAACAAACTGAATCCCATGTCCTTAACATTGAGTACAAATTAGTTTATATGGAAATGTCCGGAATCCAAATTTGAAATGCAGGTTCTGTTTCAATGTTTTTATTTTCAAGGTGTGGCAAGCTGAAATATGCGACAATCCATTTTACTAAAGACAAGCTAATGTGCGCACAAATAATGCAGCAAGGGATGTATATTCTTGCTCTCCATCAATACAATCACGTGGGATTCAGTAGTATGATCTAGATGGAAGGTATTTCCCTTTTGAGTGGCAGCGAGAGGTCCTAAAATGGACTGCAATTGGGAGCAGAGAGAGACATCTTCGAATGCTGGGCTGTGGCGAACTGGCAGGAAGACTTCCTGGGACACTGCGCTGAGAGGGCCAGTGATTTGAAACAGGCTGGCAGCTGACGGACTCCAGAGCTGAGGACTGTTTGATGGGCTTATCTGTGCAAGTGCTTATCTATGTGACCCTGGGTTCCCTGCCAAGTTGGGACAGAAGTATCACCATCAGATTTAGGTGAATATGCAGTCTTAAATTGAGGTGCGAGTAGTGTGCCTGGGAAATAATTACAGGTTTTAGAATAGTAATAGATTGTTGTTCCTGTTTAAAAGTATTCATGATTTCCACGTTAGGTGGGTTCCCATTTATAAAGTGAGCTTTGTTAGATTACCGGCTCCTATCTGCTAACAATTCAAGGTTACTCGCCAAGCGTTGCTGGCCAGCTGGCAACAAGTGTGTAAGTGAAACGTATCACTCGAAAGGATATTTTATGAGTGTGAACACTCTAATGAAATGCATTTTTTTCATATCCAAGTAACTTGTATCGCATGATGCAACTGTCTGAACAGCAAAATCAAAAGGTTTAAAAACGAATTGTGTTTGTGCTCTTATTATGTGTATGAATTTTATTGGAACATAGACTGAAGTCCAACAGGTGATAGGCTTATTTTACCATAGGCGGTAATTCATATTGCCACATGTGGTGAAATCTGAAATAGGTTGTTTTCTGCAAACGGAGTCTTTAGGAATGCCAGACGCGTGTGTGTCTATACAATTATTTGTTGTTTATGATTGTGCAACTCAGCCACCAGGGCATACAGCGGCATTGTACATAAAATGCTGTGAGGCATAAGTGACTCTCCACAGTGTACGAAGTCCAGTAATTTGCGCAAAGAAGTACCCTGGTAAAAAGAACAGTTAGGTTATATTCTGAAGTTAGTCACTCAAATGTAAAAAGAAACACCCCAACGAATTACCACAAGAGATACGACCACCATAAAATACCACAAAATTAGGTGTAACCCCAGAATATATCCCACAATACGCCTACCATAGCTGCAGTCTGCACAGTACTAATTTTCCCAAGCACAGCCATGCCTGGTTTAACCCACACTCTTCTGACTAGCAGTGCACGAACACTCAAGGAGTGTTGTGGGCATGCACTTTAAACCTTCCCCAGAGATTGGCTGGTAGTATAGGTAAGGGGTAACACACTTGTCTTGGAAGCAAGCCAATGCAAAGAAACATAGGTTTGAATCCCGGTCCTGCAGTTACAGACTGGTCTCCAGAATTGAACACGGTATAAAAGATGTATTTATTCATTAATAGGGAAGCCATTTCACATAAGGGATACTTCAGTTGCTGTGGGCAGAAAACCTCTGTTAGTGGAATTTAAGTCAGGTTCGTCTTCAAAACAAAACATTTTGTATGTAAAAGCAGACCTAACAAAGGAAGCATTTCCCGTTCTTGAAAGTGTTACATTGTTGCCAACTAACTTTCCTATGCCAGATGTTGCACATTCAACCTGCATTTTCCCCAGCAGAATATGTCCCCCTTACCATTTGAAGTACTTCAGAGAGAAGAACACAGGTTTTCAGCTCCTCATGTACATGCTGTATACACAGAAGACTGAATGGTGGCCAGGCCAAATAAAGACATGGGCCAACTGCAAGAGTCCAGACTTTGTGCAGGCAAGCCCAGAGGCAGAAACCAATCAAAGTTGTGCCACAATATTCTGGCACAGGTGCAAGTTCTCTGAGGGATGAGTATGTAGAGCACATGAGTACTGATAACGGATGAATATGGAAGTACGGAGAGTGTATAGATCACTGGAGCAGATGAATGTACAGACCTGCGAATGCACAGAGCAGATGAGTGTATAGAGCAGATGAGTGTATAGTGCAGATGAGTGTATAGAGCTGATGATTGTATATGGCGGATAAATAGATAGAGCGCACAAGTGGATAGAGCGGAAGAATGGATAGAGCGGATGAGTGGATAGAGCGGATGAGTGGAGAGAACAGATGAGTGTATAGTGCAGATGAGTGTACCGAGCGGATGAATGTATAGAGCGAATGGATGTATAGAGCGGACAAGTAGATAGAGTAGATGAGTGGATAGAGTGGATGAGTCGATAGAACGGATAAGTAGATAGAGTGGATTATTGATTGGAACGGATGAGTAGATAGAGTGGATGAGTAGATAGAGTAGATGAGTAGATAGAGTAGATGAGTGGATAGGGCGGATGAGGGGATAGAGCGGATAAGTCGATAGAGTGGATGAATGGACAGAGCGGAGGAGTGGATAAGTGTACAGTGAAAATGAGTGCACAGAACGGTTGAAGGTATAGAAAAGATGAGTGTAGAGATGAATATATGGAACAGCATAATGCTGTTAATGCATGTAAAGCACAAGTGCTTAAAGTGGATGAGTGCAGAGAGCAGATGAGTGCCTAGAGGGACGAGTGCGCAGACGGGATGAGTGCGTAAAATGGGATGAGTGCGTAAAGGAGATGAGTGCATAGAGGAGATGAGTGCGTAGAGGAGATGAGTGCGTAGAGGGGACGAGTGCGTAGAGGGGATGAGTGTGTAGATAGGACGAGTGCGTAGATAAGACGAGTGCGTAGAGGGGACGAGTGCATAGAGGGGACGAGTGCGTATAGAGGACGAGTGCGTATAGAGGACGAGTGCGTATAGAGGACGAGTGCGTAAAGGGGACGAGTGCATAGAGGGGACGAGTGCGTAGAGGGGACGAGTGTATAGAGGGGACGAGTGCATAGAGAGGACGAGTGCGTAGAGGGGACAAGTGCGCTGAAGGGATGAGTGCGTAGAGGGGACGAGTGCGTAGAGGGGACGAGTGCGTAGAGGGGACGAGTGTGTAGAGGGGACGAGTGTGTAGAGGGGACGAGTGTGTAGAGGTGATGAGTGTATAGAGGCGATGAGTGTGTAGAGGCGATGAGTGCGTAGAGGCGATGAGTGCGTAGAGATGATGTGTGCCTAGAGAGGATGAGTGCGTATATGGCGAATGAGTATATACGACCGATGAGTGTATATGGCGGATGAGTGTATATGGTGGATGAGTAGATGGAGCGGATGAGTGGATAGTGCGGATGAGTGGATAGTGCGGATGAGTAAATAGAGCGGATGAGTGGATAGAACAGATGAATGTATAGACCTGATGAGTGGATAGAGCGGATGAGCTGATTGAGTGGATAGAGCTGATGAGTAGATAAGTATACAGAGAGAATGAGTGTACAGAACAGATGAAGGCGTAGAACAGATGAGTGTAGAGATGAATATATGGAACAGGATATTGCTGTTGAATGCGTGTAAAGCACGAGTCCTTAAAGCGGATAAGTGGGGGGAGCAGATGAGTGCTTAGAGGGATGAATACGTAGAGGGGTCGAGTGCGTAGAGGGGATGAGTGCGTAGAGGGGATGAGTGCGTAGAGGGGATGAGGCATAGAAGGAAAATGCACCAAATGTAATAATTCATAACCGACGCAATATCGGTTCACCTCGTAGCATCCAGGAAAAGAGTAAATGGAGCTTAAGGGAGAGTTCATTTTCTATTTCCCTTATGTTGCCAGCGAGGAGGGTGCAGGCGGCAGCAGGAGCCCTCGGGTAAGAGGGGGGCAGGGAAGCAGGTAGAGGGGAGGTGTATCTGGTGGAGAGATCAGGGGTTATGGAGGCTCCGTGGTGGTGCCAACCGAGTCATGTGGCTGATAAAAATGTGGAGTCTGAGAGAGAGTTGGGCAGGCACTTTGGAATGCAGGCAGAGACTTGCCTACAACACCCATCCTCCTAGTCTTCTGATTGCATGTTTTTTTTTTCTTTTTTTCCCAGTGGGTACCAATACAATTCAATGAATACACAGTATTTACTCACCCAACCGTTCATGTTGTTGTGCCCATTGCTTGTTCAGCCAGTGGAAGCAGCAAGTGCCACCTGTCTAATACGCCTGCCTAGTCAAAAGCACAAATCAAGTGAAAATAGAAACTATATATAAGATGTAAAGTTCAAAGAAAAGTTATTGAAAAGTTGCACCTCTTTGACCGATACGAATGAAGGTGTCTTAGAAAGAAGTGATTTATGAGCAACTTTATACCTGTGAAGTAATATAAGGTGACGTGTGAAGGTCTTAGAGAGCATAAGCATGACTGACAGATGAGATATAGTGCTTCAAGGTTCCTTATGATAAAAGGAAAATGCACCAAATGTAATAATTCATAACCGACGCAATATCGATTCACCTCGTAGCATCAAGGGGCCTCATTACAAGTTTGGCGCTGCAGTAAAAAAGTGGTGGTCCTGGCTGCAACGGAATTACTGCTGCATTTACTGCACTGCCAAACTACGAGTTTGGCCTTGAAGTGGAGGATTTACCTCCAGCACAGTGCATTCGCAGTAAATCCACCATAAATGGGGACTAACATCACCATATCACCTTTAGAAATCCTGTGATAAGATTACGGGACTGAGTGGTGGTAACGGTAACCGATTTTGCGGAATTACTGCCAATCTCAGAATGAGCCAACAAGGATTGTATAAAAAAAGAAAACCCGTAACAGTTGTAATCCTATCTTTTTAGAACAACAGTAGTGGTTGGGTGTCACGTGGACAGAAACAGTACATTTGAGATGCCTTTGACATTAGTACGTATACATTTTGTTGTATACAAATGAGCACCTGTCACCGAGCATCTCTGGCAGTAGTACCTATGCTGTAAAATAATGTTAACTCACAATGTTTGGCTTTCCCAGGCCTCGGGCACCCATACAAATGTAATTATTATGACCAGTCGCTTTTCTGGTGTAGCCCCCTGCACCTTAGGCTGACGCTTGCCCGGATTGTGCATCTACTCTAATGGTTACTCTTATGCCATGATACTCTGCACTTGCAACTGTAACTAGCGCCTAGATGCCTCAGGTTTTTGTGCACTGCTATAAATGTAAAGATAAATAAATAAATGATGGCACCTGTGTTCAGGCATGCATTAACAGACATGCACGCTCATGAAGGCAGCCATGCCAAACAGAGCCGAGGGAAAGGGCAGATGCCTCGCTTTAAAGAGTGCAATGCAAACAAAGTAGTGATTAAGTATACTAGGTAATTATTAGTAAGCGCAAGAAAATGAGGAGGGTAGACTTCAACTGGCATATTTTATACCTAGATATTGAAAACATATTTGTGGAAATATTTTAGAGAGCCATAAAAAGTTAGTGATTTTCACTTATTAGTGCAATTCAGCAGCACAGAAAATTAAGATATAGTAAATCATGAGTTTATGGAACATCCTATGGCTACGTTAGTTTACTGTTGTGAACCATATTTTGTTTAAAACTTTTTTTTAACACATTTTTTATTCAAGTGTATTTGATTAAAATAAATCTTTTACACATACTTTCATCATAAACAAAATATGAGTAACACACAATCAAGAAACGTTTAAAAGGTTTGTGAAAAATATGACCCTCTTCAAAAGTGCTTTGCAAAGGCACAGAACAGAATGATGCCAGTATTAAAATCACAACAATTAGGATAAAATGCCAAATATTAAAACATACGTTTTCATAATTCTTATCATGTAGACTTAACATTGGACCTATTTGTTATCACACCTCACAAGCCACGTATAAAAGCACTCTCCGCTCAGCTGCATATAATTGGGCCCAGAAATGGTAATCTCCAATACTCTTAAATTCAGTGACAAAAGTAAGGTAATTAAGAGCATACATTGTTTCAAGTGTACTGCATTGCGTCAATATGTGACCAATATTTTCAATAGCCTTTCCACACAATCTACATTGGCATCAAAGTTCAGGCATATCATTACCCCGCCCCAAAACTGTTAAAACAGGTAAATGTTAAATCTTATTTTCATAATGAAAGTTCTCAAATAAACATCAACGGTGTGAATAACCAAAACGGACAATGAATGGGAAGCTGTGTTTCGTAATAGTCTCCATAGTCCTTTTTTGTTGATAAAAAAATCCATACTGTTAATCTGATCCCAAATCTGAGCCTTCCTCACCAGTTTCTTTGACTGTATAAAGTTCAGCTTACAATCATAAAAACCAGCTAATTTGGTTGTGGAATTCAAGGCATGAATGCGGAAATTCATATACAACCCAGCTGCAGCTCGGGTAACTAAAACACATTTCTGAAAAGAAGAAAAGCAAAGAACTTCCAGAGTCCCCAACTTCTGTTGATACAGACAGTTGTATCTGAAGAGATCAAACCTTATTCCATTCTAATGATCTCTATCAATCTCTATCAATAAGCATTGAGGGAGCTGTAGCGTCTTTCTCCACAAATATCTTTAATCATTTAAGCTGATGGTGTTTTCTCCAAACCGTATATTACTCCAGGACCCACACAAGTCTTGTAGATATGTAGCAGACCTTCCAGCGAATAGTCAACTTTGGTTCTGGTAACATTTCTAATCATGGCAAGCTGACACAGAGCCTTGTGGGGTGAATGTTTGCCTGGATTCACTGATACTGCTTTGGTAGACAATAATACTCCAAGATATATATATTATAGAACTACATCACTCGGAATATATTCTAATGACCATGTACGTTTGTTACAAGTTCCATTACTAATAAACCTCATAATTTAGTCATATTCTTATTTTTTTTTAAATTGTGCTCTTTGGAGTATTTTTCCAAAGCTGAGAGTGATCTTTGAATCCCTATTGGAGTTTGATCAAGAAGAGTATCATCATCACCATGGCATAAAAAAGGTACAGGAACCATATCAATCTTGGGGGGCAATTACGACATATTTTTAAGCACTGTACCATTTCAGCTGCATTAATATTGTATAAAGTGTGGGCCAAAACACATCCTTGCTTCAGGCCCTGTGTCGTCTTTATGCTTGAAGAGACCAAACCCCCCGGATTCATTCTTATTACAACAGTAGTGTTAGAATACCATTGTGTTATAATATTAACAAGAAGCCATGGATCCATGTCCCATTCGGAATGCTTTTTCCATAATATTGGTCGAACAATACAATTAAATGCATTCGAAAAATCAACGAATGCCAATAACAGAGAAGATTCTTGTCAGGTCCCAGGTTAGGTAGGGGTACTTTGTAAATGAAATTAGATTATAGATTTAATTAATTTATTGTTTTAATCTGATTTTGGGTTGTTGATCTTAACTTCTGTTCATCAGAGTGCTAACTCCCCAAACCAACATGGTGGCAGTAGTGCCAGTTCCTGATTGGAAGTTTCATGAACCTCTGACCTTCCATACAATTCTAAACTGCCTTTCATTGTTCACCTTCAAGAAGGAAGGTCCTGTTTTGATTAAGTTCCTGCGTCAAGGCCTTTTGATGAGATTCTGGTGAAGTTTACAAAGATAAATATTGTTTCCTGAGAAGCTGGTCAACGTGGGACAAGCTCAGCTGATAATTTGGTGGGAGCGTCGCTTTTTCTCAAGCTGGAGAAAAGTTGTTTTATTTTTATCACTTTATTCATGTTAGGTATTTATTTAGTTTAGGTATTTAGATTCGTTTCATTTTACTTCAAAAATCTGCTTGACTTTTATGACTCCGTGTAATTGACACGGTTTTGAATTTCTGACGTTGTACTGAAGGAAGAAGCGTTTGGAATTTTAACTGCGCAGTTTTCTTAGATCAGTGCTTCAGAGCCTTCATTTTTGTTTCACGCATGCGCGAAGGAGAAGTGTCCTTGTTTAACTGCTGTGTCTCGTATCTGATCTGATTTCAAGTCTGTCAGTTTCAGTACGGTTGCGTGAATGAAGATTGCTTAAGGAAAATACCTGAGCCTAATTTTTTGATGTTGTTTAACTTGAATTCATAAGGCTTTTAATTACGCTTGCGCGCCATTATATAAGGTGGCATCTAAAAATATTCACTGTGCGCATGTGGAAAGTAAAGACACATTGATTTCATGAGCATAGTACATTTTTCTGAAGGATAAGGCAGCGCCTGAACTTGTCTATTGTGCGCATGTCAAAGGCAAAAGCAGTTGCGTTCGTTAGCATTGCGCATGTGCTCAAAAGGTAAACAGCATCTGAACTCATTTACAGTGCTTAAATCAAAAGCAAAGCTTCGGATTCCATTAGCATTTCGCATGTGCTTCAAAGGTAGAACAGGATTTGAATTCATTCTTATTGTTCTTGTTAAAAGTTTTAAAATACCATCTGAACTCTTAATTGCGCATTTGTTACTAAAGTAAAAGGAACATCTGAACAGGAATACAATGTGCTTGAGAAAGGATGAAATACAATTGAATGAATGAACACTCGAAAGTGATTTCCTGTTTAAGTTAAGAAGATTGCATATTCTTGAACTCATTATTTTGAGCAATTTTGGTTGAGGAACAAAATGCATTCTTAAATTCACATTGCCCTTCTGAAATTGAACATTGACTGTGCAAGATAAATTCTCAATGGGTCTTTGTGAAAAAGAAGTTAATTAATCTCCAAGGTTATTTCGGAGATTGGACAGGTATGGGTTTAGATATTAAATTATTTGATATTTAGAGATTGAGTTAATTTAATGCATGTCTTCATTATTTAATAAACATTAATGTCTCCTTCTACAGATTGTAGCCCACCAGAAGTAGGCGTCTGTCGTTTGTTATTTTCTCCACTTCCCCTTTTCCCTTGGGAGTGTTAGTTCTTCAACTGGGTTTAAGACAGTTGTTGATCAAACGTTCTTGAGAGATCTGTGGGGCTCAGCATCTCCTGCAGACGCAGACGCCAGGACCGGACAATTCTCTATTATCCACAGCCTTATGCATGAGGTATTGTACCGCCCAGAAATTATGTGTAGTCCCCATATTATGCCTAGAGCCAGTCTGGTGTTAAGAGATGATATTTCGTGTAACAAGATATTCTCTGATTTCGTTAGGAAATACTTTGTAGGAAAATGTATTTGCTGCTTCAGTAATGGTAAGGAGTCTGTAGTTACAGGTCATATACATAGATCTTATCTTATTGAGGGGAATTAGAATAGATTCCCTCCATGATGTTGGGATAATCCCATCTCTCAGAATCTTATTAAACAATGTATGCAGAATGCCAGCCCATATCGTCGGTTCCCTGGTGAATACAATATTAGCGAGCCCGTCCAGCCCAGAGGCTCTCGAGGACTTAAGCCTCATTATGACTCCATAGACTTGCTCATCATTAATTAAACTAATATTAGGTGGGGTTAAGCCCCAGGAGGTGGGCATATTCGTTTCCCTTTCATCCTCATCAACATAAACATTCTTAATGTAAGTAATACATGTTTGTTCTGCCATTGGGTTTATTTCATTATTGTGAGGCAGAGAAGGGAATAGTTTCTTACCTGTAACTCCATTTCTCCAGCTTTGGTATCTTTCATGGATTCACATGCTTAGAACATTCCCCGTCGTCAGACTGGGAACCCTCGGTACACTTATAAAGCCGTTTTCCATAGGAAAAACTTCCGACACTTTTGTGTCCTATCTACATCGTTTTAGGGCCGCTTACGCATGCCCCAATAGGACGTAGCGGTATAAATGCCCCATCCCCGTGGCTCCCTTTAGATTTCAACCCCTCCAAAGTAGAATGGGGTAAAACAACACTTATGTATATATATTGCATTCCGGGGAGGCCGGCGGGCGCATGTGAATCCATGAAAGATACCAATGCTGGAGAAATGGAGTTACAGGTAAGAAACTATTCCCTTCTCCAGCATTGGATCTTTCATGGATTCACATGCTTAGAATAGATTGTATAGCAGTAATCCTGAAAAAGCGATGTGAATGCAATCCAACACCCTCCTAAGCATATATATATATATATCTATATATCAGCCATTAGAGGCTAGTGTAACCAGAACAATCCCGGCAGTAATCACCATAACCAACATATGCATCCAGGTATATATCTACCTATATATGCCTATACACAAGTACATATAAATACAAACATATATATATATGTATATAAATGTATATACATATATCAATATATCTTCATAAATAAATAAAGACCCTTCCCTAATAGTGCTTACCTTATTGAAACAGATGGCGCAAGACTGCCCTTCCCATCTGTACATCGTCCGCATGCTGCCGTTCGAGGCAGTAATGGCGGGTAAATGTGTGAGGCACCGACCATGCCGCCGCCTGGCAAATGTCCGTCAGTGGAATTCCTGCCCACAACGCCGTTGAAGACGAAGTTGATCTCATGGAATGAGCTCTCGGATGCCCTTCTAGCGGTTTTCCCGCCTTGGAATGACAAAAAGCAATCGTCGACGAGACCCATCGAGCTAGTCCTTGTTTTGAAATTGCCTTTCCCCTCGTCAACGGACCATATACAACGAAGAGTTGCTGCGTAGATCTGAGTTGCTGAGTCCGATGAAGATAACATTTTGGAGCTCTCTTCACGTCCAAGGTATGGAGGGCTTTTTCCGCAGCCGATGAGGGGGTCGCGAAAAAGGTAGGCAGGACAATTGATGAGTGTTTATGATAAACAGTAGGAACCTTTAGGATGAAATGAGGATTAGTCGAAAGCACCACTTTGTCTTTAAAGAGCCTTAGGTACGGCGGATCTATGACCAATGCCTGTAATTCTGAGAGCCGCCTAGCTGACGTAATAGCTATTAGAAAAGCCAACTTCCACGATAAGAACTTCATCGACGAGGTGCCATCGGTTCAAAGGGGGCTTTCATTAACCCTGCTAGCACGAAGTTAAGACTCCATGTTGGTGGAAAGCGCTTAATCGGCGGGAATGTACGAAACAGACCCCTCATGAAGTGTTTTACCAGCCTGTCACTAAACAAGGGAGACGACTGCCTCTTCCTCGTGAACCTAGAGATGGCCGCTAGGTGTACCTTTATTGATGAAAAAGACAATCCGCTCTTCGCCAAGTGTAGCAGATATGGGAGAAGTTGCTCCGGAGTTACCCTTAGGGGTTGCACTCCCGGCTGACTTTGACACCACCCACAGAACCTTCTCCATTTACATGCATACGACTTGTTGGTGGAAGGGGCCCGTGTCGCCTGCAGGATTCCCCGACAATCTGACAAAATGCTCAGGGCACCAAATTCCGAAAAGTCAGGAGCCAAGCTGTGAGATTGAGACTGTCCGGATTGTGATGCCACATTGTCCGTTTGTCCCGGGACAGGAGGTTCAGGACCTCCGGAAATGTTATCGGTTGCTCTATTGACAGTTGAAGCAGGTTGGAAAACCACGACTGCCTCGGACAATACGGGGCCACTAGGATGACTCGACACCTGTACCTGCGTATCCACTGCAGGGTTCTCCGTATAAGAGGAAACGGGGGGAAGGCGTAGAGAAACTTGTCCGTCCACGGGAAGGAGAATGCTTCCCCCAGAGAGTCCTCCTGTGGCCACCTGCTGGCGTACAGCTCGCACTTCTTGTTCACCTCCGTTGGGAAGAGATCCAGCGGAGGTTGCCCCCACTTCTCGAAGACCTTCGATAACTGAATGCTGTCTATCTCCCATTCGTGTATTTGGTCCATTTTCCTGCTGAGCGAGTCCGCTTGCTCGTTCCTTACTCCAGGGAGATGGTGAGCTACGATGGTTATATCGTGCTTCAGAGCCCAATGCCACACCTTCTGAGCCTCGATGGAAAGGGTTCTGGACCGCGTGCCCCCTTGCTTTCATAAGTAAAACATTGCTGTCGTGTTGTCTGTCAATATTCTCACTACTGACCCTTTTATGTGTGGTAGGAAAGACTTTAAGGCCCAGCGCACTGCCCTCAGCTCCAGAACTTTGATGTGCAGGAGTGACTCCCTCCGAGACCATCGACCTTGCGTTTGGAGAGTGCCCATGTGTGCTCCCCAACCCGTCAGGGACGCGTCCGTCACTATGGTCAGCCGAAACTCCGGCTCCTGTAGGGGTACCCCTCTGGATAGGTTTTGAAAGCTCTGCCAACATTGAAGAGCCCGCAGGAGCTTGTTGTCGTCGTCGACGGTAAGCTTGTCCGACCAGAGTCCTTGGGCCTGAGTCCACTGGTCTGCCAGGAACTCTTGAACTGGCCTCAAGAACAGTTGGCAGTTGCTCACTAGAGGAATGCAAGACGCCATAGCGCACAGAATCAACACATATCTCCTCACTGATACTCTGGTATTGATCCTCCACCGACTTGCTAACTGATTGAGTTTGGTGATTCTGTCAACGGATGGACTCACTAACCCTGACTGGGTCTCGAACTGTGCACCCAGGAACACTAAGCTTCTCGACGGCGTCAACGAAGATTTCTCGAAGTTTACCGCAAACCCCAGCCATCGTAAAAGTTGCATGGTGGCCTGCAAACTTGTGCGAGTTGACATAGGGGCGGACCCCCTCACCAACAACTCGTCGAGGTACGGATACACGTGATGGCCTTGCCTGCTCAACCAAGCTGCCACTGGAGCCAAACATTTCGTGAACTTTCTGGGAGAGGATTTTAGCCCAAAAGGAAGCACTGTGAACTGGTAGTGAGTCCGTCCTACCACAAACCTTAGGAACTTTCTGCATCGTCGACGCATTGGTATGTGGAAGTACGCATCTTGAAGGTCCAGAGACGCCAGAAAATCCCCTTCTTGAATGGACCGGATCACTTCCTGGAGTGTGAGCATCTTGAATTTTAGGCTTTTCAGCGTCTTGTTGAGGTCGCGAAGTTAGAGAATGGGATGCCATTTTCCATTTGGCTTTTTCACCACAAAGTATCGGGAATAAACCCCTTGACCCCTCTGCGATGCAGGAACCAATTCCATAGCTCCTTTTTGTAGCATAAGTGCTACTTCCTGCTGCAACACGCTCAGATGGGGTTGAGCTAAGAACGCCGGTGGAACATGCAGAGGGTTGCTTTTGAATTGCAGGGAATGTCCATACCTTACCTTGTCCAACACCCACTGATCCGTTGTTATTTGCTCCCATTCGTCGACGCAATGTGATACCCTGCCTCCCAGAACGTTCTGACGCCCATCGTTGTTGGTCTTTGGTCTGCTTATCTCTCGTCGACGACGAGTAGCCTGTTCTCTTCCTGGAGGTCTGGTAGTCCCGGTGTAGTTTTGCCGCTTGAGAAGCCCATCTGTACCCCTGCGAGGAGTACCCCAGCCTATTGAAAGATCTGTCTCTCGACGCCGAGAATGGGGAGTTCCCTGATGCTCCCCTAAAGGGACGAAAAGACCAAAAAATCCGTCCACTCTGGAGGGCACCCAAGGAACGCGCCGTGTCAGAGTCCTCCTTCATGCCCTTCAGGGCCTCATCCACCTTTTCGCCAAACAGAAGGTCTCCCTCAAAGGGCATATCCAGCACCTTGTATTGCACCTCTGGTCTAAAGTTGGTGCATTTAAGCCACACTTGCCTTCGTAGAACAACCCCGTTGTTGACTTGCTTAAACCAGGATTCTACGAGGTCCGGGCGAGTAACATCGCCGCCTTCCTATGTTCTTCCGGAAGATGCTCTAGTATAGGTGCCAGCCGGTGCTGCATTTCTCCATCATATCTGGCTACTATAGCCAGAGAGTTGGCCGCTTTCACTGTAGTTTCCCCCACCGACAACACCTTCTTGCCAAAGGCATCTTGTCTTCTGGCCTCATTTTCCGGGGGGGTCGTCCATTTGTGCTGGGCCCTCGCTTTTCTCGCCGCTGCCGCTGACACCACCGAGTCAGGGGTTGGTTGGGAGGACAGACATTTGGGGGTGGATTCTGGGGCCTTAAATTTCTTCTCCAGCCGACTTTTTATTGCGGGCTCCGAGAAAGGGTGATGCATCGTCTGTAAACCCACATGCCACATATGATCCAGGATGGGTACTGAGAACACCGACCTCCTCCTCTTTCCCATGTGGTCGAAAAGAAAACAGTCCTTATTCTCTTCCTCCTGGGCCAATCCGAATTCTGTACACGCTTTGCTCATCATGGCGTGAAATGACCCAATGTTGTCCGGGGGAGACGGCTGAGCTGGGCTCCTTGGGGCTTCTAATTCAGCCTCTGACTCCCAGGTTGGATCCCTGGAGGGGGATAATGAAACATCCGACAGGGTCCTTCTGTCTGAGTCCGAATCTAGCAGCTCTCCCTCCTCCTGGCGTGCACCTGCGAGGTCCTCACTTGCTGGTACCGTCGTCGGCAGGGACGGGCCCGGTTCGTCGACGGCCGATTTGGGCGGAGTTGCCACTTGAGGTAGTCTCTCGTCCAATGTTTTCAATAGGGTCTGCAACGTGGATAGAACCTCCAGCGATAGGATCGACTGCGGGTTAAGAAGAGGGGTAGAAACCGGACTACTGGTTCCCCCAGAGAGAGGCTTGCCAATTCTTCGTAACCCGAGTTCTGCAGGGCCAGCTATCTTCTCACACTCCTCATCTCCCGAGGACACCGATAAGGCCGCCTCTTGCTGCAGCAAGGACTCCGGTAAAACCGGGTCGAATACTTCTGGTCGCCAGGCCTCCTGCAGAATCTCCTTCGACGAGGCTAAAGCCGGGCCCGTCGTCGTTGTCGTCACCACCTGCGGCCCAAGAATAGACAAGACCAACTGTGTCAATGGTAGAGAAGGGGTCGACGACTGCCCTGCCGCCGACGACGGTGGAGATCGCGTAGGTCCCTGAGGCGTCCCCGCCTTTTCTGAACTTGACCTGTGTTTCTCTGATTCTCGACTCGAGGCTGATCTATAGTGATCACCTGAGGAGGATTTCGACCTTTCCTTTCTCTCCTTCTTCAAAAAAGATGATGATGACGAGGTTTTCTTCGACGAAGACTCCTTTGCGGAATGGCTTCCCGACGACCCTTTCTCCGCCGGCCGTGGTTTCTTCACTGGGAGTTCAGCCGATGTCGAGCGGCGCGGGGCCCCTGAGGATTTTGATGCCGAGGCCACGCTGCGCGTGTAGCCTACCTCCGAAGGCGGGTATGCCACCACTCCATCGCTCAACCATGCCACTAACCGCCGACTCCGGTCTTTAAGAGTCTTTTGGGAGAAGCCTTTACATATGTCGCACTTGTCTGCCGAATGGTGAGGGTGTAGACAATATATGCCATCCATATGTCCGTCCCCCTCATACACTTTCTTCAGCCCGCACGTAGCGCATGGGCAGAACAGAGCTTTTCCAGACATCAGGACGAAGCACAACGAACAACCTTGACAAAATAGTAGACGACGCGATGTGATCCCACTACTTTGGAGACGGTTGAAATCTGAAGGGAGCCGCGGGGACGGGGCATTTATACCGCTACGTCCTATTGGGGCATGCGTTAGCGGCCCTAAAATGATGTAGATAGGACACAAAAGTGTCGGAAGTTTTTCCTATGGAAAACGGCTTTATAAGTGTACCGAGGGTTCCCAGTCTGACGACGGGGAATGTTCTAAGCATGTGAATCCCTGAAAGATCCAATGCTGGAGAACAAAACTTCCTTAAGAGCCGCCAGAATGTCTTGGAATCCTGAGTCTTAAGCACATTATAGGGTATCTGTCAATTTGCAGTACATGTAGAAAATGTATAGTTCTTAACCCCATTGTTGTACTGTGTGCGAGTTGCTTTAATCCTCAGTATCCTATCTTGGAAGTCAATAGCTCCCATCCTATATGACTTCTTAATGTGCCTTGTTTGTCTATGGATCTCTTTTTTCTTAGCAGAAATACATATATCATAGATTTTCATAGTATTGACACTTAGCTTTCCCCACCATAAATACTCAAAGTTCAGTTCTGTAGCTAGCAAGCCGGCTAATGTTTCTGCAGGGCCAAGAATTCCATGTCTTGACATAGTTGGTCATTTAATTTGTCAACGTTCTTGGAAGACCAACTAATCCTATTAACCGAAGAATTGGTATTATATGTGCTTTTCAGATATTTACACTTATCCCTACTGCCTCCCTCAATGTTGAAGGAGAAATTAAGTATCAAGTGGTCACTTAATGGAGTTGAATTATAAGTCAATACGAGGCCCTTAAGTTTAGTAAATCTAGAAGTGAAAATAAAGTTCAGCCTACCGCGATATTTGCAATCAAACCATGTGTACTCCTTCAGGGCATTGGATCCTTGGTAACCATTCAACCCTAGCAACATTTGAGGGTAGGAATGGTATTGCACTTAAATGGAATGTTGGGGGTAGAAAAGGTATTCCACTTAGATTTTTTTGGGGGGGTAGGAAATGTGTGACCCTAGTTGTATTTTGGGGGAAGGAAAAGATATTTAGTAAGACTATTAAGGTAACCTATCCATTGCATGTAGAGAATCATATTAGACAAGATCCTATGGTAGCCTGCCTGTCACGCCTAGAAGGTGTACTAGGACAGACAGTATATTTTGCTTAGTAAACTTGAGGGTAGCCCATCCATAGTGCCTAGAATAGTCTACAAGTGTAGCTGGGTGTTTTAATCCCACAGATGATCGATGACAAAGCGACAACAAAGATGACGCTCCATCTGAGCTCTAGGTATGTATAAACACACCACTTTAGTGGGAATCTGCATCAGGCACAGCTATCCAGCCATGCACATTAGAATGCAGGTACGACCTATGATAAATTCGGTCTAGCTGGACACTTCACTTTTTTAAGTCTACTTACAGCAGACTTGCCTCAACAACACTGCCATAAGGATACAGCGACAACCTACGACAAATTCAGTCCAGCTAGACACATAACGAGTCTCTTGCACTCGCACACACTTGTGACCCACTCAGCACCCACCCACATGACTGATCTCTTTGAATGCTTTCTGGAGCATAGCCAGCCCATCTTATTCGATAATCCTGGCCAAATGCACACATGCCATTTGAGAATGCTCCAATACCTGGACTTCGGTCCTGGAGAGCATTCCCACCACAAGCACTTTGAGACCATAACAATGGAAAAAGGTTCTATATAAATGACTACTGCTACTACTACGACTACTACTAATAAAAACCATTAGAATACATAAAATCCTACCACTCCCTACCAAAGATGAATTATTGTCTCTTATTTATACTTCTTTCCTCCAAGTCGTCATAAGTTATACCAATGTGTTCAGGATCTGCAGAGAGCCAAAACAGCCACATTAGGCATTACAATCGCGTTAAATAATTGCTTCCCCATCAGGATGCAATGTATGCAATTCAAATAATATCTGTAATAATTGGTGTTGATTTTAGTTCCAGCTTGGGGGGAATAAAACTAATAATCAGTAGGTACAGTGCTTCATTGTCTTTATCAATATCCCGCACTGCACACAGCACACATGATAAATTAGAAGCCAAAAATGTTCCCTGGAGCACAGTGCCACGGATGAGTCCCTAGGAAAAAGAGGGGTCCCCAGGATAAAGAAAAAGAGTAGGGGTCAATGAGGCAGAAAAAGATTGGCAGGCGTAGAGGAGAAGACCAGATGGCAGTGTGCGTTTACAATTTTTGGTTGTAATGTACTTAGTGACATGGGCACACGTCTCTCCGGCAAATGGACAGGTTTTATTTCAGCCAGGGTCAGCATCAGGCCTTGTGATGAAAATTTAGGGAACATATTAGGGAACTGGATACTACTTTACGGAGTCTCCATATTATGTATAAAATCCCAATTTATGCCCAATATTTCTTGTGCAACCTCTTCCCTTGTTTATATCTTTAACTTTTTTTATACTGGTGGTTTTTCTTTTAATGAAGTCAATATTGTTATCAGTGACAAAGGACACATATTGCAATTGTTTACACTTCAATAATATAAACAAAACATCTATTCACATGGTTACATAATAATTCAACTGGGTTGACAACCATGGAAAAGAAGAAAATACGCTTGAATGGGGAACATGATTTCTAGCCTAGTTGTTCTGCAGAGTACCCATGTTTGATCAGTGTTCCCTGCAGAAAAGGGGGATATGCAGGAGATATTGTGAGATAAAGGAATTGTGATATTCTGTGTGTGATTTAGTATATTGATACTAACACTATTGGGGATAACAAGGGGGTGATATTGGTTTCTAACATGTAGTAATGGGGTAAATAGAATGAGCTAGATTTGTTAGGCCACAGGCCACAGAAATGCTTGTAGCAGCAGGCACACTAACATTGCCACGTTCAGAAAATAATGCTTCAGAAAAGAATTCAAAATTGAGAAGGATACTGCAGTGCCTTGCAGGGCGAGTTTCAGAGCATGGATTGTAGCACTGCGATGGTCCTTGTAAAGAAGTGTTCATTGTGCGGAGCAGGAAAAGAGGAAGGAAATAAGCGTTCATTGCGCGGAGCAGGAAACGAGGATGGAAGAATTAAATGCAACATTATTGGGAAGTTTTGCTATGCAGAATACGGTCCAAAGGTCATTAAAGCCAGGCAAAATTAAGGGGAATCAGAGGGTGCAGGATGGTTCAAGCATGTGATGTGACAGATGACACTATGGAAGCATGGATGAGAAATCTTAAAGAAATGATAAAGGAAATGTACATAGGCTAAAAGAGGGTGAAAGGAGGAAGGAGGGGTCTTCTAGCTTACTTTTGAGAGAGCCGTGCTGCTTCTGACTGGCTGGAGGGAGGGGGCCATGCCCCGGAGTGGTCTCTAGTGAGGTGAGGTTTCTTGGCTGGGCTTGAGTATGGTGTAGACTCAGAGGGTGTTCCTTGAAGTCCATTATCTGAATCTGGGGCAGTGTTCTGGCAGACACGGGCCATGTCGTACTTGGCTGCTAGAAGTGCCTGTCAAGAACAAGGCAATCATTCTGAAATGCAGAGAGTCCCGGGGGAGAATAAATAGGTTGACAATCATTTAGGACCCCTTCTGCAGGGTATTTTAATTAGCAAGTGTCAGTCTGGACACAGAAGGTAGAACATTTTTAATCCCTATGGTACCAAAGGATTAACAAAGCAGCCAGAATCCAAAGTATCAGCTGTGGTTGCTTTATTCATGCAGAGGGAGTCATAACCCCATAATCTCATAAACTCATAATCTTACAACCAATCCAACATTAGGCAATGGTAAGAAAATAACTAATAGCTGCAATTGTATTCCTACTGCATGGCTTTCATCGTCAAAGAGTGCCAGTTAGGATGTCTCAAGTTAGAGGGAAAATCATATACTTTGGAACTGCTATGCTAGCCAAATGGAAAGTGCTTATGGATGTAGTGTGTTTCCCTTATTCTCAAATATGCCCAATGCAAATGTTTATTACAAACGTTTCCATCTCTACCAAATATGAGCTGGGTTGATTGTCTACTTGTTCTTTCTAATGAGTTGGAATATAAAAGTGTTTGGCTGTGAAAGTGTGTGGTGTTTTTTTATTGTGTCTAGAGCCTGTTCAGTTTCTTGCTTCTGGAGATAAATGGGCATTAGGAATGGCGGCATTGTACAAAGTCAGTAAATGCCTAGGTAAGTTCCTGTGTCTAAAAAGGTGGCTGGAAAAAAGAGAAGGGTCATGATTCCCTTAGTCATACAATTCTCCTCTCAGAACTAGTTGTTTGGGTGTTGCCGACATCCACCAAGTAGCCCAACCTCAAAAGGCGTATAGAAAAGGGCATAATGAAATCAAAAGATAATACATTCCTAAAATGCAGAACGCCACAGTTCTTGTTCGTAGCTAGATCAGGCATGATGACTAATTCCGCATTCTTTGTGGTTAAAACTCGAATTGAGATATTTTATGAAGTAGTTTCAAACACATTTCATGGTTAAGATAAGGGCTATCATAGGTCTAAAAAGGTTTGGTTATAGTAATAGTGGCAAAATAGTCTGTCTTCTTCATATTACGTAAGGTTGACCGCTGCATCAAAGGTTCAAGAGCTGCCATTTCATCACCCTGGCAAATTATTTTGTCTATGATCTTGTCTTTAGATTGAAGTTCAAAAATAGTTTTTCGCCTTTCTGAGGTAGGAAGTACTACTATGGGGAGAATAGGATCGATACTGGTTTGTGCTAAAGGTGCCTCCAGAGTTTTCTCCTTAAATGTTCACCATTTGTCTAGGGAACCTTTTGGGGCCGTTTATTTGTTTTTCCATGTCTAAGTCTGTTTTTTCCGCCCCAAGTGGTCCTGTCGCCAACAATGTCGTACCTACTATCAGTAAAAATACACAACATATTATTTGTGGATATACTGGCAAGCAAATGCATTTTTCCGACTGTGGCGTTTCTGATGAGAACAGTAGTAATTTTCAGCCAATAAAATTGACTGCTGATTACGTTGATGAAGTTCTTCACTATGCCCTCCTTGCACATTTTCTATAGGGAGGGGACTGAGGCAAACCACATGGCCAGTTAGTTCTGGGACAGCATTAGCCACCAAATCATTTACTATCTCCTGCTCCCCCTCCTCATCAAAAAACCCATTTAATGTGGATGAGTTCACCTTCGGTTGATTTAAGGCGAAGGTCTATGCCTTTCAACCAGGTTTTGTTATCGATGGGAGTTGAAATATTCCCAGAGCTGCTATGGAGTGCATCACTTTCACTAGGAGCTATTTCCCCTCCACACTGATTGTGGGAGCTGCAGCTCGCAACAGGAAAGTGCTTGTTTTCTTAGGTCATGAAGAATATACATCACCATTTCCATGGCCTTCATTATGCTCGACAGTGTTATTTGCAGCAGCCGAAGCCCTACCCACCTCCGTCACTTTAGCAGCTTTAGTGGGAGGCTATGGAAAATTATATGCATAGCCTTGTTCCGCATAGTAACTCTCTCAGTCGTTTACAGATGGCAACCAGGAGGCAATATCAGTCATATAGATGGGAACCATCTTACTGTGTGTATTAGGGGAAATACGTTTCTCCCTCAGCCCCTCGCTCCTCTCACTGACTGTTGACTGCACTCTACGAGCACTCGTGGGTACGCTTTGCGCGCTGACTGAGATTTTAAAGCGAAGGGCGCTGAATCTCAATGGCACACAGTACAAGTTAAATGAAAGGGAGACACAAACCAGCATGTCCAGAGTCCTTGGCTTCCAAAGCTGACTGCACTCTACGAGCATTCGCCTATTACCAGAGCACTGACCATATTGGCCAACTTTAAATATTGGCCATCTTGTCATCAGAATTTTATTTTGATATGACAAAAGCCAAAAAAGTGTAAACCATTGTGAATACATTATAGTACAAATATGATATTTGCACAGTAATGTTGTTCTCAATAATAATAGTATCTATTTCTTATATAGCACTACAAATCCATCAGTCTCGGAGCACTGAATCAACAGATGACATTATTATCCCACAGAGTGGCACTCAATTTATCAACCTCGGAAGGATAAGTTGACCTTGGCAGGATTCGAACCTGCAACAGCAGGCTGCCCATACATATCAGGGAGAGCACTCCACTCGCTGTGCTATCTGACCCACACTAAGTACATTATTAATTGCATATATGAACCGCATAGACATCAAGGGGTTACAGAAGGGGCCAAGCAGACAAAAGAAGGAAGGGGTGGGCGAGGAGAGCTCTAAAAGGAGGCTTAGTGACTATCGGCCAGGTTTACAAAGTATCTGATACGGTTCCATGTCATTTAATCGGCCGGAATTTCATCCCCTGTCATTTTAATGTGCACATTCCATCGAAGATGCTAATCTTTTTTTTTTTCTTTTTTGGGGGGTTCCCTCCAAACCCTCCTCCCACACTTATTTTTGCTATTGCCTACCCACCCAAACCCTTATCTGCCCTTTCCCATCCCCCTAAAAAATTAATTGAGCACATTTGATGGAATGTGCACGTTAAAATTCCTGGGGATGAACATGCAGGCGATGAAAGGACGTCGTACCCTAATAGCTATTCCTACATAGCAATAGTAGCAGGAATTTGGAAATGTTTCCTGAAATTGATGTATATGACCTGCCTTCCCTAGTTGACAGATGCAAGGAGGCCATGTGTGTAGAAAACACAGACCTATGTGATGTTTTGTTGTTATGCTTGAATGTCCATTTAAAAGTTTCAAAATGAGGCATCATATCCAGTAATGTTTAGCATCCACATGTGTTACATCTGCATGTCTGACTTCAATACATATTATATTTTACTGCAACGCACTGTGCAATAGTGTGATATTTGAGCTGATCATTCTAGTATAAACAAAAACACTACATAAATACATTATTAATTACATCTATGAACCACACAGACACCATTGGCAGTGTAAGAAAGCAATACATGCCCCACAGTGTTTATCTTTTTGCAAAAAAAAATGCTGGAGGATCTCCCTTTGAAGGATTTGTTTAAGGATAGTAGTCATGTGAGAAATGTCAACTTGGAACTATTTTTGACAAGTAGTCACTTCTCTTTGCACATGTGTTCTATCTATGTACATCTTGCCCTGTCCACTGAACCTTGATTTTAGCTCAAGCAGAATAAGGACATGTCAAATGCACAACAATGTGCATGTGTCCTCTTTTGTTATATAAAGATTGTAATGATCGTTCTGTACACAATAACCTGTACTATCACATGGATGACATTACTGATCTCCTCTAAGCCAATTAAAATACTTGAAATACAGTCAATAACTACTGGAACAACTACTGGAATTGACTGTATTCGGAGCATTCCGACTTCAGAAGTGGACAAGTAAATAAAGATTGTGATAATGATTGTTGTCCAACTTATTGACCAGTGTTAGGAAAGATTTCCATTTATGTGTACTTTTCCTTCCGGTTGCGAACCCCCCAACGTTTTGCTTTTGTCTGACCATCCTAGCCTGACTTTTACCAGTGGAGCCCAGCCTTCTGCTGTACTCTGCTGGGATTTAGCTCATCTCCTTAAGGGGAAACTGACATGCCCTTCAGACAGTCAGTACAGGGAGACTTTGTTTCCCTTAATCTTTCACTTGTTGCCATTTCTTGGTAACTTTTTTATCAGTGCACAATGCACCTTCCAGTACAGTGTGCTGGGGTTTCTTTTTCATTCGTAAGGCCCCAGACACTCTCAAAGGATTTTTGGTGAATGTACAGGTCCCAGGACGGAACTGTGGCAGCAGTTACCTTTTAAAGCATTTTGGCTGTTTTCGATGGTCCATACTGCATTTACCGCATTTGGCCCAGGACGGTGGCCAGTGGCTAAAATGGCCATGCCACAAAGTCCTTTGTTCTGTCATTTGGCCATTTTGTCCCTTAGCCTTCCTCAGGTAGAGCCGTGCCGGTAAATTCCTTATTTGGTCTTGGAGGCTCCCGCGCAATCCGAGGCTTTTGCAGGCTTCTGCATGCCTTGTGTGTGTGCACCCAGGATGTCGGATGGACCTGTCTAGTTCCAATACACATCCTGGGTACCAGCATGTCTGGTGTGCTCGGATGACTGGGACCACCATGGTCCATGATTGGTCCACGTCTGGGATGGCTGAATGTGAGCTGATCTCCCATTGGTTGCCCTTAATTTGGCGCAAGGCAAACTTTGGATAAGAACAGGCACTCTACACCCATTCTAGATCGATCTTCTGAGTTCTCACCAAACTTAGTAAAGGAGCCAAGTATCCTGAACCACAGAAACAGATCTGTGGAACTGCTGGAGACCGGCTGAAAGGTTTGGCACCCTGACCCCGCTGGTGTCCCGACAGGGTCCCTGTTTATCATCGATCACCGAAGGCTTCCGAGGGCGCTTCCCCCCTTAGGAGTAGTGGGACCAACTACTCACAGCAGCTCCTGCTTAACCTGGAAACGAGCCCCTTCGGAAGTGTTCGTCGACCGCCCAATTAACTGACTAGCTTGCGCGGGACCTTTGCTCTAGAATCTCTGCTGTCTCAAGTCTTGACTTGAGACTTTGGGTACCGTAAGCTCTTGGTCGAAGGCACTCTCCCGACTGACATACGTACACCTAGCATTCCTAGGTCTGAAACTAGGAAAGTCTGCCTGAACCCGAGCCTACATTGTACCTGTGTCGCCCCATTGTGGTGACAAGCTTTGTGGGTGCCTTACTCCTGTGCCCTAAAATGAACTGTAGCAGAACTGACCCAGTCCCTTCCCCAGAAGCGGAGAAAAGGCCATTGTCCTACCCCAGACTAAAGTTCCAGAACGCGGCCCCTGAAAGCTGGAGAGACGCACAACTGCTGGACTCGAACCTGTGAGCAAACAGCACTAGACTAGTGATGTTTGGTCGGACTGCGTCGAGGGTTGGTGAGTTCTTGCATCACTTAGCGGTGGCCCCAGGGCCATCCATAGACTTTTACCACGAGTATCCCCCCAAGGGCCACTCACCTTAGTTAGGGTAGCCTGAGATACCACCCTATTCCCGATTCCTGGCCATCACACTGTCCTCTCATGGAGAGCCTCTATTCTTCATCTCCTCACCCCCCTTCCTGAGACACTACAGCCCCTTGAAGAAAACCCGTTTTGTACTTAAACACACGCTCGAGCGCTGATGCGCTAAACTTACTTTTGAGCACAAGACTTCATACTTCGTAGGGATTGGGCTGCCTACTAGTTAGGGTTGTGATTCCTGAAGATTTGCCTAAAGTATTTTTGCACTGTCTGACCCTCTTCTGTTACAGGTTGCAGATCCATACTTGCTTAATATTGCTTTAGGACAACACTTAATGTATATATGTTCACTAGTATAAGGTTGTGTTAGAATTGTTAACATTACTGGGGTTTTATCTTGTGTTTGATTTAAAAAGTGTTTAATAAATGTATATGTATTTTTGATATATAGACCTCACTGTGCGGACTGCGTGTAATTTGTGGTGTTGTTTACTGTGTGTGCTTATTGTGGGCCTTCGATCACTCTCACCCCTCCTGAGACTTAGTCTTGACTGCCACCAATGCTACCTTGATTGGTATGTTTTGTCCAGAAGGTTACCCTGTTCCAGCTGGCTTCTGAATCCCTGCCCATCAGGTCAGAGTTGAGAAATCCATCTTAACAATGATTAGTGCACATTTGAGAATGTAAAACAGGCTTGGACAGGAGGGAATAAATATGTCTCTCCGGTAGGCCATGTTATTGCAAATTAAAATTGGCAAATGTAATGTGCAAAAGTAAGAAATAAAATCAATAATAATAGAAAATTAAGTTATTTCCTTTTGTGCAAACATATGGGAAAAATGATATAAGCACATTGAAATCATTATCAACCTCCTCTCTGCCAATCGAAATGTTCAGAATGCAATAAATGCCTACTGAGATAGAGTGCATGTCAAATACTCAAACAAACAAAAACGAATTTTCCCAGTAGGATTTCATTCCACATGAATGTTAGGGTCTTTTTTTCACTGTACCTTTAACGTTACAGGCAATATCCAATTTACCACACTGGAGTAAAAATACTTTCACTATAGAGACATGCTTTACTGTTCCATTATAACAATGCAAGCTCGTGTTAAAGCCTTTCCAGTTTTACAAGTTTGCAATTAAAATGCTAACTTTATAAAGACACGTTAGCAATTTAAATACTATTAAAGAAAACCACATTTAATTTACTTACACATTTTGCTTATTTACTTTACTCATTATAAAACTAGGATTGTTTTACTTCGGCATCACAACTCTAAACCTACTGTTATTACTACTACATGTTAATAGCCTCTTTGACCTCAGGAGTGGTCAATATCACTTGGGATAATGACCCTTCCCCAACTTATCATGAAGCAAACTTTGGAATGAGACATTATCCGACCATAACGACTCCTCCCTTCTTCTGTAACTCTTAACTATTAAGGTTTGCCTCTATTGCACAGATATCTAATATTAGATAATGGATTAACTATTTCCTAATTATAACGAATAAGCCCATTGACTATGAAGGGAATACAGGACAGTGCATATTTACTGAGCTTCAGGCTTTCATCTCCCATACTGCCACCTGGTTTTCTGATCCCAAAATGCAGGACTTGACCATGCTCCTATTACATTCTAACTACCACATCACAGACCCGATATGTTTTCTTATAAAAGCCCAAGAAAACACAGAGCCGCCTTCCTATTTGCCTAGGCCCCAAACGGCCACAAACAATCAGGATCGATAGATGGGAAAGCTGGAAAGAAATGTGTGGGAGCAAGGGGCCAATGGGACCCCTCTACCATCACTTCTCAGTACAAAACTTGGACCAAGTGCCTCTAGCGGTGGGTACGCCCCTCGCCCTTATGCGATACTAACTTTTGGTTATATTCACGTAGATGGGACCACGGAGCAGGACACAGGGCATCCATTTTTTGTACCCCCTTTTGACTTCATCTTGGTAGCCAGGCCTCACTGCGGTAGTACAAAACTCATCTCTCCCTTTTGCCCGCCACTGTAGCTCGGAGCACATGGCCCCCACCCTCGTCCCAACTCCAACTGGAAAACTCTGCAGCACCATTCTCACGCTGAGGCCGGAGCTGCTTGCAACAAATAATAAATGTAACACATCCCTTTTCTTCTGAGATCACTGTCCCGCATGTGAACCAACATGAGCCAAGCACATAGCTCATTCATCTCCACAAAAGTGTCCTTGCCCTCTTAGCCTCACCAGTTGAAACGTATTGCCATTCTAACCCTGTGTCCTTGCGAGGCATCCCTTTCATGTGCCAGACTGCCAACCATACTATGAAACCCACCCAGCAGACCCCCAACTAACATTAGACCCCTGTGCAATATATCGTGCCCAATACTAACAAGTGCCACATACCTGAGATTCTTGTGAGACTAACCCTATAGTTCAATGAAAGTATTATAGTGATCAAGGCCCTTAAACCTGTGATCTGTATAACCCAAATGTGTAGATGGTATAAACCTTAGAGTGTATTGTATAACGACATGATACACTACTAAGAGTCTTTTGATCAGCTATTATTTAGTGCATGCATTACTCAGAATGTATTTTCTTAGCTTAGATAGTGACCACCGTGTTCACAGCGACCTGTCCTTCACCCATCCGGAGCACAAATGTCGGACGTCAATCCTCCCGCCAACCAAGCAACCAACCTGGAGGAAGAGATGATGCCCACACCTAAGTCGCCACCACGGCTGACCAATCCTGGTCCAACGTTGCATCATATGTTAAAAATGTAGATGTACTGTATAAATGTGTTGTAACCTTGATGTGGTCAGAGCGCTCTCAGAGATCTAGATAAACTTTTCCTTGAACTCTCGCAGCCTGCTCTTTTGTGCCTTATTCCCTGCCCAGGGAGTGTCTGTTTTATTCATTTCACACGTGTGAGTCAGGGTGGGCACAAACATTTGGTGACCCCGACGTGATCGGAGAAGTGCCTCGAGGCCGGCGCTGAGCGGCGAGATCCGGGACGCCCCCCAGCGAAACCATCGCCTCCGCGGCCGACCAGCCTGTGCGCACTACGAAGAAGGGTCAAGGGTTCCCAGTTGACGAATACCCGACTGGAAAGCTGCTCGCCGAGGCGGGCCACGGCTTGGTTGGGGTGCAAGCCTGACTGGGGTCGGACTGCGAGCGGCGACCCTCGGGTCACCTGACTGAACACGTGATTGCCGGTTGCGAAGGTTACGAAGGAAAGGTAAGGGGGAAATAGGGGGGGACAGGTGGTAACGGGTAGTAGGGAACAGTAGGACCAGTATGAGTGATGATGAGGCTTTTCTGATCTATCCTTTATATGGCCATTAGGTTTTGGTAAGAAGTGAAGAGAAAAAGAGAAGTGGTATCCTAGTGGTATCCTAGCCCGAACGGGGTAGAAGGCGGCGCCGCTTAGCATTGTCTCGTCCAGTGCAGAATAAATAAGTGAAGTTACAGAGAAAATAGTAGGAGTCTCGAATATTGAGTAGACTCGGAGTAGTTATTTATAACATTCTTTTTCTGGGTACGAAAGGATTCTTGGAAAAGAGTAAGAGGGTGTAAGAAGTGGGGAGTGAATGAGAAGAGTAGGTGAAACGGGAAAGGGGTGGAAAAAAGAGCAACGGGGAGAAAACGTGCGCAGGTAGTGCATTTGCATGATAAGTGTTATATGTGCTTTTGTGTTTTGTCCAAGGATATCCAAGTACTGTGATTAATTTGTGGTTAAAGTGGCAAAATATGCAACAATGAACTGTTGAAATTGAACATGCAATAACTAAAAGGTTAACGTTGAAGAGGGGGTTGATATATATATATATATATCTTGATACATATATGTGCATACAAATTACAATTAATTGATAAGACTCGTGGTATATTATCCAACTGGTGAAGAAGTGATTAAGGGGAAAGGGAGGTCGAAAGGTAAGTACAGACAGAGGGAGGAAAGGAAACACATCGTCATGGGGGGAATAACACCACTAACACATATTTGTCAGCACCTTCCGTTATACAGTGAGAAAATACAAAAATACCACGATCAATGGTTGACGGAGATAAAAGGGGACAGTGTGACGCCAATCTGGGTCATTTGACAAGAGAGTATTGGATCTAGTATCTACACACTTGTTAGCATGGTATAAGGGGAAACAACTGCAAAACAGAATGGAAGTACTAGACCTATGGCGAATGTTTGAAGAAGTTACGCCTGCAGCAGAGGTAAATAAAGAGAAAGTGAATGAAACACAGAAAACACAGGAAGAGGTAAGCGGAACGCCAAAGGGCGAGTGCACAACCACTACAGCTGAAGGCGATACAACTAAAATATATCCTCTAATGTCCAAACCAAGCACAAGCAATCTCAGAGCCAGCACGGTCAGTATCATCACAAGGAACACGCATACCACAAGGGCAAGAGAAAGAGTGGCGGTCAGGGGAATTCCTGTTCCATCTAAATGACAAACCCGTGAGGATTATACGCACACGCACCCCAGACAGTGAGAGAGGAGAAGGATGTGAAGGGAACAAAGAGCAAGAATCAGAACTAGAAGAGGTGTGGAGTGACTTAGACGAATATGAAGAGGCAGCTGATGAGACCGGGTCCCCACTGCCAAACCGCCGGTACCCAGACACACCATCGCCACCACTATGGCAGGGTAGGCTAAGACAGCGAGGGGGAAATATGATGGTAAGTAAAATAAAGAAAGGTGCGGTAAGTAAGGTAGGGAAGAAACACAAGTTACAAATGCCATTGATACATAAAGGAGCAGGTAGGGTACATTACATTCCGTGGGCTCAAATGGATAAAACCAACTTGCTAAAGGTCCTCCCCCCACTGTCGGGAGGGGCTGGGAAATGGATACACGCCTTTGAGAAAAACACAGCACGAGTGCCGCTAGCGATAGGGGATGTGACGAGCTTATTAGTGTCAGCAATTGGTGATCAAGCAGGCGCAGTGTGGGAAAAGGCCGGATTCCCCAGAGTAACGATGAGTTGTGACCGCCACGATGGATCGGCGTTCAATAATGTTCAAGCACAGGTATGGGATGCATTGAGGCGCACGTTTCCAGATATTCCAGATTTACATTTGGTGATGCAGTGCACAATGGAGGAGAACGAGGATCCTATGCAATTCATACTACGGGTGCAGGATTTATGGAGAAGCGAAACTGGCACGGCGTGGAACCAGTCCACCGCCTTGTTTTATTTTACCATCAAGAAGGTGCTCCCGAAAGAGGTGCAGAAGGCCTTGGACAAAATAGCTGGGATAGAAGCCAAGGGCTGGCCTGAAATACAGAGTATAATTGTGCACCACTGCAGGAGGATCAAGGAGAGAGAAAAGGAGATAGCACAAAAAAAGCTGGCAGACGAGGCAAAGCTGGTATAGAACAAATTAGTGAAAGTCGCCGCCGTCAACGCCAGACCAACCACAGACCGAGAAAATGAGGGGGACAAAGGAGTGGTAAACAGACCAGCAACAATAGCAGCACTGCGGGCCGCAGGAGGACAAGGACAGTGGAACGGAGAAGAGCAATACGGTGGGCAACAGTGACAAGAAAGAACAGCAAGAGGAAGAGGTGAGTACCGTGGCCAGAGAGGGGGGTTTGGAGGTATGGGAAATAGGGGATTTGGCAGCCAAGGAATGAGAGGCGGACCACAAGGGTCATGTTGGAACTGTGGGAGATGAGGACACTACTCTAGAGATTGTAGAATGCGGCCTTCAGGGTATTTCCAGGGGCAACAGCCCATGGAGAACGAACAAGGTTGGGGGTGTCCACACCCAGGTAGCCCCTAAGGACTATCGATGGGAAGTGGGAGACAGCAAGACTACTGCTATAACGAACCCCAGGAACAGCAAGGACAGCAACCACCACCACAACCAATGGCGAGACAAAATGCAGTGGGAAGCGCAACCAATAATTATTATGCAACATCTGCAAACGGTGTGCCCGCACCGTACCGCGGTCTGACCGTGATTGGGGACAATGCCTTCTCAGTGCCAGAGCAAGAAAGACATTCAGATTAGGACAGCCCACAGGGAACACTTGCGTGTCCAGTCCTATCCACCACCCTATGTGCAGAAGAGGAACCACTAGTGGGGGCAGAGATGGGAAATAAGCAGTTTATCTTTATGGTAGACTCTGGAGCAGAGAAATCATGTCTTATGGAAGGGCGGTTTCCGCTCTCAGGCAGGAATTTAGAGATGCAGGGATTCTCTGGGGCTATTTTAAAAGTTCCTTACACTAAAGATCTTGATATAACGGTGGGGGGAAAAACCGTGCGCGCACCCTTACTGTACCACGAAGAGGCGCCAATAAACCTGCTGGGGAGAGATTTGTTGAGCAAATTGAATATGACGATCTCGTTTACTGAACGAGGAATAGTGTACTCAACACCAGGAGTATGCCCAGTACGAGCAATGTTGATGATCAGCACAGTGATGAATGACGTTGTGGTGCGAGGGGTACCCATTGATATAAGCATGTTCATATATGGTATCAAGGTGTTAGCATGAGTGGTGCCAGAGATAACGAGAAAAGAATGGAGAACACCATCAGATTTCATATTCCGCCCAATTGCACACACAGACATTGTACCAGGCACGATAATGTCCATAGACATTGAGGCAGTTCAAGCATCCAGCAAACGTATTGTGGTCATAGGACTGGACGCGCAGGGGTGCGAATGGAGGACTCTGTTATGCATAGATCCAAACATGATGTTACGAGATATAACAGATGATGAATTATTCGCTGATGGTGAGGATGATGGAGAAATAATAATGGAGATAAGCATACCATGCAACATCATGGTCCAGTACAGAGAGGTGCCTAACCCACTGATGGCTATCATTAGGTCCCCACTGACTATATTTGAGGAAGACATGACAAAAGTAGCACCTGAAATTTGGACGACCGGGCCCCACGATGTAGGGCTGCTGCATGAGGTAACACAAATAAAAATAAAACTCAAACCAGGTGCAATGCTGCCGAGAGTAAAACAATATCCCATATCAAAAGAAGCGGAGAAGGGAATTAGAGAGACCATAACTGCACTCCTGAAACAAGGCATCATAGTGCCATCAACCTCCCCATATAATACAGCGATTTTCCCGATCAAAAAAGCAAAGGGAGTTGCATGGAGGATGATCCAAGATCTCCGCCCACTCAATGACGTCATTCAAAAAGAGTTCCTATTAGTGCCTAACCCGGCATCAATATTGTGCAGTGTGCCAAAAGAATCAACATGTTTCACTGTAATTGACTTGAAGAACGCTTTCTTCTCCATACCACTCGACCCAGGATCCCAGTACCTGACAGCGTTCACAATAGGGAACAACAGGTATGAACACCGCCGACTCCCGCAAGGGTATTGTGAAAGCCCAGCATTTTTAACAGGGTGTTACGGGAAGACATTGGAAACATAGATGTAGAGAGCACCATCATTCAATACGTAGACGATTTGCTCGTCTGTAGCCATACAGAAGAAAAGTGTCGAGAAGACTCGATAGCACTACTAAATGTGCTAGCTGCCAAAGGATACAAGGTAGATAAGGGGAAGTTGCAATACTGTCTCGCCGAGGTTGTATACCTCGGACAGTTAATATCAAAAGATGGGAAGCGAATACTCCCAGACAGAGCAGCTAATAATACCAAAAACCGTGAAAGACATGCAAACATTTCTTGGCATTTGTAATTATTGCTGAGCATGGATCCTTGATTACGCGGCATATACACGCCCCCTACTACAAGCATTAAAAGAGGCACAGAAGAATAGGGCGACAATAAAATGGACGCAGGAAATGATAATACAGTTTTCGAAATTAAAAGACCTCATCGCTGACGCCCCAGTCCTCGCGAACCCAGATTATGAGATGGGAATTTTCTTGTTTTCACACTGCAACGGGACACTGATGACAGTTGTACTGACACAGAAGACATCACTAGGTCACAAACCATTGACTTACTACAGTGGGACACTAGATCCAGTAATGCAAGGTCATTTCGTGTGCGAACAGGCCCTCGCAGCTGTGGCCTTTGCGATTGAAAAAAGCGCCACCATTGTCATAGGATGTTCGGTATCGCTATATGCGGAGCATTCCCTGTTCGCCATCCTTGAGCAATCAAAATCAACACTAACGACACAAAGAGCAACAGTATATGAAGTAATAATTTCAAGCCCCAACGTACGCGTTGTGAGGTGCAAGAACCCAGCAACATTTATTACAGAGCCATGCACGACAGAGGACATACAAGAACACGATTGTGCCACATATGAAGGGGAAAGTGATGACATCCCGAAAACAAGCGAGAATGCCCTACAGGAGGAAGAAATATATTTCATAGATGGGTCAGCATCAATAAACTCCGAGACAGGGGAAAAACACGTTGGAATGGCGGTAGTGCGCATAGAAGAAGACGAATATGAGACAATTGTGCAAAAGCGCCTCCCATCCCATTATTCAGCACAGGCAGCAGAATTAACTGCCCTGATTGAAGCCCTGCGCACAGCCAAAGGCTATGCGGTGACAATATACTCAGAATCAGCCTATGCAACTACCACGGTGCACTCAGGGCTGTCACAGTGGCGTAGAAGAGGGTTCAGGAGAGCAGACGGTTCTCCAGTACAGCATTCAACATTGTTGAATGAGCTGATAGATGCATTAGCAGTACCATCGGTAGTGGCAGTGGTGAAATGCCAAGCCCATACCAACAACACAGATGCAATCTCATTGGGAAACGCGGCAGCCGACGCAGCCGCAAAGGAGGCCTCGTATTTCAATGTGACACCAACACTCGAATGCATCACAAAAGCAACCACCACAGATCCACAAGAGGAGGCATACAATAAAACCCCAATAGTGCAAATAATAGAGTTGCAAAGAAGAGCGTCCCAAGAGGAGCAAGAACTGTGGAGCAAACGGGGATGTAAACAATCAGCCACAGATCTCATTTGGAGGTAAGAGACAACAGGAAAGGTTGTAATGCCCATAGAATTACTAGAAATAGCATTCCAACAGCTGCATTTCCCCGGCCATGTAGCAAAACAACACATTGCCGCAGACATCCAGGAACACTGGTTCATCCCCAATTTGCAAGAGCACCTGTCAAAATTCATTGTAGAATGTATAACATGTCAAACATATAATTCAGGAAAGACATTATGAACACTGCGTGGTACCTTGCCCCGACCAACAGGACCATTTAGAGAGCTCCACATAGACTATGCTGATATGGGAGAGCGGTGTAACGGAGCAAGATATTTGATTGTGGTGGTGTGCCCCTTTTCAAGGTGGGTGGAAGCGGGCCCATGTCCCCACCCAGACGTGAAATGTGCGGCCAAGTTCCTCGTGCGGGACGTGTTTTCACGATGGGGGATATGCGATGTGATTAGATCAGACAACGGTACGCACTTTGTAAATTACCTCTTTAAGGAAGTGACCTCACTCTTGGGGGTAAAACATAAATTATGCTCAATTTATCACCCAATGGCGAATGGGATGGTAGAAAAGATCAACGGATTATTGAAGAGTAAGTTGTCTAAATTGTGTAACACATTAAAAAAGAATTGGGTGTATTGCTTGCCCCTAGCACTGTTCCAACTCAGGACGCAACCGTGTAAAGACCACCATTTAAGCCCTCATGAAATTGTAACTGGGAGGAGAATACACACGCCAGTATCCCTGATTAGAAGAGCATCGGATGCACAGAGGGCTGCCACAGTGCTGGGGGAAGAGTTCAAGGAATACCTAACCCAGTTAACAAGCGCAGTACGCAGCATAGCGAGACAAATATCACGCCTTTTACTGAAAATGTGATGACTGATACTACTACAACGGCCACAGATAGTTCAAGTGGGCCACTGATGCTGGGGGCACATGTGCATGTCCGCAGCTTTGTGAGAAGGTGGAATTCACCCAGGTTTCATGGCCCCTACAAGGTCATTTATAGTACACCCACTGCGGTGAAGGTGAAGGGATTGAAGTATTGGGTGCACTTATCCGATGTGAGGAGGGCACACAATAGTACAATCCCCCAGGAGGAGCAAGACAGCACTACTGGGAAAACAAATGAGGTTGAAAGCAAATAACAAAAGAGTCAGTAAAAAAATATGCAGAGATAAAAGTGATGATATGTATTTTGTTCTGCACCGCTTACTTCCTCCTTCTTTCTTTTCTGTCTCTTCCCCCTCTCCTCTTCAATTGGCCAGCATATTGTCTATATACCTCACCTATCTTTCCCTCTCTATCTCCCACCTTCATTGTTTAATGGTTGTCTCTACAGCAAATGTACATGAGCAATAGAGTAACAGAACAAGCCTGACTGAAAATAATGATTAAACGTGAAGTGAACAAGAATGTAAATATATGTATATATTGTGATGGCTTAACAAATTTATATCACCCCTCCAGGTGAACAATAGCCCAACGACCCACGATCGGAGAGAGTGAATTAATGTTAGATAGTGATAGGGTCGCCATTAGGGCTAAAAGGTTCAGTGATGTTGAATGTGTTTTGAAATGTGCTGCAATTTTGATGTCAGTTATGTTGTTTTTTGCAGCTTGGTACTATACCCTTTTATCTCTTGTTAATGACATGCAAAGGGGGGGAAGTGGGGCTAACATGATAAGAGAAGGATCGCAAATGATATGGAGTGGGGTGAAGACTATATGGCAGGAGTCACATGAAATTAATGTTAACAAAACAAATGGAATGCAACCCTCAGAATACATCACTGTGGGATCAACAAGTGTGTCAGTGTTACATTTTGATGGAAATATGAGTAATGCTTACGGATATAACGAATATGATTATTGGACAAATTATTTAATTAACACTAGTATTAATGCACAGACAACCCTACACCCTACCACACACAATATTGTTGCTACTGATGATGATACATATGCCATATTGAATAGTAATGATACAACATGGGCTGGGATGTTTCCAATACATTACAAAAGGGTTTAAAACAATAACATGGAAAGATGGAGGAGGAGAAAAAGGGGGGCGAGAGGGAAAAGATACGGCTTCTATCATGACCTGGGGTTAGATGAAATAGAAGATCCCCGCCACCCTGATCAAACAAATAAATGGTACTGACATGAGTGCCAGGGCGAAGCAAGCAACAAATGAGAGCTGCTATGTCTGTTCACTCATCCCGCATGCATCAGGAACACCAAAAATGTTAGTACCACAGGAAGTGCCCTTGTCGGAGGCCCAATGTTTAATTCATCTGGTTTTATGCAGAATAAAGAGCACATTCCAGGTGCACACTGTCACATTGAAAAAGCTAGAGAATGAGAAAACATGCACAAGCAGACGCCAAGGAGTAATTTGCCTCGAAGACCCATTTCTTGTTATCAAGGGGACACGATGTGCATAAAATAAATGGCACGAAGAAACAATACAACGCAAAGCCGAAGCACTTTGAGGACTACCAAATGACACTTTCCATCGGATAAAAGAGGTATTTGACCCCATCTGGTCGCAACATGCCGTAAAGCTAACGTGGGTCACAGCATTAGAAAAACCTATCAAAATACAAAAAGAAGTGCCACATGAACTGTGTTTCCGTGGGAAAGGGAAAGTGAACATGGGGGAGACAAGGAGATGTAACAAAACGGTAATAATACCCGACATGAAAAAAGGCACAGCTGCACTAATGGATATGTATTGGGTTTGTGGCAAGCAGGCTTACCTGCACCTCCCCTCATCGTGGAAAGGAACTTGTGCTTTGGCCCCCTTTCACACAGCCCTGATCGTAATACCAGAGAGCCACATCCAAGAGTCAGCAGAGCAAGCGGCTGGAATATCGGCAGCAGAGCAATCGGCTGGCATATCGGCAGCAGGGCAATTGGCTGAGCCATCGACAGCGCCCCAACTAATAAGAACAGAAGCTCCAGCATATGAGCTATTGTCACAATATGAACTAAAGAAAAGATTGACACGAAGTAAAAGATCCTCCAATTACATCTCATCCGAATCATCAAAACTACGTGCTGAGATCCCAGAGAAATACAAGCTCTTTTCATCAACAGAGACATTCTTTGCCTCACTTCTTGCCCCTGGACTGCAAGCACGAGCAAACGCCAAATGGTTGCAGATAGTGCGCTGGGAGCTCATTCAACTGGCCAACGACACTGAAGAAGGGTTCAACGTGATTAAAATAGAGCTCCGCGCGCTGCGCCTAATGACAATGCAGAACAGATATGTCCTAGATCTCCTCACGGCGATGGATGGCGGTGTTTGCGGAAAAATTGGGGGGGCGTGTTGCACATTCGTGCCAACTGAAGACGCTGATAACGGGACACTCTCCCATGTGATAAACGCAGTGCACAACTTAAGGGAGAGAATGAGAGCGGAAGGAGGAGCAGAAGAAAGTACATGGTTTGACAATTTGTTCAGCTGGATACCATCATGGGTAAATGTGGCAATGAAAATACTGATCCCCATCATCGTTTTTGTGCTCCTGTTCTTTTGTGTGTGCCAACTGGGACTACGGTGTTGTGAGAAAAGCATGCCAACCTCGGCTATGATGATGGTGACAATGGGCCGACCGACAACGGTAGCTACCATGATAGATGCACAAATGCAAACAGGAGAGTACACCACACCACAATACAGAATGACAGCAATTTACAGGCAATATGGGGATATAGTGGATAATTTGCATCACACAACGATAAAGGAACCAAGAGAGTTGCAATGGTACCAAGAATTATGGGTAGATCTAGATGGGGATGGAGGTATTTACTTAATGTGTACACCAGATGAATATACCAGAAGAGGAAACAGGAAGGAAGCGTTTGTAGAGCTTGGATGCCCATAAAAGGTACCCCCGCGTGGGACGAGGCGGTGGCAGAGGCTGAGTACTACCGAAGGGAGAATGAAAAGAATAAAAATTAGAAGTATTCGTTACTTTAGATGTAACGAAAGGGGGGAATGTGTGGGAGCGAGGGGCCAATGGGCCTCTCTCTACCATCACTTCTCAGTACAAAACTTGGACCAAGTGCCTCTAGTGGTGGGTACGCCCCTCGCCCTTATGTGATACTAACTTTTGGTTATATTCGCGTAGATGGGACCACCGAGCAGGACACAGGGCATCCATTTTTTGTACCCCCTTTCGACTCCATCTTGGTAGCCAGGCCTCACTGCGATAGTACAAAACGCATCTCTCCCTTTTGCCTGCCACTGTAGCTCAGAGCACATGGCCCCCACCCTCGTCCCCACTCCAACTGGAAAACTCTGCAGCTCCATTCTCACGCTGAGGCCGGAGCTGCTTGCAACAAATAATAAATGTAACACATCCCTTTTCCTCTGAGATCACTGTACCGCATGTGAACCAACATGAGCCAAGCACATAGCTCGTTCATCTCCACAAAAGTGTCCTTGCCCTCTTAGCCTCACCAGTTGAAACTTATTGCCATTCTAACCCTGTGTCCTTGCGAGGCATCCCTTTCATGTGCCAGACTGCCAACCATACTATGAAACCCACCCAGCAGACCCCCAACTAACATTAGACCCCTGTGCAGTATATCGTGCCCAATACTAAAAAGTGCCACATACCTGAGATTCTTGTGAGACTAACCCTATAGTTCAATGACAGTATTATAGTGGTCAAGGCCCTTAAACCTGTGACCTGTATAACCCATATGTGTAGATGGTATAAACCCTTGAGTGATTTGTATAACGACATGATACACTACTAAGAGTCTTTTGATCAGCTATTATTTAGTGCATGCATTACTCAGAATGTATTTTCTTAGCTTAGATAGTGACCACCGTGTTCACAGCGACCTCACCTTCACCCATCCGGAGCACAAATGTCTGACGTCAATCCTCCCGCCAACCAAGCAACCAACCCGGAGGAAGAGATGATGCCCACACCTAAGTCGCCACCACGGCTGACCAATCCTGGTCCAACGTTGCATCATATGTTAAAAATATAGATTTACTATATAAATGTGTTGTGACCTTGATGTGGTCAGAGCACTCTCAGAGATCTAGATAAACTTTTCCTTGAACTCTCGCAGCCTGCTCTTTTGTGCCTTATTCCCTGCCCAGGGAGTGTCTGTTTTATTCATTTCACACGTGTGCGTCAGGGTGGGCACAAACAGAAATATGACCACTTTTAAATTAGAGCAAGTTTTCAACCAGGCTACCCTGGTAGCAAAAGCCCCGGAATGGGTTTCATGGAGGTTCCTGAGAAGTGCTAGGACCTTTATAGGAACGGTTATAGCAGCGTGGAAGGTCAAAATCCTCTTAGGGAGAGGCTGGGTGCTCAAATGACTTCATCAGCATAATCCATCCTTTGAATATCCTTCTCAACCTGGACTGCAGTTTCCTTTCATGGGAATCCAAAAACAGGGGTGTAGAGTCTGGTTACCAGAATACATATCCAGGTCTATTGAAGGTCATGTTTTTTTTTTTATTTATTTGCGTGTTTAGGGGAGTACTACCTACCACTTTATGGCTGCATCAAGATGCTTAAACATTAGACATCAAAGCAAAACAACATAACAAAACCTCACATAATATAACCTGCCTTAACATGACCTAACCAGCTAGTATAAACGAAAAAAGGCGTAATGTCCCGAAAAAGTGAAAAAACAGAAGGTGGCAAACAGGCAAACCCCAGGCATATTCCTATTAGCGTGCATTTAGCTTTGGAAACAAAGCTCATTGATCCCAGCAGACCAAACATTACACAACATATTCCTACAGCCTAATAACATGACATGGTGTAGCATAACATAACACAGTGTAGCATACACATCCTAAGTGGGTGTAGCATTTCAACTCAGGGCAGAGCATGGGTAATATAGTGCAGTGCAGACACTTAGCAAAACATTCCAAAACTAAGCATCCCAAGCAAATAATAATGCAACCAAGCAAAAACAGCCCTGCAAGGGTAGCAAGCATGCCCCTAGCAAGATATTGGGGTGGTTGCTTGTACGCACATGCACATCAAGATAGAGCATCCGTTAAATGGCAAAGACAACCTGTGCACTACCATCCCAGCAAACATTCACTATTTCTGGAAGCCAGCTTACTGGACAATAAAGCAAAGCAAGAAGGTGAAAACAAGAACAGCAGCCTTTTATTGTTTGGCAGCCGGACACTGAAACAACCTACCAACCCAGATCAGACTGGCCCTATGTTGCAACTGAAAGAGCACCTGTCTCGCCACTAACTAGTAAGTCCTGGACCTGACCAATCCCCAACCCCCTACACCTACAGGCTCTAGCTCAACCCTGCCTGTTCTTCTGTTCTGCTTCTATATAGCCCCTCACTAGTTGTCCAGCACACAGATGCCCCATGTAACTAACTTCATCACATGTAACAGCGCCTTGATGCCCAAGGGCTGTTTGCGCGCAATATAAATCTAAATAAATAAAATAAAACGTTTGCTTCGATGCTATGTTTGCACTATATGAATCCGATTACGTCTATACATACTGTTTGTGAGGCATTAGGCCTCATTATAATTTTGTCGGTCTGGAAACAATGATATCGGAAAGCTTGCCGCTACTCTTGTTTCCGGAACGGCAAACTACGAGTTCTACGAGTGGGTGCCTTTCAGCCCGCCATGTCTGACTTGGCTGGCGGAACAGCACCTGCGTGCAGACCTCACCGGATGCACCGGCAACATTCGTGAATGGTGCCGTGCATCCAACCTCCCCATTCCCATTGAGTCCAATGGGACTCAAATGGGAATGGGGAGTCATATCTTCCAGCACCCGGCAAAGGGGAATTTCTGGGACCGCCGGGGCTGGAATGCCCCGGTAAGTCCCCATTGCCGGGTGCTGGAAAATTCATGACTCCGGCGGCAGCCGTGCCGGTATTTACCGGCACGGCTACTGCCAGGGTCATAATGACTCCCAATTGTTAGTATACTGGTGGTTTCTGGAAACCCTTCTCCCACCTTGCCCCCCACCCTGCCCCCAAATGGAACTCCGTTTTTTCAGACATTATAAACACCAACATTCACTCAGTCAAACTAGCAAGTAAGCTACACCGCCTACCGTTTAAAGACACGCCCACCCTGTCGCATTACTTCAAGCCTCTTAATCCTTCCTATCTAACACGATTGCACGTAGTCTCACCCACCCCCAATCATTCCAATACATGCTCTAGTCCTTATATGTCTCTGGTCTGTGTAATGCTTCTACCCCTGTTACCCTCCAGGCAATGCTTGGTCATTCTTGTGTAAGTGCCTGCCTGCAGCGCTACCCAGCCTACCGCCTGATACTCTCTATGGGCCTCATTATAACCCTGGCACTCCCGTAATGAAGGGGGCCAGTACGGGACCGGCCCCCTTCATTACAGGAGCGCCAATTACGAGGTTCCCTTTGTGGGACCCGGATCAGACGTCTGGTAAAACCAGGCGTCTTTTCCGGGTCCCGCGAGGGGAAGAGGGAGGTAATAACGGCATACTTGAAATTTGAACAAATTAATTTAGCAACAGTGGCTTTTTTCCAATCCATATTGCCTAAGAAAACAAGTACCACTTCAAAACGGAAGCAGACTTGTTTTTATTGTTTTTGCTGTGTAACATAAAACGAGCCACAGTAAGCGCATTAGTTTGCATTTCATGCTGCAAAGGTAGTACAATAAAAGGGCTGATTCATTTTTTTCCATTGTGCAAATGTTTTTAGATAATACAGATTGGAAAATACCTACTTTGTCCATTCAGTATTACCTAAGCAGCAACAGCGGTGCTAATGGCATTTTATCAATGTTTCGCCCAAGTGCAAATGTCAGATAATCTGGCCCCAAGTTTTCACATGTTGTCAGGCAGATCCGTGACTCAAGAGATGTAGGTCTACTCATAGACTAGCAACTGGTCGACCACTCCTGCTCGCCCTCTCCCTCCCCCAACTGCTTGCCCCTAATTACTGCCTCGCTACGAGCAGTTGCTGATTGGTTGCCCCCAGTTGGTCGACATATGCAACTGTCCCTCCCCCTCATCTGTACTAATCCCTACAGCTCCCCTTAGGCCTTTTCCCTGTACCTCTAAAACTCTTCCTGTTCTCTTGCATTCCAGGAGATCCCACCCTGTAATCTCCTCCACCTCGCTCGCTTCACCTTGGGCTCCCTCACCCACTACCCCTAAAATGCACCACCCCTTCCATCATACCCACCACATATACCCCCCCTCTCTTACCCCCGTCTTTCTCTCGACCTACCACCCAGCCCCCTCCCAAAATTACAAACATATCCCCACCCCTCACACATTAGCCCCCACACACCTTGCCTGCATTCCCCACCATGCTTTCCTAGTCCCCATGCCCTCCTCACCTTCCAAGCATGCTCCCACATGCTTTCCTCACCCCTTGCAGTGCAGCCCCCTCCTTACCTTGTAGGTTTAGGCCCCTGCTCACTGGTAAGGTTTGGGTCCCTGCTCTGTGTTACCAGTTGGGCAGGGGGGCGACCTGTTTAAAGGGTCTGCCAGTCCAAACTGGCAACCTCTTGATGACGAGCAGTTGCAGCGTCGAAATGTTGGAGCGGAACTAAGATCTTATATCCACTCTGTGCCCCTCCTCCGCCTTGTCAGTGTTGGAAAATGGGGCAGAGAGGTAAATCAATCTGTAAAGGCAAAGGCATCGCTAAGAGGAGGGCTGGAGGGGGGGTTGGGGGGGTACTATAGCCCTGTGCTTTTGGTTGTAGCACCGGATAGAAGCTAAGGGGCTAGAACCAATATGGGCAGCCAATCCTGAGTCCTGACAGTTCCGACATTACTGTAGCCCCAGATATTTTCCAGACCTAGCAATACCCCTCCGTAAAGGTATTGCATCTGGATTTTAAGCTGTGATTTACCCCCTCGACTAATTTAGGATGACCCTGAAAGTGCCCTTGAACATGGATGTGCCTCTGCTTTTCTACTACGGTGTTAGTCCTCTGTTTCCGTCAGGCAACAGTAGTTTCTCATAACGAGTCTTAATGCGTCGGCCCAGATTGTACTCAAAGGCCTGTCCTTGGAGTAAAGTCTCTGGAAATATCAATTTGATCGAAAATCAGTTTCATGAAAATGAGTTACATTTTAACCGGTATAATTTGCACATTACTGCGAATGTTCTTTTGCAGAATACATTTTTGCAGCAGTTGCCATATCTTTATTCGCAGTAAAATCAAATGTTCTTCGCTTACATCGAGATGCTGCTAATCAGCGAACAGCCAGTCTCGCAATTCTGAATTGATTGTAGGCAGAGCATGACTCATCAGCACTTCATCTGCGAATAATGAATCCCTTGTACCATCATACGACACCCCTCCCCCCTGCTTCTCTTATCCACTCACCTTTTTCCCTATTCCTTTCACTCATACACCACGTTCTGGTCCATCCCAGACGGGGGAAGTATATGCCACTATCCGGACCACCCCGAACTCGGTCCGACCACTATGGGTTGATGGGCACAGTATAAAAGCTTTATGACATAAGATAGCATGGCATAACATTACATAATATGTAAAGTCACCTCTAGCGAAGAGGTCTTAATCAAAGATAAACCTCAGTTTGCGTTCAGTTGAGGTGTTGAAGACTTTACCACCGAGCGTATAGGAATTTCTCAAAGCATTTGTTTTATTTCAGTCATTATTCTTTCTCTCTGCACGGGGGCTACGCTTTTCTTGAATTTGCCATGGCCTTGCATCTTAGCACGCTAATTAAGAGTGACATGTGTCCTTGTTAAAGTGGTACAGTATGAAACATCAGACCTACAATCCTCACACAGCACCATGCACCGCTTGTTAAGTTCAGAAGTAAAACAGAACTTTAAATTCAAGTAAAAACCATTAGATGCTGAGTTCTAAATGAAACTTTAAATCCAAGTGAAACCAGTGTGAGCTGTATTCTAAAATGAAAGACAGGGAACCTGTATATAACAGAAAATTACATTTATTCCAACATAGCTACAATTTGTACATGAAAAACAAACCGTAAAAAGAAGGCACAAGAATGACAAAGAGTTTAAAACATCCAGAGAGCGTGCATCGACCAAAGATAGTGAGTGTTGGTGAAGACCCAAGAGGTTCCAAGGGTGGGAAGAGGCAAAATACTCTCTTAATTTAGGACATTAGTATTGTATTTGAGATGGCATCCACAATTTGTACTACAACAAGCACTGATCTATCCAACCTCCGGCCAGAAGCCATAGCCAGGCTTGGAAAGGAACTAAATACCTGCCTCATACATTTATTTTGCCCATCACCCCCAAGATCCAAGGGAGGGTAGGAAGGAGAACAGGGCTAGATTTGGGAGTCATAGTGCAAAAACTGAAAGAGTTGTGTTGAGTTTGAAGACACTTTATATTCCTGAATGTTGAATAAAAGATAGTTGCACTGTTGCATCATAGACTGCACTGCACACATTCATTTTTGATCCCATAGTCACATTGTGACTCACCCTAATGATATTTTGAAAAGACATGAACAGTATCCTAACAAAATGTCTCTGGATCAAAAACAAAGCTGGGATATCATTCAACAGAATAGCATTAATAGTGTTAGTATCCCAGCATCAAGGCCATGGTGCTAAAGGTTTTTAGTGCTTAGGGAGAAAAGAGTTTCCTTTGATGAAAGGGCACCTTCGGTTGTGCACCCTTTCATCACTTAGAAGCTCAGGGACAACTAAATATTGTAGCCATGTAAATGTGAGAAGGTCTCAGAGTAAGTCCCTTCATACTTCCCATGGTGTCTATGTAGAGGAGAAGGCAGGTTGTCTGTGCGTCCTTACTCCTGCTGGGTGCTGGATAGTTTTAATTTCGAAAAGGTCTACGAAGTTGAATATGGCTGGGGTCAAAGTCAGAAGAAAGTTTGCTACCCACTGCCTCTGGGTGCTATACATTTTTAATTTTGAAAAAAGGCCTATGAAGATGAGCATGGCTGAAGTTTAGAAGAAGAAGGTTTGCCTCAGCCATTTTGTACACACAGAGTAATCAGGGAATGACTTCCTAGTCTGAATTACACCCTCAGAATCACAATAAAAGGTGCATATGCCCATTGAACAATGTATACCCGTGAGCACATGGAATCTCTCAGGTTAAAGAAGAAATATCCAAAGGGAAATCCAATCAGTTTAGGGTACACTGAACAAAAACATGGAATTATGAAGACTAATGAAAATGAAGTGATAAAAAACACTTTAACTGAAAATAACCAAGGTAAAAATGAAGAAGCAAAAACATCCCAACTTTAATATTTAATCCCAAAAAATCCTAAAATAGTTCAAACCAGAAAATAAAAGACTCCTGACTGATCAGAGTGGCTGAGAAAAGGTGAAGAGAGCAAAGGGAAGGTTGAAATGGTGCTTTGGGATTTGGGTTTGTGCCCCTCACTTGTAAATTATACTGTGAAAGCTGGAAAAGGGTGCGTGTGAATAAGGGTGTGGTGAATTTAGCTGACATTTGCTAAAAGTGCCTGGCTACAATTGTATGGCAGTGATATAGAATACTATGTGGAACCAAATGATTTTTCTATTAAATTGGTGGGCATTTTTCTGCTGCAATGTTATGTCCACATTTAATGATTTGGGATATGTACTCTGGTGACCTATATCAGTTTCATTGTATGTTTTAAGCTCTTTTTTGTCATCACTTCATTTTCATGAATAATGACTCTTTTCTTCTTATTTAAAATGCCAAAAGCATTTAACATTTCACCATTTTGTGTGTTTTTTAATCTAAATATGTCCAGGGTAAACTCCTCTGCTAACAATTATCTCTACCACTGAATCCATTGTAACTAGTAACAAACTCAGAAGATTGCCCAACGTGATTTAAATGACCATCATTAGGTTGCTTTACATTTTGATGACTCATTTGGAATTTTGATCAAACTTGGTTTACCTACCTTTTTTCTGTTATGAGGAAGTCGCCCATGCCTCCCCACCTCTCAGCATCCTACACCCTAACATACATATGTGTGTATTTGGTCGGCACACTCAAAATGAGTCAACCAAATGTACAGTCACCTAATTTAGGTCATTTTAATCACTGTACACCCCCAATCATTGCACACCCCCGGAAATGATTTAAAGTTGTTCACATGTCTCCCTTTTTTAAGACCTCCTGGCTAGATAAGCTTTCAGTCTATTTTGCCACACACCCCATATTGAAATGTAGTAATTTTCCCAAGCTGGTTGGCCCACATATACACATTTAAATATAATGTGTTTCTCCCAAAAAATAATCTCAACAGGAGATCCTGCGAAATCACTGTGAATACAAGTTATATTTTCATCTCATGTGTTACTCTAGGATTACAAGATCCTTTTGAAAATCCTGGAGGCATCATCGATTAGCATCACAATCATATTTAGGTTATTATGTGTATAGACTCGAATATCATTATGTGAGAAGGGATATGCAAATGATGTACCCAGGGAACCAGGGAACCTTGTTTCTAGTTGCCTGATTGTCTACAAATATGATTGTATTAACACTTGCAACAAAGTTTAAATGTGTATTAATACTCAAACTGATCAAGCCCTTTTGTGCCTTACTAGATATGCAACTGAGGTCCTTTTGCAAAAGCTGTAGCTTGACCTTTACACAGTCATCTATATATTTATTTGGGGCAATGAATTATCCCAACCTAATTCCCTATTGTAAACTACAAACTGAAAACATTGTAGGCATTCACTTTGGCTTACGGTTGGTGAAGGAAGCATATCTCCCTTGTTTACTGACCAAATGTGAAGAGTGGGCCTGTTACCCAAACCTTGACATGCTCACTAATTCTGCTATTTCCCTCCCTAACTTTGAATTTGCATCAGAGGTTTTAGAAACGATAATGACCACTGAGTAGAATTAATCAAATGCTTTAAAACCTGGTTCGGTGCAAGAGAAGCTGTCTAAGAAACCTGTATCCAGAGAAGACCAGATACGCTCTAGTCCTTCACTGTGGGTAATCAGCCTACCCTTATGCGGCGCACATTAATTGAGGATGTTTCAACAGAGATCCGATTACATCAGCTCCAATTCTCAATGATGAAATTCAATCAAATGAGTAGCAGGTCTAAATTCCCTAGTTCACAGCTAGGACATATATGACCATGATTCCTTTGACCAATGCATTACATGAATCAGGGTTGAGATGCTTGGATTTGTCGATTATGCCCTGCGAGACTAACATTGTTGTATAAGTTATATTTATTATATATTTATGCATATGAATAGTTGATGTACCGCAAACATTTAGTGTTTTAGTGTTTTAACTATTTTGGAAAGTGAACATGAAACCCCACATTAAGAATTGATTGCCTTTTGGAATAAATGTAACTGTAATATAATGACGGCTATTTAGCGTGGCTCATTGCTATCAGCGTCCAATAATGGGAGAAGGATTCACTGGAACAATCTAGACTCACAGGTTACAGTTCCACTAGTGTACCAATCATTCATTCGTCTACAGGAAAGTTATGCTAATCCTGTTGGGGTAGATGTATTGCACTATTTGCTTTATGCTAATTTATTGGCATTAGGGTGCTTATTTGTAACTTGTACTAGCAGAAGGACAAATACGGAAATCAGGGTTAGACCACATGTTTATCAAAGAATGTCAAACAGCCACACTGCAGTTATTGAATACATTAGATCAACAGCAGGTGATGGATGCTTGACTTATGTATGAAAAGAATTACAAAAGAAGAATGAGGTGCATCAAGACAAGTAATGGGCCAGTTTTAAAGAAGCATTCAAATCTGGCATGTCCAGTAGGTTGTGGAAGTTGGTAACTAGGACTAGCAGTACTATTTTCCCTGATGTTTTATATTTTTGAAATGGCCTGGTTCAACAATTGTCCATCTCTTTATCCATCAGGGGTACAAAGGCTTACATTTAGAACAACTAAGCCCTGAGGAAACTGTTTTTTACTGAATCAGATGTCAAGCAAGCGATTCAGGTCGAGGTAGACGGTCAAGCGCCCAGACTGGATAAACACCCTGTGGAGATCTTCTCTACAGAACAGGAAATCCGGACCCCAATTCTATCTCATTTGTAATGGTTTTATGATGGACAATTTAGTACGGCACAGTGATAATTCCAGATTAAGAAGGTCACGTAAGATGGTTGAACCCTGTGAATTACCATTCAGTTTCTCTACTAGATAGTACTGGTAAGACCTTTTGGAAATTGGTACAGACAAGGTTGGATAGCAGGTAGGAGAAATACATGCTCTTTCAAATTGTTAGGATGGCTTCCATAAGGGAGAGGGCACTCTTGATCATATTTTTAAAACATACTTTTGCCCTATAGAATTTCTCATTTTGTAAAGGCAACTACTATTTTTCATATTCATTTATGTAATTGTATGTTATTTAAACACGTGTACAGTACCTGCTCTAACCAGGGGGACTTGGCGCACCATACAACGTTCAAAGGGAGGAAGTAACAAAGAATTTGCAGTGTTTTCAGAACTGGAAATGAAAGTAAGGGCAGCATTGACCTTCAAACTGCTTTTGTGATGGTGTCAGGGTGTACATTGTGGAGTAAAGGAAAAATAATTACATTTGCTTCTGTGACAGTTGTAGATGGGGAGAACAGAAAACGATATTGTGCATTTAGGGGAGCCAGGCAGGAGGTTTGAGCTTCCCCGCTGCTTTTCCCCCCGATTGCCTTAACACAAAATGCACAACAAGCAGAAGCCCCTTGTTTGGGCAACACAAATCATGCGAGCTTGCCATATGCAGGCAATGAGGTCTTGGTAGCAAAATCACTGTTAAATTAAAACTAGGCAGACGCCCCCTAAAACATGTTACATCCAAATGGGCAAAGTGATGTATTTTGAGCACACTCTGTTTTTGTACCAGAGACTCCGTTTCTGTTTTGTCCTGCATATTTATATTTTCGCAAATAGTGGTTGAGAAAGTTTTCTATAACAACAAGCATTTATATGCTAAATGGAAGATTGTGTTTATGTAGACGAAGTGACGGTCAGAGGGTAACATAGGCAGTGTGATCCATGTCATGCTCACACGGCTGGCGAAAATAAACTATCTGAAGGTGGCAATCACACTGCGGATCCATGTGTTGATAATTCAGTCGTCGTGTACAAAACATTCACTTCACGAAATGACATTTGTGTAGCCTCAGAATGCAGTTTGGCATTGCATATTTGCTCATGATTTTACAATGGATTATCAACATTAGATTATTGTGATATTTAGGCATTTCAATTATGCCATTTGGGAGTACTTAATATGTGTAAGGTGTGTCTTAAGTATTGCATTGATTTTTTTGATTGTAAGTATTTGTTTTCATGGACTTTTACCAGACAAAGCAAATGAAATGAATGATTTCCTAATCAGGGCTGGTTACTAAGGAAGATAGTATTCAAATGGTAAATAAGCAACATATCTTGAATCTTAAAATGAAGATGCAGGTGTGTGGCATATTCTCAGAGCCGGGGCCTATTCGCAATCTTAAGAACTGTTGGTGAGACCTCTACACACTTTGGTAACTATATGAACTGCAATACAAGTCTGGAACTCATTGAGCATGTACAGAGCAGAGGCAGTCGAGGCAAAATCCAGCAATGCGCTGCCAGAAACCTACAACACACATGTTCAAACGCGGGGACAAACTGTGTTAGGCGTGCTCTGCTCTATGATATCCCCCTAATTGACTATAACCTAATCTGGTGCCACCCCTTTAATTACTGAATTCTGGGATTTCACAAACAGCCAACATGTGTTGAAGGTTCGCTGTCCCGGGAAGATCTCCATACACAAGAGTGGAGGGACACAACCTTACTCATAAGCTTTCAAGGTAAATGATTGGTTCAAATGAAAAGTCATACATTCTCGCTCTTTCCTTCTTTCTCATCACAACCCATTGTTTTCCCCATTACTGTGAAATCATTGCAATCATGCTTAGCTGCTTCGGCTGCTCCCCGTCTTCCGAGCCCCAAAGTATCTGCGGCACAACCTTTCTTCCTAAGTAACATCTCTGCCCTTGGTATTTTGGTTTTAGCATTATAAATCAAGTCACTTCTCACAAATGTGCTTTGATACCAACCCCAATTAGGAGGCTTTGGTGAAGGACAACATACTCAACTAAAATCCAGTCTGCAAAGATCATGAAGGCAAAGAGCCAAAAAGCACATTTGAACATAGAGCAGACATATAGAGACATTACATTTGAGAGCCAGAGATTCAACTAGCTTAAAAGATCAAGCACATCTGTCATGTCATAAATAATAAATAAATAAATAATAAATAGCACATGTCGCATTTGCGTTTGTATTTAGCGCTTTCTGCTGGATCCATTCCCCTTCTAAGCATTGCAGTAACTGGTGTTATTATTACCCCATTTAATCATCTTCTTCTTATCAACATCAAAAGGTGGAAGGGTCTGTTATGATTTAAACCTGTGACTGCAGGTTGCATACATCAAGCGTTTAACCCTGAGTTAACTGTCTGACTAGTCAATTCCAAAATTAAAATGAACCAAGATCTACATCATAGGTAAAGCACCCGTATATGTTGCTATTGGCTATTGAGTATGGTTGGTTCACAAACGCATTGAAGTATAACCCTTTTGCTATTTGGCGCATATGTAAACAAGTGTGGCATGGCGATACAATGTGCACGCATTCAGACACCTGAATTCCGAAGATCAACAATTCATCAAATCTACCCATTCATTTCTAGAGTCAATTTCCACAATAGGTTGATCAGTCCAGATTATGGGAGAAAGGAAAGTATTACATGCCTGCCACTCTTCTTCCCACTTCTTGTGGTTGTAATAGGCTTTGCCTTCCTGGAGCCTCTTGTTAATGGCCTGGTTTTCCATGCTGATCTTCACCATGTCCCTGTTTCTCTTCCCACCGTTCAGGCTGGAGGGATTCAATGAGATCACAGTAACCAATCAGGAGCAAACATAATGCTATTAAACAGTTAGAAAAGCATTGTTGATCACAACCTACTTCTCCGTGGAGTGCTTTGTGGACATATCCCCTGTGAGCATGCTTAGACAGAAAAGCCAAATTCTGTTCCAGAACAATTGCGAGGGATTTCCAGAATGTGTGCGTTTGTGCAGAGCAGAAAATCACTTTCCTGGCTTTTTTATTGAAACATCCGTTAAGCAAAAATATAGTTTTTGCTTAACGAATTTTAGTTAAGATTGCGCTTTTTGACTCACCTGGTACTAAACTAGAGTCAAATGTTTGGGAGAATGTTTGCAAATGTGTGATTCTTTCTGAACATCTGACTGGATTCTACGGGTCACTGCATTGAGCAAGACCGCCCTACTTGTTAAAGCGGAGAGTTCGCGAACACTGGGCTTTTGGCGGTGGATCTGAAATGCCAGCTAAAACCAGAACTTCATGCATAATACCGATTGTTCGTGCGCAAAGACTGGCCACACAATATTCCTCCCATGCAGTTAGTTAAAACACACTATAAATAGTCAAACTCCACCACTTTTTCCCAGATGAAGAACATCTGCCATACACCAAATAATTCAGCAGTCATGTTGGAATTGCTTTGACTTTTTTTTGCTTCTTGTAATTACACACATTAAAGATACGGGTGTCACAATTTGGCATATTGGAAACAAATAATGCACAGCTTCACACCTTTGATCAATTAAGAGCATTACTTCAATGGGAATGTTGCACACGTGATGGAGAAAATCCGAGTCAAGGAACCTTTTGAACGTTTGTTATTATCAACATATTTATCCCGGGAGGATAGCTCAGCGGCAACGTCCTCGCCTTGGAAGCAAGACGACATGAAGCAACACAGGTTCGATCCGGGTCTGTGCATAGAAGCCTCTGGGTATTTAAGTGCGTTATAAATATGCAACTAAGACAAAAATAAAAACAATTATGCAATTTAAAAAAAAAACAATTCCTGTAACAGCGCCTCGATGCCTGCACTTCAAAAGCACTTCAAAAATGCAAAATAAATAAAATATGTTATCTTGGGCAGTAGACACATCGAAAGCTTTGTACACATATGTTCTGTGATAGTGTACACTGGCTGAAGTGCCTGGACAAAGCAAGCTTCTGACAGCCGCTGTAAACAGTGTGAGCATCATTGTGTGTGCTAGTTCCCAGGCCTGGGCTCAGACAAAAAAAAATGCCCCCTGAGCCAGACAAATTGGCTAATGCTGACTTTTCATGGCATACTGTTCTATTAGTTCCACGGTAAACGGTAAGACACTCATCGCCAGGTTTTCTTTCACAACAGTTTTTGGTGACGATGTTTTGGCTGAAAAAAACCAATACAAAACAATGGAGGGTGGGTAAAGGGATATAATGGGTAAGGAGTGTGGGGAATAGGTAGTACATAACTAGGAAGGCGGGACTGGAGAAAACCCCCAAATAAAAAAACTAAAAATTCAATGTGTGTTTTCAGCCAAAAACAAGCAGCAAAAAACAGTGAAAAAAAGGCGATGGAATGGCATAGAACCCTGGAAACTATTATGGCAAATGGTGGCTTTTGATGCACATTGGTCAATTGCATTGTTCAAAATACAAACTGTACAGTTCACTAGATCATCAAACTAGCCCACATTAGCCCACAAGACGGCTTACACTGTCCTGTCTGGTTTACATTGCAGGGGGAAGCATTGTAAGGCCAGACAGCGAGAGCCTGATAGGTCCTCATGCTACCTGACTAATGCCAAACAAATGTCTTGTTCTATGTCATATTATGTTATCTAATATTTATACTGCTCCTATCACCACCATAGCGGTCTTACAGTGCCTGACCTTGTCTGAGAGGTAGCCAATTGTGACCCCTCAACAGTATCTCCAGACTGTAATCTGTGGATAGTAAGAAAGTGGGTTGGGTTGGATGGGCAGTAGAAAAGGGGGGCAGGCTAATAGAACAAGTAATTCCATAAGGTAAAAACTTGTGGGATGAGGGGAAGGTAATATGGTTGTGGTAGCAGGGATGCATGCTTCTCTGATTGAGTTATCAGTGAGGGTGAGAGGAAGTTTCAAAAATGTTAAGCTCCACTTAAGCCAAAGGATTTACTGTGATGGCAATATCTAGGCCCAGCTATTCATGGCACTAGACGTAGTGGCTGTGTGGTTGCGTGATGGACATTAGATGGACTCAAGCGGGCCCTATTAGTGGTAAGTGGGATATTCGGATGACACGAAGGACGGTCAAAGGTATGGGCGAGGCTCCCTGCTGAGTTTGATACCCTGAATCTGCTCTCCCTGCAGCACTGTGTTCTGCCAGCTGAAAACTGGGGGTACCTGTAGAGTTGTGATGACTGGAAACCTCATTGAGCCACTCCCGAACTCCTCTGGGAATCGGGTGTATACTCCTCTTTTCTGAGCTGCTCTGTTTAACAAACATTGCACAGAAAACATTTGGCCAAACTGGCTCTTTGAGGGGGTGAGTGTAGTTGAAATGAGTGTTGTGCTATTTAACAAATGCAATAATTGTGGGGCGCGATATGGAGACAGCATAGTAGTGTGAGCCAGGAGCACACAAACACACAGGAACATTTGACTTCAAGGTCCTCGCATACTGTACCCCAAACTACCTGTTTTGAAGATCACCCCGTAGACCCGCACTCCACGGGCCACAAACTCACTGATTCGGATTTCAACGTTTCATAACCAGGCTGTTGGAGACAGGACTTTGGAGAAGACCACAAAGAGATTTAGGAATAATGCTGGTGGACACGCCCCCCATGTGACCCGCAAATATTCGTGGGCATCCCCCTTAAACATTCTGTGACCCACCAGTGGCGTACTGTGGCATCTTATGAGTCCTGATACCGCAGGACCCTCCTCACACAATTCTATCAACCATGTGGATGGCTCTCAACTCAACCTTGGGAGTGGCCGCAGTGCAAAGCTGTGTCGCTCTAACGCCGTCATTGAGGCATGTGGCATATGCACAGCAGGAGCTGGGCCGGCCTTGCCTGGCAGCCTGGGCAAGACTGGGGTGAACGGGTGGGCACCACATAGTTCCAATATCTAAAGTATCTGTATCCTACATTTCTAGCGCTCTCCAGAGAACCAACTAACACTCACTCGGAAGCCAGACTAAAGAGATGATTTTGATGTGTCTGCACCGGCTCCAGAGATGCTGTCTATGGAGTAAAACACCACTGCCTTTTGGAATCCTTTCACTACAAATTACACATGAATAAACACTTTAAAGATATACTGCGCCGTTATTCACCCGCGTCAGCCGCACAACGCCACTAAAGCTCCTCCCACTTGCCTGACGCTTGCTATGTCTTTGTTTGTATTACTTACTTAAACAGGGTCAGGCACATACATGACTGTGCAGTGTTTTGGCAAAAGGATGAGATGGCACGTTAGCACCTCAATGCCAAAACCACAATAAGACCCCAGTTGCTCTGTCAAACTGCTGGAACCTCCCAAAAAGAATTAAACGGAATAACTAAGTAAACAACTTTTCTTTAAAACATTTTAGAGCGTTAAAGCCCTTTTTATTGCTGTCTTCCATTTTTTGTGGGCACTTCATATTAATCACATCATCAAGCTGCTGCATGCACGTGTCAAGGGGGGACACAAAAAGCAGGTAACTTCATCAGACCGGTCCATTTAGAGGGTACTTTAAAAAACGTTTACAGAGTTCTTGTGTGGCCTCCTCTCGGGTGGGTTGATGGGTCAGTTCTGGTTTTTAGGCATCCAACACTTTGCATTTTGTTACTTATAGTTATGAATTTACATGGGGAAAATAAAATAAATCACAATTACTGTACGTGAATGCAAAATGGTACAAGCTAAAAAAAACAGTACTTGCAGTTAATCTCTGACCTGGCAGGCACCACGTGAAAGATGTGTTTCTGCATTTGTTTTAGAAAGTAGTCGGTAGGAAAAGTGGGCAGTCGTCTGTCAGAGTTACTCTCTTTAGTGGGCTTTCACATTTCCTTAATTAGCAGTGACTTTACATGCAAGGTAATGCTATTTCTCTATTGACTGATGTAACATTTTTGTTACAATTAAATGGTTTTCAATTAGATAAAGTACATATATATTCACTGAAAAAAATGTAGTTAGGTGCAGTGAAGTTGAGCAGATGTAACGCAACAAAACCCTTGAAATTCAGTGGATGTGGGAAGTCATGACCAGCTAAACTCGGCACGCTGCTGTTGATGTCCCCCAAAATGCTATGTACCCCATACTGCTATTTGGTGTGTCATTTTGAATTCCTGCTCTTATAATATGTATGTGCTTATGGGTTTTGCAACGGGAACGCACTGAGTTAAGCTGGTCATGACTTCCCACATCTGCTGAATTTCAAGGCTTTTCTTCCGTTAAATCTGCTCAACTTAACTGCGCCTTAATTAAAGATTTTTCAGTGAATTTTAAGCTTTTGTTATACCATCATTTCTTTACGGGCCACTAGATATGGCATTCAGCCTATGGGCAGTGGCCACGGTCTTCGGCCGTGTACGCTGGCTTCCCCTGTGGTAACCCTAGCATTCCCCTGGAACCCGCTTGATCTGCAGGGGATAAAAGACCTGCCAGGGCTCTCATGTATTGAGGGCTTGCTTCTGACATGTGAGGCTTTGTAATGAGTTAAACATCACAGCAGCAGCGGTGTGCACACTCCTGAAGGGCGATTACAAAATTACACACTCCTCGCATGTCTGCTTAACCAGTTGCCCTCTTAATGCTGGGCAGGTCTTCATATAAGATCCGTCCAGACTGCTGAGTTCTCGCAAGCCTATTTTATCCCGCTACTTAGGCTTTTATATATGTAAGAAACATTTAGATGTTGATTTTTTTCATTGTGTCACAGATCAGCTTACGATCGCTGCTGAACTGCTCCATTCAGCTTGTCATAAAAGCAGCTACCAAACGTCTGTAGCAAACATTATGCATGGGATACACTGTAAACAGAAGCATGCATTCTCTGACCAGCTATTCGTATTCATATATTTGCAAAATAATGGCACATGATGTGCTATTTTGCTAATACATTAAGTTGGAGGATTGAGGATGCACTTGATATAAGGTGATAGCAACTGGCTATGTGAGACTGCACCTTACGTCTGACGACTGTTACATTAATATTGTCAGGGTGGATAGCCCAGTGAGTTAAGTGCTCACCTCTGACATGAGACCAGCCTGAACTTCCAACGAATAAAACTGAGCTTGCCCTACTCACCCCCTAATCCTATTGAGGCTGTGCCATTAAATTAGGGAACAAAAACAGATATTATCACAGTGCTTAGAAGCGGGAGGAACCAGCGTTTAGCAGTATATAAAGTCTGTATATTCTTATGAGGCATTATCTAGCATTTAATGGCATTATGTGTGCAATCGAGGCTGCACTTGGCATATTAATGCACTAAATGGAGATATAATGACCATACCAGACATTGACCTGAATCAGATGGCTTTTTTATCTGGCATTTGATAGCAGGACCTGCAAATGTGAGTCAGTCCATTACATACGTTGAATCCAACAATCAGATGAAGTTCTAACCTGCAATAGAAGACATTGCTTTCGATGATTCCGGGCTGCAATTGGCATACTATTGTAGTGCATAGGCAGGCAATATTGCACATTGTATATGGTGACTATACCATGCTTCTGCAGCATTGGCTGGCATTATATGGCATTTCTGAAGCTTGCGAGAATGCACTTGGCATAGGATGGCAGTATCTGAACATGTGAGGAGGCACCTGACCAAACCAGGGGATGAGACATTGAGTTTGCTTTTAAGCCATTTCTGAGAACATTGAGAAAGCACTTGAAATATGTTGGCAGCCGCTGGACATGTAAAGCTGTACCTTACATATTATGACGTCCCTGGTGTGTGAGGCTATAACAGGCATGCATAAAACAGGCATAATTGCATATAGTAAACTACACTTGGAACATTATGACAACACCTCAGACTTGGGGGCTGTATTAAGCATATAATGACTATACCTGCCAAGTGAATCTATAACAAGAATCAGAGTAAAGCATCTGGCCGTGTGCAGCTGTTTTGGCATATGAAGGCTCTGCCCCCAGCCTATCAGAAAAAGGCCATATATGTTAATGTTGTAAATATATATTTGTATGTGGTGTTGTAAAAGTTCTTTATGGACTAAAATACAGTGATAAATAAATAAATAAAAGGTCATATGACATCACTTCCTGTGATGTCATCATGTGTATGATGTCACTTCCACTGGTACATTGAAGTCTGTGCCAGGATGTCAGAAGGCCCAAGGAATGACTAGGTAAAGTCCTCAGCAGAAGAATCGCATGGGTAATTCTGGCCACCAGCGATCTACATTCTCGGAGGTGGCTAATTTGGCCAGCACCTTTGTTATTGGGGTGATGAGAAGGCATTCAACCAATGAGTGCAATTCATGTGGGCAATACTAATGACAGCTACTGTTGCAGCACTTAGAAGGAGGAGGAATCCGGCATGAAGCTATCTATAAAAACATGATATTTTTATTATCATCATCAAAACATTTTGGCATTTGCAAAACAATGATTGAACAAGATTTAAAAAGGGCAGCGACTTGAAATTTCCAGGAGATGCATGTCGCTTAGAAAGTAATGTGCCCCTGTTTTAATTTGTTGCAGAGAATAACCCATCTCCAAGTCTCAGTCCAATTATCTAAAAAGTGAAACTAATTAAAATTGGCAATTTACAAACCTAAAACTCTCTCTCTTGGGAGATATCCTGGTGTTTTTGTGAACAGCAGTAATTTGACTGGAGAAAGGCACATCACAACGAAAGCTCAATTATAAATATCTAGGCAAGACTCCCTTAACAAAGTTGTTTTAAGTCTCAGCAAGATCCACATTTGAGGAACTGATATATCCAAACTTTTGTCTGTCACTGCTAACCATCACCAAGAGAATAATTCACGTGACTCTTTCTGGGTAGGCAGTAGGATGGCTTCTACTACCTTGAACTGAGCATGAGGGAGTAGGGTGGCTTCCACTGCTGGCCACTAGGCAGAAGAGTGTAGGGTGGCTTACACATGCCTTTCCTGGGCACGACCAAGTAGAGTGGGTTCCAGAGTGCGTTCTGTATTGGTAGCAGAGTAGGATGGTTTACAATAATTTATTCTGGGTCAGTGACACAGTAGGAGAGCTCCCAAAACCGTCATCAAGCAGAATTGTGTAAATTGACACCCACAACACTTTGCTGGGTGGGGTAGAGAAGGATGGCTTAAATTGTTCTTTCCCAGGTGAGGGAGACAAGGATGGCTTCCACTGCCCTCAATTAGTTGGCCGGTGGTGTAGGGTTGTGGCTTTCTTTGCTCGTTCCTTGGCAAAAGAGCACAATATGTTTACGCCTGCTCTTATCTAAGTGGTGGAAAATTGGGATTACTTTCACTCTTCAATCATGGGCCGAGTAGAATAGAATGGTTTTACTGGTCTTTCCTGGATAGTGTGGAGTAGTATGGATTTCACTGGGCGCTCCTGGGCAGTGAAAGAAGGGATATCGCTCGCTGCTTCTTGGTGGGTGAGGTAGAGGAGGATGGCTTCCACTGCTCTTTTCTTGTCGGGGTAGAGTAGGATGGCCACCAGTGCTCTCTCTTTGGCAGAAGAGAATAGGATAACTTTCCCTGCTCTATTGTAGGTGGAGTAAAGTAGGTTGGACTACACTGGTCATTCGTTCGGAGAAGGAAGGATGGCTCCATTGCTCTCTCCTGGGTTTAGCAAATGGGCGGGCTTCAACTGCTCTTTCCTGGGTAAGGGAGTCTAGGATGGTTTTCACTGCTTTCCCCTTAGCAGTGTAGGGCCGGATGTTGCCAACTGCTTTTTCCTGGATAGGTTAGAGTGGGATGGCCCCTGCTGCTCTCTTTTTAACAAAAGAAAGGATGTCTTCCGCTGCTCTCTCCTGGGTTCAGAGAGTGGGCTGTTGTGCACTGCTCTCGCCCAATACAAGCTCCCTTTCACTCACCTGAACATGATGATGTCACGTGGGAATACAGTGCAGGAGAGCCTGCACTGCCATTTAGAGCTTTAGTGTCTGGCAGCCCTAATCTGTCCACTTTTGCAGGTACTTAGAAAAGCAAATAGAGGCGATTCACCTCACGGTATGTACTGAGAATATACCGTGCTACTGTCACAGCTGGCACCATGTCCCAGTTGTGGCGATGGTTGGAGGGTTTTTATTTCGATATGTGTGTGCCCTAAGGCCACCCCCTCTCTCTTGTCTTCTTTCGACCCAGCCCTCCCAGCCCAGGCTTCCTGATGCTGGGTTAGTGGCAGCTACTGAATGGTAACTGCAACAGTCTAAATACTATGGTAGGCTAGTGAGGACATTCTAAAAGCTGGCCCTCTAATCTCCCTGAGGGACTTCTTAACTCTCTCTACTTCATCAAAAGTTAATTGGGATAATGGGAATTGGGATAGTGCCTTGCACTTGCACTGGTTTGATTCTGGTTGTCACGGCCACTTTTACCTCTCCATTTCTACTCTTATCACTCCAGTTCACTTCACCCATATTTCTATTGCCCCGTTGATCTCTCACTCCTCCTCAATCTCGCTTACACCATTTGATATTTACTCCTCCCCCTCCTACGGCCACCCCGTTCCTTTTTCTACTTCCCTATACTCCATACTCCTCTTCCCCTCCTCCCACACTACTACTTTCCTCCACACTACTGCTAATATCCTCCTCCACACTACTACTCCACCATCCCAACTATGCAAACACCCTTCTGTACCATTGTCATTCAATTCATTCACTCCTTACACTGATCTCTCACACGCACATGAACACTCAAAACTGCAGAACCACTTTCACTTCTAAGTCAATACCTGAACCTGCTCCACAAATCTCCACTCCTTTCATCCTCCAGCTGGTCTCTTGGCCATCCTCCACCTTCACCTCATCTGAACAATCCACACTTCCTGCCCCTTTCATATATCCCTCTGCCTCTACAAGGATTGGGTAACTCTCCCTGGCCAATCTAGCCCTATCTTCCCCACCCAGAGTGTGTCAAAAGAAGAGGGGAAACAAAGATGGAGAGGTATCTGGATCAATGTTTTTGTTTATGTTTTGGGACCCGGTTTTCTGGGCCTCCGCTAAGTTCTCCAGTGGAGGACCCATTTCCCCCTTATTCCTCCACTGTTCTAGGGGGCCTCTGTGCTCATGTGAGGGCATGCCTATGCAGCTGGCCAGCTCTGCTGTGTTTCCTGTGTTTCCCATCTAGACGCGGCTACTCGCTTTGTCGTAGAGCTCCGGCGGCTGTGATATACTCCACCCACAGTGCTTTGCGTTATTTCCCCTTTGACGGTGCTCTCTCTCCTTTTGGGTGATTTCTATAGCAGCATGTTGCTCTCCTGCTTGATGGTGCACTTCTGAGGCTGGAGGTCTGAACTCAAGAGGACGATATTGGCAATGATGTCGTAAGGAGGTAGGGCTGAAGAGGATAAGAGTCTCTAAACAAACATGCTGGCATGGTTGGACAGGACTTTGGGCCTTCTCTTCCAGTGCCACGAGATTTAGGACTGGCTCTGGGCTCCTCTATAGACCACCCATCCTTAACTGAGAGGGGCTCTCACCCTCTCTTGACAAGGCCAGAGTATTCGCCTTGTCACACAATGTAATGTACTTGGACCCTTTGATGCTGTGCAGTAAACACACAATACTAGTTGGCAGAAGTGCTTTCTATCTATGACTATTGACTGGCAAACTTTAGATTCAGGAAGTTATAGCTCTCTTATTCAAATTAACATTTACTGTGATAAAAAAAAAATCATTTATTTAATATTTTACTATTTATTTAGCACTTCACACCCAACAGCCAACCCGACTTGGTTGAGGTGGCTATAATGCTAAACCTAAAAAACACAAAAGTTCTACGGTTATGGTTTTTTGTGCAACTATAATTTGCCCAACATTGCCTATAACAGGTTGCATCATCAATGACCTCCATGGTGGCAGCCAATATGACATCACCAACAATATTAATAGCCGGTCTGATAGCACAGCGAGTAGGGCGCTCGCTTTGACATCTGTGCCAAGCCTGCGCAGGTTCGAATCCCGGCAGGGCCAAACTCAGCCTTTCATCCTTCCGAGGTGGATAAATGAGCACCACACACCGTGGGTAATAATAAGCAGCTCTCAGATACTTGAGGTTTTGAAGCGCTATATAAATGCTAAATTATTATTATTATTAAAGAAAGCATCATTAAGGTAATGCTGTGATGCAGTGCTCCTATCCGAAGTATGCACATTGTACGATGTGGACCCATGCCCAGATAATGTCCGCTGACCATGCCCAAGGGGAGCGTGCCCACCTGCATCACCAGAAGGGCATGACCTGCAGCAATGCCCGGGCGCAGTAGCCTTTCCTGCATTGCCAGAAGGTAAATGCCAGGATTCACCTGCTGCTGATCACATGTCCAGTACATGGACTTGATGGGATATATGTCTTCTGGCCAGGGGCCATGGAAATGGCAAAAGCCACGCTACAGCAGTACCCCGTAACACAACATAACACATACGCCTCTTGGTAAATGATATAGGCCGCCTAACGTTTACGAAGGGGCAGCTGACACATACGAATGTAATGGCTTCCCAATGAATCAGTGAAGTTATTTTTCAAGGTGTGCAGGCTGTCTGCAAGGAAGGGACGTTTAAAGCCATGGTAAGTGGCGCACAGCATGTACTGTAAGGGCTGTTGGAAAAATGTACATGATCAATCACTGCCATGGCGGCCACGAGTCATGTGATCAGTGACATCATTCCTGAATGTGATGTTATACATATACTGCTCAGGATATCAGTCACAATTGCTCCTGTGATGTCAGTACGAACACATTCCTAAGGGGGTATTGGCTGCAGTACAAGGTTCATTGGCATCTTAACGTTGGTGTTTTATGACTTATAAGACGGGATGTTTTTTTTATTGTATTTTGTTGTTAAGGTATCTGTATTTATTGTAATAGAGGTTGTTACGTTAATATGATTGCTGTATGCCAGGGTGATTTACTTTTCTTAACCCTTTTTGGAAACATATATATTATAGTGCAGCAGTCGCCAGACTATGGTTAAAGTGAGTATCAAGTACCTTAGGAAACCCGAAAATTGAATTGTTAATAACTTTGGACTTGCATAACAAATTTGGCAGATATTTTGCAAACGGAAAGTTTTATTATGGGCCCCTCAAGACTGGACATTTTGGAAAGATTTGCACAAAAAAAAGTTATTAAGGAAGTAAAAAAAAACTAACTTTTTGGCCTGTTCCCATTCATTTTCCCATAGAGAAAGAAATCAAAGTTTCTGTGCATTACACAGCACAAACTGTTGGATGGAATTGCAGCAGGTACGAAATAACTTCGGTACGAAGCGTTGACTCGATTTCTGGGAGGGCTCTGGGGTTATTCCATCCAATAGTTAAAATATTTGATGGCGAAGGAGGTGCCCCCTTCTCTCAAAATGATAGCTATATATTTGTCCCAGAATTCATTAGAGAGGCTGAAAGGCTTTTCAGGAATGAAAAAGCAGCCATGTTTTCCCAAAATTCTGTAACCAACAACTTTTAACTTGCATGGATTTGGATGAAATGTTCAAAACCAAATGTTTGCCAAGGCCAACTAGCTCTCAAACTGCACATTATGGGAACAATACGTTATAAAATGAAAAAGTTATTAAGAAAACAAAGCACAGTTTCACTGTTTCAGCACCTTAATTTTCATATAGAGAAAAAGTGCTGTTTTTGAACAGCCATAGAGCGAGACCACTGGTTTGGACAAAATTAGGAGCATCTTGGGCACAAAGCGTTGACTTAAATTTCATGACTGGTTTGGGGTTAATCCATCCAGTAGTTGTTAAAATATACGAGAGAGAACAGGGCTCCACCCTGCTCTTTAAAACCTTTAAATCAGCCTTAGCGCTTTTTACCGCTGAGAGGCTGAGGGAGGCTAATAGCTTTTGACTTGCGGGATGTATTCGGATGAAATTGTCCAAACAAAAGGTTTGTCACAAAAGACTGGACATTTTGGGAACAATTCATTAAACAATGAAAAAGTTATTAAGAAAATATAAAACAGTTTTCAGCTTTCCCCCATTCATTTTCCCATAGGGAAAAAGTCCAGTTTTTTGGACAGCCGTAGAGTGAAAACAGCTGGGCAGATGTGGACCAAATAAGAAATACCTTGGGCACAAAGCATTGACTTCATTTGCTTCACTAGTTTAGGGTAAACCTATCGAAGTAGTTTTTAAAACATTCAAGAGAGACATAGGGGTGCCCCCTGTTCCCCTGTTCCTTAAAACATTATAAAAATTGGCCTTGGTGCTTCGCAGCAGAGAGGCTGAATGAATTGTGTGTGCTCAGTGTGAGTGATTCCTGCGATTACTGGGAGAAGCCGCAAATGGAAGAACTCAAAATGCTGTATGGAGGAGGAAAAAAGATGCCATCGAACTTTGGAATAAACTCCCCCACAACCTTACAGGGTCTACTAACGAGCTCGAATCAGAAAGAGACTCAAAACTCTTCTGTGTATGCAGTCACTCTTATGGGGACACTGATTGTTTTGAACCACAGTGCTTAGATGGTGAATTTTAAATAGAAATAGCAATAGCAATCACATCAGGCTAGAGGTCCGGTGTGGGAAAGAAGACACCATGTCAAGTTGGGGATTTGGGGGTGGATTGGGGAGACAGTTACAGTTAGAAAACATCCAGTTTATCAGGGGAAGACCGAGGGAATCTCACGAGATTACCATGGCAATGCAGGATTTTCTTTTATTGGAAATTATCACTGTGAAATTATTGCGGGAATAAGGAGTAAGAAAACACAGATTTAACATCTGCAGCACTGACATCTACTGGGCAGAGGGCAATGGGTGTTTGGTAACAAATTAATGGCGTAACATGCCCATGGCTAGTGGGCCCAAAATAAAACTATTGGTGCACAATGTACAGTTGCCACAGCCGAAGGCCGTCACTAGCTAGTGGGACCCGATGAAACCAAGGTATAGCAAAACCCTTGAAAAATTATTAGTTAAGAGAAAGTTAAGGTGCTCAGATTTAATGCATCGAAAACCCTGAAATTCAGCACTCACCAGTCCACCTTAACTATGCTCCCCCTGTTGCGTCAGCGTGTGATCAGCGTGTGACATCACAGATGACATCACTAATTACATCATACATGACATCACTGATGAGATCAATAATTACATTGTATATCACATTAATTGATTATATAAATTAGAATATCTTTGTTCACCTCTTTTGATGCATATTTTATTTTATTACTCTTGTGGGTGTGGACCTTTAGCTCTACCTCTTCACCCAAATTAGTCCCACCTCAAAAATTAGTAAGTGCGCCTTTTGTCCATAAAACAAGGTTATTGTACAAAGGCTGGAAGGGGGCTTAGATGACATCTAACAGTCAAACTAACCCTGGTCTCCCTGAATCACACAAATAACACATACACAGTTTGCAACAGTTAAAACACTCCCCCAGATATCATTAGACAGGCAACCCTCCAAACATGATTGGTCACTCTTTACAGAGAAATCAAAAACCCACACATTTCATTGGCCACAGACATTATAACACAATCCCCTAAAATGTATAATTAGAAGGTTTACATTTTCAACACACCCTTTTCCAGAAACCTCTCCAAATTTGGTGCCAACCTTTGCCTCTTAGTTACAAAATAACTGAATTCCTATTAATGATGCACACGGACCTGCCCTAAAAATACCTAAACACATGAAGATGAGAGAAAGACAAGTAGATTCCATTTGACCTATTTGTGTTTGCTTACAGCATTGCCCAAACCTGTCCGGTGTCCGATTTTTATGACTGTTGACCTTTCCTATTCACATTAGTTCCGCCCACTCTCTGACAGCACAATTGCTCTCCTGAAATGTATTACATCTGATATCCATAAGTGTCCTGGGTGAAGCCATCTATTCAAACAACCCGGCAGGTTTCATAAATGGCAATCCCTTCCAACAATGAACTCTCCTGTTTACCAGAGATCCTATGTTCCATTCGCCCTGCAGCACTTGAGCCATCTGCAAACTGACTGCAACCACCCCGTCGACCAGCTTACGAAACCTGTTCACTGACTGCTGATGGGCCTTTGCCATGATTGGGAAAACACCCCTCGATACATAGAGCAACCATACCTCATGTATTTAATATCTTTTACTAAATTAGAAAAATACTTCCTATACATTGTAAGGAAATCATGGTGACAACAGTAAAGAAAGACCCAAATGATAACAGTTCAACAATGATAACAGTTGAACAATGAATGCAGGGTGGAGCACATGCTCGAGCTTTCTCATCACGAGCAGACAGTTCCGTTCCACCTATCAGTTACTTTGATGGTAAAGTCTCTTTTTCATTAAAAAGTCTTTTACCCTTGAGGGCTTGATGTATCTAACAAACAAACACAAATGAAAGGTTATTTTCCACAGTTCACGCTGGGTGATGGCTTCGCCCCTGGGTCCCCCTCTTCCGGGAACCGACTCCAAACAAACAAACAAAGAGTTATTTTCCACAGTTCACACTGGGTGATGACTTCACCCCTGGGTCCCCGTCTTACGGGAGCTGACGGCTTATGAATCGTATTCCACAAAGAATCAACTCAACTGTTTCTTTCTCAATGAACTTTGGGTGATAACTCTTCACACCTGGATCTCCCTCGGCCGGGCTTGGACCCCACATGACAAGGGGGACAGTTCACATCCCCTTGTCTTCCAATACTTCTTGCATTCACAAATCTTAATGTCTTTGTAAACTATTCTTCGGGCTTTGCCCCTTCGTATTCAAGTAATCAATTGAACAGTTCCTTTCTCAAAGAATTTTGGGTTATAGCTTTCAGCCCTGGATCTTCCTGGGCTCGCTCGGACTCTCTTGACAAGGGGGACCATTCACTTCCCCTGGTCTTCCAATACCTGTTACATTCACAAGTTTTAATGTCTTTTTAAATAGCACTTCGGGCTTCGTTCCTGCTTGTCAACTTCCCTCTTCCGGGTTCGCTCTTGGCAACTTGTAGAACACACTGTTCATGCGCTCACTTCACCAAGCGGGATTAATTTCCCTTCGCTTCTCATTCATCCGCAGGTTAAACACCTTCGACAGTACAGAGGATTTTACAAGACCCCTGTATGACCACTATGACCTCGTTTCACCTCTTCCCAAGGGCTTCTGGTTATGGTAGTTTCTATCATCGGAGAATCACCCAGAGCTTCCTGCCTGAGCACCAACATGGTGCCGGACCTCTCTGTTGCTGATTTTCCCCTTCTTTCCTCAATCATATCATTAAGTCTTTCAAAGTTCAAATTAACTGTTGGCTACTTTTCTTTCAACACAGTTCGGTCTCTTATCGATTCTCCCCTCGACTTACCTGCTGTGATGAACCACTTGTCTTTATTTATCCTTGGAGTTAAGGTTGCTACCACTGAGACCAGTATCCTTCCCCAACTTGGTTATCAGCGGAGGAGGGTCTCACATACCGTAGACATCTGATGCAACACACGCTGACTATTGTTCGCGGCCTTAGGTTTTCATCTGCAGAGGTTTCACGGACTTTGTTCAAAAAGGGCAAGGTTACCTCTCTCACTGTCACCCTCTTGGTGTTTGCCATCCTTCACCTCTTCCTGAACTGCTGTGCTGAGTTAGCCCTCACATTGTGCGGTCTGCCTTGCTAGTCTTATCCTCTGGTACTCCACCTTTTATCCCTGTGCGGAAAGCAAAGGTCTGTCAGGTGTATTTGATTTTGATTAATTGCCTGACTCTTGTGTCGGGAAATGTCATGTAAACCACTCTATGGGTCTGTGTCTTTTGTGGGGCAAAGAGAGGTGTTTGGGTCAGAAAGGGGGGGGTGTTAGAGTGTTAGATTGTGTCATGACTCGATGGGCTCACCCCCTCTGGAGATCGTGGTCACAACAGCACCGCTTTGCAGCATCCATTTTTCCTTCCAACATGCGCCAGCATCTTTCCAGCCACATTAGCGGTCTAGTTTCCCAGATCCTGTTTTCGTCATGGCAGATAGGCGCCAGACTCGAATTCAGCTGCGCATCTCAAAGCTCGAACTCTGAGCTCAGCGCATCGTTGCTCGTATTCCTTACCTGTTAGGCAGCCTCTCTCCTTGCTGCCCCTTACATGTTTGCTGCCACTTATCCCTCTTTCGTCCTGTCTTCTTGCACGTTGTTAGTCCGCTTTTTCCTGGTTATTCGTCCCTGGTCCTTCCAGGATTCCTTCACAGACTGATACTGTCAAACTCCTAAATGAACAGTACCTCCGGTGCCTGTCAATCCAGCCCTGGCTGACAGGGCGGTGTCTGGAGACGCGCGGTCTTATCTCAGAGACACCCGCACCAAGAAAAAGGACAAGCCTCCTGCGACGAAGAAAAAAGTGTAAACAGGTGAGCCCGGGAAGAACTCGTGACAGTTTGAAACGCCCACTGACTGAGAGTGAACGCGGAATGTAAGCTACTATACAGGATCTCCTCCGTGGAATGCAGGAATTATCCACTGAGGTTCAGAACCTCAAGGCAGAGAACGCCGACCTAAAACAATGAGTCTTGTCCAGAGATTCAGCCCTACAGGAAAGCACACCCACAGGCGGCTTTGTTGACAAATACGATGGGAACCCCAAGACTCTCCGCCCCTTCCTTGATTCCTGTTTGGTCCACTTTACCTTCAAGCCCTATTATTTTTCCACCCCTCGAGCTAAAGTAGGGTTTGTCATAGCTCACCTCTCTGGAAATGCCCTAGCTTGGGCCACACCATTGGTGTCTGCCAAAGATCCACTCCTGAATGATTATAATGGATTCATCACTGCCTTTAAAACAATGTTTGACTGCCCAGATCAGGTTTTTTCAACTCAGGAAAACTCCTGGAATTTCATCAAGGAAGTCAGGACATGCTAACCTAGTTTACTCGATTTAAGCAATTGGCCAAGGAAGCTGATTGGAGTACAGAAGCTTGTTTCACCCTGTTTCGCCTAGGATTAAATGAAGAAGTCAAAGATGAGCTGGCTAGAGTAGCCTGCCCAAGTTCCTTCCAGGCTCTATTGGACCTCATACTGCAGATAGACTTCCGAATCCAAGAAAGAAAGGCAGAGAAGAGGAAAACATGCAGCCCTTGCCTAAAACTCACTCCAGTGTACCCGAGCTCCCGAGAACCCATTTCATCATCTTCATCAGAACTGGAACCTATGCAATTAGGAGCATTACATGGGATGAACGGATGCACAGGATTAACAGCAGTCTCTGTATGTACTGCGCTTCAGACAAGCATCTGGTAAGAAACTGCCCTATAGCCCCTCCGAGACAGCCATGAAATGCCAGCTCCCGATCTTAAACGGAGCACAGTATCGGGAGAAAGAGAACCGCTCCGCCTTCTCAGCCTCAATGGAACCACCATTCAGATCCTCCCTGGTGATCCTTCAAATCACACTCACTACTCAGACAGACAAAGTTATTCCAGCCTTGGCCTTCATTGATTGTGGGGCCATGTGCATCTTCCTTGATGACGAATGGGCCAGACAACACAGTTTACCTAGGGAATCCAAGGATGTGGTGCAAGCAGTCGAAGGGATTGATGGACGTCCTTTATCCTCTGGACCAATAACTGAACAATCCACAGCACTCCTACTATCTATAAACAACCATCAAGAGGTCCAGCAATTTGATATTATAAGGGCCGCTCATTATCCCGTGGTTTTAGGTATGCCCTGGCTACAACAACACAATCCCTACATAAACTGGAAAGTGGGGTCCTTGTTCCTGGGATCAGAATACTGTTTAGCGCATTGTGTGTCTCCTAAGTCTTGTCCCAAAACAATCCCTGCTAATGAACCTCACAAACACAAGAACATCACTGTATCCAACATAACCCAAGTACCTGAGGCCTACCATCAGTTCTCAGATGTTTTTTCTACTGCTATAGTACAAAGACTACCACCTCAAAGACCAGAGGACTGTGCCATTGACACTGTTCTGGATGCAGTTATTCCTTTTGGATGGATGTTCATCCTATCTGAGCCAGAAAAGAAAGCCCATGAAATGGCATGGATCTTCGTGAGCCATATATTTAGACTCCACAGACTGCCCACTAAGGTAATATCAGACCGGTGACTGCAATAAACCTCCAGGTTCTGGAAATATCTCTGTCAATTGTTGGGAATTAAACGTGCCTTGTCATCAGGATATCACCCGCAGACTAATGGAATCACTGAAAGGGTAGATCAAACCCTTGAACAATATCTCAGATATTTCTCCACCCAGGTCCAAGATGACTGGTCAGTCCTAATTCCAGTAGCAGAATTCGCCTACAATAACTCTGAACATTCTACAATTGGGACCAGTCCGTTTTTTTGTAACCAGGGGTTCCATACTTCTACCTTACCCTTGGTTGCCCCACACTCCTGTCCGGCCCCTTCTGTGGACTTCTGGATAACCCATCTAATGACAGCACACAAGGATGTTAAAGGTCATCTGGAAAAAGCCAGAGCAGACATAAAGAAATATGCTGATGCCAAAAGACGACCCTCCCCTTCCTATAAGGTCGGGGATAAAGTATAGCTCTCTTCCCATTATTTACCAAGAAACCTACGACCCAATAATCTAGCACCTCGATTTTACGGCCCATTTACAATAATCAAAGTGGTCAACCCAGTTGCTCTACAACTCCGCCTTCCTGCAACATGGAAGACAATCCACCCGGTTTTGAACTCTTCCCTTGAGAAACCATACCATCAGTCCACCAGGTCAGTTTCTCGTCCCCCTCCTGTTCATGTCAACAATCAGATTGAGTATGAAGTATCCAGGATATGTGACTCCAGGTATAGGAGGGGTCGGCTAGAGTATTTGGTGGAATGGAAAAGCTACCCGCCAAGTGACCGCACGTGGGATCCTGTTGCCAACATTAATGTCCCCCGTTTGCTACTTAGATTTCATCGGATTCACCCGGGCAAACCTGGTGGGACTGGTTTTTGGAGGGGGCATGCTGTCATGACTCAATGGGCTCGCCCCCTCTGGAGATCGTGGTCACAACAGCACCGCTTTGTGGCATCCATTTTTCCTTCCAACATGGCGCCAGCATCTTTCCAGCCGCATTAGCGATTTAGTTTCCCGGATCCTGTTTTCGTCACGGCAGATAGGCACCAGACTCGAATTCAGCTGCGCGTCTCAATGCTCAAACTCTGAGCTCAGCGCATCATTGCTCGTATTCCTTACCTGTTAGGCAGCCTCTCACCTTCCTGCCCCTTGCCTGTTTGCTGCCGCTTATCCCTCTCTCTTCCTGGCTTCTTGCACGTTGTTAGTCCGCTTTTTCCTGGTTATTCACCCCTGGTCCTTCCAGGATTCCTTCCCGGACTGATACTGTCAAACTCCTAAACGAACGGTACCTCTGGTACCTGTTATGTTATGTTATTAGCATTTATAAAGCGCACGTTCGCCCAATGATGCGCTGGAAAGGAAGCTACCCAATCGGAGAAGACCAGTGGAGAGGACAGGCTTAAAACAAATTAGTTTTCAGCGGCTCTTCTGAATCCAAGATGGTTAGCCGTATCCCTGAGAGATGCAGGGAGGCTGTTCCAGAGAATGGCCGCGGTGACAGAAAAGGCTCTACCTCCGAGCCTTGCCCAGTTAATCCTAGGAACAGTAAGCAGGTTGGAGGTGGCAGAGCGAAGTTCCCGGACCGGACAGTATCGGGTGAATTTGAGCTGCAGAAATTCAGCTCCCTGGCCATGAACTGCCCGGTGAACAATGCACAGAGATTTAAAATGAATTTTCTCGTTAACCAGGAGCCAGTGCAATTGGTGGAGCACTGGCGTGATGTGGGCACAGTAAGGGGAGCCGGTGGCCAGCCTAGCAGCAAGGTTCTGCATACGCTGAAGGCAGTGTACAAGGCCACTCGGTTGAGACAGATAAAGCGAATTGCAATAGTCCAGTTGTGTAAGGACTACCGCAGCCACCACAGGGGGGCGGAGGGCTTCCGGGATCAGGGGCATGACCCTCTTGAGGATTTGAATCTGGTGATGGGTGGACTGGCACACGGCCGTGACCTGGTTGGACATCGACAGGGAGGCGGACAGAATAACTCCAAGATTCTTTACTTTGCTAAGTGGATAGGGTAACGGGCCCAAGGTAGAAGGCCAGAAAGCAGAGGTCCACAGGGAGGGGTTAGGAGGGCAGCCTACCACCAGTACCTCCGTCTTGTCCCCATTTAACTTTAGCCAGTTCTGATCCATCCAAATCCCAACTGCCTTAAGGCAGTCGTGGAGGCTCACTGAGGTCTCCGACTGATCCTGATCTAAACGGATCAGGATTTGTGTATCATCCGCATGTGAGTAACAATTAAGCCCATAAAAGCGAATGAGATAGATCAGGGCCCAGATGTAAATGTTAAACAAAATAGGTGATAAAGAAGATCCCTGAGGGACACCACAAGTGAGGGAGCACGAAGGGGAAAGAAACGGTGGCATAGAGAGGGTCTGCGTGCGGTCTGACAGGAACGAGGTAAACCAAGCAAGAACAGAACCAGATATCCCAATCTGTGAAATTCGAGAGAGAAGGATGGAGTGATCCACCGTGTCGAATGTGGCGGAGAGATCTAACAGGATCAAGGCCCAAACTCCGCCAGCATCGACAAGCCTGGACAAGTCATCCTGTACCGAGACTAAGACACTTTCCGTACCTCTCCCAGGCCTAAAACCCGCCTGAGCATGATTGAACATTTTGGAGGATTCCAAAAAGGAAGACAAGAGGGGTGTGACCAAAGATTCCAGAAGTTTAGATAGGAATGGAAGTAAAGAAATAGGGCGGAAATTGGCTGGGATAGTGGGTCCATAGAGGGCTTCTTAAGAAGGGCGATAACCCTTGCTGATTTCAGTTCAGGGCGAATAAGCCCAGACTGGCATGAGTTATTTATTGCCAGTGTGATTTCAGTCAGGATGTCAGGTGCAATCACCTTCATAATGGAGGCAGGGATGAAGTCCTCAGGAGATGACGATTTAATCTTTAGGATGGCTGCCAGGACTTCAACTTCGGTAAATAGAGGGAAGGAGGACCAACTGGCCAAGGTGTCTGAAGAAGAGGCCGACACAAAGGTGGGGGTTTCCGGGGGCAGTGTCGCAAGAGATTTAGCGATGTTGGCTCGTATAACATCAATTTTAGTAGTAAAGAAGGAGGCCAGGTCATTGCACAATTCCTGAGAAGGCTTAACCATAGAGGTGACAGTCTCCGAAGAGGCTAAAGAGTGTACAAACGAAAAGAGAGTTTTTGGTTTGCACATAGCGTGTTCAATTTTCTGAGCAAAGAAGATGGATTTTGCCAGTTTTACACTCGCCAGGTAAGTAAACAAATTTTGTTAATATACATCTCGAAGCTCCGGACTATAGGCAATTTGCCATTTCCGTTCGGCTTGCCTGAGTTGAAGACGGGCCATTTTTAACTGGTCAGTAAACCAGGGTTGAGAGGGAAGCCTACGGCCTTGAGTCAGTTTCAGTGGGGCGAAGCGGTCAGCAACAGAGGTTAAAAAATGGGAGAGTGAAGTCAAAGATAATTGCTTCAAGGGGACACAGCAGGAGATAATATGATCAGTGAGTGCTTTTAGATCGACTGAGCGCCAAGAGCGCAGCGGCATCTTGGGGGGACGGGGTTTACCAGAGGAAATCATGGGTAAAAAAAGCATGAAACTAAGTAGTGGTCCGACCAAGTCACCGGCTCAATTGGACCAGAACATAATAGAGAATCTTTAGCAAACACTAAATCCAGAATGTTACCATGTACATGAGTCGGAACTTGGACCAATTGGTGCAATTGTAAGTCTAAAAGACTGTCGGAAAACGATGTAATTTCAGCCGAATTAGACATATTAGAGTGCAGGTTGAAGTCACCTAATTTAACAAGATTAGAGAAACGCAAGTTCAAATTTGCTATAAGGTCAGCTAGACCTTTGCCACAGGATCCCAATGGACCCGGGGGGCGATAAAGAAACAGGAGATGGATAGTCCTCGAAGGCGAGATGGAGCACCAGATGAAGAGCACTTCAATACTAAGTGTGTGGGGGCAAGGTAATTCCACCACGGTATAATTCTTATTAAAAATAACAGTGACCCCTCCGCCCCGTTTGGGTGGCAGACGGTTGTGGTGAATAATGAGGTGGGTAGGGAGGATCGCTTGTACTATGGCCGGTGCCGAGCATGGTGTGAGCCACGTTTCTGTAAGGCAAAGCAAATCCGGTTTCCTGCTAGTAAGCAGGTCCCAGATCTCGCCAGCGTGAGCTGGGAGGGATCTAGTATTAAGTAGGCATAAAGAGGGGGCATCTAATGTGGGCTCCCCTGAGCAGAAATAATAATGGGCGAATTATCTAAATTAGGAGTAGAATGATTCCAGCCAGCTGGCCAGACTGTACCAGCCGGTGCCAAGGAGAGCAGAAAACACCTATCCAGGTCATCCTTCTGACCCTTCCCGGCACGGACGGGCACACACGGGCTTGCCTTAAGCGTGCCTTCTGCACGCAGGCGGCGCGCCCGCTGCGCCCGCCCGCTGCTCGTGTGAGTGATCCTGCACATATGTGCGAGGATCGGGATGAAAACGAGGCAGTCCAGCCCTGGCTGACAGGGCGGCATCTGGAGACGGGCGCGCTTATCTCAGAGACACCCACACCAAGAAAAAGGACAAGCCTCCTGCGATGAAGAAAAAGAACTCCAAGTGTAAACAGGTGATCATGGGGTCGAATGGGAAACAGTGCTATATGGAATTACAACCCTCGTATTAGAGGGGTTTTTGGTGGACTCGAAAGGGTGGGTTTTGAAGTGAGTAGGAAGGTTTGTGAGGCAAACAGGAGTAACTAGGATCGTGAAAGGAACCAAGGGGATGGTGGGAATGGTTGTGTTTTATTGAGCAGGTTGGGAGTGTGGAAAATAATAATCAGAGGAACAGGAAGAAGAATGGTGGGGAGTATTCCGGTAGAAAGCGGGAAAACAGGATTTCTCAGAGATGTGGTTTTCGAGTCTAATGAGGTTCATGCTCCTAGGGTATCTAGCAGATATGGAGAGGATGTCGGGTTGGGACTGGAGAGATCTAATGAGAGGAAGGGAGGCAGGTGTAATACACCCTACGAAGGTTTCAAGGATCTTGCCCTCCTCTCCTTCTCCAGTACAATACTCTGTTTCCCTTGGGTTATCTCCTCGAGTACAACCCCGGGTTCCCCCATCCTGGTGAGTCTTTCTTGCTCTTTCACCACTAGAGTTGGGATCTGAGTGGATCAGCCCCCCATTGACAACGAGAATAAGGGTTTCTCGAGGTTCACTCTGTGAGATACCCTCAGGTATTTCACAACATGTATACCCTTATGTGTGCATTTTATACCTATTACAATCTCCTCTCATGACCGCCATTCATACAGCTAAGCTCCACATGCACATATTGATCACCTGCTTCTCCTCAGTGTGGAGGGCCCTCCATGTGACAATGTTTCTGAGTGCATGCAAATCTACAAGTGTATAGCCTCTACACAAAATAACACAAGGAAACCTAAATGTAACACGTATCTCATTTACCATATATATTGTAATATTTGTAGCAATTTGACAGAAATGACGATGATGACATGGCCGCCCTCCAATCACTGGTATGGTGCGCGAAGTTCAAACTTTTCCAATTTTCCAAAACACTTCATAATAATAGCAACATGGCAGGGAACAATACACTGATACAGAAGTATCATATGATTATTTGTGGGGCATTTAATTTTAGTACTTATCAATGTATACATTTAAAAATAAAAATATGTATCATTGTACAAATGGTTTGGACTTCATGTATTAGTAAGCAATTACAATACTTAATTGCAGGAAAATGTATTTCAGGTATTTCAAACCTAATATAATAAGTATATGTAGTAGTAAAAAAGAAATTACAATACATAGAAGTAGAAACATGTTTAATAGTAGGTGTTCTAAAAATTATGAATGCACACATTTAAATTTACAATTCTCTTTACTGTAATAACATTACCTGAAAACATTATTTTCTAAATGACGAGCTTTATTTTTTTAAAATCACATATACTAGAAGGTATGTACCAGTGTGCATTGTGATAATATAGAATCTAAGAATTCAACATTTGGTTAGTATCCAAAAAAATCAATTACTTACACTACAAAATGAGTGATGTCATCAGTGATGTCATACACTTTGCAACAGGGAACGCATAGTTAAGGTGGACTTGCTTTAAATGCGAACGCTGAATACATATATTTACTGTATTTGTTTTTTTACAACTGTTGGTTACACCAAATTAGACTCATTCCATCTTCCTTCCCCTAACTCTCGTCTCAATCACCCAAAAGCCAGGGTTCGACTGGGGCAAAAATAGTCCAGGTGCTAATTAAAAAGTGGTTCAAAATCGCAAATCACTTTTCATGTATATAATGTGAGGAGCTTGGGACACACCCTTCTACCCTCCAGCTCTTACCATACACCCACCGTCCTCCTTTTACGACCTACCCACCCTCCCTCCTGCTTTTATCACCAACACTGAGAGTCAGAATATGAAAATTCAAAAGCTGATATATATCTAGACATTAACTTTGTTGTATGTTCTTAAAGTACTTTCCTTAGGGTTTGGACTCAGATCATGGGGCACATACGCAGGGCAGTAAGCGGGAATCAAGCACACAATTCATTTGTACACATGAAAATGAACTTTAACTTTATTGACATTTTCTGGTGGTGTTGTTTCTTTCTTCCTTACTTTATTTTTCCTGTGTGTGCCTCTAATTTGTATGCATTGTGGGTCTTCATATGTATTGTTTGTAGTAACGCAAGTGTGTAGTAAGTCTTGAATTGTTAGCTATTAATTCCATATGTAACATTGCTTAAAGCTCTAAGGTACCATTCCTTCTTTTGCTATCCAAAATTACGAGATTGCAAACATTGTACTTCTATGGTGCATACTGCAGCCATTGGCTATGTGTTTATGATTAGGTTCCTGTATTAATAAATTCAAATTGGGATCTCGGTGCACTAACAATGTATCATACATTTTATTAATTTACCAAAGTTTGGTACTAAATAGTTCAGATAGTTATGGTGCTCCAGGTTACAGCTCTTGCTACTCACAAAAGAGCTATAAACATATCAAACACTAACCCTCAAAATCACTGAGGAAAAAACCTGGTCACGTTAATCGAGGAATAAACCTCTTCTGTAATTTTCAGAACAATATACATAAAATAAATTAGTTATACACATGCTCTCATGTCAATAACATCAAAATGTTCTGTTACTTTAAATAAACCATACATTGTTTTATTTTCAAATAAAACCTAATTCAAATATCAAAAAATCAAGTAAATTAAATTATAACATTGCCAATGTAGGATGTTAACAATCTCATATATTTTGTGATTGTATATTTGATGTACAATGCTGTTTTCATTTGATTTATGATTTGAAATTGTTCCTATTTAGATCAAGGATATTGCGAAAAATACTGTTTTGTACTGAACACACATGAGTTAACAGTTATTATTGTTCAGAGAAGATCACAACTATGAAGAATTTATAATTGTTCCCATGCCAATATTTCCATCATCATGATCAAGGGTCTGAGTAAGGTCAGGCTATTCTGTAACCTTTTGAAGAATATCAGAACATCAGTAACATCTGGGAAATTCACTAACCATTAGGATTCATAGGAGAATTATTGGAATATACTTTTCAAACATTAACATAACATTAGATATCTGGGTGTAAAATCATTTGTATACAGTCACGTGTCCAGACAGAGCCATGTGACTTGACACGAAAGGGATTTCTTGATATGATTAGAATTTGTGACATATAAAGTCCATTAAGGCCAGTAATGACATATACCTAGACCATGTATGTCTAATCTCAGAAAATATGTTCAAACATCTTACAAAATTCCTGAGTTATTACATCACGTGATTGGTTTCCAATCACGTGATCGTACATGGAAGTAAATCTAATGCTGCGAAACGGGACTGAAAGCTGTATCAGCAGCCGTGTCCCCGTTTTTGCCTAGATACGTTGAGAACATAAGTGTTTTATTCTAAATACCCTTCTTTAATCACCTTAAAAAATCCTGTGTTATTAGATCACGTGATTGGCTAACGATCACGTGACCAAACACGGAAGTAAACTTAAAGTCGCAATGTGGTACGAGAGGCTGTACCAGCAGCCGTGTTCCTGTTCCCGCATCATGTGAGGATTAATTAAATGTAGAGGTGAGTGGTAATACCAATTTGAAACCCTAGTTAGCTAAATGTTTTGAAAATTATGACATTAGCTGTCCCATCAGACATTCCCTTCTTTTCTAAGTTTCATTAAATTTCAGATCAATTGAAAAAACCTTGGGTTCATCTTTGGCTCCTCTCTTTAAATGTTGGACATTGTTAAGAAGGCCCACTTTCCGCTTCACATCCTTACAGGCATTCTACCTTTCCTCACCTTCCTCTAGAAGCTCATAATCTTTAGAGCCCTGGTCCTGTCCAGGCTGGATTACTGCAATAGTCTTTTTATCAACCTCCCCCTTTGTTCTCCACACCCTCCAGCTGATTCACAATAGGACAGGAAGACCTATACTTGACCTCAAGCCCAAAGATCGTACCTCTGCAGCCCTAACATCTCTACATTGACTCCTGGAGGCTGCAAGGATGAAAATCTAAATCCTCTGTATCATCGACAAGGCTTTGTGGGGCCTGAGATCATGCTATCTCCAACTTTCTCTCCCTAAATACTCCTCTGCTAGAGCCCTCCGCTCCTGTAACTGCAATTCTCTGCTTGCCAAACGCTTCTCCAAACAGAGAGCAGGAGACATGGATCTCTATTTGGCTGGTGCCTCTCTTTGGAACAGCTTCCGTGCCCCTCTCAGAGATGAGCTGGAATTCCTTACATTTCGGAAACTTCTGAAACCTCTGCTTTTCTCCTCCTCTTTCCGTGTATCCCTTCTCTGCTAACTCATAGCACTGCCACTGAGACTGGTGGCCTGGCCCCTCAGAAACCTCACAGGTTCCAGGCACTATATGTAGGTGACACCAGTACCTCCCCCATTCAGCACTTCCCTTGTGGGTCTACTGGCTGGCTGCTTTGCACTTCACCCTTGGGACTCTTCTGCCGCAGCAGATAGCCAGTGGCCTTCAACCTTTGCATCCCTTGGCATTTCCATTCTGGGCTCCTATCAGCATTTGCCCATCCTTACTCCCCCTTCCATTCATGCACTTTTGGTACTGCAGAATGCATATGTACATTTATAGCAGCATTGTGTACAATTTGGTTGTGTAAGTATTGAAATGCAATTGGAAAGATTTGTAGAACATTGTGAAGTGGCAGTTGGTGTGTGGAAGTTTAATATGTTGATAGGGTTATAGGTAGAGTTTTTGGAAGTGATTGGTGGATGTATGTGTGACTGTTTGTCATAACTACTTGGTTTCCCCTAAAAAGAGTTTCCAAGGTTTCCTGGGTAGTTGCTTACAATTCCTGGTCAAGGGGTGCGTAGGCATGTGGGCTATGCTTAAAAGAACGCTTCCTCATCAACCAACATGGCCGCCTGGTAGTATTCCTTAGATTGGGCAATGCAGTCTAGTTTCGGTCACTCCTGGAGTATTTAAGCCCCTCCCCTTTGTTTTGCAGTGATTTGCGTCTTTTCTGCTGTTACATGACGCTTACCGCGACTGCACTCTTGTGAAAATTTTCCCCTCTGCATTTTTTCACTTAAACTGTTCTAATTAGTGAATTCCGTTCTGTAATTATTGTTCCCTCTATCGTTCCAAGGTATTCTGATGTTCTTTGTTCCCTCGCCCTTTCGGAACACCAGGTGCTTGAGGTTGAACTCTTTAGTGAGAGAGAACTTCATGGGATGTTCTCTCACCAGCTGATATGGACCGCAAGTATCATTTGTTTCACACGATTTACATGGCGGTCTGTTAATACCATTGCTTGTGTGTCGCCAAGTGAGGCTTGCCGCAGTATCCTGAGTTTTGGGCATCACTTGAAGAGAATTGGGCATTGTTGATTTTTGTTCGGTTTGTTGCCGCTTCCGATACTCGGAACGCTGTGCGCGTGTTTCCAGTCAGCTTTTCTGGAATGAAGCGCGCGCTTTGTAATAAACCATAGTGTTTGGTGGTGCGGCTCTGCGCTTCATGCAGTATTAGTTTGCACGCATGTTTCCTGTCGGTGGTTTTCGAGTTAGAAGTGTGCGCACCTCAAAATGAACCATTTTATGCGCTATTGTGGCTCAGCATTTCATTCCGTGCTAGTTTTTGAAAACATGTAGTTTCGTTTTCCCTCTAATACCCAAGTTGACAAGTTATGTGTTTTTTTTGTCTCTTATTGGTGAGTTAGGAAGTGGATTTACAATTCCCTTCAGGAAGTTGTACCATCCTTTGAATACACTGGTACACTTTAGTTTTCCCATTAGTCCAATTAGATGCTGGTTGTTTCCTTAAGGTATTGCACTCACCAATTTAACTAGCATTTTCCATGTTGTGTTTGTCCAGAGTTACAACCCGTTCTGGTTAGGGAAGTTCTTTGGACATTTCTGACTCCTCATTTAAGGGCCACTCCTTGTTTGTCCAGTAGGTAGGGACTCTCCATTCACCTCAGCTAATTCCCCTTCTTCAGAACATGGACCCCTGCGCAGAAAGCAGGATGGAGAGCCACCCATCTCACAAGATAAGGTAATTGAGTAATATTGTTGTACTAGGGGTTATGGGAAACTGCAGTTAACTTCCACTTGCATTATGACTCATTCTAATAGCCCATTCTGTGTTTATTTTTTATTTCCTGTGGTCTAGAAAAAGAGTCCAGTAGAGAGTGAGCAATAGATAACAGCACACCCTGAGAAGTGTGGTCCAGTAGAGAGTGAGCAACAGATAACAGCGCACCCTGAGAAGTGTGGTAGTGACGTTCACGTGGTGTCCCCGTGGAGTCTAAGGTAAGCGTTACAGAACGCAAAGCCGTACTGAAAAAATACTCCGCCTGGACATCATGGGAACTCCTGAGGTAGACCAGTTAACTCAACTTCTGGGAGAACTAAGGGCTGAAGTCCATGCAGCCCGGACCGAAACCATTGCTCTTAGAAGGGAACTAGGAATCAATAGGGAACGAACAGAAGAATTGGCTCCCCAATTGTTACAGAATCAGGCGGGACAGGTGCCCCTTCCCCAAGGTAATGCCCAAGATTCCTCCTCTATGTCACCCCCAGTTCCAGTTCAAGTGGTGATCCCGGGAAATATTCCCTTGGCTCCTCCAGAACGTTTTACAGGGGACCCAAAAAGGTTTGCAGTGTTTCTAAATCAGTGTAGACTACATTTTTTGTGCAGACCTGGAGTGTTTCCCACCGATCAATCAAAGGTTGCTTTCGTGTTGTCATATTTGGGCAGATATGCAGCTGATTGGTCCATTCCCCTGGTTAATAGGGTTGATCCCATGTTACAGAACTTTGCAGAATTCCAACGAGAGCTTGAGAAACTGTTTGCTCATCATTCACAAGGCCAGGCATTGGATAATGAGTTACTGTCACTAAAGGAGGGCAATCAGGAGTTGCTTGCATATGTAGCACCTTTTAATATGTTAGTGGCAGAAACTAATTGGCCTACAGAAAAGCGAGTAACGTTGTTTTATCATGGTCTGCGCAATGAGCTGAAGGATGTTCTGGCTCAAGTTGTGAATCCGCCGGAAGGTATCACAGAATTCATAGATCTGACCATCCAGTTGGATCATCGTCTTCAGGATAGGAGAACGGATCAAGCTTGTCAGGACAATCAACCCTTTGTAGTCCGTTCAAGGGAACCAGTGTTGAAGTCAGGATTAGATGTTCATCATGAACCCAGGCAGTTGGACGGAATTCGAGGCCCTATATCCCAAGCAGAGAGAGAGAAGAGACAACAACTGCAGTTGTGTTTGTATTGTGGCAAGATTGGTCACTTTTTAAAAGATTGTCCAGTAAAACCTTCACGGAAGCCTTTAGGAGGAATTAATGTGGATAAAAAAGAACAGATGGCGGAAAACTCCAGTGCCCGACAAGTCTAGAGGTCTGCTTGTCGAGCATGGAAAAGGTTGCAGCGACCTCACACTTCATGTTTCCTATAGTCCTTTTTGTCAAAAGACTCCCACTGAAAGGCATGCACTAATTACATACATTCACTGTGGGGCCATTGACAACTATATGGATCAACATCTGGCTAGTAAATTGGGATTCTCTTTGAGGAATAAGTTAGAAGCTGAAAATGTTTCCAGGGTGGATGGCACTCCTTTGGTGTCAGGTCCCGTAACCCAGTGCACTAACCCCCTTACTATGCTTTGCCAGGAAGGACACAGGGAGAGGATCTCTTTTGACCTTATTCGAGCTCCACAATTCCAGATCATCTTGGGAATACCCTGGTTGGAAAAGCATAACCCGTTGAATCATTGGTGTTCCCGGACCCTAACTTTTACCTCCAAATGCCAGAGTATGTGTTTTTCTGCAGAAGGTTCGGGAAATGTCAGGCAGCCTGAGATAACTAGCAACACGACCTTAGGTCTCATAGGTTCGTTACCAGGATAGTATGAAAGATTCCAGGATATTTTTCAAGAAGAAAAACAGGCAGAGATATGGCCCCCACACAGACCATATGACTGTCAAATCTATCTCATCCCAGGGGCTCAGCTTCCTTGCAGCAGAATTTATGCCCTCACTGAAAAAGAAAATGTCCATCTGAAGTCTTATCTGGATCAGTACCTGGCTAATGGGTTTATCAGACCGTCCAAGTCACCGGTGGCATCTCCTTTTTTTTGTTTGTGACCAAGAAAGAAGGCGATTTGAGGACCTGCATAGATTACAGAGCCCTGAATGAAATCACTGTGAAGAACCGCTATCCCCCTCATTTCGACCTTGCTGGATCAGGTGAAGCAGGCACGAGTATTCACCAAGCTTGATCTTAGAGGTGCCTATCATCTCATTCCCATTAAGAAAGGTGAGGAGTGGAAAACCGCTTTTTGAACGCGATTCGGGCTCTTTGAATACTAAGTCATGCCCTTTGGGCTTTGTAATGCTCCAGCAGCCTTTCAGTCCTTTATGAATGATATCTTTAGAGAATTACTGGACATCTGTGTGGTGGTCTATGTGGATGACATTCTAATTTTCTCTGCAAACCTATCGGATCATGTAAAGCATGTGACGTCTGTGCTTCAAAGGCTCAAAGAAAATTCTCTGTATTTTAAGTCGGAGAAGTGTCATTTTCATGTCCCTGAAATTGAATTCTTGGGGTTCATTCTATCTGCAAGTGGAATCAAGATGGATAACAGAAAAGTTGATGCCATTCTTTCTTGGCCCGCTCCAACTTCCGTCAAAGGAATCCAGAGTTTTCTTGGATTTGCAAATTTCTATAGGCGATTTGTTTCTGATTTCTCTCGCTTAGTTCATCCTATCACTTCATTACTCTGAAAAAACAGGAAATTTGATTGGACTAATGAAGCTGATGAGGCATTCAAGAAACTAAAGGAGTGATTTACTGCTGCACCTGTTCTCCAACATCCGAGACCCGACCTTCCATTTGTGGTTGAGACTGATGCCTCAAATGTAGCAATGGGAGCTGTGTTGTCTCAGCGTGATCCTGACACCCAAGAATTGCACCCAGTAGCCTTTTGGTCGAAGAAATTATCTGCTGCAGAATTGAACTATACTATTACAGATAAGGAGTTTTTGGCTATAATTTGTGCCTTGAAAGAATGGAGGCATCACTTGCTGGGGGCACGACACACAGTGACCATCTTCACCGACCATCGGAACCTGCAATACTTACGCTCAGCGAAAGCTCAATCTTCAAGACAGTTAAACTGGGCCCTCTTTCTCGCTGAATATGACTTCATCATTACTTTCAGACCAGGAGTGCGAAACGGAAAGTCTGATGCCTTATCTCGTATTGGTAATGGGGAAGAAGCTTATGTGCCTGTGAATCCTGTGGAAATAATTTCTGGAGAAAAGATCTTCGGAGTAATGAACACAACAGACTCTACCTTTGAAGAGCTAAGAAATGAGATTCGAACCAACCTCACACAGGATGAGTTGATGAAATGGGAATCTAGAGGAGAAGGTTTTACAGTACAGGATGGCCTACCCTTTTATCAGGAACGCTTGTACTTGCCCACGCCCAAACTACAAGAGAAAGTGGTTGCAAATTATCATGATGCTCTGTTGGAAGGTCATCCCGGAATCAAGAAGACCATGGAGAAGGTTAAGAGGTCATATTGGTGGCCAACTTGGAGAAAGGATATTATACAACATTTGAAAACATGTGCTAATTGCGCTCAAAATAAAAATCAAAAAAAGAAACCTGCTGGCTTGCTTCTTCCTTTGAATGTTCCACCAGCCCCCTGCCACACCATTTCAATGGACTTCATCACAGATTTGCCCAATTGCGAAGGGTTTGAAACAATCTTGGTGGTGGTGGACTTGTTCTCCAAGATGGCGCATTTTATCGCATTGGAAGGATTGCCGTCAGCTTCAGTGTTGGTAAAAACCTTTTTGGTGAATATAGTGAAGATGCATGGTTTTCCTACAGTGATAATTTCAGATCGAGGAAGCCAATTTGTCTCTATGTTTTGGAGGAAATGTGATTTAGCAAAAATTGATGTACGCTTGTCCACCAGTCATCATCCCCAGACTGACGGCCAAATCGAGCGAACCAATCAAACTTTAGAACAGTACCTCAGATGTATGCTGCACCAACTTGAAGACACCTGGCTAAATGTTTTATGGATAACAGAATATGCATAGAATAATTCTGTACATTGTAAGAGGATTCAATTCAGCACTACAGCTAAGTTAACGCCTAGTCTAGAATACTGAATGAAAACCCTTATTGATATATCTTTAGGTCCAGTTCATGCGTTCTGGATGACTACCCCAGTATAACACCCCTCTCTTGGAATCCCCCTGACCCCACTGAGCCAAGAAGTAGTTCTGTTTTGCAAGTTAAAAGGTTTATTTGATAATTTAAACAATAGGTATATATATCCCACTTTATAATAAATTAATAATTGAATATCACCCTTAATCTGATATGATAAAGATTAACAATGGAGAATCTGGCACTAGCACACTTCTTTATAATCACTAATGAGTTGACATGAAACGGATAAGATAGCACACTGGTAAATAGGAACAAAAGTATAATATGGTAGAGGATGCTTTATGTAAGCTCAGGTGGATGCAATATTCAATGAATGCAGTACAGAAAATACTCAATATGATTTCAACCAAACAATGTAATCACTTTTCTCTGGCTATTCACTCCCCCCCTCTTTATGCAATGCAAGGAAATGGGAGGAAAGCACACAGTTCTCAGAAATGCAATCAATGTAATCAGTTCAATCCAGCAAGCTTAGACAACAGAAAACAGATAGGAGTTTTGAAATCACAGGCCCAAATTCTTTGATATGTGCTAGCAATGGATGAGAAATATGCTGGAAATACTTTTAATTCCCTTTCAGAGGTTCAGGGTGAGTGGTATCTAGTTAATATTAGTCCAGGCTCACACTAGCAATGATGCAGGGATAGTTAGCAGGTTAAACGAATTTCTGGCAAATGGAAGGCAAAACTGCTGTCTTTTTACACGTGAAGAAATTGCAAATCGCGGTAAAATTCGCGAATGCGTGTTCCACGATTGCGGTAAAACTATAGGGGGTAGGAATGCGGTTCTAGGTTCGTAGGAAAGCCACGATTCTAAGCTGTCAGAGGAAAGTTACTGCAAGTCTCTAGCCCAAACGGTTGCGGAGATATGACCGATTTACTAGAGGTCGTTTTTGGTTTTTGCAATTTTAAAGTTCAAAACGACAAGTGCAGCTTGCGACTAGAAATGACAGGTGACAGCTAGGAGGCAGTTCTACTTAGGTTAAATAGATTGAATTAGATGAATTTAAACTAAGAGATTGGTTCTCACAGTTCTGCTGGGTACTCACACTATATTCTTGAATTAAATGGGCCTCATCACGGATCTGGTCAGGGTTTTAGACTGGGCTCTGGTCACTCTCTCTGCTGGTCTGGGTCTCTCTGGTCTGGTCTCTTAGTACAGCACTGCTTTCTCTCTGGTCTGGTCTCTTAGTTCTGGATAGATTGAAGTCTCTAGTTTGGCTTTCTGGAGGTTGATGGAGGTAAGTATGGATTTTTCCGGCAGAGCGTCCCGCTGCAGATGGATTTTGAAGGTCTCTATCTGTCCTGTCTGTCTGCTTTTATGTGTTTAGAATGTGGGTGTGTTCTAGCATCACTGACCCTACCTCTCTCTCAGCTTCTAATTGGTCAAACTTCCATTTCTTATTTGATTGGGGAATGAACTGTGAGTCAGAGGGATGTCATTTTATGGCTTGCAGATAGGACACTCCTCTGTCAGATTGCACACATTCTATATTTGATAATAAAAGACATATTTCAGAGTTACACAGTTGTTTGAAATTACATATACATGGGGTGGCTGAATTTAGCCATGTCTCTGTCCAAATCTGCTGTTTCTAAGAGCTTGCATTCAGAAATGGCACATATTTCACTTTTTAACTGATTTTTCAATTTCTGACATTGACCCAACTTTACATACATGTGTGCAGGGAGTATGGACATTAACTGAAGAAGTTTCAGATTTTTAACATGCATACAGTTAGAGTAATATCCATTTTTCCGCTAAAACCCCCCTGAACATGCCACCGGGTCGAAAAACCTCTTAAAATGTGGGCAGAAAAATCACAAGAATTATGGTATCATTTATAAAATTTTCACATGTCCGCTCTATGAGTTATTCATCTTTTTAAAGTTATGTTCTGGCTCCAAAGGGGTGTGGTTTCCCAGGTCACATGGTATAGAAACCAGTCTTTCCAGTTTCTGCCAAGCCAGCTTGCTCTCACAGGCAGTGCTCCTCCCAGCTCCTGCCAAGAGGAAGCTACATTTTACGACTGCGGTAATAAAAACCTTTGCCTGAGTGAAGAGGGCTTTGTTCACTCTCTTGCAGAGCACAGGTAATTCAATTATCAGATAGATGGCATATCCTTAGTGTGGGCAGCAAAAGGAAGGTTGGCCTGGGAACACAGTGGTGACACAAATTTCACTCCTGATGGGGGTAGTTGCCAGGCAGAATCAAGTTCCTTAAGCCAGACTTTCAGCTACTGTCATGTTATTTGTTGCTTTTTAAATTAACTTGCAATTTTACACATGCAGCTAGAATGCTGATTCTAAGTGCAAAACTATGACATTTAAACAATTGCAACCTATGTGACACTCAAAAGTAGGTCACTCAGTCAATTTAAACATTTAGATTTTTTTTTTTAGTGTCTTTCAATCCAGTGCAACTTAAACTGCTGAAATCCACAGCGCAGCCAGTCTTGTTATAAACCTTGTCTTATGATCTTCATTTCCCAGATTTTGTAGGCACACAAAACTCCATTCTGCCAAATGTCTGCTGGTGTTCAGTAAATATTTTGCACATATTGCAATGTTTGAAAATAGGCATTTTGACTTGCCTTCAGGGAAACAGAGTGGTTTTAAAACGCCGGCTTTTGGATAGTGGTGAGTACTGGTACTGCACCCATTTTTGGGATTTAAGAAATGAATTCCCCACAATTCTAGGTTGCATTTGGCAATCAGCATTGCCATTCCCAATGGTTTCAGACTACTGTGCGGGTAGTCCAATGGTGGTTTTAGGCAGTGTCCTTCTGTGCCCATAACATCGGCAAAAATGAGTGGCAGCCTATTCTTCATGCATTTCCCTGTGCATTTTCTGGGAAGCTCTGGCCATCATGATGTTTTCCAGGGCTAGGATGCATGGGTAAATACATCCCACAAGCCCCCCTCTTGCGATGGCCATTCGGTTTCACTGATGGGACTCGCAAGATCTGGGATGTTTCCTCATCTTCTTCCAATAGATGGCACAGTTCAGCATCTTTTCCTCCATCCGGTCGGATCGATCGGTTCTCCTCGCCGGTCCTGATGGGAATATTGGGCGGTACCCCGAGCCCGTTGCGTCTCAGCTCCCGGTCTCCGGATCGTCCTCCTTGGCCCGTCTCAAGGTTTTCTTTCTCCTAGGACGACAAAGGAAGAGCGGCAATACCTATTCATAGATTTTTTTTACCACTGTTGAGATAGTGGGGCAGCATATGCATTTCATCATAACAAAACATTACATTCTTATTTTGAGAAAAAAAAACAGTATAACTCAGAGACAATTTCATGCAAATCACAATATTTTAGAGACTAGATGTGGTATGTTTTATGATTGGAACAGAATTAGTCTGAGACAGTACCCGCTAGGATTCCAGAGGATTCCTCCAGTTGTTGCAGAGTGTGCCTGGGATGGCAACATTTCAACTGGTTTATGTGGACCCACTTGTCTTCCCCCTCTGCCGAACCGCCTTTGGGGATGTGGATCTTGTAGGCCACAGGGGAGGTCTTATCGACGATCTCAAAGGGTCCCTTCCATGTAGGCAAAAATTTGCGCTGCTTGGCCTGGTTCCTTTGGAAGTTGTATAGATAGACCCGGTCTCCCACCTGATATTCCTTCCTGGAAGTTTTCAGGTCATAATGGGTCTTCATGCTATCAGCTGATCTTTCTAGATTCCGCTGAGCATAAGCAAAAGCATGTTGAAGGTGTTTCCTTAAATTCTCTACATACTCATGAGTAGTGGAGGCATTTATCAGTGTCTGCTCTTGGGTCCTGTAGAGCAAATGCTGAGGAAGCACCATCTTGCGCCCAGTCATCAACTCAAATGGTGACATTTTGGTTGCAGATGAAGGGGTAGATCTGATGGCCATTAGGACCAGAGGTAATCGGATATCCCAACTTGGCCCAGAATCTGCCACAAACTTCTTTAATATGCTCACAATTGTCCGGTTATATCTCTCTACTGCCCCAGAAGAAGCTGGCCGATAAGCAATATGCAACTTCCTTTTGACCCCCAGTATCTCCCACATCTTTGTCATTACTTCACTGGTGAAGTGGCTACCTCTGTCTGACTCAATCCTTTGAGGTAGACCAAAACGGGAAAAGATGTGGTTAATCATCAAGGCAGCTGCAGTTTCTGCCTTGCAATTTGGGGCTGGGAGACATTCCACCCACTTGGTAAACAAGCATGTCACAGTCAACATGTACTTATTCCCCCTAGCCGAGCGAATCACAGGGCCTACAAAGTCGATTTGTAAATCTGACCATGGCAGTGTCATCCCCCGCTTTTGTAAAGGCGCCCGGTGTGTGAGGGATGTCGGCTGAAATTGTGCACACACAAGACAACCCTTCAAATATTGGTTGAGGTCCTGGCCCATGTGTGGCCAGTATGCAACCTCTCTTAAGATTTCCAATGTTGTGTGAAACCCCCTATGACCGGCGGTGGCCGCATCATGGGCGTGACTTAACATCAGGCTTCGGAATGAGGTAGGAACCACCCACTGGTCATGGCCAGCTTTGGATTTCCTTACCAACAAACCGTCTTGGATTCGGAACATTTTTGGACATTTCATCAACACTCTTAGGTCCTCTTTCCCAATGTAATCGGTATCCGTCAGGGGAAAGTTCTCAGGGTCCTCAAGGTGCTGGTAAAACTTACCAATAATTGGATCCCCCTTTTGAGCTGTAATCAAATCAGCATCAGGGGTCTCCTTACTCCATTGTGCAATTGAGAGGTCGTTGTGAGCATTTGTCTGGGACCTAGTGATAGCGGTGACCTGGATTTCCCCCAACAGGGACTCAATCTCAATTAGATCCCCTTGGATGGCCCCGGTCTTGGCCAACTGATCAGCTAAGTCATTTCCAGTTTTGTCTGGTCCCTCTACTTTGGAATGACCCTTAATCTTCTTCCAATAGATGGTCATCTCATTCGATGTGACCAGATCATCAATGTTTTGGATCAACTTCCCATGTTTCAAGGGTTTGTGGTTAGCACATAACATGCCTCTGGTTTTCCAATTAACCAGGTGCTCCACGAACCCGTTCCGTACATAATCTGAATCTGTGATTATGACCAGTTCGTGGAGTTGATGCTGGACAGCAGTGAGGATGGCCTGATGCACAGCCATCAATTCTGCCACCTGACTACTTCGGGGACCAATTTTGTATCCAGCGGAGGGTTCTGGGGACTCATTCACCCATGCATTCCCTACGCCGGCCACCAGTTCTTTCTCCCCGTTGTTGTCAACATGGTAAGAGCATCCATCCACATACACAGTGGGCATTCCCTCACACTTGTCTTCTTCAAAGACTTTGTGTGGGGAATTAAGGTATGCCTCCATGTTGTCCTTGATTTTCAGACTTTCGTCCTCGAGACAGTTTTCTATGGCACAATCATGCAAGTCAGCCAGACCTTGCGCGAGGGGACTCTTCTTGTTTTGGCCATATCTGACCTCCACAGGAAAGCCTTGCATTGACAGAATCCAGGAAGTAATTTGGGAATTACTCACATTTCCGGCCCGGATTCTGTCACTTTGGAGATATTGCAGAGGCTGGTGTGGAGTCTCCACTATGATGTGTTCCCCCTGGATAAACGGGCGGTAATTCTTCAATGCCCACACCGTTGCCAGGAGTGCCTTCTCACAATCGTTGAATTTTTCCTCCACAGAGGATAAAGTTTTGCTCGCATAGGAGATTACTTTATTGACCTTGTCATGCTTTTGATATAATACTGCCGTCAAGCACGTATTAGAGAACCCTGTCTCCAGGAAGAACTCCTTGTTTCTGACCGGGTAAGCTAGGCAAGGCGCTTGTGAGAGGCTTCTTTTGAGTTGTTTTACTGCCTCGGCTTGTTCTGGACCCCATTCCCACTTGACCCCCCCCTTCAGGAGATGAATCAGGGGTCTGGTGATCTCTGCGTAGCCCTCAATGAACTTCCTGCTGTAATTAGTCAGTCCAAGGAGGCTCCTTAGTTCCCGCAGAGTTGTGGGGTCTTTCAGTTTCTGAAGTGCTTCCACTTTCTTTTCCTGGGGACAGAGACCCTGAGGAGTAATCTCATGCCCCAAGAAATTAACACGGGTTCTACACCACTGTGCTTTCTGAAAGGAAAGTTTTGCTCCGGCGGCCCTCAACTGTGTCAGAACATAACGGATCTCCGCTATGTGTTCCTCAACAGTTGAGCTTTTGATGAGGACATCATCTACATAAGCCAGGTTACCCCTTGCACCCAAGTCGGGCATGGCCTTGTGTAGAAAAATGTTGAATTCATTGCCGGAGTTGAGGTATCCGAAGGGAGTCCGGGTCCATGTGTACTGCTGGCCCCCAAAGGTAAAAGCCAGCTTGTATTGGTCCTCCCTACTGACAGGCACAGTCCAGTATCCATTGGTCAGGTCTATTGCAGTGAATACCTGTGACCCCTGGATCTGGGCCAGCCCTTGGTCAATGTAGGGCAGAGGCCATCGGGAAGTATGGACCCGTTTGTTGAGCTCCCTGAGGTCGGCGCAGAGTCTCCACTGGCCGTTTGGCTTCAATATCCCCAGCACCGGATTATTGAAGGTGCTGTGGACTGGACGGATTATTCCCCGGGACTCAAGGTTCTTAATTATTTCAGTAAGGGACTCCATTGATGCGAGAGGCAAGCGATATTGCTTCACAAACACATGAGTCATGCCAGGGTCCGTGGGGATTGTTGTTGTGTGGATGTCAGTGCGACCACAGTCATATGAGTCTACCGCAAAGAGATCTTGGAAATCCAAGAAAACTTGTTTCAACTTTTGCTTTTGTTCCAGAGTCACACAGGCATCAGCTAGGTTGACTCTCTCTTCCACCATCTGCCTGAAGCCTGGAAAGACTTCTGGTTTGGCTATTTCAGCGGCCTCCTCCAGCTGGGTGGAGAAGTCCCTGGTCAGAGTGCTGATTTGGACCGGAGGCTTCAGGTGGGAAAGGCAGCCCTCATGGACCTGGAAAATCACCTCATCCCTCCTGAAATCACAAGTCACATCTTCCTTACCATAGGGGCAGGAAGTGTACACCAGGAAGTTCCCCCCATGCCGGGTAAAAATCCTGTCTGGTGTTGTATGGTCCTCACTGTCACTGTCAAAACAGTCCTTGGGGATTGGTCCTAACAGTTCATTTACAAGATCAATGGAGAAATGTCGGTCATCAACCGCCATTCCAATAATGGTGCCTGCGGCTAGAGTAATACTCTTTAAGTCGCTGTTATCCACCTCTATTGGAATGGTGTCATGTTCTATGTTGACTAATGGAGTTGGGTTTACCCCCAACCCTTGCTGTTGGAGAGAAGCATTTAGATGTATGTAAGCATCAGGGTTTTTCAACTCTTGTCCCCTTTTAACTTTCACTTCCAGGGAGAATTGTCGGGTCCTTTCTGGGATGGTGACTTCCTCTTTAACCTGAATTTCAACTGCATACGGTAGCAATTGAGCTGACCTAAATGCTTTTTCTGGATCATCAAAGCCCATGGGATTATCCGCTAATCGGGACCAAGCTTTGAAGTTTATTAGGTCCAAACTAATGGCAAAGCGATTGAGAATGTCACTGCCTAAGTAAAAGGCGGCAGTGACGTCTCGCACGACCCAACAATTATGGACTATGCTCTTGTTGCTAATGGAGATTTTGAGCATACACCTGCTTGGCAGGAGATGTTTGGAATTAGGTGCTTCCAGGTCCGTTTCCCATTTGTCTATCAGTTTGACGGCGGGAATGGCTGGATCTTTTGGGAGTTGGCGGAACATGGCTTCGCTGATGAAGCTCTTACCGTTGTTCACACACACTCGAGCGAGAACAGAGTCCTTCCCATCATTTAACTGAACAGGGATGAACAACTGCTCTCCAATTTTCTGAATATCAGCCAGGCTTTGAGCTGATTTCACATCTTTCTGGACTATAGGAGTGGGAGTTTCAGATTGTGGATCGGTATAGAATTTCAGAGTGTTTCCTTCCAGCGTGGAATACCACCTTAAACTGGAAGGAAGGTTGATTTTCAGAAATAGAGAGGACCCCCCATCACCAGTCTGTTGTCCTACTGCTATTACTGTCACGTCTGGAATTTGGCTATTCTGGAAGTGAAATTCTACTTGGTCAGATTTTTGTTCAACCATGTGGCATGTGCCGTTTAAACTAACATGGTTGACACTCTGTTTTAATTTTATTGGTCGGCTAGTCTGGGTCCAGAGGACCTTGTTTACGCAATCTATTAGGGGTGACAACCTTCTCAGGAGGTCATTCCCTAGTAAACAAGGGGTGCCCTCTGGGGTCACAACTATGACCGGGTGTTTCAACTTGTGTCGCCCAATTTTAATGTCCAAGTCTGCAGTCCCCTCAACGGGAATTTCCTTCCCGTCAAAGTTCTGTAGTTGTCCCGGAAGAGAGGTGAGAGGAATTTGGTAATTCTCTCCCCTTCCTGCATTCAGTTCATCAAAGGCCCTTCTGGACAGAAGGGTAGCTTGAGATCCAGTGTCCACCAGTGCCGAGATTGTACCCTGCCCCTGTACTTGTACCGGGGCATAATATCTTCCCTCCTTCTCCTCAAGGGGGCACAGATAATGCACATTTTTGGACAACTGGTGGGCTAACTTTCTGGTTTTGGACATCGCGAGAGAAGAATTTTGGGCAGAATTCTGTGGAGAGCCTTGGGAATCTGAAAGAAAAAGTTGGCAACTGGAGATCAGAGCCATTGTGGGTTCCCCTGGCTCCGGTTCCGGGCCGCCCCCCCCTTTTTGGAGGCAGTCACCAGGATGGGTTTGAACCAGGGGATTTTCTTGCTGTTGGTTCTGGGATGAGATGGTGGGCGGCGGTAGCCCAGTCTCCACCTCTCCCCAGTCTGGATTGGCATCCCTAGGGACCCATTTTTCTTTGGGAGGAGTTCCCCCCTCTCTGAAGGAGAAGATCCTTTTCCCAGGATCCTCTGAGGATCCCTCTCCCTCAAATTGGAAGATCTGTACCTCCTCCTCAAACTGAGTCTGTTTGGGTCTTTTGTTTCTCCTACCCCCCTCTGCTCCTTAGGAGGCAGACTTTCAGGGGCAAGAGATTTTGTTTCCGGTTCCTGAGTTTCCATGGGCTGTTTACAAGGGAGGAAGGAAGCTTCCTCCAAGGCTTTACACCCCCCTTCCCTTTGTGCCTCCTCCCTGGGAACCGGTGAGTTATCGGGGTGCTGCCCCCGTCATTGTTCTGGAGCACCAGGTCCAGAGTTGGGTGCGTTCTGCGCCGGCACGCCCATCTGAGGGTTCTGCTGAGCCCTCAGTATGTGACCCAGATCCCGCGCCATGTTTTGAACCTGGCGCTCTAACTGGGAAACCCGCTCAGGCTGATACGGGGCCCTGTTTTCTCCCCTGGGCTGATCCCGGGAAGGATAGCTGTCCCTTCTTTGGTAGTACCCCTGGTTGGGAAGATTTGGGTACCCCTCCACCCTTGGCCTCCCCTCTCCCGGATTCAGTGGTCTGGGCTCGGGGAATTGGGGAAAGAAGGATGGATGATTTTGGGGTTGGAAGTCGGGTGGATATCTGGGGAAAAAATTCTGCCCAGGGTTTGGTAAATTTCTGCCCTCCTGTGGGAAGTTTGGAGGGAAGTTCCCTGGGTTAGGTGCTTGGCTGGATCCCCCCCCTTGGGCTGGAGGAGTCCACACATAGCCCAGGATGGGTCGATTTCCCTTGTAGCGAGGACTTACATAGTCAGGAGAGCGAGGGACCCCATTTGTGGGGCTGCCTCCCTGGCTCCCTGTCTGGGACTGGCCCGAGGACCTTCTGGGCCTAGCATTATTAGGTGCAGGTAGGTTTTTAGGCCCCCCCATCTCCAAATCCAAAACGGGGGTGACCTTTACCTCTGCCACCTTGGCAGCAGCAGGGGTGCTGTTGGCTTTGGGGTTTTTCTGGGCATTGCTTTTATTTTCTATGGGCTTCTGCACCTCATAGATCCGGGTAGCCTGTTCAATGACCCAGTCTAAAGATCTTTTCTCGTGAAAATCCCTCACGAGCTGGGTCATGATATATTTGGGCAAGGCATGGAAAAACGTATTTATGAACTCTCTACTATCTGTGCGCACCCTTCTTGTGGTCTGTGCAAAAGCACGCTTTAACTCCTGCACAAATTCTCGTGGGGCCTGATCCTCCCCACATTGCAAATTGTAGGCTGCCTTGCGAGCCTCTTGAGGATTTCTGTGAACAGAAAAATGTTTCAAGATGGCCGCCTTATAGGTGGACCATCTTAAATGATTTTGGTCCTCCAGCCCTGCAAAGAAACTGGAGTATTCCGGGGAGAAGGTCCACTTTACATACTGAATACAGCTTTGGCTGTCCTTCAAATGGAAAGTCTCCATCATTTGTTCAAACAACTCTAAGTGCTCCCAAACAGAATACTTAGCGTTCTTATGGTAAGGCGTAATGACGCTCCTGATCGCCTTAATCTGCTTTAAGGGGTCCTTAAGCAAGGCCCTTTTTGCCTTATTGGCCTTTTTGGTTCGGGTAACCCTTGTCCATTCTTCCTCGGACTCAGAGGCACTGCTCCCAGAGGTTCCCGTCTGTTCTTCCAGGTTTTCCCGGATTCTGCGAGCCTGGGAATGGCTGGCAGAATGTGGGGACCTGGTCTCCTGTGTCCTGCGCAGTTCAGAGGAGTCTTCAGATTCCTCCTTGCTGCCAGGATTTGATGGGTACCCCCTCCACTGACCTAACTGGGCAGAGGTTTTCAGGATGCCCTTAATGGGCCTACTCTCCCGGGGTTCCCCATTGAACTGTACTGTACTTGGGTGCCCATACCCGGATGCCCACCCCTCCATTCCTGAGTGGTACTGGCCTATGAGCCCCATACTCTTAGCTGGATAGTAATCTGCCATCCCTGTGGCCCTGTGCTCATGTGCACCAGGGGATATGGGGGTGGCAGAGTCCAGGGACTGAGAGGTATGAGGGCCTCTGGTACTAGGGCTCCTGAGGTTATGCTCCGGAGTTTCCATTTCCCAGCGAACCTCATCTCTATCCGCCCCTGCTCCCTGTTGCAATGCAAGAGCCTGCATTTGTGCCTTCAGTTCCTCTGTTAAGGCCTTACTCGACTCTATCAGTTTCTCCTGCATCGCTACCTGTTGCTGGAGCCTATCATTGTGTTGACAGAGGGCCTCATTCTCCCTCTGTGCTTCCTGGTTGGTCCTGGAGAACTGGGCCAGTCTTTGCTGCAGGAGGTTTACCTCCTGAGCAATGTCCCTATTGGCCTGCTCCTTTCTTGCTAGAGCATCTTCCACCCTTCTGGTGTGCTCTACCAAGTTCTGGTTTTCTTTTTGGAGATCACCCAGCCCCTGGAGGGCCAGGTGATTTTCTTCCATTTTTCTTTTTAAATGGCAGACTTCCTGGCCTAAGGCGTCTCTTTCCTGACTAAGAGCCTGCATTTGTGCCGCCAGGTCGTCCCTTTGCCGTTGAAGGGCACCAGCTTTTTGGCGCTCCTCATCAAACTCTGCCTGGGTATCCAGGTCTTTCAGAATCAGTTTATTGCTCTCCTCTTTCTCTCTGTCTAGTTGGATTTGTAGGGTGGCTACCTGCTCTGTGCATGCCCTGTTGAAATTGATCTGTTGCTCCAGCTTTTTCTGGTTCTGCAGCAAGGAGTCCAAACTGTCTTGGTGCTCCTTCTGCAGGGCCAGAAATCGGGTATCCTGGTCTGTCTTTTCCTGTTGTAGGATGCCCATATCCTCTTTTATTTTAATGATATATTGCCTACTATCATTTTCTGCCTCCTGGCTCCTCTGCAGCCTCTGCTCAGAAGAGTCCAGATCAGATTGGGCCTTCTGTAATGCCATCTGTTGCCTATTTGCCAGATTTTGGCTTTCAGCACATCTATCCTGCATGTCTCCCATATATAGGTACAGGTATGCCGCTATCCTAACAATCTTGTCGTGTTCATCTTTGGCCTTAGGGGCCATGTATAGTTCACTCAGGGCCACATGTAATGGACCCTGATCTCTATATATATCTGACCCTGTTTCAGTGACCTGTTGCGTGATGGCCTGCAACCAGACTGTTTGGTCCTGGTGAGTCCACTCACCTCTCACAAATAACTTATGTAAGAAGTGCTCTCTGGCTATTTTCATGTCTACTAAGGTCGTCATTCTAGAGATTGGTCTCTGTCCTGACTTACAGAAGTTTGTATTTTATTTTTGCAGAACAGAACTTTTCTTGGAGTGTCCCTTTTGAGGAATGCTTCACAGCGTAATGCAGCGTGGTGATCCGACCGGATGCATGTATCCCGTCAGTTAGCACACTGTATTAAGCTGCACAAGTGGTAAATCTAACCCAACGTCTCGGCTCGAGCCCCCAATTTGTAAGAGGATTCAATTCAGCACTACAGCTAAGTTAACGCCTAGTCTAGAATACTGAATGAAAACCCTTATTGATATATCTTTAGGTCCAGTTCATGCGTTCTGGATGACTACCCCAGTATAACACCCCTCTCTTGGAATCCCCCTGACCCCACTGAGCCAAGAAGTAGTTCTGTTTTGCAAGTTAAAAGGTTTATTTGATAATTTAAACAATAGGTATATATATCCCACTTTATAATAAATTAATAATTGAATATCACCCTTAATCTGATATGATAAAGATTAACAATGGAGAATCTGGCACTAGCACACTTCTTTATAATCACTAATGAGTTGACATGAAATGGATAAGATAGCACACTGGTAAATAGGAACAAAAGTATAATATGGTAGAGGATGCTTTATGTAAGCTCAGGTGGATGCAATATTCAATGAATGCAGTACAGAAAATACTCAATATGATTTCAACCAAACAATGTAATCACTTTTCTCTGGCTATTCACTCCCACCCTCTTTATGCAATGCAAGGAAATGGGAGGAAAGCACACAGTTCTCAGAAATGCAATCAATGTAATCAGTTCAATCCAGCAAGCTTAGACAACAGAAAACAGATAGGAGTTTTGAAATCACAGGCCCAAATTCTTTGATATGTGCTAGCAATGGATGAGAAATATGCTGGAAATACTTTTAATTCCCTTTCAGAGGTTCAGGGTGAGTGGTATCTAGTTAATATTAGTCCAGGCTCACACTAGCAATGATGCAGGGATAGTTAGCAGGTTAAACGAATTTCTGGCAAATGGAAGGCAAAACTGCTGTCTTTTTACACGTGAAGAAATTGCAAATCGCGGTAAAATTCGCGAATGTGTGTTCCACGATTGCGGTAAAACTATAGGGGGTAGGAATGCGGTTCTAGGTTCGTAGGAAAGCCACGATTCTAAGCTGTCAGAGGAAAGTTACTGCAAGTCTCTAGCCCAAACGGTTGCGGAGATATGACCGATTTACTAGAGGTCGTTTTTGGTTTTTGCAATTTTAAAGTTCAAAACGACAAGTGCAGCTTGCGACTAGAAATGACAGGTGACAGCTAGGAGGCAGTTCTACTTAGGTTAAATAGATTGAATTAGATGAATTTAAACTAAGAGATTGGTTCTCACAGTTCTGCTGGGTACTCACACTATATTCTTGAATTAAATGGGCCTCATCACGGATCTGGTCAGGGTTTTAGACTGGGCTCTGGTCACTCTCTCTGCTGGTCTGGGTCTCTCTGGTCTGGTCTCTTAGTACAGCACTGCTTTCTCTCTGGTCTGGTCTCTTAGTTCTGGATAGATTGAAGTCTCTAGTTTGGCTTTCTGGAGGTTGATGGAGGTAAGTATGGATTTTTCCGGCAGAGCGTCCCGCTGCAGATGGATTTTGAAGGTCTCTATCTGTCCTGTCTGTCTGCTTTTATGTGTTTAGAATGTGGGTGTGTTCTAGCATCACTGACCCTACCTCTCTCTCAGCTTCTAATTGGTCAAACTTCCATTTCTTATTTGATTGGGGAATGAACTGTGAGTCAGAGGGATGTCATTTTATGGCTTGCAGATAGGACACTCCTCTGTCAGATTGCACACATTCTATATTTGATAATAAAAGACATATTTCAGAGTTACACAGTTGTTTGAAATTACATATACATGGGGTGGCTGAATTTAGCCATGTCTCTGTCCAAATCTGCTGTTTCTAAGAGCTTGCATTCAGAAATGGCACATATTTCACTTTTTAACTGATTTTTCAATTTCTGACATTGACCCAACTTTACATACATGTGTGCAGGGAGTATGGACATTAACTGAAGAAGTTTCAGATTTTTAACATGCATACAGTTAGAGTAATATCCATTTTTCCGCTAAAACCCCCCTGAACATGCCACCGGGTCGAAAAACCTCTTAAAATGTGGGCAGAAAAATCACAAGAATTATGGTATCATTTATAAAATTTTCACATGTCCGCTCTATGAGTTATTCATCTTTTCAAAGTTATGTTCTGGCTCCAAAGGGGTGTGGTTTCCCAGGTCACATGGTATAGAAACCAGTCTTTCCAGTTTCTGCCAAGCCAGCTTGCTCTCACAGGCAGTGCTCCTCCCAGCTCCTGCCAAGAGGAAGCTACATTTTACGACTGCGGTAATAAAAACCTTTGCCTGAGTGAAGAGGGCTTTGTTCACTCTCTTGCAGAGCACAGGTAATTCAATTATCAGATAGATGGCATATCCTTAGTGTGGGCAGCAAAAGGAAGGTTGGCCTGGGAACACAGTGGTGACTCAAATTTCACTCCTGATGGGGGTAGTTGCCAGGCAGAATCAAGTTCCTTAAGCCAGACTTTCAGCTACTGTCATGTTATTTGTTGCTTTTTAAATTAACTTGCAATTTTACACATGCAGCTAGAATGCTGATTCTAAGTGCAAAACTATGACATTTAAACAATTGCAACCTATGTGACACTCAAAAGTAGGTCACTCAGTCAATTTAAACATTTAGATTTTTTTTTTAGTGTCTTTCAATCCAGTGCAACTTAAACTGCTGAAATCCACAGCGCAGCCAGTCTTGTTATAAACCTTGTCTTATGATCTTCATTTCCCAGATTTTGTAGGCACACAAAACTCCATTCTGCCAAATGTCTGCTGGTGTTCAGTAAATATTTTGCACATATTGCAATGTTTGAAAATAGGCATTTTGACTTGCCTTCAGGGAAACAGAGTGGTTTTAAAACGCCGGCTTTTGGATAGTGGTGAGTACTGGTACTGCACCCATTTTTGGGATTTAAGAAATGAATTCCCCACAATTCTAGGTTGCATTTGGCAATCAGCATTGCCATTCCCAATGGTTTCAGACTACTGTGCGGGTAGTCCAATGGTGGTTTTAGGCAGTGTCCTTCTGTGCCCATAACATCGGCAAAAATGAGTGGCAGCCTATTCTTCATGCATTTCCCTGTGCATTTTCTGGGAAGCTCTGGCCATCATGATGTTTTCCAGGGCTAGGATGCATGGGTAAATACATCCCACAACATGCCTCCACTGGGTTAAGTCCTTTTTACACCTTGCATGGTCGGCATCCGCGTACTTCAGCTTACGATCCACCCGAACCACTGGAGATGCCAGCAGTAAAATCTCTGCATGAAAAAATCACAACTGCCATAGCTCAAGCTCGAGAACAATTGTCTGTAGCTAAAGAATCCCAGAAGAAATGTGCTGATATCAAAAGATGTGACGCTCCAGAGTATAAGGTGGGGGATTTGGTTTGGTTAGCCTCTCGAAATCTGGCCTTGAAAGGGTCTCGAAAATTCCTTCCACACTTCCTGGGGCCCTTTGCCATTGAAAAAATCATCAATCCAGTGGCCATGAAGCTGACTCTTCCAAAAACCATGAAAATCCATTCAGTATTTCACATATCCCTTTTAAAACCTGTTTATCAAAACACGCAAATCCCCGAGGCCCCAGCCCCTGTGGTTGTGGAAAATGATCAGCTTGAATATGAAGTCAAGGCCATATTAGATTCCAAGATTGTGCGTAATAAGCTATTCTACTTGGTGGATTGGAAGGGGTACGGTCCTCAAGACAGAACATGGGAACCAATAGAAAATGGTCATGCTCCTAGGTTACTAAAAATCTTTCACCGTAATCACCCGTCCAAACCAGGGGGGGGAAGTTTCAGTTTAGGAGAGGTTTTAGGGGGGAATACTGTAATGACTACTGGGTTTCCCCTAAAAAGAGTTTCCAAGGTTTCCTGTGTAGTTGCTTACAATTCCTGGTCAAGGGGTACGTAGGCATGTTGGCTATGCTTAAAAGAACGCTTCCTCATCAACCAACATGGCCGCCTGGTAGTATTCCTTAGATTGGGCAATGCAGTCTAGTTTCTGTCACTCCTGGAGTATTTAAGCCCCTCCCCTTTATTTTGCAGTGCTTTGCGTCTTTTCTGCTGTTACAGGACGCTTACCACGACTGCACTCTTGTGAAGATTTTCCCCTCTGTATTTTTTCACTAAAACTGTTCTAATTAGTGAATTCCGTTCTGTAATTATTGTTCCCTCTATAGTTCCAAGGTATTCTGCTGTTCTTTGTTCCCTCGCCCTTTCGGAACACCAGGTGCTTGAGGTTGGACTCTTTAGTGAGAGAGAACTTCATGGGATGTTCTCTCACCAGCTGATATGGACCGCAAGTATCATTTGTTTCACAAGATTTACATGGCGGTCTGTTAATACCATTGCTTGTGTGTGTCGCCAAGTGAGGCTTGCCGCAGTATCCTGAGTTTTGGGCGTCACTTGAAGAGAATTGGGCATTGTTGATTTTTGTTCGGTTTGTTGCCGCTTCCGATACTCGGAACGCTGTGCGCGTGTTTCCAGTCAGCTTTTCTGGAATGAAGCGCGCGCTCTGTAATAAACCATAGTGTTTGGTGGTGCGGCTCTGCGCTTCATGCAGTATTAGTTTGCACGCATGTTTCCTGTCAGTGGTTTTCGAGTTAGAAGTGTGCGCACCTCAAAATAAATCATGTTATGCGCTATTGCGGCTCAGCATTTCATTCCGTGCTAATTTTTGAAAACATGTAGTTTCGTTTTCCCTCTAATACCCAAGTTGACAAGTTATGTGTTTTTTTGTCTCTTATTGGTGAGTTAGGAAGTGGATTTCCAATTCTCTTCAGGAAGTTGTACCATCCTTTGAATACACTGGTACACTTTAGTTTTCCCATTAGTCCAATTAGATGCTGGTTGTTTCCTTAAGGTATTGCACTCACCGATTTAACTAGCATTTTCCATGTTGTGTTTGTCCAGAGTTACAACCCGTTCTGGTTAGGGAAGTTCTTTGGACATTTCTGACTCCTCATTTAAGGGCCACTCCTTGTTTGTCCAGTAGGTAGGGACTCTCCATTCACCTCAGCTAATTCCCCTTCTTCAGAACATGGACCCCTGCGCAGAAAGCCGGATGGAGAGCCACCCATCTCACAAGATAAAGTAATTCAGTAAAATTGTTGTACTAGGGGTTATGGGAAACTGCAGTTAATTTCCACTTGCATTAGGACTCATACTAATAGCCCATGTTGTGTTTATTTTTTATTTCCTGTGGTATAGAAAAAGAGTCCAGTAGAGAGTGAGCAATAGATAACAGCGCACCCTGAGAATTGTGGTCCAGTAGAGAGTGAGCAACAGATAACAGCGCACCCTGAGAAGTGTGGTAGTGACGTTCACGTGGTGTCCCCGTGGAGTCTAAGGGAAGCGTTACAGAACGCAAAGCCGTACTGAAAAAATACTCCGCCTGGACATCATGGGAACTCCTGAGGTAGACCAGTTAACTCAACTTCTGGGAGAACTAAGGGCTGAAGTCCATGCAGCCCGGACCGAAACCATTGCTCTTAGAAGGGAACTAGGAATCAATAGGGAACGAACAGAAGAATTGGCTCCCCAATTGTTACAGAATCAGGCAGGACAGGTGCCCCTTCCCCAAGGTAATGCCCACGATTCCTCCTCTATATCGCCCCCAGTTCCAGTTCAAGTGGTGATCCCGGGAAATATTCCCTTGGCTCCTCCAGAACGTTTCACAGGGGACCCAAAACGGTTTGCAGTGTTTCTAAATCAGTGTAGACTACATTTTTTGTGCAGACCTGGAGTGTTTCCCACCGATCAATCAAAGGTTGCTTTCGTGTTGTCATATTTGGGCAGATATGCAGCTGATTGGTCCATTCCCCTGGTTAATAGGGTTGATCCCATGTTACAGAACTTTGCAGAATTCCAACGAGAGCTTGAGAAACTGTTTGCTCGTCATTCACAAGGCCAGGCATTGGATAATGAGTTACTGTAACTAAAGCAGGGCAATCAGGAGTTGCTTGCATATGTAGCCACTTTTAATAGGTTAGTGGCAGAAACTAATTGGCCTACAGAAAAGCGAGTAACGTTGTTTTATCGTGGTCTGCGCAATGAGCTGAAAGATGTTCTGGCTCAAGTTGTGAATCCGCCGGAAGGTATCACAGAATTCATAGATCTGACCATCCAGTTGGATCATCGTCTTCAGGATAGGAGAACGGATCAAGCTTGTCAGGACAATCAACCCTTTGTAGTCCGTTCAAGGGAACCAGTGTTGAAATCAGGATTAGATGTTCATCATGAACCCAGGCAGTTGGACGGAATTCGAGGCCCTATATCCCAAGCAGAGAGAGAGAAGAGACGAAAACTGCAGTTGTGTTTGTATTGTGGCTAGATTGGTCACTTTTTAAAAGATTGTCCAGTAAAACCTTCACGGAAGCCTTTAGGAGGAATTAATCTGGATAAAAAAGAACAGATGGCGGAAAACTCCAGTGCCCGACAAGTCTAGAGGTCTGCTTGTTGAGCATGGAAAAGGTTGCAGCGACCTCACACTTCATGTTTCCTATAGTCCTTTTTGTCAAAAGACTCCCACTGAAAGTCATGCACTAATTACATACATTCACTGTGGGGCCATTGGCAACTATATGGATCAACATCTGGCTAGTAAATTGGGATTCTCTTTGAGGAATAAGTTAGAAGCTGAAAATGTTTCCAGGGTGGATGGCACTCCTTTGGTGTCAGGTCCCGTAACCCAGTGCACTAACCCCCTTACTATGCTTTGCCAGGAAGGACACAGGGAGAGGATCTCGTTTGACCTTATTCGAGCTCCACAATTCCAGATCATCTTGGGAATACCCTGGTTGGAAAAGCATAACCCGTTGATCGATTGGTGTTCCCGGACCCTAACTTTTACCTCCAAATGCCAGAGTATGTGTTTTTCTGCAGAAGGTTCGGGAAATGTCAGGCAGCCTGAGATAACTAGCAACACGACCTTAGGTCTCATAGGTTCGTTACCAGGATAGTATGAAAGATTCCAGGATATTTTTCAAGAAGAAAAACAGGCAGAGATATGGCCCCCACACAGACCATATGACTGTCAAATCTATCTCATCCCAGGGGCTCAGCTTCCTTGCAGCAGAATTTATGCCCTCACTGAAAAAGAAAATGTCCATCTGAAGTCTTATCTGGATCAGTACCTGGCTAATGGGTTTATCAGACCGTCCAAGTCACCGGTGGCATCTCCTCTTTTTTGTTTGTGACCAAGAAAGAAGGCGATTTGAGGACCTGCATAGATTACAGAGCCCTGAATGAAATCACTGTGAAGAACCGCTATCCCCCTCATTTCGACCTTGCTGGATCAGGTGAAGCAGGCACGAGTATTCACCAAGCTTGATCTTAGAGGTGCCTATCATCTCATTCCCATTAAGAAAGGTGAGGAGTGGAAAACCGCTTTTCGAACGCGATTCGGGCTCTTTGAATACTAAGTCATGCCCTTTGGGCTTTGTAATGCTCCAGCAGCCTTTCAGTCCTTTATGAACGATATCTTTAGAGAATTACTGGACATCTGTGTGGTGGTCTATGTGGATGACATTCTAATTTTCTCTGCAAACCTATCGGATCATGTAAAGCATGTGACGTCTGTGCTTCAAAGGCTCAAAGAAAATTCTCTGTATTTTAAGTTGGAGAAGTGTCATTTTCATGTGCCTGAAATTGAATTCTTGGGGTTCATTCTATCTGCAAGTGGAATCAAGATGGATAACAGAAAAGTTGATGCCATTCTTTCTTGGCCCGCTCCAACTTCCGTCAAAGGAATCCAGAGTTTTCTTGGATTTGCAAATTTCTATAGGCGATTTGTTTCTGATTTCTCTCGCTTAGTTCATCCTATCACTTCATTACTCTGAAAAAACAGGAAATTTGATTGGCCTAATGAAGCTGATGAGGCATTCAAGAAACTAAAGGAGCGATTTACTGCTGCACCTGTTCTCCAACATCCGAGACCCGACCTTCCATTTGTGGTTGAGACTGATGCCTCAAATGTAGCAATGGGAGCTGTGTTGTCTCAGCGTGATCCTGACACCCAGGAATTGCACCGAGTAGCCTTTTGGTCAAAGAAATTCTCTGCTGCAGAATTGAACTATACTATTACAGATAAGGAGTTGTTGGCTATAATTTGTGCCTTGAAAGAATGGAGGCATCACTTGCTTCACCGACCATCGGAACCTGCAATACTTACGCTCAGCGAAAGCTCAATCTTCAAGACAGTTAAGCTGGGCCCTCTTTCTCGCTGAATATGACTTCATCATTACTTTCAGACCAGGAGTGCGAAACGGAAAGTCTGATGCCTTATCTCGTATTGGTAATGGGGAAGAAGCTTATGTGCCTGTGAATCCTGTGGAAATAATTTCTGGAGAAAAGATCTTCGGAGTAATGAACACAACAGACTCTACCTTTGAAGAGCTAAGAAATGAGATTCGAACCAACCTCACACAGGATGAGTTGATGAAATGGGAATCTAGAGGAGAAGGTTTTACAGTACAGGATGGCCTACCCTTTTATCAGGAACGCTTGTACTTGCCCACGCCCAAACTACAAGAGAAAGTGGTTGCTAATTATCATGATGCTCTGTTGGAAGGTCATCCCGGAATCAAGAAGACCATGGAGAAGGTTAAGAGGTCATATTGGTGGCCAACTTGGAGAAAGGATATTATACAACATTTGAAAACATGTGCTAATTGCGCTCAAAATAAAAATCAAAAAAAGAAACCTGCTGGCTTGCTTCTGCCTTTGAATGTTCCACCAGCCCCCTGCCACACCATTTCAATGGACTTCATCACAGATTTGCCCAATTGTGAAAGGTTTGAAACAATCTTGGTGGTGGTGGACTTGTTCTCCAAGATGGCACATTTTATCGCATTGGAAGGATTGCCGTCAGCTTCAGTGTTGGTAAAAACCTTTTTGGTGAATATAGTGAAGATGCATGGTTTTCCTACAGTGATAATTTCAGATCGAGGAAGCCAATTTGTCTCTATGTTTTGGAGGAAATGTTGTGATTTAGCAAAAATTGATGTACGCTTGTCCACCAGTCATCATCCCCAGGCTGACGGCCAAACCGAGCGAACCAATCAAACTTTAGAACAGTACCTCAGATATATGCTGCACCAACTTGAAGACACCTGGCTAAATGTTTTATGGATAACAGAATATGCATATAATAATTCTGTACATGCCTTCACTGGGTTAAGTCCTTTTTACACCTTGCATGGTCGGCATCCGCGTACTTCAGCTTACGATCCACCCGAACCACTGGAGATGCCAGCAGTAAAATCTCTGCATGAAAAAATCACAACTGCCATAGCTCAAGCTCGAGAACAATTGTCTGTAGCTAAAGAATCCCAGAAGAAATGTGCTGATATCAAAAGATGTGAAGCTCCAGAGTATAAGGTGGGGGATTTGGTTTGGTTAGCCTCTCGAAATCTGGCCTTGAAAGGGTCTCGAAAATTCCTTCCACACTTTCTGGGGCCCTTTGCCATTGAAAAAATCATCAATCCAGTGGCCATGAAGCTAACTCTTCCAAAAACCATGAAAATCCATTCGGTATTTCACGTATCCCTTTTAAAACCTGTTTATCAAAACACGCAAATCCCCGAGGCCGCAGCCCCTGTGGTTGTGGAAAATGATCAGCTTGAATATGAAGTCAAGGCCATATTAGATTCCAAGATTGTGCGTAATAAGCTATTCTACTTGGTGGATTGGAAGGGGTACGGTCCTCAAGACAGAACATGGGAACCAATAGAAAATGTTCATGCCCCTAGGTTACTAAAAATCTTTCACCGCAATCACCCGTCCAAACCAGGGGCGGGAAGTTTCAGTTTAGGAGAGGTTTTAGGGGGGAATACTGTAATGACTACTGGGTTTCCCCTAAAAAGAGTTTCCAAGGTTTCCTGTGCAGTTGCTTACAATTCCTGGTCAAGGGGTACGTAGGCATGTGGGCTATGCTTAAAAGAACGCTTCTTCATCAACCAACATGGCCGCCTGGTAGTATTCCTTAGATTGGGCAATGCAGTCTAGTTTCTGTCACTCCTGGAGTATTTAAGCCCCTCCCCTTTATTTTGCAGTGCTTCGCGTCTTTTCTGCTGTTACAGGACGCTTACCACGACTGCACTCTTGTGAAGATTTTCCCCTCTGTATTTTTTCACTAAAACTGTTCTAATTAGTGAATTCCGTTCTGTAATTATTGTTCCCTCTATAGTTCCAAGGTATTCTGCTGTTCTTTGTTCCCTCGCCCTTTCGGAACACCAGTTGCTTGAGGTTGAACTCTTTAGTGAGAGAGAACTTCATGGGACGTTCTCTCACCAGCTGCTACGGTGTTTAAAAGATTTACATGGCGGTCTGTTAATACCATTGCTTGTGTGTGTCGCCAAGTGAGGCTTGCCGCAGTATCCCGAGTTTTGGGAATATTCGGCATTGTTGATTTTTGTTCAGTTTGTTGCCGCTTCCAATCCTGTGCGCGTGTTTCCAGTCAGCTTTTCTGGAATGAAGCGCACGCTCTGTAATAAACCATAGTGTTTGGTGGTGCGGCTCTGCGCTTCATGCAGTATTAGTTTGCACGCATGTTTCCTGTCAGTGGTTTTCGAGTTAGAAGTGTGCGCACCTCAAAATAAACCATTGTATGCGCTATTGCGGCTCAGCATTTCATTCCGTGCTAGTTTTTGAAAACACGTAGTTTCGTTTTCCCTCTAATACCCAAGTTGACAAGTTATGTGTTTTTTTAGTCTCTTATTGGTGAGTTAGGAAGTGGATTTCCAATTCTCTTCAGGAAGTTGTACCATCCTTTGAATACACTGGTACACTTTAGTTTTACCATTAGTCCAATTAGAAGCTGGGTGTTTCCTTAAGGTATTGCACTCACCAATTTAACTAGCATTTTCCATGTTGTATTTGTCCAGAGTTACAACCCGTTCTGGTTAGGGAAGTTCTTTGGACATTTCTGACTCCTCATTTAAGGGCCACTCCTTGTTTTCCAGTAGGTAGGGCCTCTCCATTTACCTCGGCTAATTCCAGTTCATCAGAACATGTACCCCTGCGCAGAAAGCAGGATGGAGAGCACCCATCTCACAAGATAAGGTAATTGAGTAATATTGTTGTACTAGGGGTTATGGAAATCTGCAGTTAATTTCCACTTGCATTAGGACTCATTCTAATAGCCCCTTTTGTGTTTATTATTTATTTCCTGTGGTCTAGAAAAAGAGTCCAGTAGAGAGTGAGCAATAGATAACAGCGCACCCTGAGAAGTGTGGTCCAGTAGAGAGTGAGCAATGGATAACAGCGCACCCTGAGAAGTGTGGTAGTGACGTTCACATGGTGTCCCCGTGGAGTCTAAGGTAAGCGTTACACTGTTCGAAAGTAGGCAATGAGGGAGTGTTACAAACATAAAAGTAAAAAGGGTAGAAGGGTAGTCCTGTGCAATGGTGTGCATGTGCCATCCAGGTCTTTTAATGAGGCATGTCCTGGAAAGGGGACTGCAGAGACCGTGATCGTCAAGAAGGTCCATGGATTATGGTCCTTATTGCATGCCAGAGAAAAGAATATGGGACAGAAAATTGTTATTGTCCTTTTATTTTTTTGTCTAGTATAAAATTGTCCATTATGTTCATTAGCATAGTACAAAATGCTAATAGAAATGTTGGAGAATTGTATGGAGTCTAACTACTTTACAGAAAACTGTAAAGTAGGTGGAGTATATGAGATCATTTTATTTAGTTCTATTTTGTAATTGTGAAAAGAGGTTCCTAAAGGAACCTTTTCTTTGGTGTTTTTTGATTTTGTATTATTGTTTTTATATTTTTGCAGGAGATGCCAGGAAATAAGGTAGGGGGGGAAATGAGGGAAGCGGCACCGACCACAGATATGGAGGGGCGGGGGACAGGGGAAGATGTTGGATGTGCATTAAATCCAGGGTTGGGGGCAGTGTTTCTCATGCTCCCTGATTACAGCCTCAAAAGTGGCACAGTGGTGTGTTGCAGTATATACAGAGTACTGTTGTCTTGGAAAGATGTGGATCAACAGCCTCTTTGATGGCTTGTAAGGTAGCTGGTGGGATCTTGTGCCCCACAGTTGTAGTCTGTGTGGTGATAGTATTGGTTTTGGAAGATGAGGTAGCAGAAGACAACCTACTACTTCTTGAGAAAGGAACAGCCTTTCTCAGATCATCCCAGTGATTGGATTTGGTGTGGTGTTGCATGGATGAGGTCCCGTAGGAGTACTGTCCAGGTTGCCCGCGAATGAGTACAATATTTCACTCAGTGCATTTTACCGTGGTAGCCTTAGCCTTCAGTACACCCCTAATGGTGGTAAAGTACCGCCACACCCATGATTCCTTCTGGGTGCTGGAGGTAGGCATTTCTTCTATTTCTATTCCTGGTCCTTTTGATTGTTTTCTGCATGATTGCAACTTTGTTCCATTGTCCAGGCCCTATAGCTGGCGGTGGTTGTCTGAGTGGTGGTGGATCCTGAGGAGGAGGAAGGGCTATGGCTGATGCCATTTTTGAAGTTAACTAGCAGTTGTGCTAATAGTCTTCCAAGCATGTGTTCTATCCTGGATTGCAGATGGAAACCCAGTAAGAATAGGTCTAGGAGCTGTGCAAGGGTAGATTTTCTCCTTAAAGCTTCCTAGATTGGCTGAAAATGCAGTTATGAACTGTTTGTGAAAAAAGTTGTAGAAAGTTGTTAGAAGTGTTTAGAATGTGACTAGGAGGTGGGGAATGGCACCGTTTTTGCTTGAAACTTTCTAGATTTGATGAAAATGATGATATATTGCAGTGATTATGATATTATGATATTAGGAAGCTGTAGCAATTTAAGGTGCGCTGGTAAAAACCTGTGAAATTCAGTGAAAAAACTTTGTTAAAGCGCTGTTATGGTTAAGTTGCACTAATCAAAACGTATGAAATTCAGTGAAAAAACATTGTTAAAGGGACGTTATGGTTACAAGTAAAACCGAAAACCCCAAGTAATTCACCAGTTAGGGTAAGCTAAGCAACCATAACTCGCACCACCACCGTGCACTGCTAACACTAACACCCAGGACATTAAAGATGGCATCACAAATGGCATTGATGACATCATTGATGACATCGAATATGAATACATTTTAATAAAAAGTCCATACAAGGGGTTGTATTTACAATGTTGGTAGCAAGATGTCAGGGGTGATTGGAAGACCTCTCATGAACTACTTCATGTATTAAAAACTTTACTCATCTAAACAAAATATTATATTGGACTGTTGTTGTTAATACAGGGACCCAGCAATACATACTTATAGGCAATGGGTGCAGCATGCACCACAAAAGTAAAGCATTTTTAATCTGGTAATATTGCCAGTAAAATAATAAATGCAAACCTATCAGAATGTTGACTAACATTAAACTTGAAATTAATAACTAGCAGTACAAGACTCACTACACACTTGTGTAAGTACAAACAATACATATACAAAGCCACAATGCATACATTTCTGAGGCACATACAGGGAAACTCCGGTAAGGCGGAAACAAACAACATCACCAGAAAATAACAATAACATTAGAGTTGATCATCAAGTACACAAATGAATTGTGTGTTTGCAGCCTGGTTATTGGCCCATGTATGTGCACCATAAACTGAGATCAAACTGTAAGGAAAGCACTTTAAGAACATATGAGAAGGTTAATATCTAGATACACAACACCTGTTCAATTATTGAAATTCTCACTGTCAGTGAACAAAAGCAACTAGTCTAGATGCGTCAGTGAACAAAAATAAGTGGCCCAGATGTGTGATGTCATGAATTACATTTGTGATGTCATCGTTGATGTCCTGGGTAGCAGTGCACAGTGGTGGTGCGATTTGTGGTTGCTTAGCTAACCATAACTGGTGAATCTGTGGGGGTTTTCGGTTTTACTTGTAACCATAACGTCCCTTTAACACAGCTTTTTCACTGAATTTCATTGGTTTTTATTAGTGCAACTTAACCATAACATCCCTTTAACAAAGTTTTTTCACTGAATTTCAGAGGTTTTTATCAGTGCAAATTAACCATAACGTCCCTTTAACCAGGTTTTTTCACTGAATATATATATATATATATATGTATAGATATATATATATATATATATATAAACAAAGAAGGTGGATTGGAAAACCAATCCGAGTCACATCAGCACTCCGGCTGTATTCACGACGGAAAACTGAATATCTCCAAAAAATCCACCGGCGGTGTACCAGGCAGTTAAAGTGTCCTTTATTAGTTAAAATGCATGGACAAGGAAGACAGCAGCAGTCTTTGATGCAAAGGAAGAACGACGCGTTTCATCCTACTCGGGCTTCGTCTGGTATGTGACAGAGAGAGAGGACTGTGATATTATAGAAAAAGGTGTATAAGTCCATCTTTGATGTTTAACACTTAGGTAAAATGACAGTTGTTAGTCAAGAAAGCGGCCATATTGGAACTATATGACCTCTCATTTCAATGCACTTGTTAAAAACACATTGTTTTAAATACACTCTGGTAATTCCTCTCGCACTCGTCCCAAATACCAATTAGCCCAAGTGGGTTAAAGGTGGACAATTTGCACGGAATTACTAATTTAATATAATATAATTTGCATCCTTATTTTCGCCATTACCAACATAATTGAAGGAAGCAATTCTTCATCATTTTCCAATTCACTAGGCATGTTTCAACAGCCCAAGTGGGCCGACACAATGGGCCTCATTACGAGTCTGGTGTTAACCGAGGCGGTAAAACCGCCTGGTTAACGCCGGACTCGTATTACCATTCCGCCTCCGTGATTCCCGGAATTACCGGGGCATCACAACCCCGGCTTTCCGGGAATCACGGAGGCGGAATGGTGTAAATCCCCATTCCCATTGAGTCCTATGGGACTCAATGGGAATCGGGATCATGGAAACACCGGCAGCATCTTGTAATGCTGCCGGTGTTTCCTCGTCCGCCTGCAGGCGGGCGGTGTTAAACCCGCCAGGTCAGACCTGGCGGGAACATCACCTCCCGCCTGCAGGGGTCGGGATCAGGCGGTCCGGAAACAACGGTGGCGGCGGGTTTACCGCCACCGTTATTTCCGGACCGCAAGGGTCGTCATGAGGCCCAATGTCTTAGCCTGATCTGAAATTCGCTATCAAAGGTTTACAAAATACATATTATAAACATCAGTGCCAAAGTTACAGATATTTCATGAGTAATAAAGTGCTATGTGCTATGTAAACATCAGAGGACTATTGACTACCAAAGTGTTGTGTGCTATCAATAAGGTGCTTATTATAAAGTGCAAGTTATAAAACCACATGTAGTTTATGCATTGACCAAAAGGCTATATGTAACCCTTGCGGGTGCCTCCATGGTATATTCTATCATACACAAATCAAATCAATTCAAAATAGATATATTAGAAAGGACATGAATATCTATAATATATGTTGTAGATATTCATAATAAAACACGTAAGTTGATCTAGTACAACAAAAAAGGCAGTATGTTACCCTTGCGGGCGCCTATATGTTGTGACTTGAGGCTGTATTTAACCCTTGCGGGTGTCTCCATGGTACGTTCTAGCATACACAAATCAAATCAACTCAACATGAATATACTACGAAGGACATAGTAATCCATAAAATATGTTGTGAAGGTTCATAATAAAGCACATAGGTTGGTCTAGTTCAACAGTAAAGGCAGTGTCTTACCCTAGCGGGCGCCTACATATTATACCTCAACCAGCCTATGTATTAGATGGTCTAATACTTCCATGAGATTCACAACTTGATGATAATACACTTTACGTATTGATAAAAGCAACACACAATTTCTACAAATATAAAACATACTCTCATTTCAAAAAATGTGTACTAAATTAGTGATTAGAAAATATTTGTGATACACACAATGAAGAATAAAAATTAATAAATAAATGCAGAAAGAACCGCAAATAGATGCATAAACGTCCAAATCAAACATGATTTGCTAGATACCTAAGTTCATTATATGAGCACACAAAATATGCAAAAGAGCACAAAATTCAGAGAATTCGGACACTCACAGATGTACCTATGTTGTCATATAAATACAACCATACATATATATGCACATGTTATGTTGACTTGTACCATACACTGGTACCGCCCAGGGGCAGTCCCCAGTCCCTCCACTTGCCAGCACCTAGTATCCAGCTCAATCCTTCCTCCTGTTTATGTCCCATCCCCTTATTTTTAATTTTTAGTTTATTAATGAACAGTGAGAACTTCAAACAGAAACGATGTACAAGAGAAAAACAACAGTGACTGCTGCGATCCATTTACAAGCAGCTTTGTGCTACTTTGGACTCCAGTCTTTGAAGGTCGAATTCAAACCAGGTTTTCATGATACCCAGAAAAAACAAATAGCTGAATACAATAAATCTCCTTTGGAATCATTTACATATTGGTTATCCGGAAAATCTGGTGTGATTGGGCATTTGAGGGGGAGTTCAACACTCCCACAAGAGGCTAATCGAGCATCACACCATAGAAGCACGTAAATATGTGTGTGATCATTCCGTTCATGGATGCATTCGGAGTCAAAGCTCAATTTGCAAATATCGTCATTGCAGCACACCGCGCCCTTGACAACATGGATTCCGCTGTTCCCGTTGTCTGTTGCGATTAGTGTCACATTTAAAGGATTCATACAAATGAGCTAAACTGGCGTCAAGTTCCTGCAGTGTTCGGCTAATTAGATCAACCTACATTATGCGGGACGCGCTGTGCCTTTCCACATTGTGGCACACTGGCGTGCCTGAATATGGTGCATGCGAATCGGGACTGGAGGATACGTTATGCAAGGCTCATTAGTGATACTAATGGTACTCAATGCTGTGCTTCTCTTACTCCTGCAAAGCCTTCATCACTCCCACTCATCCTTGCAGCATATTGTAGCATATGGCACTGTGAAACAGGAAGTCCCGATCAGCATCAATGCTGAGTAGCAGCCAGGCCCTCTGTTCTGACTAGGCCTTGATATGCATGGGTATGAGCTCAACGCAGGAAGGATTTGGCTTATTGTTCGACACCGAAAGGCGATTTCATTCTGTGTTGGAGTACAATACACGAATAGGGATTTTCCCTTCATACAATCTTTAGTTGTTTCAGATGGAATTCCCATCAGTTTTGATGCTGGAGACTGGGGGTGTTTTGTAGCCTACACAATGGTAACCAGTGAAATAACCTCATTACTCTAACACTGTGGTAAAAACTGTCACTCCAAAAAGTTCATTTATAAAAGTTGTGAGGCAGCAGTGTGTCAAGGTCGGTGGTGGGGAATAGAGTGAAGACGTTCCAGCCCCCTTCCTGACCAAGGACAACGTGCATGAATTGGCTGAGCAGCGAGGGGCTCTCACCAAATGCTTGCCATCATCGACCCCCCCAAAGACTGCAACAGAAAGTATATGTACCAAGATAACAGGGATCTGACCTCTGCATCGTGGCATTGCTCTTTCCATCAGTTTGTTTGCTCCATAACACTGTATTACGCCTGCGTTGCTTCCTTTCACGGCACTCACTGTTTCTCAGTCTTCTCTTCCTCCCCCTTGCCTGCTCCTTCTCTCCTCTCCCCCCTAGCCTCACCATATTTAATGCACTTGCACTATCAGAAACGTTGTCAGGCCTGGTATGATAGCCGTTGCCTGTTCCTCTTCCCTCACTCTTGCCCCCACTGGCAAATAAATGCTGGAATTACCAGCACCGGTGATATCGGCAATCACCTCCATGAAGTCCTATGGGACTCCATCGGATGGACATTTACCGGCATTTCCGCTACTTGAAATATGCAGGCAATTACAGCATTCCAAGTGGCAGAAACGGTGTTACCATTTTGGTGGCGACGCCCCCAAAACAGTAATGAGGCCCATGTCTTTCAAATAAAAGAAGAGCAGGTACTCCGGGCTGCCGAGTATCTGCCCATTTAAAAGTAAATGGTGAACAGGTCAATTGGATAACTTCTAGTTGCTCCAAGGACGCCCCCTCCTAAACCCGATACCTTTGCCCCTCTCACTGATTGGTGGATGGGAATTGTTGGGGCAGCTGTTGGACAGCCCTGAATTTCAAAGGCTTTTAAAAAGGAGCTGATTACAACTCTGGACACCTGTGACGTGACTCAGTGACAACCCTTAAGAAAATAAAATCTATGAAGTCATGGCCCTGCATCCTGCACCTCCTCCCCCATCATTATATGGAGGAGGTGATCATTCCATCCCCAACTTGGGATGGGATAGTACGGGCTGGTAAAAATCCTCCCCACCCGCCCCCTTTGTCTCCACATTTGGTTCCCAATCTTTAGAATACAGTCTCTGAGTGGAAAGAAGGGAGGGACTGTGCATTTTATTAGGAAATCAATCAGAAAGGCTGTACATGGGGGCGCAGGGGGCGGGGGGGCTCGAGCAGACAGAGGGAGTGTTGGAGTGAGAGAGAACAGGGGGCAACTTTTGAAATCAATCAGAGGTAGGGTTGCAATAAGAAATATGAAGTGTCAGGACTTTAATATCAAAGCTTACTTTATTTTATTTTATTGTTTTTTATAACACGCCTAATACCTTACCAGAGTTCAATTTCTATGCACTCTATTGCTCTGTGTGGTCTTGCTTCCAAGACCAGCGTGTTGCCCTTGTGCTAGCTGTCCTCCGTTCACGCTTCGCAATCCCAGTCCCTTTTGGGACTTTTGGGACCAAACCAACAAAGGTTCCACATTTCATGCCCATTATCTTGTAGTGTTCAGTTGTAATTTATACGGGAACTCTTGCAAAATGCTCTTACCACTGTTAGACCGCTTCAGTGTATGGGGTGCAGTCTGGTGGCAGTGGAGGAGCAGTGACTAGGAGGGGGGCGTGAGCAAGGTGCATTCATTTCAGGGATTCGCTGGGAGCCTAAGCAGAAAGGAGCATGTTCAGGGCTCTTCCGAACTCACGGGGACCATTCTCCTGGTTCCAGGTGGAAATGGGGGGGCACAGGGGGGCGCCGTGTCAACTTCACAGGGCAACCTTAGACACCTGATTGTGTTTGCAACTAGACCAAGGTCATAGAGTTGGTGCAATCTCAGCTATTCTTTCCATTTAAATTACAGGATCAGATAATTCGTTTTGACCTTGCCACCCGTTGAGCGCAGTCACAATAATGGATTTGACATGTCCTGGATTAAATAACGAGGCTAATCGTGCATCACACCATGGAAGCACGTAAATCGTTAATATGTGTGCTATCGTTCATTTCATGGATGCCTTCGGAGTCAAAGCTCGATTTGCAATTATCGTCATAGCCGCACGCCGCGCCCTTGACAACATGGATGCCGCTGTTCCCGTTGTCTGCTGTGATTAGTGTCACATTTAAAGGATTCATACAAATGAGCTAAGCTGGCGTCCAGCTCCTCCATGTCGCGCCCTTGATACGCAGGAACTAAAAGTAGCTCCTGAGTATGGGTCCTCACCTTGTCACTAAGAGCAACTTTTGAAGAACAAGAAGGTGCTCCTATATGAGATATAACAAAAGATTTAACTTCAACATACCATTCAAGCAACACCACCTTTTAGTGCATTCTAGAGTTCTATTTCTTTTGGAAATTCACAGAAAGACAATTGGTCTTTTGGTCAACTCCAACTGGTCTACCCTTCAAACTGGCCCATACCTGCCTTTTCCTAAGAGCGGTTGCAAATTGGTTGACCCCTGGTGGATGACATTTGCAACTGCTCCCCCTCCCCAAATTCCAATCCCTCCACCTCCCCCTAACACAGTGGTCTTCAGAATGGGGCTGCCCACCTAGGAGGCCCTGAAAGATACGGGGGGGGGTGGGGCAAAGCTCTTTAAAATAGGATTACAGGCATAGGCGTCCCTAGAGGGGGGCACAGGGAGGGAATTGACCCCCTATTGGTTATCCCTCCCTAATTGGCTATTTGCCACCCTTCAATTGGTGGCAAAACACTCTTTCCATGCGCCTTAAAGGTGCTCCTTCGCTCAGCCGTCATTTGTGCGTTTGCAGGACCCATTTGCCTAACCTGTGTTTTTTCTTCTGGCCTGAATGGGAAACCACAGGAATGTCGCTGGGGTGGGGGCCATTACTGTTAAAAGCAGGCTACCTTCATGCTAGGCACACTTTTGTTTTCCAAATGTGCATCTTACACTTCTCTAGAAAAAAACAGAAAAGATGCTTCCAAACTGAAACATGCTCTTAAACTTACATTCACTAGTTTTCTTTAAAATGTGTTTAATTTTTGTCGGACTACCACACAAATGCCCTGTGATTTTTGTGCCCCTTTGGCTTTTATCACAGGATATATTTCTAAAGCTGTTATATGCTTGTCAACCTGCTAAATCACAAATAAATGGTTTTGTGCTGACAGCAGTTATTAGGAAATTGAACTCTGGGTTCATGGGTGCCAGCTTTTGATTTTCACTATGGGGGCAGAAATGTCCTGAATATAAGCAAACTACCATCCCAACCCATCCTCTGGCAGAACACCTTATATTTGTTAATATTAAATCTGCTAAAACTGGAAACGTTGAAGACCAAATCAAAGCTCTATCTGGCATTTATTGATATGCGGCAGGCCTTCGACTCAATAAATCGAGTCAAGTTATGGGATAAGCTAGCTAAGTGGAACTGTCCTCTCGCACTATTAAATCCAGTGATAGCCCTGCATTCGAACACTACAATGCGCGTACACATGAATGCTCTAGGGGAGCTATCAAACAAAATACCCACAAATAGAGGCGTGAAACAGGGCTGCCCCTTGGCGGCTCTATTGTTTAAACTATATATCTCAGATATCGCAACTGGTCTCAAAGAAGCGGCATGTTTTCCGCCAAAGGTGAACGGGCAACATCTAAGTTGGGCGATTTATGCTGACGATATTGTGTTAGTGGACCGCACACAAATTGGCCTACAAAGGCTCCTGGTTAAATTTGAAGAATACTGTGATGTCAACGAGTTAACAATAAATGAAAAAAAAACAAAGATTCTGATTGTCGGCAAGGTAGAAACCAATAAAGATCGATTATTTAAGTGGACAATTGCCCAGGAGAATATCGAAATAGTGTCATCGATACGTTATTTAGGAATTCTCTTTAATAATTCTATAAGAGAATGCGATTGGTGGTGTGACCTAAGAAATCGTATGGATGGCTTTGGAGCTCAGGGAGCTCGCATACATGCTGACTATGGAAAATTCTCATTAACTCCAGTGTTGACGTTTTTTAAACAGAAAGTTGTACCAGCAATTACTTTTGGGTCAGAAGCTGGGTGGAACCTGAATGCGCATTGTTGGGACATTCTTGAGGGAAAGTTTTGGAGACGTGTACTAAGGCTTCCCACATATGTCTCAATTAAAGCCATCAGACATGAACTTGGCCTGGATTCCTTGTATACAACGGTTTTATGGAAGTCAATTACATCGGCAAGGAAAATGCATCTGAAGGATCCAGCACCGGCTTACAGAATTCTGTCAGCAACCACGCAACGACAGTATGGAGGTTTATTAAAATGTTGGGTCGTGAAAATTAAAACCATTGTCGACTCTGCAAACATCAAGTGGGATTTGGTGATGGCGACACCACAACTAGCTCAAAAAAAACTACGTCAATGGAGTTGGATACAGAATGTAGCTGACCGTGGGAAGATGAAGACCTCACTAGCTCTAGGAACCGCGGAAAATAGCTTGGATAAGTTACCTAAATATCTAAAGCAATTTCCATCTAGATACCACCGGAATAAATTCCTAAGACTACGTCTAAATGTCTATCATACCAAGGAAGTGCTTTGGACAAGACATGACGTAAACACAATAGATAACATCTGTAGATTTTGCAAAACATCTGATGAAACGTTGAAACACTTAATCACGGAATGTGAAGCACTAGTAAGTGCACGCTCAATAATGTTAGGAAAATATGCGCCTCTCAATGGAAACGCGGAAGAATGGTGGTTTAGAATGTTAACCAGTAATAATGTTCAGCTAACTTGTGCGGTGATAAATTTTCTAGAAAAAACTTTACCGAGCAATGAATCGTTGTGAAAAGGTCATGGCGAAAAGAATGGTTCCAGAGAAATCTGGGGTGCAATCCTGAGATCTATTAAAGAGGACATTATTGTATCGCTGCATCTAATTGGCTTGGTTGTGTTGTGTAATAAAAAAGTTGATAATAAAACAACTACAATATTACAATAAAAAAAATTTTTTAAAAAAAGAACACCTTTTATGCACTTGTCTTTTTAAAGGGAATTGCAAAAAGTCATACGATTTAAATCACTTTAAAATATAGAACATCTTTGCAACAGTCACTCAACCTGCTGTGCTACCCTGGTAGTCTTCTACTATAGGACATGTCTATGGATCCCTTAATGTGTTCAGAATCGCTACATTAACAACAGTGCAGTTAATGTACATGACTTTAAAGTCAACAGTATTTCATCTCCAGCTACACTGACCCTGTGCATAGATTCATTGGCGGTGTACCAGTGGAGGCTTCGCCATAAGGGGGCGGGCACCGACCCATGGGCACCCTCAACCATTATGGAGGAGTTAAGGAGCCAGCCCAGTGTACACACTGTGCACTCCCTTAGCTGTTTTTTGCTGCTGAGGGTGCACTCCTTGGCTGACCCGAACTGTTAAAGGAAAACGCAGTTTCTGTTTGACAGTTCTGTTCCATAGCCTTGCATACCCAATGATCCATGCAAAGCCAGGGGCATTTTGCTTCGCCAACATTGCATGGCCCATTGGGGATGCTAGCTGAGGAACTGCATGTTTGTATGTGCGATGGGAATCGCTATTGTGCCTCCTTGCACATACAAACAGAGCGGGCTACTTCGACATCAGTGCTCCAACTCTTGCGCGCATGTGCACGAACCAGGAAGCTCTCTTTGCCTCCTGCTTCCCACTCATGCTACGTGGAAGCTGGAGTGCTGGGAGGGAACATCAGAACTGGGGCAGAAGGTAAGTTAATTTAAATATGTGTATGTATGTGTGTATGCTTGTGTTGTGTGTAACGTGTGAATGTATGATGATGGGTGTGCGTGTGAATGGGTGACTGCATACTGCGTGTGAAGGTTGTGTGAAAGTGTGTGTACATGTGTTTGTACTGGGACATAGAGCTTATTTTGGCAGGTGGGGATTGTGCATCAAACAAAATCAGCTTCCGGTGCAAGGAACTGCAGAGGCCCAGGGGGACAGGAATGGTATTTATTTTTACAGGGGATCTATGATAGATGCCTAGTAATAAATATCATGCCTACTCGTTGGGCTTACCAGCAGCTTGCATGCACACGTAATGACATTGTGTGTGAGTGAGGCGCTGGGAGACCCAAAGGGCAGGCATGGCATTTTGTACTGGGCATCTATGATAAAGCAAGCATGATAAGTGTTATTATGTAGCTAGACTGGCATTTTGATGCAACCAGTCTAGCCATTTCTCACTGTGGCATGCCTTTTTGTATTGGGCATCTTTGATAAAGCAAGCATGATAAGCGTTATCATGTGGCTTGATTGGCATTTTGGTCCAGTCAGTCTAGCTATTTCTTATTGTGGCTGATATTTTGTATTGGGCATCTTTGATAAAGCAAGCATGATATGTTTTATTATATAGCTAGAATGGCATTTTAGTTCAGCCAGTTTGGACATATTTTCATATTGTGCCAGGGCATTTTTAATGGTAAAGCCAACTGGACTATGCTCTTGCATGGGGATATAGCCATATTTTGGCAGAACAAGCATGGACATGATTTCTTATAGTATCATTACTGGCATTATGCAAAAAGCAAACATGAATATGTGCTTAAATGCGAATACTAGCATATATTCGTGCAGTCAGCATGGAAATGTATGGGCGCAGCCGCGTGACTTTTTTTTATGCTGACATGTATTGTGGGCAAAAGCAATGTGAAAAGGCAAAAGCGTAGCTCCATCGCTACGCTCTGTCACACTGGCATATTTGGAGGAAATAGTTACGCCCCTCCAATTAAAAAAATCACCAGCCGCCACTAGGGTGTACAGCCAGAAACTGAAAACTGGGAACATCTCTACGGTGGCAAAGTGAGATTCCTGCAACCATTGCTAAAGAACCAATGGAATAGTTGCCTCCTTTCCCCCTGTACTTTCCACCTTTATGTAACTGGCCTTGACTATCATTTGAAACTGAGGTATGAGGGCTATCTCTTCTGTTAAACTATTTTTGACTATCTATTATTTAAAGCTGAGCCGGAACTGATATCTCTTCTACCAAATACCACCTCGAACTACACATTATTTGAAGCAGTGCTGGAAGTAATGCTTGCTTGAAGTAACCGAATGCAGTCTCTTGCTGACTGCAGGGGTATTTTTGCAACTGTTGAACACAAGTTAACTTTTTAGGATGTATATTGACTTGATGCAAAACTTTTATTGCATTAAACCTACTCTGAACATGCATAATGACACATTTTTTAACCTGATTGGTAAAAAACAGGTATTCTTAAACCAGTTTGGCCTGTTAACCCTTAGTTGGTGTACCACCACGCTGCCCCACCATGTGGTATTTTTGCCACCCAGTCTGCCACCCTAATACTGATTTCTATTGAAGCCACTGATTACATTGACTGTTTTTTAGTAGAAAATATAAGCATTTTGTAGAGGAGAACATTTGCATGTCACTGATAGACATGGCCCCATCACCTCTGTCATATTGGAAGAATAACAGGAAGACACTGTGCATGACAACAGGTATCATCCCAATACCGTAGTGAGTGTTGCACTCAGACAACCGTTTCGAATGTGGCCTCGTACTGTGATGGTAGCAGGAAATTGGCAGGCACCATAAGAGCTTAACGAATATCTGAAAGGTGTAAAGTAATGTCATAAGAAGAAGATACAATGACACACAGAAACAATATAAGAATCCTTAAGAATGCAGATGTAACTGAAGAAACAAGAGTAAACATTCGTACAAGTAAGAAGAAAACATATATACAAAGAAGATAATTAACAAGATGGGTAGTGAATGCATGTACTGTAGGGAAATGTATTCTGAATTTCAAGAGTAGCTCCACATTTCAACATCAACATTTTAGCAAAGGTCTAAATTTTAACTAGGGCCAAGGGTGTGAGACTCAGGTGTGTGACTCATGTGTGAGATTCAGGCTGAATCTAATAGATGTCAATAATGGGAATGCACAGAACACATGCTAGAAAAATAAAGGAACATGGTGTTATCACTTTGCACCACAATACCACTGTTGTGGGCTAAGTTGCACTGAAATAAAACGGACATACTAATTTACCTTATCCTTTTAACATATAACAGATTCCCATACTAACAATTAGTGCAAACCAGTCCATGCAGGTTGATGGAAAAGCATTGCAGTTTGGAAATTAAATAAACTAAATGTGCAGGCTTAAAGCTGCACTGTGTCTGAATGGGGATGTGAAAAATCAGAAGTGTGGAATGTGAAATCTGTTCTTCTAAAGACATTTCATTGTTTAAGCAACTTTCAGATCAGGAAAACAGCACTGAGATGTAGCTATTGTTTCCATTTCTAAGCGATCGGGATGATCATGGTCAGAGCATTCTTGGATTGGCTGATTGACAAAAAGGGAGGTGGTTTTGAATGACACTAGGGTCTCAAACAAAGGCTTAAACAGGTTTGCAAAAGGGCTGGGCTTTTTCTCTCACTCACTGGCTGGGGAGCTGGCATAGAGACTGCAGTCCCAGGTGCTCTTTTCCTCTGGCTGACTTCGGGAGAAGCATGTGGCAGAGAGACTCTGTGGGTCTCATTTCAAGCAAAGAGGGAGATGGATGGGGGAATTGGCAGTTCAGGACCCATTTGAAGAAGTTATCCTTGGTGAGTTCAGTTAATATGAGGAGCAAGCTAATGTGTGAATGATTGATATTAGATAGTGTAGAGTGGGTAAATCATTTCATTTTTAGGTGCTGCACAGTGACATTTTAAACGGGTATAATTGTGTTCATGTTTCTCCATTAATGCAAAAAAACTCAGATGTGACAAGAGCCCATGCTCTGCCAAGTTTTGTTGCGAAGTTCAAGGCCAATGTTGGCAGAACTCTGGGCATTATCGCAAATAGAATGTTTTGAAACCCATTGCAGGAATGGCTTAGTTTATGTTTGAAATACAATGTGGATGTTGTGCAGTGTATGTGTCATTCTGTGTAATTTGCATATTTCTAACTTCTGATAAAGAATAACAATTTGAAAAAGGTGAATTTTCCTCAGTGTACTGATTCTGTGCTCAGCTTTATTGTGTTAGCATACAGAGAGATGCAGAACATGTGGTAAAATATAAAAGCAAAGTTAGTTACTGTAAATTGTGTTACTCTGAGAGGCTCTGAATGAATGTTCATGTTTCATTTACTTGGTAAATGTATTCGCAGATGCAAGCCAAAAGGGCGTAATGTGGTATTATAAAGAAGATACCATGAAGGGGATAAGTTAATTGTTTAGAGAGTACTAAGTCCAGTATTTGCTTACCGTTAGTGATCCCGGTATTAGTACAATTATCAGGCAGTACTCTAAAGCTAGGTGCGCCGCAAAAATACCACTATACCACAGAAATACCACTATACCACGAAAATACACCCAACCAAGAATAAAGCCAAAGAATATCTCTTATAATACGGAAAAACACAAGGAAGATGAGTGATATAGAAGCTTGAGCAGTCGAAAACAACACAGGTGAAGTGGTCATGTTGAAAAGATGGACACCGGCTCTCAATGATAGTAAGCAAATAGTTTGAAGGCGAGAGACCAGAGCTGCAGAGCTGACAGAGGCTGAAAATACAAATTCATGCATGAACAAAGAATAGCTGCTGGCCAGAGATCAAGGATGTCACAGTGAGAAGCTACTGAAGGGTATAAGGGGAGATCATGAGGATAAGCAAAATAGGCAGGACCTATTTTTCTTAGATTAAGTGAAGGAGCAAACATTTATGAGTGCCAAGTATTGACAATAAAAGATGCAGAAAAGCCTATGTGAGACGGAACAACCAAGTCTCCAGAGGCCAAAGAGGGTAATGACACCTGAGATAATGTAATCAAATAGCACTAAATAAGAGACAAAATCATGGCCTTCTCACACATGATTCAGAACTAAAAAACAAGGCCTATTTATTAAGCTGCAGACAGAGATAATGGTGTACCTACACGCCCTTAAAGTCCCAGAGAAGAGAACATCCAGCAAGGTCAACTACAAAGAAGAGGCCTTGGCTGAAGGCATGGCTGCTGAGAGATAGTATACTAATTGGGAAAGTAGTCAGTATTCTGACGTTGTTCTCTGCACCTGAGTTTCGTTTTGCTGACATGCTGCTGGTGAGCCGGGAGTCCAAGGCTGGAAGAGGATGCCAACCTATCATGACGGCCTACGCAGCGATTAGCATACAATGTTGCATGAGCCAATCCATGACTGTTATACTGTTATAATCTGTATTATACATACTTTTTGAGACTTGCCTACCAGAGAGGAGCAGCCAATAAAGTATCCAACACTTATAGACTCTATAAGCAGATATGTTCCCCTAACTAATCCCTAAACACAGGTAGCATGACGGCACAGCTGATGCATATTGAGGTATAACACCTTTGTGTAACCAATCTCCATTGTGAGAGTGTGTACTACGAACCGGTGTTCACCAGATTGCCCTGCTTTATTGAACTGATTATAAAGTAGTACTTTGCCATATTTGTTGAGTCTGTCTGGTCATTTGGGTCCACAACTGTTTATTATGGTAATCCCATTCTGCACATAGACATGCCCAGAAAGTGCTTCTGCACAATTTCATAGAAAATATAAGCATTTATGGCTTGTGGGAGTCACAGAAACAATAATTTTATTCAAGGAGGACAGGTATAAAAAAGTGTGAAGGCCACTTCCCTACCACATGAAAATGTTTCAATTGAAACTCTTTGATTTGACACAACAGACCTTGGTACATGCAACACCCCAAAAAACTGATCACCGTTAACTCTCATTCACCTCAATGCTGCAACACAATTCAATTCTAATCTGATTTGTTTTGATTTCATATCTAAGCTTCCACTGGTGCAGCTGCTACCACCCCCTTATCATTAGCAGAGGTCGTTTTTGGTGCGGGTGGGGGGTAAATAGGACATGAGTGTGATGCAGGGGGCGCACTGGGTACCAGGGGGATGTGAAGGGGCAGCAGCCCCTCTGTCACCCCCCCCCCCCCCTCAGCTCTGCCACTGCCCCTTATACCTGTAATCAAAGTGTCTGCTTTAAAGAGCACTTCTGTGTAAACTCTCAAAGTAGCTACGACATGCAAGCATTATGTCATGTTGGGAGGTTTTTGTATTGCTCCATTACTTGCATATTGGTCTTACCACACCAGGACTTGTTGGGAAAGTGCCAAGCCATGCCCCTGCCCAGATTAACAAGAACCTGGTCTGTAGGTGGAAAGATGACGGGGGGAGGTGATGATTGCACAAAGTATTAACTGCTGTATTCCTGGTGCCTCAGAATCTTTGGACATATACAGGATTGTTCAACGTTCTTTAAAGTTTAAATCCATCTTCTTTACTAAGCAATATTCTAACACAGGGCATTGCAACCTTTCCAGAAATTTTGGACCACAATCATGTGATTGCCCCTCATTGACTATGCTGGCTGGGGTGATGGGAGTTGAAGTTCAAAACATCTGGATAGCCAAATGTTGTAGACACTGCTTTAAGAACTGGCTTATTGTCCACAACGCAAGACAACTATATTTAATATTTTTGTACAGAAAACATCTTTTCTTCAAAACAAACCAATGGAATGTACAGTGTTTTTTTTATAGCTTGCAAAATAAAGATTGGTGTTAGGATATTTCTAATTGGGTTAAGCTCTTTCTTATTAAGAACACTAATTTGGGGGCATAAATGATGCAGAAGATTGATTCACAGTCTGGTGATGTGAACCAACGGGTCACAGTTACCTATAATCCCTCTTTACCTTCCTGAAAAAAGTATGAATGTCCATGAATAGTTGCTCACAGCCACAAACCAGGGACAGGCTTGCAACCCGACTCTCCTCAATATCTCTGTACCTTCAGATACTGTGTATAGCTGTATCCTGCAATGCCAGCTGATAAAGTCAATGGGTATAACCAGCACTTACATTATTTGGAGTCTTTGTCTCCTACTGGACCCACTATGTGAGACCGACCTTCTTTACATCTGGGAGGATAGCTCACCAACTATACAGCAGTCTATGACATGGGCCTACCCTCTACGTCTCAAGTTCAAATTCTGATAGAGCCAACTAAGCCCTTCATTCTTTTGAGATTGTTAAATTGAGTATCCAATAATTGGATTTTTGTTTTGTGTTCAAACTTTCCGCAAGGTAAAAAAAAAACATTATAAATATACAAAACAAAACAAAAAAACATGAAACCTATATACTATCAATCTAAAATACATGAATTCAATATATTAATTCAATTAGTGAACATAAGTTGATTCTCATTATTGAGCATGAACAAGATCATTAGACATCTTGCAAGTGCAAGAATCAACGCAATCTACCTACTCTCCATGATGCGTTGCCAAAAACAGTCTGATTTTATAAAACTCACATAGTATACAAATTATTTGAAAAACATTTACTCTTAACAGAAACGTTGTGTCACAACTAATTAACACATTTTTAGAGTCTCTGGGTTACGTGGAATTAAACAAAGCTGACAACTTCTACAATCCTCGCTAAGTTTCTCGATAGAGTACCCATGTTTCAAGGATTCTAAGGAGATTAAATCGAAAAAGTATTTAAATGTATCAATATTTCTTGTATGGGAACCTAAAATGATATTTAGGCAGGAAATTATATGATCTCAGAATTTCTGCATACTCTGAATACGATTTATAGTTTACAATATGGGTACGCTGATTGCACCAGTTGTATAACTTCGTTTTATTGTTCACCGTCTGGGGATTTTGCACCAAGAATTGATGATTACGGTCTATTTCTAATAATACCACCTCACAGCCTGCAATAAAGCTGTTCAAAGGTTCAGACTGACCTTTCAACAAGGCCCAATGATTGTATAAGGAATTATTGGGTAGATCTAAACATTATTTCCAATGTATTCCAAAGTATGATAGATCGCCAAGAAGGAATGCCCAGCTCATGTCATATCAAGATTTGATGGATGGAATGTGGAAGTCCTAGAATTCTCTTTCAAAACCAACCCTCCATAGTGAGTAGATAAGTTGTTGCTGGTAATATTTTTCCTTGTCGAAGTCAATTAAAGAATTCTCTGTCTCCTACTGGACCCACCATGTGAGACTGGCATTCTTCGCACCTAGGAGGATATCTTACCCGCTCTGCATCTGCCTTTGATGTGAGGCTAGCCTGTAAGTCTGAAGTTCAAATTCTGACAGGGCCAACTCAACCCATCATGCTTTCGAGATTGATACATTGAGTACCATTAAATTGGATAATAATAACAGCTATTAGCAGATGGAAGTGATTAGTGACCTCTTATCAGCCAATCGGCATGCAATAACTGCTGGTATTGCCTGCATTGCAGACATTCGGAGTTCTGTAGCAGCCATAGAAACAACAGAAAACAAATTCTCTTCATTCAGGAAATAGCAATGCAATTCCTCAGCGAGATCTCTTTTAACAAGGCACTCCAATCTAATTTAACACAACAAAGTGGAAGCTAAAATATGAAAAAAATGCATTCACCTTTGTAAAGGAAAAACACTTTAACATTGCACCTAAAGTAAACTCATGCTAAAACTGTTACAGTTCAGCCAAGTTTACAATTAAAAGACTTACTACTTAAAGAATGCCTAGTTATTTAAATATTTAAATATTAAACGGGCATCGAATTTGCTAATATATTTTGTACAGTTTACACGTTATGAAACATGTTTTACTTCAACACCACAACTCTTAAACCTGAATTGCGATTATCACTTCTGCTAACAGCCTTATAAACCTTTGCAGGGATCATTGTTGCTTGAGATAATTACCCTTTCTCAACATATGGCCAGCCCTCCCTCGAACTATAAGATTATATTGTCATAGTGTTTAGAAGCGTAAGGACACCTGCAGAAAGTGTTATGTCAAAGCTTGATATTATTTTTGTTATTATTGGCTCACACTGCCAGGATCCCATTTGGCATGCCCGCAGGGGTTAGCCTTATTGGCAATCCCATTCAAGGTGTATAAAGTTCCCTCGAACCACATTTTGGAAACAATGCTATCATGCATTATTAATCTTTGGAAACTTTGAAGCACTTGGGGACTGTTTCTGTATCCCTACAGTCCCCCTACCAGCCCTTGACACCTGATGTCCGCACTTACCCATGCACGTGTCACTTGCTGGACCTTACTTACTTATTGTTATCATCTTGTACTGCACTGTCCCTGCCCACTTCCCACGCACTTGCGTGATCTGAATGACACCTGGCCTAGTAGGATTGTTGTTTGTCCTCCCTTTGTTCCCCTTCCTTGCCTCGTTGCGCCTTGGAGCGCTTGTGCATACGCCCGTTATAAATGCCATATATTTTATATATATTATATATATATTGTCCAAAGATAGCCGGTGAGTTTGTGGCGCATTTGTAGCGCTCCTGCTGCCCCTCCGGGCCATCTTTTACAACCTTTGCAAGGCCCCCAGGCCTCCGTGTCCCCCGCTTGGCTCCCCGTTCCCACCCTGCACCCTTTTCCTGATTCCGCTCCCTCCTGACTCCTGACCCGCCCATCCCACTCTAATTGGTCTGTAGGACCGTGTGTGTTGGCCTAACGGCCTTGTAGCAGCAGTGCCCTTCTCTTTGTCCAAAGATAGCCGGTGAGTTTGTGGCGCATTTGTAGCGCTCCTGCTGCCCCTCTGGGCCATCTTTTAAAATCTTTGCAAGGCCCCCAGGCCACCTGTCCCCTGCTTGGCTCCCCGTTCCCACCCTGCACCCTCTTCTTGATTCCACTCCCTCCCGCCTCCCGACCCGCCCATCCCGCTCTGATTGGTCCATAGGACCGTGTGTGTTGGCCTAATGGCTTTGTAGCAGCAGTGCGCTTACTTTGTCCAAAGATAGAGGTGACTTTGTGGCGCATTTGTAGAGCTCCTGCTGCCCCTCCCGGCCATCTTTTAAAACCTTTGCAAGGCCCCCAGCCCCCCCTGCCCCCGCTTGGCTCCCTGTTCCCACCCCGCACCCTCTTCCTGAGTCCGCTCCCTCCCACCTCCCGACCCACCCATCCCGCTCTGATTGGTCCGTAGGACAGTGTGTGTTGGCCTAACGGCCTCCTCGCAACAGTGCGCTTCTCTCTGTCCAAAGATAGCAGGTGAGTTTGTGGCACATTAGTAGCTCTCCTGCTGCCATTCCGGGCCATCTTTTAAAACCTTTGCAAGGCCCCCACGCCCCCCTGTCTCCCGCTTGGCTAACCCGTTCCCACCCTGCACCCTCTTCCTGATTCCGCTCCCTCCCGCCTCCCGACCTGCCCATCCTGTTCTGATTGGTCCGTAGGACCGTGTGTGTTGTCCTAACGGCCTCGTAGCAGCAGTGCGCTTCTCTTTGTCCAAAGATAGCCGGTGAGTTTGTGGCGCATTTGTAGCGCTCCTGCTGCCCCTCCGGGCCATCTTTTAAAACCTTTGCAAGGCCGCCAGGCCCCCCTGTCCCCTGCTTGGTCCCCGTTCCCACCCCGCACCCTCTTCCTGATTCTGCTCCCTCCCACCTCCCAACCTGCCCATCCCGCTCTGATTGGTCCATAGAACCGTGTGTGTTGGCCTAACGGCTTCGTAGCAGCAGTGTGCTTCTCTTTGTCCAAAGATAACCGGTGAGTTTGTGGCGCATTTGTAGCGCTCCTGCTGCCACTCCGGGCCATCTTTTAAAAACGTTGCAAGGCCCTCAGCCCCCCCTATCCCCCGCTTGGCTCCCCGTTCCCACCCCGCACCCTCTTCCTGATTCCCCTCCCTCCCGTCTACCGACCTGCCCATCCCGCTCTGATTAGTCCAGCCGAGAGGATTCCCCTCCATTACCAGCTCTCCTAGGGCAGCCCTCTGCCCGGCAGTCCATCGACGAAGGACCTGAGGCAAAGGACGACTCCTTCAGAGACGACTCCAGATCGTATCTGCAGGTATCCGCAGGAGAAGCAAGAAGCCGGCAATAAGTAAGTGTGGCAAGGGCAGGGTCAGAAGCAATTACTTCTCACCATACTACCCTACCACTCAACCTACAAACTAAAGCATTGTAAAATCTTCATATTGTGGTAGAATTACATTTGAAGTGTGCATTTACAAACATGTCTGTGATATAGTTGCATTCATAAAGCATGAAACTAACCGTTGACACTAGAAGTGTGCTTAATAGCCTCCCTGTGCAAAGTTAGATTTAGAAGTTTGCAAAGTAGCGTTTGTTTTATTTGTTTTGTTTTATTTGTATTTATATAGCGCACAACAGCCCGAGGACATTGTGGCACTTGTTACAGTACAAAGCTTAGTTACTTAGTTACATGGTCATTAGCAATATATATACAGGTTGCAATATAGCTACATAGTTATTAGCAGTATATACACAGGTTACAATATAGTTATATTACATTTGTGTTATATTACAATATACATGGCAGAAGTGGAGGAGGCAGTCCTCCACTTGCTAGTTGAGGAGAGTGGCCTTGAGGTTGTTGCGGAAGACAGAGATGGAAGTTCCAGCTCTAAGGGTGGCAGGGAGGGAGTTCCAGAGTTTTGGTGCAATATAGGAGAAGCCTAGACCTCCCGCTGTGGCTCTCTTTATGCGTGGTATGTGTAGCTGGTTGGTGTACTGAGCTCTGGTGGGGCGAGTGGATGTGGTCTTTGATATTGCTTCAAATAGGTATGCTGGAGCGGTTTTGTTGATGCACCTGTTAGTGATAGCGTCCCCTAGTTCACCTTGGAAATTTGCATAATAGCCTCTCCATCCATAGTTGATCCTAGAAGTGTGCCCAATAGCTTCTATGTGAAAGCTGAATTTAGAAGAGTGCCCAAAAGCTTCTATGTGAAAAGTTGAATTTAGAAGTGCGCCCAATAGCCCCTCTGTGAAAGTTGAATTTAAGAAGTACGCCCAATAGCTTCTATGTGAAAGTTGAATTTAGAAGTGCGCCCAATAGCTTCTATGTGAAAGTTGAATTTAGAAGTGCGCCCAATAGCCTCTCTGTGAAAGTTGAATTTAGAAGTGCGCCCAATATCCTCTCTGTGAAAGTTGAATTTAGAAGTGCACCCAATAGCTTCTCTGTGAAAGTTGAATTCAGAAGTGTGCCCAATAGCTTCTATGTGAAAGTTGAATTTAGAAGTGTGCCCAAAATCTTCTATGTGAAAGTTGAATTTAGAAGTGCGCCCAATAGCCTCTCTGTGAAAGTTGAATTTGGAAGTGTGCCCAATAGCTTCTATGTGAAAGTTGAATCTAGAAGTGTGCCCAATATCCTCTGTGAAAAGTTGAATTTAGAAGTGGGCCCAATAGCCTCTCTGTGAAAGTTGAATTTAGAAGTGCGCCCAATAGCCTCTCTGTGAAAGTTGAATTTAAGTAGTGCGGCCAATAGCTTCTATGTGAAAGTTGAATTTAGAAGTGTGCCCAATAGCCTCTCTGTGAAAGTTGAATTTAGAAGTGTGCCCAATATCCTCTCTGTGAAAGTTGAATTCAGAAGTGTGCCCAATAGCTTCTATGTGAAAGTTGATTTTAGAAGTGTGCCCAATAGCTTCTATGTGACAGTTGAATTTAGAAGTGCGCCCAGTAGCCTCTCTCTGAAAGTTGAATTTAGAAGTGTGCCCAATAGTTGTATGTGAAGATTGAATCTAGAAGTGTGCCCAATATCCTCTCTGTGAAAAGTTGAATTTAGAAATGTGCCCAATATCCTCTGTGAAAAGTTGAATTTAGAAGTGCGCCCAATAGCCTCTATGTGAAAGTTGAATTTAGAAGTGTGCCCAATAGCTTCTATGTGAAAGTTGAATTTAGAAGTGTGCCCAATATCCTCTCTGTGAAAAGTTGAATTTAGAAATGTGCCCAATATCCTCTCTTTGAAAATTTGAATTTAGAAGTGTGCCCAATATCCTCTGTGAAAAGTTAAATTTAGAAGTGTACCCAATATCCTCTCTGTGAAAAGTTGAATTTAGAAGTGTGCCCAATATCCTCTCTGTGAAAAGTTGAATTTAGAAGTGCGCCCAATAGCCTCTCGGTGAAAGTTGAATTTAGAAATGTGCCCAATAGCTTTTATATGAAAGTTGAATTTAGAAGTGTGCCCTATGGGCTCTCCATGAAAGTTGAATTTAGGAGTGTGCCCAATAGCCTCTCTGTGAAAGTTGAATTTAGAAGTGTGCCCAACATCCCTTCTTTGTAAATTGGAAATAGAAGTGCACCTAATATCCTTCCTGTGCAAACCTGCACCTAATATCCTTCCTGTGCAATCCTGAACCTAAAGTGTACCCAATATCCCCCCCGTGCAAAGCTGAACTTAGAACTGTGCAAAGTTTAACTCAGAAGTTTGTCTAATTGCCTGCCCTGGTTGAATCTAGAACTGTACCTAATAGCCTCTCTGTGCAAGACTTGAATTTAGAATTGTGCCTAATAGTCTCTCTGTGTAAAGTTGAATTTAGAACCGTGCCTAATAGCGGGCCTGGTTGAACTGACTAGTCTCCCTAATAACCTCTCTGTGGAAAGTTGATTTTAGAATTATGCCTAATACCCTCTCTGTATAAAGTTGAATTGAGAAGTGTGCCTAATAGCGTGCCCTAGTTGAACTGACTAGTGTCCCTAACAGTCTGTCTGCGCATAGTTCAATTTAGAAGTGTACCTAATAGCGTGCCCTGGTGAAGTTAGAAGTGTGCCTAATACCTCTCTGTGCAAGACTTGAATTAAGAAGTGTGCCTAAACATCCCCTCTGTCAAAGTTGAATCTAGAAGTGTGCCCAATATCCTGTGCCCCGGTGAAGTTAGAAGTGTGCCTAATAGCCTCTCTGTGTAAGACTTGAATTCAGAAGTGCGCCTAAACATCCCCTCTGTGCAAAGCTGAATTTAGAAGTGCCCCTAATATCCTCTCTGTGTAAAGCTGAATTTAGAACTGTGCCTAATTTCCTCTCTGTGTAAAGTTGAATTTAGAAGTGTGCCTAATAGCCTCTCTGTGCAAGACTTGAATCTAAGGTGTGCCTAAATATCCCCTCTGTGCAAAGTTGAATTGAGAAGTGTAGCTAATAGCGTTCCGTAATCGAACTGACTTGTGTCCCTAATAGTCTCCCTGTTCAAAGTTGAAATGAGAAATGTGCCTAATAGCGTGCCCTGGTTGAATTTAGAAGGGCGCCCAATAGTCCACCCTGGTTGAATTTGGAACAGTGTCCAATTTCCACTCTGTGTAAAGTTGAAATTAAAAGTGTACCTTATAGCCTCACTGTGCAAAACTTGAAGTTAGAAGCGTGCCTAAATATCCCTTCTGTGCAAAGTCTAACTTAGAAGTATGCTTAATATCATCTCTGTGTAATGTAGAATTTAGAAGTGTGCCTAATAGTCTAATATCCCCTCTGTACAAAATTGAATTTAGAAGTAGGCCTAATATCATCTCTGTGTACAGTTGAATTTAGAAGTGTACCTAATAGTCTAATATCATCTCTGTGTAAAGTTGAATCTAGAAGTGTGCCTAAAAGCATCTCTGTGCAAAACTTGAATTTAGAAGTGTGCTTAAATATCCCCTCTGCCCAAAGTTGAATTTAGAAGTGTCCCTAAATATCCTCTCTGTGCAAAGCTAAATTTAGAAGTGGACCTAATAGCACACCTTGCCCGAATTTAGAAGTGTGCCTAATAAGGTGCCCTAGTTGAATTCAGAAGTATCCCTAATATCCTCTCTGTGTACATTGAACTTGGAAGTATGCCTAATATCCTCTCTGTGTACATAATATACCTATCTGTGCAATAGTGTGCCCAGTAGTGTTGAGTTATTAGCTGAATATAGAAGCATACCTAATATCCTATCTGCACAAAACCCAAATTTAGAAGTGGGCCTAATAGTGCCCCTTGCTTGAATCTAGAAGTGTGCCTAATAGCGTGCCTCCATTGAATTTAGAACTACAATTAGAAAGCCCTCCTAAACTGCACTTAAAAGTCCACCTAAAACCATACCTGTGGTGTTGCTACATTCAATTTCTCCCTAATAGCTTACCTGTATTCCAGCTTACTAGAAGAAAGCCTACCCAACAGCGTAACTGTGCTGTAGTTGCAACTAAATAGGCCACCTAATCAGCATATCCTAAGGTCTAGCTACACTTCAAAACGGCCTAATAGCGGCAGCCTAGTACAACTAGTACACGAAAACCTAGAATAAGTGCATAATATCACCCGGCTTAGTGGAACCCTAAAACCAAGACTAATATCACCCAGTCATATAGCCGAACGTATAAAGTCCAATGAAGTGTAAGTTGCACTTGAGACTACACCTAATAGCTCGTACTAATCATGAGTGCACCCACTCCACCAGGGTTTGCCGGAAACGACCCCCGTGGACCGCCTCCACTCTCCGGTCTGCCTTGCCTCCCGTCCCCCCTTCCCAAATCATCCCACCCTCCTTCACATCCCCTACCCTTCCCCTTTCCCAACACCAAGCCAGAGGGGCACGATGGCGAGCCAACCACCCTAAGACCACTGCTCCCCTGAACTCCACAACCGACCAGCCTACGTTGATCATGCCCGCTCCCCTCACTATCATACCGGGCACACCCCGCCCTGCAATCATCCACCCCCTGCCTTTCCCACAAACCCCCACCATCTTCCCCCCCGACCACACCCATTCCCCTCCCTAAAAACTGCATGCCTAGCCCTAGCAAGAAGCGAAGCCTCATCCCTCTCCCCATCTGACCCACCTACCCTCTTTCACACACCAATCGCAACTAAGACACTAAAGAGGAATTGTACCTGGTCCCCCACAATTTCTCAGCACTCTTCGCCTCCCCTGTCTCGACCCACCACCGCTTTCCCCCAATCACCACCTTCCCCCCTCGCTTCACCCTTCCTGAAACCCCTCTCCCTCGATTTCACACCAACTGCAACTGAAACTCCTAACCTCCCACACCCCACCTTCAAATCCACCGGGCCAAACCCAATCATCCTAACACACGCATCCACCCACTCCCACCCGAAACCCGCCAACTTTTCTGCTTGCCCACTTTTCCCATTGATCATCAACCACCCTAACCCTCTCCCTCTTCAGTTTCCACTCTCTCCCCCCCACCTCCTTCTGCTCCAGCTCCAACATCAACCTCACCTACCGAAGTGAACTGCATCCTATTTCATGCCCGATCCATAGCAAAAAACAGACACTGCATCTTTGACCTCCTCGCCTCTGACAAACCAGACCTGGTTTTCATCACCGAAACTTGGTTCTCTGACGACTTCGCCCCAATCGCCAATGAAGCCTTCCCCCCTGACTACTCCCTCATCCCACTGAACCGTCCCTCTAGAGGTGAGGGAATAGCATTCGTCTTCAAGTCTCACTTCCACGCCCCAATCATCGACAACCAACCTTCCATCCCTTCCTGCGAATCACTCCTCGTTAAACTATCCCTCTCCCCGTCGTTCTCACACAGCTTCATAATAATCTACAGACCCCCTGGTTACGATAGACAATTCTCAAATAACCTCTGCGACTATATTGCCACCCTTCAACTAAACCATCCCAACCTCACCCTTCTTGGAGACTTCAACATATGGCTCGACATCCCCACCAACCCTATGACACACTCTCTGGTTGACGGTCTAGACACAATTAACCTCCAACCCCACATAAACGGCCCGACTCACTATAAAGGACACACTCTTGATGCCATCTTTAGCTCCCACACCCGGATACATCTAACCCCCCCCACCCCTATCATGTGGTCCGATCACTTCATTGTTTCTTTTGCCATTCGCTCACCCGACCCCCTTCCCGTACTCGAATCTGAACCTCCGAATCTACGCAAATGCTGGAAAAAAGTAATAATCGTTCCTGACCTAGCCGACGCACTCCTTCAGTCTCCACCACCTAACTGCCAACTCAATAAACAACTAACCCCCGATGCCTTTGACTCATGGCTCAACACCTCACTAATGCGGCTCACAACCTCTTGCAAACCATCAGCCCGCCGTGGCCTGTTCCCTAAATGGTTCACACCTGAGTTGAAGACCACTAAACAACTATATAAATACCTAGAAGGCAAATGGCAGAAAGACAAAACCCAGGAGAGCCGAGCCACCTTGGCCCGACACCTTCATCAGTACAAGGCCGAAATCCGGAAAGCAAAAAAAGCCCACTACAACTCCCGAATCCTAAACTGCAAAAACCCCAGCAAAGAACTTCACAAAATCATCTCCGAATTCACCAAACCGGCATGAACTACGACCGTCCTGACCCCCTCACAATCACTGTGCGACTCACTCTCTCCAATTTTAGGCCACGGCTCTCGAAAGAACAAATGCTCTAACCACCAACCTGGCTCTCTTACATCCACCAGGCAACCCTTCCCCCCATACCGGCCAACCTACCACCTGCGACCACTAGGCAACCAACGTTCGAATCCTTTAGTCCAATATCACCAGATCAATTTCTCAAACTTCTATCTGCCTGCAAACCATCCGGCTCTCCGCTAGACCCTTGCCTGGCCACAACCCTCAAAGAAATGTTCGCTTCCACCTGCGCAGGAGAACATGCAAGATCCATCATAAATGCCTCCCTTTCCTCGGGTATCTTTCCCGACGCATTCAAAATGGTTTATGTCAAACCTCTAATAAAAAAACCTTCTCTCGACCCTCTCGAGCCCAAAAACTACCACCCCATCTCAAACACCAGGTTCCTTGCCAAACTCATTGACCGAACCGCCTACTCCCAACTAAATGCCTTTGTCGAAGCCAACAATCTCCTAGACCCCGCACAATCAGCTATCAGAGCCCGTCATGGAACTGAAACCACCCTAACCTCAATCTGGGATGACCTTAAAGTGATGGCAGACTCCGCAGGATGCGCCGCATTAATCCTTCTTGACCTATCTGCTGCCTTCGACACAATCAATCACTCAATCCTCCTTGACCACCTCCACTGCCTAGGAATTTGTGGAACTGCTCTTAAATGGATAGCTTCATTCCTCAAAGACAGGTACCAAATAACGATATTCTCCACCTATTCCTCCCAAGCCCGACCAGTCGACACCGGAGTCCCACAAGGAGCATGCCTATCTGCCCTTCTGTTCAATCTCTACTTGATCACCCTCCCACCAATAATTCGTTCACACAACATCCTGTGTTACAGCTACACTGATGACACTCAACTAATTCTAAAACTCCTGAACTCAAAACCCAACTGCCGACCTGACATCGCCTCCTGACTCCTTGACATAGAGCTCTGGATGACCCAAAGCCACCTCTTGTTAAACCCCTCCAAAACTGAAATCATGGTATGTGGCTATCCACCCTGGGCACCCCACCGACCCCCTCTAACTCAGTGAAAAACCTTGGATGCACCCTTGACTCTGACCTAACACTCTCGCGCCAAATCAACAACGTCTCAAAGTCCTGCCACTATCACCTTAAAACCCTCAGGCGCATCTTTCCATATCTCTCCTTTACCAACAAACTCTCTGCGGTCCAATCAATTGTTATATCAAGACTGGACTACGCAAACCCCCTCTACCTCGGAGTCCATGCTTACCAACTGAATAAACTTCAAAGGGCACAAAACGCCGCAGCCAAACTGCTACTTGCGCTCAGCCCGAGAGACCACATCTCCCCAGCCCTTAAGACTCTGCACTGGCTTCCAGTGGCCCGAAGGGTGACTTTCAAAACCTTATGCATCTCCCATCGAGCATTGCATAAAACCGGACCTCAATATCTTCAAGACAAGCTAAAACCCTATCACCCTCCACGTACTCTAAGATCAAGCTCAGCCGGCCTCCTAGTCATACCTAAGACAAACTCAGTCAGGTTAGGCGGATCATCATTCTCAGCCTTGGCCCCCACACTGTGGAACGCACTCCCACCCCACATCCGCCTAACTGAAGATCTAATGTCTTTTCGCAAACTACTGAAAACCGGGCTCTTCCCCTAAAATCAACCCATACGCAAACTAACCCAAAAAGAATAACAGCATCTCAATGACACCAATCCAACAAACTGCTAGATCCAACAAACTGCTAGATGCGAGAAATCGACATCTAATAACCGATAATATAAACAAAAAGGACAAACAGGATAGAACGAGTAAAGTAGATCAAAGCAGTGAAGTGGATAATAAGAATAAATCATACGAAAACAGTAACAAGATTTAAATTAATGAAATGGATGTAATGCATGATGAATGAACAAAGTGAATGGAGTGGATGAAATCGTTAGAATGGATGAAGCGTGTGGAGCGGATGAATGCATTGAGCAGATGAGTGTGTAGATCAGATGAGTGTGTAGATCGGGTGAGTGTATAGAACAGATGAGTATGTTGAGCGGATGAGTGTGTAGAGCGGTTGGGTGTGTAGAGCGGACGAGTGTGTAGAGCAGATGAGTGCATAAATGCAGAGGAGTGTGTAGAATGCATGAGTGCGTAGAGCAGATGAATGTGCAGAACGGATGAGTGTAGAGTGGATGAGTGTGTAGAGCAGATGAGGGTGTAGAGCAGATGAGTGCGGAAGTGCGGAAGAGTGTGTAGAACGCTGGAACAGATGAATGTGCAGAGCGGACGAGTGTATAGAGCAGATGAGTATATAGAGCGGATGAGTGTATAGAGCGGATGAGTGTATAGAGCGAATGACTGCGTATGAGTGAACGACTTTGTAGAGCTGATGAGTGCATATAGCAGATGAATGCGTGGAAAGAACGAGTGCATAGAGAGGATGAGTGCGGGAGCGGATGAATGCGTGGAGCAGATGAGTGCGTGGAGCGGATCAGTGCGCAGAGCAGATGAGTGTGGGGAACGGATGAGTGCGCCGAGCGAATGGGTGAGCAGAGCAGATGGGTGAGCAGAGTGTGATGGGTGAGCATAGCAGAAGAGTGCGCAGAGCGGAAGAGTGAGCAGAGCGGAAGAGTGTGCAGAGTGCGCAGAGCGGAGGAATGCGCAGAGCGGAAGAGTGCACAGAGTGGAAGAGTGTGTAAGAATGGAGGAGTGTGTACAGTGGATGATTGCATAGAACAGACTAGTGGGTAGAGCCGACGAGTGTATGGAGCAGACGATGCATATAAGCGAATGAGTGCGTAAGAGAGGAGGGGTGCGTAAGAGCGAGTGAGTGTGTAGAGCGAGTGAGTGCATAGAGCGGATGAGTGCGTAGATCAGATGAGTGCATAGAGCGGGTGAGTGCATAGAGCGGGTGAGTGAGTAGAGCAGGTGAATGCGTAGAGCGTGCGAGGGCATAAAGCAGACGAGTGCCTAGAGCGGATGAGTGCCTAGAGCGTACGAGTGCCTAGAGCAGACGAGTGCGTAGAGCGGATGACTGCCTAGAGCGGATGAGTTGCGTAGAGTGGATGAGTTGGTAGAGCGGATGAGTGCGTAGAGTGGATGAGTGCGTAGAACGGATGAGTGCGGAGTGCATGTAGAGCGGATGAGTGCCTAGAGCGAAAGAGTGCGTAGAGCGGATGACTCCATAGAGCGGATGTGTACGTAGAGCTCTCAATGCGTAGAGCGGACGGAACGGGTGAAGTATGTGGATGGAATAAGTGATGTATATCGATAGAACGAGTGATGTATGTGAATAGAACGGATAACGTATGTGGATGGAACGGGTGACGTATGTGGATGAAACCGGTGACGTATGTGGATGGATGACGTATGTGGATGGAACGGGTGACGTATGTGGATGGAACGGGTGACGTATGTGGATGGAACGGGCGATGTATGTGGTTGGAACGGGCGACGTATGTGGATGAAACGGGTGACATATGGGGATAGAACGTGTGAAATATGTGGATGGAACGGATGAAGTATGTAGATGGTGCGGGTGAAATATGTGGATGAAGTGCATAAAACAACTTAGAATACACGGAACGGATCAGAGTAAATAGAACAGATTCGAATGCATGAAACGGATTGGAGTGCGTGGAACGGATTGGAGTGCGTGGAGCATATTGGAGTGCGTGGAGCGGACTGGAGTGCGTGGGGCAGACTGGAGTGCGTGGGGCACACTGGAGTGTGGGGCAGACTGGAGTGCATGGGGTGGACTGGAGTGCATGAGTGCGTGGGGCGGATTGGAGTGCGTGGAGCAGACTGGAGTGCGTGGAGCGGACTGAACTGCATGGAGCGGACTGGAGTGCATGGAACGGATTGGAGCGCATAGAATTGCGTGACTTACATGGAATGGTTTGGAGTGCATGGAACGTTTGAAAGAGCATGTAATCCATCATATCACATCACCACGCTTACTCTCTTCTTTACACCACCATTCAACTAGAACACAGAGATACTATGACACCATTCGGTATAACTGTTCTCATACCAACATCTGCCGCATACTCATCATCACTCTAAGTAAACACTGCTGGTTACACACACCCCTGCCAGGCGTTCTCCTCAGGCCTAACGCAGCCACTTTCGGTCTGGATAAATCCTGCCAGAACGAACACATAACCCTGATCTCTCAACCACCACACCTACCGCTAAGAAGCAGCTATTACACGAATGTCACACCAGCTGCACACATATCCGGTGCTCATACGCACCTTTGACTCTCTCTACTCTCTCTACTGACTTGAACTCCGGTTCCCAATGGCGTTCAACCTACCAGCACCTTCAGACCATACCAATGGTACATAAGGCACTATATAAATGCAAAGAAACATAACATAACATATCATATCATTTGTTTTAACTTGAAGAATTGAAAATTATTATTTAAGCAATAAGCCCGAGCCGAGGGGGGTGTGGGGAGGGGCATTACTGTGTCATGTCATGCCCCGGGGCCCATACTTACAGGCCCAAGTGAAGCAAGGGCCTTAACAAAGGTTCCAGGCCATTAGCAGTTTCTGTAGTGCCCCCCAGGTGAGTGGCTTATTGCTATTAGTACCCCTGCCCGTCGGACCAGGGAACTAAAAGCAACTTTTTTCAGTTGCGGGGGTTGTGGGACGCTCCAACGTTTTGCAACTGAAAAAAGAAAACAAAAATGGCAGCCATGAAAGGGAAATCGAAGTCCATTTTCCCTTTCCAGGGCAGGCATTGAACGGAGTAAAAAAAAAAAGGTAAACTAAAAAGATGGCCCCTATTTAACAGGAGAAGGGACTACACATAGTCTATTCTGCCAATACATGGTGGCCATTAAAAACGTAGGGGAAAAAAGTAAACAAAGAAAATGGCCACCATGGAAAGGGGCAAAGGGACTACATGTAATCCCTTCTCCTGTTAAATGGCGCCATCTTTTTTGTTTACTTTTTTTTACTCTTTTCAATGGCCGCCATATATGCTGGTTGCCGGAAAAGGAAAGGATGTTCTGTGATGCAGGTCGGAAACCCCCTGAGGAGAAGGATTCACAGGCTCGTAACGCCCACATTCCAGCCAATCGCAGGCGCTTTAACAAAAAGACAACTGCTTGCTTGGTACTAACTATAAATAGACAATTTAGCATTTTTACATATCGTCAATTGCAATTCTCCATAGTTTCACTGATGAATAGTTCAATGTTTTGAAAAGAAAATTAAAGATGATGCTACTCCTTTAACTGTTACTCAATCTGTGAAACATAAATACCAACACACATACATATGTACATGCATGCCATGTATATGCTGTTTGAAATCAGCAACAACTGAAAATAAACTAATGGGTTGACAGTGAAAAGGCAATTATGAAGCACCTCCTACACTCTCATGCCTAGCTGAATGATAACCAACTCCCCCCCTACAATCCATGGTGCAGATCTTGGTTGTTAGCCCAGTGGATCTGAGAAGCCGCCCAAATTCTGCATGCACCACATACCATGCACCATTTTTTTACATCTGGGAATAAATCTTCAGTGACGACATATTATTCCTGCCACAAATAAATGTGGCAACAAAGGCTGAGTTCTTCCACCTACAGCACCTTTTAGGCTCCTGCCACTCCCAGAGTACACCCACAGAAATGCGCTCATAATTGCAATGAACATATCATGCCTTTACTTCACCAATGGGAGGTGCACTGAGTTCCTGGGAAAGCAAACATCCACAAACTACAGATAGTAAAGAGCTTTGCTGCTCATGCTCACTTCATTTCTGGATCCGCAGGACTTTGCCCACATCTCTCCCTGCATGAAGGCACTGATCAAGCGCCTAGTGAAGCATCAGATAAACTGCATGGTATTGGACCTAACTAAAAGCCACATCGTGACCTGCAACTGTAGGCAACAAGACATCTCATGTTGGCCTCCACAAGCCCACTGTTTACCACCAGCACAGATACAATGATACTGGTGTAGAACTCTGCATTATCGAGGCTCCTTCCGATAGAACCTTCTAGCTCTTATGATCAACCTCAACCCCGTCTGATTGAAGTTCACAAGAGCCCTGAATACCAACTAGTTTGGATCAGTCTATGATAACAAGGCCACCCTGAGCAGACTAATCCGTCATCCTCACATCACCCAAAGACCCCATCATCACTCTCTGACTCTTTGTAGTGGCTTCACAGCGCAAATACTGAGTTACAAAAACCATTTCTGAACCGTCAATGTGGGAAAAAGTTCCTAACAGAACAATGTGGCTACTTTATTTACAAGTACTAGATATCGGCAAATGAGCCTGCATGAATTACTACTTTGAAAAAAAAATGATTAGGTTTATTGGTTTAAAACAGTTTACCCAAATACATAAACAGCAATAGAAAAGTATCATTTAATTGCTATAAGTAAAAATATACTAGCTATAACACCAAGTTAAAAGTACATACTCATTTCATAAGGCATATTCAATTACTAACATCACTAGAGTAATAAAAAAAAGTAAAAAACATTTCATTTATATTTTTTTGTCCAATAATTGTTAAGACTCCTATAGGATACAATCATGCAGTCAGAACTTTCCATTAGGTGTCAAATATTATTGGATGCAACTTTAAAATCTTCTGGCAGACATAGAAGGTTGCATGAGTCAATTTCTGGAAATCACCTAAAAAATTATAGGACCAAAATTGGTCTTATTGTAAGTTCCCAATGTCTTCGGCAAAATGATGGTAACCTTTAGCATATATTTCACTCAAGTTAGGGCATGAGGTGTGCAAATGTTGAGTAGATTCAATTTTGTTATTGAAGATTCCACATCGCCTAGCCTCATGAGGAACATTAGTCCAGGCACCTCGACATTCATAGGTAGGAAGTGGGTTGAAACGTAGTTTCATTATAAAACAACACATTTTTGAGTTACCAACTTGATAAAAATATTTAAATGGTGCTCTTATAGTAGAACCTTGCTTGACATAGTCTCTGTAAGACACTTTACTCAATGAGTGCTCGATATTCTTTATACGGTCCCAGGTTGCGGCTTTCTTTTTAATTTCTTGTGTGTCCAAGCCACAATTCACAGGATCGTGTGGCATAAATCCAATATCTGTCTGAAATGTTATGAAGTCTTTCAGCCAACCATCCATCTTTTTATGTAGGCCCTCTGCGCTGAGCATTAAATCCAATACAAAATCAAGGGATTCTGAGTTCTTACTCTGGTCGTTCATCTGGAGGAGGAAAAGGCTACAGCATATTTTCCATGTCGTAATCATAGAAGTGATTCCCAGTTGCAGACAAATAGCTTCCACAGGGGTCGATGATAACAATCCTAAAGTGCCTTACCATCATTTACCCTCCAATACGCTTAACCATTGCATCTCCGGGGCAATTAAAATCTCAAGCCCATATAATGCACTCGGAAACAATAGTTGCTCCATATATTTTAATCAGGCCTGCCATTGAATAACCTCCACTGTTATAAATGATCTTATTGAAAGGAATGTCCTACTCACTTATGTGCTGATGTCATGGCCAAGAGTTTAAAGTAAAAGGAGTTATTTATGGGGATTCTTAGATGCATGTAGTTTTTGACAATTTCAATTGTTGTACCATCTAGTGTCCATTTATAGTTCTTGTACTTATTCTTTCTGCCATTTATGAACATTTTTCTAGGTTCAGTTTTAACTAATTACTCTTGGAGTATTCGTGTAATGCCATCAAGCTATGCTGAAGTCCCAGAGGGGTGCGGTCCAAAAGGACTGTGTCATCAGCATAGGAGAGCCAACCAATTGTTTACTGGGCAGATTTTGGGGGATTATTCTTGCATTTGCAGAATGCATCGCCTAGGTCCGCTATATATATCGCTATATATATATATATATATATATATATATATATATATATATATTTAGAAAAGTACAGGAACCAAGGTGCATCCTTGTTTCAGACCATGGTTAGTGTGGATGGAGTCACTCAGCTGTCCATACATATTGACTCTAATTTTAGATGATCTGTCAGTATGAATGGAGATTACAAAGTTCAAGGTCGTTAGATCTAGCCCCCAACACTGTAATTTCCTCCAAAGTCTCTGTCTATTTACTGTGAGAAAGGCCTTGGAGTAGTCCACATAAGATATATATAATGCTTGCTTCTAGTAGCTATAGCCTGACCGGATTAAATAACTCAGCCACCACAAATTAGTCAATGTGTTGCCACCTTTACGGAAACCAGTTTGTTGCTCTTTCAATATTTTAGCATTTTGTAACCAAAAATGAATTCTACTTAATAAAAAGTGACAAAATATTTTAGCCAAGGACTTGGTCATGGCTAGCCGCCTATAATTTTCTTTTTATGGATGGGGGCCAAGATGGACCGCCTCCAACTCGGAGGGATGTTGCCAGTTTTAATTATTTGCTTAAGCAGTTTTTCAATTATTATAGCCCATCCATGTGGGTTCCGTTTAAAAACAATATTAGCAACCTGGTTCCGGCCTGGGGGTCTAGATGATTTTAATTTTATAATCACTTCTTCATTATCGGTTGCTAAGATAATAAATCCGTCGCCATTATAAATGGGGACCATTTTAAGCTCTCTTTCCTTATTTAGACGGTCTGTCATGTACATATTCATCGAGTATTTTATCCAGTTATCAACAGATATAGGGTTAATTACATTTTTTCTGATTAAATCTGAGATATGACATTTATAATTGGCCCAGAACATTCGTGAGTCTGATATACGTAGGGCGTTATTTATGATTTGCCATTGTACTGTGGCCATGGAGTTTTTATGTTGCCTGATACCATTCCTATAGGCCGTTCTGAGTTTTCCTATTGCATTCTGGGTTGCAATGGTCGATAGGCACAGTTTTTTAACATTAGATATATTGAACCTCAGCAGTTTTCCTTTTGCATTTTCACTATGATTGCGTTCTCAGTCATGACTCTACACTATCCGTTTCTAAAATTAGGCTTGTGACCGTTTTGCCACATTTTCCTCAGTCCAAATTATTCTGCTAGCCGCAGCATTGGTTGTACAGGAGCCTGCCAATTGTTCTCTTGGCTTATCAAAAGTGCATTGGATAGCAAATGTAATGGCTACATGATCACTAGATGTGTTTCCATCAAGCTCAAATTTCCCGATGCTGCTGAACAGTTTACTCCTGACAAATACATAATCAATCCATAATGAGGAAATTCCATTGGAACATGTATGTAGGCTGGGTTGGGCAGGTTTTCCCATCAATATACAATTGTTTCAAGTCATTGCTAGTAATAAACCCCTCCCATTGATGCACTTTATAATGTCCCTCCATTATCTCTACTGGCTGAAATTCTATTGCAGTGACATTATAACTATTTTTCATCATACAATAGCAATCATCCTTTTACCTATTTGGGGTGTTCGATGGGTACTTCTGAAATGTAAGAGCTCCCATGACGATAATTAACCCTGATGGGTTAATCTGTCACCATTCATTAATTAGGTGTGCAGTATGGATTATAATCCTGGCAGTTTCTTCACCGCTGGGAGGATAATAAATGTTAAAATTGTAAGCATACCAGTAATAGCAAATAAATGTACACACCATGGTTTAAACTCTGCCATACTCAGTGAGTTGTTTCTAGTGCCTATCAACAGCGCTCCAACAGGTCTACCAGTCAAACTTCGTCTTGCCCGCCTCTGAATGATGAAATACCCGTCCAGGCTGAAATCATTAATAAGCCAGGTCTCTTGTACAACAAAGACGTCAGCCTTCGTCAGTAGAGTAGAGTAAGACCCTGTGGATTCTTGACATATAAACTAAAGTGCCTGGAGTTCCAAACAACAATTGATATTGTATTCTCAGCCTCATCTCTTGGTCATACCCACTTATTCACTGCTCTTCTCTATGAGCGAATGTTGTTCTACAAATGGGTGCAAAATATCTGCCAGTGCTGTAGCTAGATTTCCTATAATGGATAGGACTTTTTTAATCGTTTGATTTTTCTTTTCTTCCACGGTCACATTATTTGAAAAAAAAGGATTGGTGGTTGGATTTTCGTGTATCCGTGTAAGTCAAAGCCTAGCTTCAAAAACCTCAGCCCTATTTGCCATTGCCAGTTCAGAGATGATGGGGGAAGCAAAGTGTACTTCTGCCCAGTTAGCTTCATGAAGAGTAGCCAGTATTTCTTGGTCTTTAGCCGTGATCAGATGTAAATGAGACATACACTGTAAAATTTGTAAAATACATTTATGATTTAAAAACGGGCTAAAGACTGATGCGAACTGTTCAGATACTCTAATCTTTTTGCTGGTGATACTATTAATGGTCTCCATGTTCTTGATAATGTCGTTCAAGCTTTCCGGCACTTGATTATTTACCTCAGCGAGTAGACAATCAATAGTGTGTATTCCCTCGGCTGTGGCACCTTATTCATCATCAATCCTGGTCATATTATCTGGCTCATTTGCTGATGGTGCTATCGCATGTGTATATTTGATCCAATTATCCATCTTTCACGGCTGATTGCCAATAGTCAAGGCATTTTTTATAGACCTTGTTGACAGTGTTCCAAATGGATTAGGTGTGGTTCTTCGCTACTAATAGTGCTGGTTCAGCATTCCTTTTACACACATTAGATTTGCCATGCATAGCTCGAGCTTTTTCCCTCCTTATTGCTGCTCAACGTTTATTCCGTCTTCCTTTTTTTGATTGTCAATGATTTTTTGTGTTCTTTGATTTAGGGTATTATCACTAGAGGTGAATGATGGCGATGTCAAGTCCATCACATTAGTCTCGTATTCACCATCTTTTTCACATGTTAGTGCTTCATCAGTAATAACGTTTGTGGATTCTGGTGCCAATGGCACTGGTTCATGCTCCTGTTCACCTGTGGCAGCTTGGTAGTCCTCCCCATCTTGGTCGGCAGATTTGGTGCCAGGAAGAATTCCTCTGATTGGGCCATCAGAACATCATCCACCAACTTTATGATACCGGTCTTTAAAACCTGCTGCTCCTAACATAAATGATTGCAAGGAGTGAAGTGCCTTCACAATCATCAGCACCTCTGATTCGTGTTGGTCTTCCTCATCCGATGAATCAGAGGAGCTATTGGACACATATGTCGTGGAGGAAGCATATATGCTTCCGGCAATATGCTCTAAGTCTGGGGAGGCTGATAGAGGTGTTTTGTTGGTGGGTACAGGCCCAATAACATTTCCCATACTCAGTTCCTTGTTGGTTTCATTTGGTATATTTACTTTAGCAAAGGTTCCTAATGAGTCCCTCTGTAAGTTTAGACACATGTTCAACAACGAGTTATTGTCTACCGTCGCAGATATCACACTCAAATCGTTGTTGGGTGCTTGTCGACTCTCAGATAGCACTGAGTGTGGTACTTCTGCAGCTAAATCCGCAACAGTTGGTGGGTTGGTTGGTTTAAGGAGTGCAGTTATTTTACTTTGCTCCATGCGGAGGTCCGATTGTGCTCTGCTTTCCTTCCTACTTGTGTTGGTAGCTCGGGATTTTCCAACATTGTTAGTATTTTTTAAGTGATAGGTCTTACAGGTTGCTGGCATAGTTAAGCATACCAGGAGTTGTCACAGACCTCCCACCGTCCACCTATCAGGGATGTTCTGCAGCCAGCTATCCAAAATCAGACTACCTAGAAGAAGGAAGTAAGGGAAAGCGATGGTGGACTCACCCTTCTTGCTCACCGTATCTCAGTTTAGGGTGCTGTTTGCATTCACTGATCTTATATGGCAGGAAATTGGGTAGACTCACCATACTTGCCCAGCTTATCTCAGCTCAGGGTGGTGTTAGCATTCTCCTAGCTTGTGTGGGGGGAAATTGGGATAGTTCTGGTTTGACTGCTAGCACCCAAATTGCTTTATCTGCATGTTCAGTAGCCCTAGATATGTTGGCACTTAACCGGATCCAAGGGTAAGGCACACACAGAAGCTGGTCCTGTGTTACTAGCACCCACTATCGCAGATTACTTTGTCTGCATCAATCTGAGACCCACTTTATATTGGCTCACAACCAGCTCAAAGGGTTAAACCCTGCAGTTAATGCTCATGAGCTCCTCTGCTGCTTGTTTGCAGCATGTATTAAATGTAGGGAAAAACTGGGTAAAAATGGTGGCACTGTAGCCAGACAGGCTAACCAAATGATGCAGTGACGTGCTTTGGGTAAAATGCTTAAGGCCACTTTAGCCCACGAGTTTTTCCAGATTGTTCTGCTTCACCTCTGCCTACTACAGCAGTGCGCACACAATACCAATACCAGATCACTAAATTCTCTTGCAAAATATGTTTGGCCAACTACAAACTCACACTTGAGCTCCTCCAGCTCTTCGCACCGGGCGTCGGCGAACAGTGCTCCTGCTTCTCCTGCACCTCTGCTGCAGGGAGACGTATGGTCGCTCACGGCCTCATTCCACCCGCAATCCTCGCTTCAGATTGCAGGTCCCCAAGAGTAAGCAGCAGGCACTAGAGGAATGAACCTAGCAACTCACACTTGAGTGTGTCAAGCCACTCTGAATCGCTGCAGATGCTCAGCCCCTTCCGACACAGAGAGCCTTGTGCATGCTAGTGGATCCTAATTACTAATCCATGAATTACTACACAGATACCAGATAGCAACTTCTGGATGTACTGAGCAATGTACAGGCCTCAAATCACTTAATGGGTGGCTATGTGTGACCAACTGGGCTGTATCAGAGCGCTACAGGCAAACCATCAAGCTTTTTCTGAGTACTACATGCAAACATTAGGTCTGCTTCAGAGTGCTACATTCAAAAACTGGAGATATTGCAGAGGCTACATCCAAACATGGGGTATTTCAGAGCACTGCATATAAAGAATTAGCCTCCATGGATGGCTACATGAGGCACACGTGCCATGATCAGGCCACGGTCAACCGTCCAGTTGCCGTTGAACACTCAAAATGAGGCTACTTGTGAAAAATGGGCCTATATCAAAGCGCTAGATGCAAGCAATCAAGCTATTTCTGATGATAGATGTGAACAAGGGGTCGGCTTCGAAGCACTTGTGATGAAGTCACATTTAGGAACGAGCTTGTGGAGCACCAAGAGACGCTGGGACCAAGGAGGATCCGCTCGCTCAACCATGTGATCCCTGGAGGAGGTGCAGAGAGAATGCCGTATGTGTCTCTCAGCCTATCCTCCTGTGTGAAGGAATCTCACTGGAATCTGTTGAGTATGGCCTATGTGGCACCCGCAGGGCATAGTGGACCATGTAGACGCCAACAGGCACTAAAGGTGGATTGGCAATCTGCAGGGGCTATAAGAAAATAGTGCGGCAGCTTTAAGAAGGTGTAAGTAAACTCTGGGGCCACTGAGTGCTATCAGTGAAAATGGGCTAACTTGAATATAATGGAGTCACTTCGGAATTGTACAAGTGAAAAATGATGCAGCTACAGACCTCTCTATTTTGATAGATTTGGCACTTCAGGGGAAGAACAACCTCAAAGGCTGCCTAGGCCCTACAACTTAATAGACCTTTAATGCAAGACAACCAAAATATTTACTAATCATGTACATGAGCAAAACAAGAAGATTGTCGTACCAAAAATGTAATTGAATTACAAAGAAAGTTAGACAGGAGTGAATTAAAGAAAAACAGTGCAGTCAATTACCCTGCCTGAAAAAAAGATTATTTCAATACTTTGCATAAGGAACCCGAGTCAGGAGGAAAAGAAATATAAGGAAATAGAGCATCCCACAATCAAGAGAGAGCTTCAAAAGAAGCATGATTGCATAATACCCCCTCTCTAAGCCTCAACATCTCCAGAGGCAAATGTTTTACCTCGGCTAAACCTGAACTCTCTTGAATCACCAACATACCCGGCATATAAACTGTTTAAACTAGGACAAGCACCTCGAAGATATGCGTCACACCTTAAATGTTGTACGCTAGGGTTAAACAATGAAGCTGATGCAAGGGAGTAGGGAAATTATGACATTACCACCGCCCCATTATCGAAAAGGCTACGGTGAGCAAAGAGGAGAAGCTCGTGTTCAGGAAGTCGAGTGTGGAGAGCATTGATGCAATCCAGTTTGGATGAAACCAGAGCCTCCTGTGAGACGATCCAGAAGTTGAAAGGAAGAAGAGCAAATCCCAGAGACTTCAGCAATGGGGTATACGTGAAGATAGTGCAGATGGTCAGTTTTGAACAAGGGGCCATAGGATGTGGCAGAGGTGATGAGAAGAACGTCGCTGGTTTGGGTTTTGGAAATTGAAGAGCTATACAACCTTCAGTGGCTCCACAATCAGATGATATAGACAGGGGATGAGAGTCGAGGATAGAGTTATGTGTCATTTCAATAATGGTGAGAGGCAATTCTTGCCCAGGTCAATATCTCCCATCGCGGGTCCATGTAAGATGTTCAACAATATGAGAGTTAAGATGGATCGCTGTGACACTCGGAGGGCACCTGCAGGTACCTACCTGAGTGAACTCCATCCAGAAAGGAAAGAAGCAAAATTCTACCAAACCATTCCCCCAACCCATCAAGGTGGGAGTATTTCAGTGACTGAGCAGAGGCCAAGGGCAATGCCAGAGATTAGGTGCCTCGGAAAGCCCAATTTAATCGTCATAGTGAAGCGAGGGCAGTCAACGGTGACTGTGGGCACCCAATGCTCAGCATTGCCCAAAACCCACGTCTGCTATCATTGCTAGTGCCCGTCATGCTTCTGGCATGTGCCCCACCTCACCAAATGATCACACAAAAGCCCAAAGAGCACATCTTCCGGGGAGAGAGTGCAGGTGTTGTCATATAACCTCACCACATAGGCATGTTGTGCTGAATGTCGAAAGCCTCGACAGGGATGCACTGCAGCACTGCTACCAGAGGAGGAGCCAGCACTTGTTCACATGCAGAGAGGATCAGGACAGAGGCGATGAGATGTAAGGGGAGCAGCACAGCACCCGAGGCAAACAATGGTGGCGCACAGAGGGAGCAATCGAAAGGTACGGTGGCAGCCAGAGAAAGCAAAGCTGTGGTGGAGAACAGAAAAGTGTAGAACGTTCAGCTCGACTCAACCCGGGCAAGATTCTAAGTGCCTACTATGATTTAGTGCCTGGAATTTGCTTGGAATGTACAATTGTAATTGGCTGAGCCAATGTAGATATTTTTTGAAGGATGCTAATATTCAAATGTGCCCCATGGTCCGCCATATCAAAATTCACAAAGTAATTTAGCAAACAGTGAGCCGGGGCAGACCACCACAAGCTACTAACAAGAAATCACAGAGAACCTTAGCCACTTGTACCTACCCGTGGAAATCGTATTTGGATGGTCTCCTTGGGTTCACTGGACATGTTGCATTTTATTTCGATGAGCCCAGTCGCCTTGCCGTCTTGAAACTAAGGAGGCAGCCACTTGTTGTTGGCGTTTCTAGGCTTGATGACAGCTGGGGAGGATGTTGCTTGGTAGCGGAGTATGCGGGAGAATTGGCCAATACATCGGAGTGGTTCTGTGGCGCCCCACTGAAATATTCTGGCTGCTGATTTCGATAACGTCAGACGGGATGGTAGAAGTTAGAGCTGGTTTTTGCTGATAACGTTCACAGTTGCAACAATGTGAATGATGAATTCAGTTACCAGACCCTGGACAGAGAGTAGCAGTTTGGGAGATCTGTTTGTGCGTATGACTTCCATCATTAGATATTCATCTGACTGTAGTATTGGCTGGGCTGGTCTCTCCTTTGTTGTTCTTGTGGTTCTTCTGTCTCAAGACATCTCACTGTTTGGCATGTGGCCTTGGGTTTCTTTGAGTATGTTGGTTGGTGGAACAGATCCCCTCCACCCCCGGCAGCCAGTCTGAAAGCGATTGGCTCATACACATTTGCTACACTTTTACCATAATGCTTGGCACGTCTCTGTGCGCGGAAATGGGAACCCGCACCTATGGCAAAGACGTGTTGACTATTCCATGGGCTTCCACAGTAAGGGTTTCTCTTTTCCTCTGGATGTCTTCTGGCATGTGGATATGGTTGCTATTTGGTCTGCTTTCTTTGGGGACCCCATGGCAGCTTCTTGTGGGCTAACTCATTCATAGATGCGTGCTAAATCAAGTATGCAAGTAAGGGATAATGCTTTCTTGAGAATGTGTTTTCTGAATGCAAGTGACATGTACGCTTTGATGATTTGTGGTTTTATGGCTTCTTCATCAGAGAAGGTATTGATTTGATACGGGGTTGGCCTCTTTTGGAAAGGCAAGACAAATTCATCTATCGTTTCTTGTGGGCTCTGGTAGCATTGGTTGAAAACATACCTTTCATAATCCCTGATAGGCTGTATGACGGATTTAGTATTCAATGCAGCTACTGTAGCATATGCGTGTTTGTCAGTATCAGGAAGTGTTTCAATCATGTTTTCACTTCTCTGCCTACTAGGTTTGGAAATATATTGCTAATTTCTTTACTATTTTTGTCCGCCATGATTATGATGAAATCTTCAACGTCTTCAACCCTTATGTCCATCTGTGGCCTCTGTCCACTAGCGGCCGGAGCTCAAGAAGTGGCAGTTTGCATAGGAAGGAGTATGCCGAGTGGAGTCTGCTTACAGCTGCCTGTAATTTCCTGTGAATTCATGCCTGGAGGTGTGCAACTGGTTTTAAAGCTACCTCCGGCGTGGAGCGCAGAGTGTGCTGAGTGTTTGGTCGTTTGGAGTCTGCTTACAGCTGCCTATAATTTCCTGTGCATTCACGCCTGGAGACGTGCAACTTGTTTAAACGCTCCCTCCAGCCAGGAACGTGCAGAGTGTGCCGAGTGTTTGGTGTTCGGCTTGAGGCGTTCACCATTGTGTGCTTCTCTGTTTCTCGCTGTGACTAGTACAGAGATTTATAATGGATCGCCTAAATGAGGAAAGAAGTGGAGCAGTGGTGAAATAAACTTTGGTGAGAGCGGACAGACTTGTTTGAGTGGCATTGCATTTGTTTATGAGGGTATCCTAGTTTAATTTGCCGTTGCATGTGAACTTAGCGGCAACAAGGACAGCGAGCAGCAGTGCTCCAGATAAGATTTAGAAGTGGGAGTAAGTTTGGAGTAAAATTATTTTTAGGGAGTAAAAATGTAAGTCCAATTCCCAACAACAGTATTTTATAAGCAAGTTAAAATGTTTTAACTGGAAAAGGGAAATATTTTTGAAATAATTATTCCTTTGCACCTAGTTTTGCATGCACATTAAAAGATACATGTTTACTTCTTCCAATCAGGCAGTAACAAATAGTAGTTTCTTCCTGTGGTACTATGTGCACTACTGGACCAAACATATCCATGGAGCTGTGTGGGTGAAAGGAGGAGCCTAAGATCCTGTGTGTCTGTTTCCCATTTTTTGTTGGGAGTATTTTTACTCCCTATTTTTATTTTTTAAGAGTTTTGCCTATTTTTATGGAGTAAAAGTGGCCGATAGACCCCTTATCTGTAAGGCTGGTGTGGGGCAATCTGAATTACCCTCTAAACAACATGTGTAATCGCTTTGAAGTTGGCACGAGCAAGAATAACAACGTGGCTGCTAAAACTGTGGGGAGGATATTGAGGTCTGCCTTTAGTAAACATGAACAGTTTTCAATACAGTTTGTCTCTATAGCAAATGCTTGTTCTTGCTATCGACTATCATTGACTCTGGGGTAACATCTGAAAACCTTTGAGCCAACTAACGATTAGATAGCAATTGTTTTAGATTGTCGGTCAATGCAGTGTTGAACATTGAAACCCTTTGAGCCGACCAATGATTAAACACTGATTAAATAAGTAAAGGAGGTGCTGCCTCAGATTGTCAGTGACTGTGGGGTTGAATATTTTTTAAAACCCTTCGATCCGAACATTGTTTTAACGGTAATCCAACAAGAAATCAGCTGTCAGTAAGGAGTGTCAGTGACTGTTTGGTGTAGCCCTTGGAACCGACTACAAGTTTAGTGGCCTGGTTAAAGGAAGAATTATTTATTTATTTATATTATAATAAACCCCATTTTAGGGAGTTTTAAATTGTGACATAAGGCGAATTTCACTTTCATAAGTACTGTGCAGAGCATATATAAGCTCTGTAAGTACTTTCATTCGTATGCATGGCCAAATAAAGAGGTATAATCTAAGGAGTAGGGAACTACCACCTTGGACAAGGAAATTGCAGCAAAGCTGGAATTACAAGAGGCACATGTCAGTCAAGCAATAAAAGAAAAAATTGCTACTTTCTTTCCCGTGCAAGTAAAATCCTACAGCCAAGTAGCCCAATCGCTTTCCGACACTGCAATATTGGAAATGGCAAATGATGTGGCAGAAGATATTGACATTTCGGGTCCTGTTCTGTGTGATGTGGAAAGGAGAGCTAATATCTCATTGATGAATGCATGTTTATGCTTGGATGATGAAATTCAAGCTCTAGACATTCCATCAACACGTTTAAGCATCTCACCAAATCTGTTTGAGTCCACGTTGAGTGTGGGAACTACAGCTCACATTACAAGAAATGAAGTAATGCGACAGGACCACATACAAGTTGAAGATCGCTCTTCCTTACCTTTTCATGGTGATGATACTCTCGCCCATGAATCTACTCAAATGGGAGGCAGCTCATTAGCAGAACTGAATGTGGTTTTGCAATCATTCATGAGAGTATATGATACTTTGGTATCACATACTTTAGAAGTTAAAAAAAACACATCCATTCTAATAGAATTACTTCAGTTGATGACTAATGATACTCGTGTGGAACTCATGAAAGCAAGGCAAAATCAACCTCCTAAAGAGTCTATCTTTTTAATAATACCATAGATGAGGTGAAAGATGATTCATCAGTCATTGTACAAAATGAATCTGAAAAAAAGGGGAAATCGGCCACCTATGCTCCATTAAAGAAATTGAAAAATATAAAAGGAACTGTGAAAATTACTCGTAAAGGATCAAGGAAATTCCTCAGAACAATCTTGGGAGCAAAGCATTCTTGTGAGAAAATGATATCAGATCTGTTAAATTCTGATAAAAACATCCAGATATAATATTAATCAAGGATACTCAAAAGTTAAAGGCGAAAGTTGTTTCCGATAAAGAAGGTGCAAACTCTCTGAGAAATAGGTCAAACACAGAAGCACAACCTGGGGAACCTCCTAAAACAGTCAAAAATGCACAAATTAAAAGGAAAAAGAAGAGAAGATTAAAACGTGATGGAATTAGAAAATTAATCTCCTTAACAGACACAGCGGCTGGCTCTGTGCCAAAAGAAGATGATTTGGAACAAAATATTATTGATTCTTCTACTAGTTATAATGAAGAAGGACAAGAGGTAATGAGTGTAATTGATCCTATAACACCAGCCATACCTCAAAATAATAAACTGATTGACACTCGAAGATTGGTGGTTGATAGAGTTGGTGGTTCTAAGACTGTAACAGTTGAAACCAGAGGAACCTTACATGTAAACATAAGTGTTTTACACCAAATATGAATTCTTTGACACTAATATTTGAATCACTGTCTGAAGACAACCACAACATACTTCTGAATAGATCCAGAATATTGTCGCTTTTTAGGGCGATTCCACAATTAGAGTCTATATTGTCAACAGATTTATAAATTTTGCACCGGTTTGATGATGGGTGGTTGGGAAAAGAACTGCTGTTCATTTTTACTTTCCACTGATAAAAAATGTGGTTTAGGCAAATTATGTGAATATTTTAAAAGGGGGATTTGCCTGTTACATACTACCCGCTCAAAATGATGAAAGTGGTATGTTTGACGATTGTAAGACGTCAAACTGAAAAATAAATATAAAATGTAAGGTTGATGGGCAGGGACGGATGCAGGTCACATTCAATCAAGAACCTGCAAGTTGGTCTTTGCTTGCCTCCTCCCTTACCAGCAATATTAGAAATTGTCCCGAGTTCAAGTTAAACTCCCTTTTTTGTCCAAGTCAAATTATTATTTCATTATGGCAAGAATCAGGAATCACCATAGTATCAGCTACCTGTCTAAAAAGATTTAAAAGAATCTTGGCCCATAAATCTACATTGTTCTTAAAACGATTGATTGATGTTGCATCCGGGCTGCAGAGTCGTGAATTATTGGACCTTTCAATGATGTCTTCTACATCGTATTCATACTTCCCTGTCTCACCCCTTATGATACTTACATTTTCAGGTGCCTCATCACCACCATTCTTCATAAAGACAGCAAAGAAGCGATTAACACAATCCACTTCAGCAACACATGTTGATTGTGTCTTAAATTGGGCTTTTACCTCTGTTGTTTAACTTCCACCATATTACACATGCCTCATTCTGGGCTATATTTAGAAGGAACTCTTGGTTTTCCTTAATATAATTTGATATTTTATGGTTCTTCAGCCAATTTTTATATTTCTGTTTAAGCCATCGTATTTTACTTTTCTTTTCATCCCAGTCCATCGTTAAAGCTTTCTTTACTTTCTTAAGACCTTTCCTCACATTTTTCTGATGCATTCTTATGGTAAGATTACAATGCTTCCACTTATTTTCTGCAAACATCGTTTGTTTCCACTTCCTTACTGTGTTTAACCTCCCTTTAAGGAGGCACATGAAAGTCTGATAAAGGAAGTAGATTCTTTTTGTTATTTGGGCTTTATTTTTACCAATACAATTATTTTAAACATACAGAAAGATAAGATGCAAGACAAAGCCAGTGCATGTATATCTTTAATGAAGCCTATTACATTTCGGCTTTGTGCCTTTTCACTTAAACCACTCATTTTTTCCTAATAGGAAACACTTTGATATTTTGGTGGAATATATTTGGCGAAATGTCCTTAGGCTCCCTCGATCAGTTCTGATAAGTGTTTTACGCTTAGAGATGAATCTACAATCTTGGCAGGCCTCATGTACAAACAAGTGCATCTGTTAATATAGAAGGATTACTGATGCAGAGGTGTTTACTTTAGCCAGTATAATGGGTGGGACTGTAAAAGGTGATTTTAATAAATATCTTTTACATTTTAGAAGATGATGCCTTGAGTCGATATAATTTTTGAGCTTAAATGATGATGATACATGTAGTGTCAGAAAGCAAATGTTATGAAATTGGGAAAGGATAACAGACTCAGAAGATGTACAAATACTGAAATTGTATAAAGAAAACTCTGTTTGGTATGTAACAAAAATTAATTAAGGCCATACCTACAAAGATTTCTTTCGTCTGATTTCCGATCCCTGTATATGAATTGTGTATGAATTGTTTGCCTATTTTAGAAGTGGTTGGACCTAAACAAACAATTCACAGAGAATTAGGAACTTGTAGACCATGTAAAAGTCTGTGTACATAAACTCTTTATCATGTAATTATTGAATGCCTAGCTTTAATATTGCAAAGGATAAAATATCTTGGTCCGTTTGTATCCTCCACTTCAAAGATCTTATCAGAAATACTATGGGAAAACTCATGAATGGTGCACAAGTATCCTTAATGTTGGTATTAATTCGGTTTTGAAAGGACATTTTAGAAATTAGTGGATGAAGTGGTTTGACTGAGGTTTTAGTATTTGTGTAATTATGTAGAGGTATTCTCTTTAACTTGTAATATGATGAACATGTATTAGTGTGTTTTTGAAAATTATTAATATGGTGTTTAATGAATTAATTGTTAAGATAATTATGGAATTGAATTTGATGTTTTTAATCAAATGTTTTTATTTGTGAATGGTATGTTTTATACCTAAAACACAGACACCAACACAATTAGGAAGGACGCTCTCTGGGAAATAATTGAGGGTGGAGGTGGAGGAGGTGCATCTTCTTGCATGTTTTTTGCTGGTGTAGAGCAGTGGAGGGAAGATAGATTCAAAAATAGGTGGATGCCATCTTGGATCAGGATAACCTCACTTCAGCATGTTTTTTTTTTTCTGACACCCCAGGATGTCATCTGGGATTACAGAAAGCCACTTCTCCCGGGGATGTGTCACTCGAAATGGCTACTAGTGGGACTATCGGGAGCTACTGCTCCGCCAACAGCTGGTAACGACAGGGTGATGCCACGCACTTTACATGGCTTACCTTTGGGCATAGAGAGGTTGCCAGATTGATGGGCTGGGTGTAGAGGCATCAGTCCACAGATGAAAACATAACTCATGCGGCATTATCAGGCAGAGATACGTTATTGGCACGCCCAGTGGCGTTAGGGCAGGCAGGGGATACCTGTTGTCTAATTCTGTGGTTCGACCACACAAGGGACAGGATACGTGTCCTCCTCTTGTCGCCAAGTTTTCTGCCCTTTTCTTGGGTAGAATGGAATGAAATGGAAAGGAAGGATTCAACTTCTTTTATTTCTAACATTCGATCTCTTCATTCACACGCTATAAGCAAAAAACAGCCCATGCCAGAGCACTGTAAGTAAACAATGGGTCACTTCCGAGTCCCCCTAGAAAACAAGAAGACATTTCTGAGTAACTTGTGCACACAGCAGGGGCACTTCAGAGCACTATAAGCAAAATACAGAGTAATTTCAAAGCACTTTAAGCAAACAACACATTATTGCAGAGTACTATCAGCAAAAATGGCCCATGCCAGAGCGCTATGAGCAAACAAGAAATCTCAGAGCACTACAAGCAAAGAACGAGTTACTCCACACCACTAAATAAGCAGACAATGGGGACAGCAACGGGTGACTTAAGAGAGATATAAGCAAACAAGAAGAAATCTCAGAGCACTACAAGCAAAGAACCGGTCACTACATAGCACTATAAGCAAACAACAGGGTTGCTGCAGAGAATTATTAGCAATCTCCTCAGTACACTATAATCAGGGGCATTTCAGAGCAATAGAAGCAAAGAGCAGGGACTCTTAAGAGAATTATAAGCAAGCTGAATCTGAAACTGCACTGGTTACCTGGCTACCCACTGATCTTGGGCCCAGGTCCCCTCCCTGCCAGTTGCACACCTGCACTGCCCCCTGGCAACTCGAGCACTCGGGGACTGTTTCAGTATCCCTACAGCCCCTGCTAGCACTTGGCCACTGATGTCTGCTCTTACCCTTGCACTTGCCACCAGCTGGCCGCACTTTTATTTATTGTCTTTATTTGTTTTACTGTTATCTATGTACTGCACTGCCCCTTCCCCTTTCCCCCTGCACTTTTCCCCTTCCCCGCTCCCCTGCACTTGCGCGATCTCAATGTCACCTGGCCTAGTAGGATCGTTGTCTGTCTTCCCTCTGTGTCCCCTCCCTTGCCTCGTCGCGCCTTGAAACACTTGTGTATAGGCGCGTTATAAATGGCATATCATAGCATATCAAGCAAGACCATGTGGGAGCACTTTAAGTAAGCAACAGATCATTTCAGAACATTTTGAGCAAGAAATAGGGCCACCTCAGAGCACTATGTGCAACAATAAAGCATGTTTTTTTACTGCTGCAATGTTTGATTATGTCGCAAACTCACACGAGACAGCGACATGATATGTTTTTTTTTCAATTTTTAATAGGGATGGGCTCATGTTAAACACACAATTGTCAGGATTTGGAAAAGCTTAAATTCCAGTTAGGTTAAAGTGTACTCTCCGTTTTCATTGTTTTCCTGTCTTGAAAATATAGCCCAATGCACCTTCAACCCTATTTCTATTTTAAGGCAGGAAAGATTGCTGCATACAGCTTCTACCGTCGTTGGACTTCATGATGTAACAGGGCAGCACAATTCACGCCCGTCAAACTCCCCCCCCCTGTTGTGTGTTGGTCTCTACTGTGGAAACCTCATTATGAGTAAATGAGGTACGTTATCTACGTCCCATTTTATAAATACCACTTAATTTTTAATTGAGATATTTGCTCTAAGAAGTAAACAAGTACTGCATGGGTGTGAACGTCAAAAAGAAATGTCTTAATTTCCGGTAATGATTAAGAAAAAAGGGTTCATTTTTGGTTGGCTTGCAAAACAAACTGACAGCATCCTAGCTATGAACTCGTTCCCAACCAACTAACCCGCCCCATCCTCGAGAGCAGCCCTTTTTATCCATTCTGAGATTTTCGAACCTGAAACTTCAAGAGACACTCAGATGGCCTCCCGACACGATGTTCCTGCCTCCCACTTCAACAAAGAGTCCCATTGTCCCAAAGGACTAGTCCGTCCTCAAAGTCTATGTTCATGAGATGTCAGTGGTGGAGTGCAGGGTGGTGCAGTCCATTGGCCGAAGTTCAACAACCTTGCTCCAGTAACCCAAGGTAGGTTAAAGTCTGAGCGTAAAAGATTAGGCACACAGGCACAGTATAGATCATAGCAGACATCAATACTTTGAGCAAAAAAAAGGCAGAGGGATGCCCTAACCAAATTCCACTAAATCCACAAAGAAAAATAAGACTGGGGTTGGAAGTAGCAATGATGTCATGATGAGACGGATACCTTTTTTGACTTAACTGCAAAGGAAGACCCCTTGGTCCTGCCCCCCATTTCAATGTTTTACCTGTCCCGATCTGTACATTATTTAATTATTCATTGCCTAAAGGCTGCGCTCTTCCACAGCGGTAGATAATGCAAACTGGGCAGGCCGAACGACAAGAAAGCATGATATAGCCAAACACCATGTAACGGAACTTTAGACTGACCAATTTAGCATACATCAACACACGTACTGTCTCACCACTAACCCTAGTAAAACTTTCCTTTATACTACAAACACACTGCTCAACTACCAAATACAACACACACATACCCCTGCCCCAGCAGCAAATTAAAATCACATAGCAAACTAGACACCCACTCCGACATCCCACTCAGTCATAACACATTAAATCTCCAGCACGACAGCATAGACACACAAAACAATCCCACGCTGACTCACACACCAAAACAACCCCAAACCCATGCCATCTAGAAGCAAACACAAGACACAGTGAACTTTTGTTTTCAGAACAGAAGCTACGCACGACACAACAAAAGCTTGCTTACGCTCTTCCTCACTGTCCAACTAGCTAATCCTCTCCTCTTTTAAGATCCGCCTGAGCTACTGGAGACCATGAAAATGCCAGTGGTGCGCTGTATAAATCTCAATAAACAAACATAACATAACATATTTCCACCATGCAGTTCTTTCTATGTACTTCATGCAACCAAATTCATCCCTTAGAGGCTTGTTTTCAATGCTCTCTTTGATGTATTGGATTCTGGGCAACAAATTGATGTGTGAGTTACGATTCTGTGACCCGCAGCTGACCAGACTACAACTCCCATGATCCCTCACCATTGACTAGTCCAACTAGTGCCCATGGGAGTTGTAGTACAAATAGTTGGGAGAGCCAAAGATTGCAGACCCTTGGTCAAAAGCATTCCACAGGAGTGGTTGGTCCTTGCATATTGATTGTTTTTCCTCCATCCTTCTTGTGGTTAAATTATATCTGTACAATTGACGGCCCCGCCTTAGAAAGTCAATTTTATTCTGCCATTGTTACTCTATACATCCTCAATGCTATTCTTGCTGAAAACCAATTCATTCTGGTTCAGCATAAGCAATGTCCAAGTTGCCCTTTATTTATCTCTCTCTACTTTCAACAAAGCAATGCATTCTGGAGTCCTTAATACCTGTGAAGGCACTATAAAAGCAATGCAGGCAAGCAACTTTTGTTAAGGTTATGGGGAAAGTGTGTTGAGACAATGGCCTGCTTATTCTGGAATCAGGTAGTGAAAAAAACAATAAAGAGTGTCTTTCCTTTAGTTTCTGTACATTGGGGAGTAAAACTTGTAAATTAAATACTGACCAAGTCTGCACTAAGGAGGTTCAAATTTCAGAAGTGCTGACTCACTCTTCATCCTTCCAAGGTTGATAAATTGAGTAATAACAAATTGAGGATTAATCATATAGGGCTTTATCATGAGTTGGGTAGTATCCCGCTCTAATTGCTCTAATTTCATGCCTGTACTAGCCATCTTAACAGGAATTCATAAACTTCACATCCGTTAATCCTATTATTCGTGTCACATCGTACATATTTTTATTAGGTTTTGACCTATCGAACGTGATTATATGAAAGGCTTTTAAATCAATGCAAATAGATAAAGCAATACTCTATTAACCATTCATATTCCAGGATGGTTAGCAGGCTCAATGATGGTGATTTGTATCCTTCAAAGGTCTACAGAGCTGGCTCGTGAGGGTCTCCAAACTGAGCCACAAAATGCCTGATTTGCCTCTTGTAAGTTTCATATCAATTTTAACCAGAGCTACCTGGCGAATCGGGTTGAATGGATTTGAATCTGAATTAAGGCCCAATAGTAGAATAAAATACAATGAAATAAAATAAAAAATAAAAGCAAATCTTGTCTTCAAAGTGTAGTGCAGTAAGCACAATAAAAGCCAATATACTTCAAGGGTCTGCTTAACCACATCTTGATTCACACAGCCATACACTACTGATAGTAATATCTATCCATTGCTCCTGAAACTGCCCTCACATAAATAGTATTCTTTGCCTTTCGACACTTTAGAATTTACCCTCCTAAATTGTACAATTTTGATCAATGATTTACTTTGACGGGGTCGACATGCACCAAGGCTATCACAAGCACAATGCTTCCTTGGGCCTGTCCCACCTCCGTTTTGAACCACACGGTTATTTTAGTTGTACCATCTTTCCAGCACTGCTTCATCCCTTGCCTTTTCCTTTTCACCACACACTACCGTCTGGATGCTACAGGGGGGAAGAGGGCACAATGTGCCAACTTCCAGACAAGCCTTTGTGCTTTCTGACCACTAGGGTGTTGATTTGGCGCAGTGTAAAGTATTATTAACATAAGTGAAGACATAAAATGGTGCTAAATGTTTGAGCCAGTTTCAGAGATGTGCTTTTATCTTAGATGCTCTAATCAGGTTTCAAACTTTTCAGTGGTTCGAATTCTTCGAGGGGAATTGAGCCCCCAATGTTTAAATATGTTTCAACCTGATTGTAGCTGGTTTAAGCATCCCTAATTCTTCCAGTACAAGCCACAATTTGAATTGCCTCTTGACACACGATACTAGATGATGATGTAATGGAACAACTGAATGACACCTGGTCTCGGAAGATGACAGTCTAAGAGCCCAAGCCTGGCTTTGTACCCAGGGTCTGTGGGTTGCAGATAGATGTCTCTTCAGCTGGATCACCCACTGAACCTGGTTAGTTTTAAAATAATGAAACGATTTACAATTGAAAAATCAAACTTGTAAAACATACTAAACCAGCACTGAGCCACACCACGAGTGACAGTTTAGCTCACAAGACTCAAATTGGGAGTATGCATGTTTTAACAATGTTGTTGCTATAGACAACACAACACTGGTGATCATTTTCTTATATAAAAGATATCACGGTGTGTCAATTGACTAGGAAGATGGGTGTGGTATGTACCCCACAAACTGACAAAGTAGGACCTTAAAGGTACCAGAAGCTTAATGGTGAATTGAACTTGAAGATACATTGTCATTGAATTTTACTTTTCTTTACCTTCTCTCTCCCGAACAACCCTCCCCTTTGCCAACCCTGATTTGTCTGTGTGCCAACACACAATGTTTTATGTTTTCTATTTGGACAATACACTATACTTTTTGATGCATTTCAATGTTTTCTCTGACATGGGTTGGTAACCGTTATGATCATTTTTATTTCTTATTTCTGCTATCATTTTATGTGATTTGATCGATATGTACAGACCAGGTTTGACAAAGGCCTATGTTGGGCCGAAACACGTGTCACTTCAGGACAATGTTGTGAATGAATATTGTACCTAAAGAAAAATGTCCATCTAAAAACATGTTTTCTTATCTCAATGCTACTCAGTTAAAACCAGAAACCACCCAATATAGCGGAATGCCTTACACACTATTAGGGTGAATTTTCCCAATATACTATGGTAGCAGTTTCAACCTTCCAAGCCTATAAGTTCCTTTCTGTCACTGGTCAGGAGCAACAGGGTGATCCAATAGAGGAATGGGCAGTGCTTTGAAAAGCTGTTTACAATGTTGCCAGGAAACCTTAGATATTCGCACTAGAACCTACCCCAACTGCCCACCCCCAATCATTCTGGCAGCAGCACCGCCCCATAAAGTCACCTGTACCTCTCAGTAAAAGGGCCTTACATATCCTATTGGTAAAATTGACGAGCATGGATTCTCTTTACAGACCTTAAATCCCTTCCTCCCAATTGTGGCAGATAAGGCAATTGAGACACAGGGAGATAAAGTGATTTCCCAGCTCAGAGTGACTATTGTATTTGTTTGGAGCACATCTAGCCATACTGGCTGCACACTGTTTCCTGGCATCATCTCATTTTTGGCTGATGGCGTCCGTCTGGGGCCTCCCGCATCCAACTGCTGGCTCTCTCTGATGGTTGGACCAGCCAGTTTGTGCTGGAACCATCATTGGGCCATTTTACAGCTGCCTTCACGTTTGACCACTTTGATAATCCCGCCTTGATAATGGAAACTGCTGTTGCATGGAAGGTTACTGAGACTCTAATACCCCACATCATCTGCTCCTCTGGACCATCCTGGGTTGCCCCACCATACTCTTCCTTGTGGGGACATTTCTTAATGGTGGGCTGCCTTCCTTTGTACATGGAGCTGTCAGAACCTACTTTGGCAGCTTCAAAAGCCTTTCTGGAGTCATCCTTGTGGCGAAAAGACTACTGCTCTGCAGGAGTACAGGGATGAGTAATGGATAAAACTCCCACTCAGCCCCGTAATTCTAACCAACCAGTATTGATCCCAATCATAAAGGTGAAACAGTCACAACCGACAGTATACCTTTATTGCCACTCTTAGCTAGCACTGGTCTAAGGGAGGAGGGGTCTCCCAGGCCCCCCTTCATTCCTGGTGACGCACACGATATGCTCATTCCATGGTTGACAAGGTCAAACAGTGCATGGCCTATGAGCCACGAGACTCCATTTTGTGTGAACTGCAGACTCCATTTTCTATTAGGCCGCACATACACACTGAACGCGAGAATGCACCTCTCCCCTTCTCTCGCAGCGCACAGCCAGGTTGCCACCCCCCACCTCCTCCCCTCTGTCGGCTCCACGGTTGTTCTGTTCTCACTGAAGCTCGGGTGAAAATTGTTGCATACTAACACTGTATCTCTCTTCTTCCTCTGAGATCACTGTCCTGTGGGTGACTTGGCTAAAGCCTGGCCATAGAAAACCCATCCATCTTCACAAATCTGCCTCCGCTCTGACTAACCCCTCTTACAGAATTATGCACCTCGAACCCCCTAACCTTATGTCCCTTTGATGTAACAGTTGCAAGATCCCTGATCATGTGCCACCCTAGTTCACCCCCATGTATCTAATCTCGTGAGGCCATATATTTTTCCTGTACCAACAAATAGTAAAACACCCATGTTTGATCTAAGAAAAGTCTGATCTTTTTTTTCTGAAATACTTTGTTAGATAAGGCTCCTGGACCCATGTCCCTTTACTCTCCCTGTGGCCCAGGTCAAATGTCTATGTGAGATATATATATATTATGTGGAAGTTTATGTACCATATTAAATCTTGTATACCTTGGTGTGAAGTGTTAGTTAGCAAGAATTATAACTGCACGGACATCGCCTGACCCCGCACCTCCCCCAGAAGAGCCCAGCTGACCCATGTGCCTCAAGAAGTTGCAAGTTCAGCGCTGACCAATCCTAGAGCAGCACGATTATATGATCTGTAATATCTTGTCAGGCAAATCCAAGGGACACCAGGCATGTGTGCCATGAGGGCAATGTTGCTGATACATACAATAGCCAGTAAATTAACAGTTCACACAGTACCAGTAGACCCAGACATGTTTGTACAGGGGATAGAAGTATTGGCAAGAGTAGTGCCCGAAATTCCACGCCAGGAGTGGCGAGTACTGTCAGAATTTGTGTTTTGCCCCGTGGCAGCACCTGAGGTGGCACCCGGGTCGATAATGTCCATTGATCTGCATGGTGTGCAAGTATCCGCAAAACGACTAGCAGTAGTGAGACTGGACACGCATGGGTCTGAGTGGTGGACAGTGCTGTGCATAGATCCCAACGTAGCGCTACGTGACTTATCAGATGAGGAGCTGTTCACTGACAGTGACACTGATGGAGAAATCGTAATGGAGATCTGTATCCCATGTGAAATAATGATTCTGCAAAGGCAAGTGACAATCCCCTCATGGCCATTGTCAGTGCACCGCCGACTTTTTTCCACCAAGACATGCAACAGGTACCATTAATACTGTGGACCACAGGTCTCCATGACGTAGGGCTCCTGCAGGAAGTAACCCCAGTAAAAATGAAGCTCAAACAAGGAGCGATATTGCCCCGGGTAAAACAGTATTCTCTGTCAAGAGAAGCTGATGGAGGTATAAAAGAGACGATACATGCCTTATTAAAACAAAGGATTATCGTGCCATCAAATTCATCTTGTAATACTTACATTTATCCGATAAAAAAGTGAAGGGCAGGGCTTGGAGGATGATACAGGACTTGAGGCCTCTTAATGATGTCATACAAAAAGAATTTCCACTTGTCCCAAACCCTGCATCCATTTTGGGTAGCATTCCAAAGTCAGCATCATGTTTCACAGTGGTAGACTTAATTTTTCTCAGTACCACTGGACCGAGAATCAAGATATTTGCCAGCATTTATCTTGCGGGGAAAGAGATATGAACATTGCCAGTTGCCTCAGGGGTATTGTGAGAGCACAAGCATTTTAACAGAATACAACATGGAGATCTTGGGAATATTGACACAAAAAGCACAATCATCCAGTACGTGGATGATCTACTAATTTGTGGGGGAAAAGAGGGGGAGTGCAGAAACGACTCAATCATGCTGCTTAAGTTATTGGCCCACAAGGGGTACAAGGTAGACAAAGAGAAATTACAGTACTGCCTAACAGAAGTGCTGTATTTGGGACAATTGATATCCAAAAATGGCAAGAGAATACTGCCAGACAGAGCAGCTGCAGTGCGTGCGGCCAGTAAGCCACACACTGTGAAAGACACGCAGACATTCCTTGGCATATGCAATTATTGCCGAGCATGGACACTAGATTATGCAGCATACACAAGGCCCTTACTGCAAGCACTCAAAGAAGCACAGAGAGAAAACAATGCACTTGCATGGAACCCAGAAATAAACACAGCCTTTGACACAATTAATTTCATCCGTGCCAGTTCTAGCCTTCCCTTATTATGACCGCAAGTATTTCCTGTTCTCACATTGTGATGGAACACTCATGACCGCCGTACTGACACAGAAAACGTCACTAGCACATAAGCCCCTAGCTTAGTACAGTGGAACACTTGATGCAGTAATGCAAGGTTCACCATTGAAAAAAGCGCCACAATTATAATGGGATGTTCAGTAACACTGTTTGTTGAGCAATCATTGTTTGCTATTCTTGAAAGATCGAAGTCCACACTGACAGCACAAAGAGCCACAGCATATGGGATCATTCTATCCAGTTCAAACATACACATAGTACAGTGTAAAACAGTGAACCCAGCAACATTCATTACAGAAGCATGCACATTAGAAGATATGCAAAACCATGACTGTGCCACGTACTCAGGGGAAGAGGACGACATGCCCAGAGCAAACGAAAAGGCCCTACAAGAAGGGGAAGTGTATTTTGTTGATGGGTCAGCGTCAATTTGCCCACAGACAGGAGCAAAACATGTAGGAGCGGCAGTGGTGTGGTTAGAGGATGGAGAGTATGAGATAATAGTGCAAAAGAAATTCCTCTATGCACTTTTCAGCTCAGGCAGCAGAATTAGTTGCACTAATTGAGGCTTTACACACAGCAAAGGGGTGTACAGTAACAATCTATACCGATTCAGCTTACATGAGCACAACAGTACACGGGGACTGTTACGGTGTGGAAGGAGAGTGTTCAGAAGGACAGATGGGTCCCCAGTGCAACATGCAGAGCTTTTAAAAGAACTAATAGAAGCATAAACAGAACCAACAATGGTGACCCTGGTTAAATGCCCACACAAATAACGATGATGTCTATCTCTTTGGGAAACGCGGCAGCGGACGCTGCCGCCAAAGAAGTGGCCTATTTAGAAAAACACATAGAAGGAGAGTACATAGTAAGAGCAAATGTGGAAGAGGAAAAAGGTGAAGGTTACAATTCAATGCCAATATCGCAGATAATTGATTTAAAAAAACGGACCCCACTTGAACAAAAAGAACTATGGACAAAACAAGGGTGTACACAGTCATCCACTGACCTCCTCTGGCGACAAAACTGTACTGGGAAAGTAGCCATCCTTTACCAGTTAGAACTATTAGCAATAGCACTTCAACAGCTGCACTTCCCCGCGCCCACTGCAAAACACCACATGGCAACAGACATACAGACATACAGGAAAATGGGTTCGTACCAGGGTTACAGGAACATGTGGCAAAATTCAAGATGGAACATACAATTCAGAAATGACATTGAGAACGCTGAGCGGGACATTGCCCTACCCCATTGGACCATAAACTGCATATTGATTACGCAGACATGGGAGAAAGAGGCAATGAAGCACAATATCTAATTGTGGTAGTCTGCCCCTTTTTACGTTGGGTGGAAGCAGGACCCTGTGCCCACCCGGATGCGAAATGCTTAGTGAAATTCTTAGTAAGAGAAGTTTTTCCCCGATGGGGAATATGTGACGTCATACATTCTGACAACGCGACACTTTTTGCAAATGACTTGTTTAAGACAGTAGCGACCGTATTGGCCATTAAACATAAACTCTGTTCGATTTATTACCAGCAAGCAAACAGGGTTGTGGAAAAAATCAATGGCCTTTTTAAAAGCAGACTTTCAAAATTGTGCAACACTCTAAAGAAAAATTGGGTATATTGCTTGCCGTTGGCATTGTTTGAATTAAGAACACAGCCTAGCAAAGACCACCACTTGTCCCCGCATGAAATAGTGACAGGGAGACGCATGCATACCCCAGTATCAACCCTAAGAAGAGGATCAGATGTGCACAGAACAGCGACAATATTGAGTGAGGAGTTTCAGGAATACTTGAGAATGCTAACAAGAGCAGCAAGGAGCATAGCAAAACAAGTTTCCCCACCCTTTACACAGGAAAATGAAACTGACACAGTGACAGCAGCAGCAGACAGCCACAGCACACAACTAATGCCTGGGGAAACAGTGTATGTGCGCAGTTTCTTAAGAGGATGGAATGCTCCACGATTTCATGGCCCCTACAAAGTGAAATATTGCACACCCACTGTGGTGCAAGTGAAGGGACTGAAATATTGGATTCATTTATCGGACATGCGAAAGGCACATGACAGTGTAAAAAGCAGGGCTCAAGTCGAGGGTACACGCGGGTGGACGGGGTCCCCCCACTTTTTTCAGAGGGCACCTTCATATGCTAATTTCTGGTGATGCCTCATTCACTTGGTATGTTAACGAGACCCCCACTTTTCTTCTTAGGACTTGACCCCTGGTAAAAACTGAGGGGGGACAGCATATTGAGGAAGGAACAACACAAACATAAAATTACATGGTCACAAAAAAAGAATGACACAGCATAAATGAAATGATGAAATAAGAGAATGAACAGAGAAAACTAATTGGTGAAAAATTGAAGTGCAATAAAGAGGAAATAGAAGGGCACTACAATAAGATATGTTGTTTTCTCTCAGTGTATCTATGCATATAGTAGAAGTAACATTGCCTTTGTCTCGCTTCTTTCTCATTGTTTGTCTCTCTCCTTCATGTTCTATACATCTGCCTATCCCTCCACACTACTTTATCTAATAATGTTTCACTGTATCAAGAAGTAAATGTAGTATAAAATTAATTGTGAAGTAAATAAGAAATTAGTGTGTGCTTAACCAAATTATATTTCACTCTGTGGGTACAATTATGGCTGATATGAGGGCCCTCAATGCCAGCGACTCAACAGTAGATAGTAATAAGAGAAATGTTAGCAGTACTAGGGCTTACTCTTATGAATGTGGGTTATGTTTTTCTGCGATATTATTTTTTACAATGGTATTATGCCTCACACTCTATTGGGCCATATCTTTTATCTCTATCGATATAAAAGAGGGGGGAGGTGGAATTAAAATATTACAAGAAGGAGCCCACTTAGTGTGGGATGGTTTTAAATTAATATGGGTCCACAATGTTTCCACAAATCTCACTACCCTGTACAAAAACAAAACTGACAGAAATGCACAGGCACATTACCCAATAACTTACCATCCTGATCATGAATTTAACGTGTATGATATGAATGATCCCGATCCCTATGTATTTACGTTACCACATGCTGATTTCCATATAGCTATACAACCTACTTCAAGTGGTGATTATGTAAATGATGAAAAACAGAACCCCACCCCAGCACCTGACACAACGTATTGGTAGCCAAGCGGTTGGGAGGAGTGGAGAGGTAATGACTGGTGTATTCCCCATCCGATATAAAACATTATTAGAAGTCCAAGCTGGTCAAGGGGGGAACAGGAGGTGGAAAAGGGAGGTGGGACGGAAAAGGTATGACGCATATCATGGCTTGGGTTTAGATTCAGTGGAAGACCCACGCAACCCAGACCAATCAAACAAATGGTATTCAGATATGAGCACAATGGCAAAGCAAGCAACTAATGAAAGCTGCTATGTGTGCTCTTTGATTCCCCGTGCCTTGGGATCCCCAAGATGTTGTTACCACAGGAGGCGCCTATTGCTGAGGCTTAGTGTCTAATACATCTTGCACTGTGTAGAATTAAAAGCACCCGTCAGACGCACACTGTTTCATTACAAATGCTGCAAAATGAAAAAACCTGCCACCACACGCCACAGGGGGTACTATGCGTGAAGGAGCCATTCTTTGTGATCCAAGGGACAATGTTTGCCGACAACATGTGGCAGGAGGAGCAAGTGATGCGCAAGACAGAGGTTTTGCGAGGACTGTCAGATAAAAAGCTCCAATGGATCAAAGACACATGCACTCCTATCTGGTCTCAACACTTTGCCAAACTAACGTGGGTAACAGCTCTCAAGAAGCCAATTAAAATACAACGTGAAATACGATACAAACTGTGCTTCCATGGAAAAGGGAAAGTGCCCCTGGGTGCAAACAAGAACTGCAACAAAAGGCTCATCATACACAACATGAAGAAGGGAACAGCAGCTTTAATGGACACTTACTGGGTATGTGGCAAACAGGCGTACTTGCACCATCATGGAGGGGCACATGCACTCTGGCAACGCTGCACTCTGCCCTGATGGTAATGCCAGAAAGCCATATCCAAGGGGTGAGTGTGCCAGCCATGACGTCCCAGGCACCCCAGTCAACTACCGAAGAACCCCCTGCGTATGATGTCTTGTCAGAAGAGCAGCTGCGAGATCCAGTGTCACGGAAGCGGAGGGCATCAAATTACATCTCTGCAGAATCCTCTAAACTTTTGGCACAGATACCTGACAGATTTAAGTTGTTCAATTCCGCAGAAACCTTCTTTGCATCACTCAAGCATCCAAGCTCGAACGAACGCGAAATGGTTGCAAATAGTCCGCTGGGAGCTCATCCAGCTGGCCAACGGCACAGAAGAATGATTCAATGTCATTAAGGTGGAACTAAGAGTGTTGCGGCTGATGACCATGCAGATCCGCTATGTCCTGAACATCCTCTCAGCAATGGATGGTGGTGTTTGCCACTTCAAATAATGTTAATGCTCCTTCTTGGGGCTCAACAGCATCGAGCCAGTCTTTTAGGTGCTTTAAATTAGTCAAGTTGTCACTGAGACATTTTGAGTCAATTCTTTCACATGGATTGATGGTATCATAGCGGTTGAGTCAGCTCTAGGTGGTCCAGCATTGAGATCCAGGCATGCAGCAGTGTTCAGATCTAAGAATAGACAGGTGATGGGCCAAGTAAGTGTTGCAAATTTGTTTGGTCAGCTGGAAGTGGTCCAATGATAGGATATGGTTCTTTCATGGTGATCGGCTCGACAAGGGCTTGGGTGCAGGTAGGTCATGGGTCAAGTCAGCAGCACGATGGGTCAACTATGGAACAAAAATCAGTGAGTGCCAAAGGCAGCTCGGGATGTTTGCAGTGGCTCGAAAATAATTTTAAAAAAAGGTCAAGCCAGCATGAAAATGGATCAAATCTGGAAAACAGGTCACAGGGCTGTTCCTTGACTTCTGGATGATGGAGGATTATATCCATAGTTTCAAGGGGCAAGTTAAGCCCTTTGCTGTGCACATCACCTCCATTCAGGTTTTTAGAGAGCACTTGCAGGATCTGTCACCTCCAGTGAGTAGGTTCCCAGGTACCAGCAGTCTGAGCTTGAAATAGGCCTTATCCAGCTAGCAGGTCACCCCAATTGATTGTACAGGATTGTTACGGGAAAAGGCTTGCCCTTTTCTTGGAGGTTTTTTTCTTCAACTCTATGGAAGAAAACTTTGGAGCAGACTGTGCTCCCAACCAAGTTCCAAGTGTATTCTTTCTACTTCAGTAGATCAGAGATGATTAAACAGAGGGGGTGGACTCACCCTCTCAAATAAGCAATCAATTACAGAGTATTTGTTTCCTTCTAGTTTTCCGCAAGGGGTCCAATCCTGGCAGTTATTTTAGAATCTTCTGCCTGGTGATGTCATACCCAATGCTTTTTCTTTTTTAAAAAAATGTGTTTATTTATAAATCAGCACACAGGAGAACATATACAGTAACATAGCTGCTAGTCTCATAGAGCAGACAAACCAAATAGACCCTCACACCCCCTCCCCTGTATTCCCAGCGGGCCACATGTCCGGGTCTCATACGGGCTGATCAAGCGGCTCGTTGTTGCCTGTAGCGTGGAGGGCCCTCACGGCCAGGCGCGGTTTGTAGGTCAGGGCCGGGTAGTTCCGGTCATAGTGTAGGACTGGAGCCCAAATGTTGTTAAATCGATGGAGCAGACCTGCTCTGGCTGCCGTGACCCTTTCGGCTATCAGGAAGTCCCAAAGTTTGAGCCACCAGAGGGTCATCAGGGGACCTTCCGCGGACTTCCAGGTGCGGGCCACCGTCATTTTGGCTGCCAACAAGAATTGGGATATCAGCGCCGCCCTGCTCCCAGTTCTTGGGTAGGAGTCCGGGAGCGGGATACCCAGCAGGACTTGCTCGGGCGCTAGCAGAAGTTCCACTTGAGTGATGTCTCTTATAATGGCGAGGCATTGGATCCAGAACTCTCTTACTATGGGGCAAGACCACCACATGTGGAAGTAAGAGCCTGGCAGACCGCAAAGACGCCAGCAATGGGGATCCAGAGCCCGCTGAAAGTGGTGGAGGCACAGGGAGGGGTAGTACCAGCGCAAGAGCAGTTTGTGGGCGCATTCCCGGTTAGTGATGCACCGGGATGCAGTGCGAGTTCTGGTCCAGACGTCCACCCACGTCTGATCTTCAATAGCATGGCCCAGGTCCGCCTCCCAGAGGGACACATAGGAGGGCTTAGTCTGGAGAGGATCTTCCTGCAATAGTTTATAGAGGGCCGAGATCTTTCCCCGGGGAGGCTGGTTGTTTGCTGTGAGCTCTAGCGGGGCAAGGGGTCGTGTTACCGCCGCCTGGGTCTGGGGGTGGGAGCACCAGTGTCTAAGTTGGGCATAAGTAAATCTGTCCGACTCCGCCAGCTGGAAGGTTGCTTTGCAACGTTCGAAGGCGAGGGGGGGGGCCCCCCTCAAATAGCTGTCCCAAAGTTTCGAAGCCTCCCACCACCCAGTTCCTAAAGTTCGTTGGTAGGCTCCCGGGGAGAAGGCTGAATTAAGGAAGATCAGGGAAGATGCGCTCAGACCTCCTGGGATGCCTCTAATTCTGCGGGCCCACTCCAATGTCTTTATCAACTGCTTTGTAGCGGTCAGCACCCCACGCCAACTCCGGCGTAATGCCGAGGGGATAAACGGAAGGAAGCGGAGGGGCAGAGGGAGGCACGACTGTTCGATCTCTACCCACTTCGGGCGCCCAGTGGCAAGGCCCCATGCCTGCAGGTGGGCCAGTTGTGCTGCCGCTTGGTATTTCCTGAGGTCAGGTACCCCCAGGCCTCCCAGTCTCGTGCTGGCCATTATCTTTCTCCGAGGGATCCTTGCTTTCTTGCCCTTCCAAATGAAGTCGATGATTTTGTGCGAAACCACAAGGCAGCTTCTGAGAGAGATCATTAGGCAGACTTACATGTTTGCATTATGCTTTTTAGCATGGAACATTATGAAACTACGGCTATTCTGCCCTCACTGGTGCCATTCTGTCACAATCCCCACCAATGCTTCTGTTTCTTACCTGAGGATACAACTCGTAGGAAGGGTGATTATTCATTCTTTCTGTCATCTGGGTCATCTTTGGCCTGGGGTTCAAGCTTCTCACTGTTCAAAGCTTACAAACTTCAACCAGAAGATGGTGTGCTTCCAAAACGTACTTTTTGCGACCCATGGCCATGTGTACCGACCTTTGGGCCCCGGTACCCCTCAGGGATCTATATGGCTCATGGTGAAAGATTTTCGCAGGTAGGCTTTAACCACATTTTCCCATTGAATTCCATGGGGACTGAATCCTACTGTGTTGCATCTCCTACAGGGAGTTCTCATACCTGCCTATGGAGTTTTTATTTAGAGTCTCCTCTAGTGTGCCCTGGGTCGTTTGCCACCAAATTCACACCTTCGGAGTAGAACTGGGACTTACCTCTCTTTTCTCCATTCACGTGGATCTGCCTATTGACTTTTACTCACAGAAAGGCTTCTAAAGTTACTTTAGGGATACTTACCTCCCCCTGGACATTTCTGCTCGATCTATCTTGGTCCCCAGGAGTATTAGGCCAAAGAATAAATTTCAAGCTTGTGCCTGTGATTTATACATTATTCTTCTCATGTGACTGCCTGATTACAATGCAACTAGTTCTAGTGACACTGTATCTATTTCCCCTGGAAGCATCGTGTCCTGGTGCCATCAGCCTAAATGTATCTTTTCTCGTGGTGGACTCTGGCTGTTTGTTTGAATTGTTTATTTGCTCTAGACACTTTGAAACATGATTTACTTGCTGTATGAGCACCCGGATAATGCACAATAAATAAATAAATATTGACTGAGGTGCAACTACCATGTCTCAGAGATTTAGGGCTGCAGTGACAGTTATGATTGGCATCTGGGTTTCTGCAAAGTGGGGGCGAGTGGCATTTGGGTGTGGCTAGTAGCTTTCAACTTGAAATTTCGCACCCTGTTCCTACACATTTACAATCAACTACTATTCATTACAATAAATGGCCACCTGCAAGCCAAAAACCAAGTATTAATAATATCGTTGGTTTTGGTGCTTTGGTGGCATAAGTCACCAAATCGCTAAACCATTGGTACTGTAAATGTTTTTACAAAAGGAGAAAGGGGAGCTCGGGAGCAGTGTATGGCGTTGGCATGGCAACTTGCCGATGCTTAGCTATGAAATAGCTGAAGCACCAGATGGGCCTTAACCCTTTCGCTTGCATCTGTAGGCCTGCTGCTGTTGCTGGGGAGCTGTGTGCTACCGAAGTAGGAGCAAAATGACTAAATGACTGCACTTAACTAGATGTACATTAGATTTTCATTTGTATGCACAAATGCTTTTTGTCAGATTAACTCCTGTCAGACTATGTTTAAAGTCCAAGCGGAGTGTTCTGTTGGCAGAGGAAACTGAGGCAGACCTCCGATTTATGAGGCAGGCGAGCTGCCTTTGCTGTTTTTTGTACAGCTGTGAAGTTTCAGCATTCAGCCGGCGCTTCAGTATTTACGCTTGCAGTGGCCGTGGTGAGAGTGCACCCTCCCGCTAATGAAGGAGTTGTGTTTATTTTTAGTCGGTCTGATATTCTCTTGCCTGGAGGGTAACCTGTTCCATCAGACGCAGCAAGAGGAAGCAGTACTTGGGAGACAGGCACTGCTGCAAAGGGCTATCAAGCCCAGGCAAGTACTGGCTCTTCTTTCTCGGCTGCACGTGAATGTAGGACAGGCAGCAGGTGAGACAGGGGGCTGCACCCGTGGTGACCCCCACCCGCTGTGGCGATCCACCGGCTGGTGGGGCTCTATTGCTGCGGTGCTGGCATGGACGCCCAGGGCACTCTGCCAGCAGGCTGGGCGGTAAAGATTGCTGCGGGTGAAAGTGTGCACCAGCAGGCAAGGGTACGGGAAGGGCATGAGGATTGATAACTTGCAAAGAGCCGAGTCATGCTGGAAGATGAACGGGCAAGTCGCGTGCCAGTTATTAGGCATCGAGTGGGCAGCTGATGGAATAATGGCACGGCACAGGAAACAAACCCATAAGCGTGCAGCAGCACGCAGGGATGCCGGAGGGGACCGGGCTAACTACCGGTCGTTAAGGTGCTCAGGGTGCAAGCACTGTTTCTTATCAGTGGCAAAGCATCTCAAATGCACGATGGAACATTTCCAGCTGTAATACCCTGCAAAGCACCCGTCAACTCGCAACATGACGTCTACTATCATGACATGCAAACATAATAATTTTAAAACAGCGGTATGTCACTAGACAAATGTTTTAACACCATGAAAAGCAAAGAGCTGGGTGGTTGTGACAAAAAATCTCTATATCTATCGGAGTTTTTTGCACAACTCCTTTTATTGTATGTCTTAAATCAAAGAAAGTACAATAGGGTCAAAAAGATTGTCGAGTTGACTTATCTGGCATCCTGGGACTCACAGTTTACCATTGGGAATGTGAAAATTAAAGCCACAGTGCTAATTTTTTGGCAAATGATGTTGCTATAAAGGTTTATATGTTGTCATGTGGCTATATTATGCAATTTGTGTTTTCTGTAAGTGGAGTAAAAGCAGTGAGTTAGTACATTAAGGGATCCATAAATACGGCGTACAGGAGTAGGCTGCTTGGATAGCCTAGCAGGTTGAGAGACTGTTGCGGTCTGCACAACGGAAGCATTTATTCGTCATTAAGCAGCTTGACAAGCATATAACGTCTTTCTAATCATAGCCTGTGAGAAAACATAAAGGAAGGGGCACACAAATGACAGGGTAGGGACTCTCAGGAGACAGGTGGAGGGACAGGCTGTCGAGGGAAGAGATGCAAGAGGACATGGCCGGCCGGAAGGGGATGGCACATTCCAGGTGCCAGTGACCACCGGCGCTCCGCGGTGGCGTACGCTGCAGGATAGGGTAGGGCATCTATCTTTGGAATAACGGTACTCGAGCATCTGCCTAAGGTAAAACTGGCTATTGGTGAGCGGTGGAAAAGCGGCGGGCGATCCCACAGGTGCTCAGGTAGCCAAAGAGGGAAGGGCCTGGGGGCACGAATCCAAGGGGAAAAGGTGCACATAATAGCAACAGGCCAAGAGGCGGGGGAGCCCTGGCATGGGCACATGCGGAAGACAGCAGGCGCAAAGGTACATTGCAGGGCATTTGTGCTTATCGACAGTGAAGGATGAGTTCGAGGTGGTCCAGGTGGGCAGGGGGCTGCTCAAACACCAGTGTGGGACAAGGAACAATAAGGGGAGTGCAGTAAGGGAATGGGTAGTGTCTAAAAATCCCTACAGCCATACTTCGCTGTGCAAGCATGGGCTGACCAGGAAACGCGATCATGTGGCCCCCTTACTGCATGCACAGGTACACTTTCACATTTAGTCTTTTTGGACAGCTGTCATCAGTGTGCAAAATCTTATACTGAGAGCGACCAGGGCTGCAATTGCTCATTCTATCGGACGACATCCTACTCAGGAGGCTCTCAATTCCAGCTCACCTCTCTGTGCCATAAAGAACACTAATACTTCACCAGCCTGCATGCTTGACCGTAGATGGGGCTCCGAGGTACGTGCCCTGTGGCAGGAAATGTGGACCTGCTGCAGCTGTTGAGTACCACCAGTGGGTAATACAATAACACCAATAATTATAGCGCTTAGACGTCTGGGGAATTGGGCATCAAGCACTATATAAATCACAAAAATTGTATAGCTCATATGCTATGCCATTGAACCCCATATGCATGAATGCTAGCATAGGGGACCAACCAAGAGAGATACTTAGCAGTTGAACAAGGGTGTCCTGCTGACTTGCTTTGGAGTGGATGATAAGAAAAAAGTGGCAACATACCTTAATGCTTGCCCATTAAATGGGGCGCACCAATCACCAATGTAAAAGCATGCAGAGTGCTCATTTCAACGCACTACGGGAAAACCACTATTCTGATTGGTTGTTAAGAATGAATGCGTGTGTGGATTAGGACGTGTATGCAGTATGCATTGGGTGGTAATTTAGTATGAAGGGGTATGCATAATAAGTACCTGTGCGTACTGGATGGTCATGCATCTTAATACGAATAGGGTGACCACTTTAAGTACTCGTATTACTGGTAGTGGTGTGCACATGTATGCAGCTCATCACATACAGCACCAACATATAATGTGTGCAGACCTCTGTGCTTGATTTCTTTTGTTTTTTTAAAGAATATTCCCAAAAAAATACGGGCTGGTGGAACTGCAGCACCTCTCCTAGTGCAGTCATTGACCAGGCAGCATACGCCTACCGGTGTTTATATTAACAGGTGGCATTGTCCAAGGCCCCCTGCCCCCCCCACAATCCCTCCGAACTGCTGATGTTATCATGGGTTTGTATCTCATCCTCCTTACACTCCCCTCTCTGCACCCTGCTGCCTAGAAATGCATAATGCAAAGTACAAGAGTAAAGGCTAAAACTAATGGCATTGCCAATGCTTGTTTTAATAGCTCTACATGCCGGATTTCCCCCACTTCTGAGCACTATATTAACGGCTCGTATTACGATACACTTTAATGGGTATTTCATTTATCAACCTCCGAAGGATGATGGGGGCAGGGGGGGTCTGTCATGCAGAGAGTCGAAACTGTGGCCGCAGGATGCACACAGGTATCTGAAGCAAGCGCGCCCCTGGGTGAGCTAGTGCGCCCCTGGGTGAGCTAGCCCGCCCCTGGGTGAGCTAGCGCGCCCCTGGGTGAGCCAGCGCTCACCTTCGGAGAGGCTGCGGCCACTGCCAATATCTTGAGAAATGCCATTTGTGGTGTAACAGTAAAAAACAATAAAAACATAGAAGATTGTACTGGATATTAGCGCCCAGAGCCACACAGGCCTATTCTCCAGTTTTATTCAGCAGAGTGAGGGGGGTGGGGGAGGGTCGAAATCCTGCACTGTACCGTGTACGCGAAAGACTTCCCAGCCACAATAGACATGCAGGTTCCTGCGGGTCGTTACTTTGCATTTCAGAGCCTGCTAATGGCTCACCTCCCAATGCACCCTGCGCCGGACAGTATCACCCCTACCAGAACCAGCTCTGCCCTCCAAATAATCCCAGTGCTTCCTTTAGAATTCAACGGGTTAACCATCATTGCCTGACCAGGAATCCTCCCCTCCACTACTTCAATGGGATCACCCTGGGTTGCCACCCGTTCGAGACTCAACATGCTGACAGGGATGGCCAGTGCTGAAAGACCCGAGCTGCGGGTGTGAAAATGCCCTCACTTCATAGGAAATGACTTCCAATTTAGACTAGTAATCTCAGATATAGTGCTTCTCCAACAACGGTGTGCATACTTTCCATAAGCACTGCCTATTACACAGCGTCTCTCCAGCACGTAGACAGCTCCTGAAATACCAAACATATTGGTTCTGAAAGTTGCGCCTTGAATTCTCCAACCCCCACTCATTCCCTTATCCTATCCCCCTCCACTCCCCTCACATTCCACTATCACCAATCCAAACATTGGCCCCTGAATTGAACAGTTGTTTCAGGTTTGGCAAGTTTTAAACACGTATCAAATAAAATTAAACTACAAGCATTGGCAAAGCCAACAGTTTGGGCTTGTATGCAGGCATGGGGGTTGGCATTTTCCACAAACTGACATAATGGTACTGCCTTACCATAAGCTGGCAAGAGCTGAGAAATGGTGTTAGTAGCTGGGCATATCATGGCAGTTCCTTGAAATGCCTATCTAATGTCAATACAAGAGTCACTACTGTCAGTTTAGGCAATGCTAGTTTTACCAGGAATTCAGTGCAAGAAACAGATGTGAGAACACACACATTGCTTCAGTTATTTGAAGGCACTCTTGGTTAAGATATTTTATTATGCCCTAGAATTTGTTTACAGCCGCAAAGAACTCATTACCATTCAGAAAACTACAGATAGCATTAGCACCCACTTTGAAGCACAGATCTAGCTCAAATAGGTCACAAGGTAGGAGTGTTTTTAGCAGGGAGGGACAGGTAGGGGCGGCAATAGCCATGGAAGCTAGTGTGGCCATGGGTGGTCAGTCAGTGGGGAAACAACCAAACGCCCTCAAGCTGTGTGTCTCTCCTCACATATAATCTCTCTCCTATATATGCTCTTGCATTGGCAATAGTTTTGTCTTATAGGGGGTGCTTACAGCACCATCTAATAGCCAGGAACGGGCCAACCCATCTCATTGTGGCCGTTTCACCACAACTGGTGAAACAGCTGTTTTGCCGCACTTTTCTGAGCAGTTTTTTTAGGGGGTTGGCAGGGTTAGGGTGCATTCAAAATTGATTTTTAGGGCCTGACTGATTGGAACTTTTAGGGCGTTGCAAAGTGACTTTGCGCTGGTGCAAACTGACCTTGCACAGCCAACAAACACCCTGATTCACGGAGCAGTGCAAAGTGTATTTTTGCAGTGCAAAGTGTCTGCACTGCAAAAATACTGGTGCAAAGTCACTTTGCACTGAAAAAGTACACTTTGCACCACTCTGTGAATCAGGGTCCCGGGAGGATAGCTCAGAGGCAACGTGCTTGCTTTGAAAACCAGAAGACATGAAGCAACACAGGTTTGATCCCCAGGTCAGTGCTTAGAAACTTCTGGGTATTAATCGCGTTATAAATACCCAACCAACTAAGACATCTTCCTGTAACAGCGCCTCGATGCCCCCGTGCTGTGTGAGCGATTACAAAATGCGAAAAAAGTGTGGTTTTTTTTGCACCGTTCTAAAAATTCCATGAATAAGACCCTTAGAGTGCTATGGGGGCGGGCTGGAGGGGGTTAAGGTGGGCCTGCCCCCATAAGAAAACGGAGTGAAAAATGCATCAAAAATGCAAATGCGATCGTATGTCCCTGATCCAGCCAAAGTAATGTGTAATGAGAATTGGATGGCACGTGTCTAAATGCTGCAAAAACCGAGCTTTTGATCTTTGGATCATCCCAAGCTAGAGGAAAGCTCGAGACCTCGTACGCTGGCTTCTCGGTTCATAACCACCATGTTCTTGTCACCTCTAAGGTGAAAACCTTGGGAGTTATCCTTGAAGCTGGTCTTAGTTCAGAGGTGCACATTCAACATACAGTGAACAAAACTCTGTATCACTTGAGACTACTGCTTTTGATAATACTGTATGTTTCAGAATCTAACTGTGAAACGCTATTTAGAGCTATGATCATGTCTAGAATAGAATACTGTAGTGCCCTCCATCTTGGCGCTAACAAAGGCAGTCTTGGCACTCTTCAAGTCCTGCAAAATGGTGCAGTGCGTCTGATAAGAAACGTAAATAGGCGGGAGCCTATATCAGAGTATAGAAGTCTCCACTGGCTTCCGGTGAAGGCAAGGATTCAGTTTAATTGCATTGGCAATAGTTTTGTTTTATAGGGGGTGCTTACAGCACCATCTAATAGCCAGGAACGGGCCAACCCATCTCATTGTGGCCGTTTCACCACAACTGGTGAAACAGCTGTTTTGCCGCAGTTTTTTTAGGGGGTTGGCAGGGTTAGGGTGCATTTAAAATTGATTTTTAGGGCCTGACTGATTGGAACTTTTAGGGCGTTGCAAAGTGACTTTGCGCTGGTGCAAACTGACCTTGCACAGCCAACAAACACCCTGATTCACGGAGCAGTGCAAAGTGTATTTTTGCACTGCAAAAATACTGGTGCAAAGTCACTTTTCACTGAAAAAGTACACTTTGCACCACTCTGTGAATCAGGGTCCCGGGAGGATAGCTCAGCGACAACCTAACCATTGTACACAGGTGCTGTTATGGGCATGCGCCTGGGTATTTCAAAAACTGTTTGAAAGTACATTCTGCTAAAAGAGCTTCCAGACTCAGTGATGCAGTACCTATGATTGTGCCTTCTAGCAAATGTGTCAGAGGAGCTATAAAATCTTTCCCAGTGCAGACCTTGTTAAGGATTTCAGTCAGGCAATACAGCCGGGTCTCGCCTAGCATGTAAAGCACAGATGAAATACTTATTTATTATGTCTATAGGTTCAATATTCTGAGTGATATACCACTCATATCACACCCTTCTCAAAATACGCCCCAGGTCACAGTGGACCAGGAATCAGGCTGGTTGGTAAAGGTAAATATTTATTTATTTAAAATTAAAATCAACACACATTTTAATATATATATATATATATGTGGCAGCAATCACCAATGTGGTGACAAAACAATTCAGAAAGTAAGTAAAGCAGTTAAATTCACTTATAGCAATACAGAAGATAAAACACAAGAAAAAGAACAGTTTTGAGTTGTGAAAAGATAACGCTTATGTTAAAGCTTCCCCCTGCAAAGATCTTAATGCAAAAATTAGCAATTCTACACAGATGTAAGTAAGCAGCAGGTATTCAGGAATGAAAGAACAGTGTCTAGAGTTTGAATGGAATCTTCCCTCCCCAAACAAGAGAGAAAACCGTTTTTGGGAAATTTACACTTTTTAAAATGACAGTTGAAAATGGCTTTGTGAAACAAGGAAAAGTGTGCAAACATCCTTAAATTCATAGAAATTCCTATGGGAGCAATACTAAACAGATTCTAACCAACATGAGATACAAGATGAGCAACAGAACACACTTTAAATCAGAATGGAAGTTAAGAAACACTTTGAATGGGAAAAGACACGTGTAAAACTTTTGCAAAATGCAAATTCACGCCTAAATTTCACTATGCGATTATTAATAGAAACAGTTCAAATACACTGTCTTTGGTTGTGGATGTAGCTACAGGTCTTAGGTTTAACTAAGAATTGAAATTAGATCTTTAGCTATAAAATTGAAGAAGTTATGTAAGTTTTAATGAGAGGCGTTTTTGAAAAAATAGAACAGAGAAAAGCAGAAATTCAGATTTAAAATGACAGATTGGTTTTATTAAAACTATATTAATGACTAAGAAAAAGAGAATGCCACCTCTGAATCTCCACAGTTACGCACGGCCGCTTGTAACTCTTCACATGGCGGATACTATGTTTTCTTTATGGGAATCACTTCGGGATTGTAAACAGGGTTGCAAGAATGGTTCTGACAAGGTCAAAGGTTCTTAAGTTAAAGATGGAATAGGTTGAGAGATGGGCTTGGACAAGGCAAATATACTGTGGGTCACTAGGATCTTATTGATACTTACAGTCCAGTTGTAATTTAAGATTGGACAGCCAGGTTCTGGTCATCACAGATCAGTCTACGGGCAGTAGGGCACCTCTGGTGTAAATGGATCAGCTGGGTGGTTCTGGTCTATTGGACTGCACCTCAGATTGGATTGGATTGGCCCTTCTGGTCGCTGGACACTGTAGGTTAGCGTGATGGCGAGTTTCAGCCGGCAAGCATGGATGGTAGCAAGCCAAACTGGATCAGAATTATTTCCCTTTGGGATGATTTCAGGATTTGGACCTAGCTGAAAAGAGTTCAGCAAATGCTGGGTGTTGGCTTTGCCAAGTAGTCTGAAATCAGAACAAGATGAAAAGTTCTGGAACAGGATGAAGAAGTCAGGATCAGAGCGTCACGCGGAAATCAGGATGTAGTCAGGAATCAGTGTGTGTCTGTGTGTGGTGAAGTTCCTATATTTATCATGCCAAGTGACATCACTAAGTTTATGTTAGGGGCAGAATTTCAAACCACACCCACACGGCTGTGATAGGTCAAAGGCACTTGCCTCTTTCTGGTTGGAAGTCAGAAAGAGCTGTCATATTTTATGATGTGATTTGGGAACTCCCACATTGATTTGAACCACAATTTTCCCACAAATGCACATTTCTATAATCATGCCCTCTAATAAAATCAGACAAATATATTACATATTTTGTGCGTTATCCTTACATCTAACTCCCATCTCAGTGAGAGCGAGCTTTGTCGTTATGCGAAATGTTGTCAATTTTAATCATAAAGGTTTGGCCTAACAATTCCTTATTCAGTACATATCTGGGCAATCACCCCTAGAACACGGGTATATAATATTATATTTGCAGCATCAATAGTTTTGCCACAATAATTCTTTTTGTGTAACTTTGGTCCCTTATGTGGTACAGGGTTCACTCACGTCTTCACAGAAAGAGCATAAAATTAGATTTACAACTACCAATTTTTAGATTTGTCCTCCTTCATGTTGCAAAGTTAAAGGCTTTCAAAACTTAATCACAAAAAGGCATTTTAAACAACAAATATCTTTCTGCAATTCTTTTTTTCTTCTTTCAACTGGCAACAGCTGTCAAATTCCTTTGATCAGGGTGGGGTCCAGAAGGAAGTTCCCTGCCCCTCCCCTGAAGGGATCAGTGTTCAGCCAGCCATTGTCCTTGGCTGGGCCCCAGACGAATGTCTAATCAGTTCATTGTTCTCAATATGCAAGAACCTCCTGCAGCAATTAAGCCTTCCTGATAGCAGTGGAGTGTCAACATGAAGTGTCATCTTTCCCAGCCTGGGCACTGTCAAGTCAGAATTAATTATTTAATCAACTCCAAACTGGGTTTTGACTTTAAGATTCACTTTGAGATCTTTCATTTAAAATATATTAAAATTAACACAGTTTATAGGGGATTTTGACATTTAAAGAATTAGGCCTTTCTCAAAAACAAGCTTTTTAACAGGCGATTTTGCACTTCTTCAGGCACATTTAAAGATAATCCTTTACATCAGAGTTTCCTTTGCAGCTCACATTTTGTTCAGCATCAGTTTTTCTCTTAAATGCTGAGATTTGTTTGCAGTCTGGAAGTAAGCATCCCGCCTTTGCTTGGAGTTTTCTATGCACAGCTAAAATTTTACATGTTTTGCCATTTTAGACACATTTTTCCTGTGGAACTGAAAACAATGTTGCCTGGCCGCCTTTTTCATGAGATACATTTCTTAGCTGCTGTCAATCAATGAGGCCCGGTTTCTCTGGCCACACTGGATGATCTGTACCCTTTTAATTTCAATGGTTCACTGGAAAATTAATGGATCTAGCACCAAAACATCACTTTGAAGGTTGCAAAGGCTGCATGTTAAAAGGCATTTTAGGTTTTTAGCCCAATTCTGTGGCCTTGCTTCATGTTAAATGTAACAGCACCCACTGGCATTCTCCTGCAGTGAGAATTCTGTTGTCACCGCCACTTTGACTGTGTGGCAGGGGTGTGCAGCCTTTTGTGAGTGTCACCCACGCGCAGTTTTGCAGATTTTTGCACGCACAATGGTTAGCGCATCCATTTTTGGCTGTTTCTTTCCCCATTGGAAAAGTGGTGCAGTGGAGCATACCGGCATGGGTCAAAATATCCCACAGCCTCTATGATTTGGAGTAAACTTCCGAAGGATTTACATACAGAAACACATTTGTTAAACTTTAGAAAACGTCTGAAAACACTTCTGTTTGACTGATCTGTCTTGGTAACCTGACCCTACCTTCTGTTCTAGTTTCTGCTTTCTCCGCACCCCGGTGCCTGTTGCCTCCATTCGCTTTATAAACCGACAAATAAATAAATAAATAAATAGATCATTATTTAAATTTGAATACATGTATAGCAATGTTTTTCAAATGTCTCTAAGTGCAGAGCACAAGATTAAAATAATGTATTGATGCACGAAGCATCAGAGGCAGCTCTACGACAAGGTGGCTGATTAGGGCAACTCCAGCATAGGTCCATCCTAGACGGGGCTGAAAGTCTGATTAAATAAACGAGGAAGGGCCATGAAGAGTTACAAAATAATAGCTGGGCACAGGATCTAAGAATTGTCTGCCCCGGCCTCTGGATTTATTTATTTGTTTATTTATTTATTTTAATTCTTGATAGAGCACCAAATCGCCCTCAGGCCTCACGGCGCATATAAAACGTGCCAAACAAACAGTGAGAGTAACAAATATCAGAATCAAAGTCATAGAAGGAGCCCAGGACTAAGCAGCGGAGAAAAGGAACTTCTTCATGCTCTTTTTAAAGTCAGATAAGGAAGTGGAGGACTTAAGGTGACGTGGAATCAGGTTCCACCAGGCTGGGGCAAGAACATCGAAGGTTGTTTTGCCAAATTTGGCAAGACGAAAACAAGTCTTAGAGAGTCTGGCCTGTTTAATTGACCTGAGAGGACGACCTGGAGTGTAATGATGAATCTATACTGAAAGGTAACTGGGTGCTATGTCATTCAGGCATTTATATGTGAGTGTGAGTATCTTGAAAGAGATCCTGTGCCGGATAGGAAGCCAGTGTAGTTTTTTCCGTGCTTCAGTAATGGAATGTCATCTGGGTAGGCCAAGGACAGCACGTACCGCACCGTTTTGAGTGGTCTGAAGAGCTGTGATATTAGTGGCAAAGGTGTCGGCCAGAAGGCGATTGCAGTAGTCCATCCTTGAGTTGATAAGGGCTGAAGCCAGAAGGGACATGCAGTTGACTGGTAGAAAAGGGTGTAGTGAACAGATCTGTTTGTTGATAAAGCCACATGTGGCTCGGGTTTTGTCCACATGTGGACGCATAGAGAGTTTGGCGTCAGTAGTGACCCTGAGCGTCTTGATACTTTGGACAACAGAAATTCAGACATTGGCTATATGAAATAAAGCATATTCGGCTTGAAGGTTTTTTAGCATGTGGCTGGCAGCAGCAATAAGAAGCTCGGTTTTATCGGCATTTATAGCCATTGACTTTTGAGCCATCCAAGAATGGATTATTGAGTAGATGGCCGAAATGGCCATGGCATCAGTAGGGTAGGAGCCAGTTAGTTCAAGGATGATCTGGGTGTCATCAGCGTAGCTGGTATACAAGACACCCAGGTCATCAAGCAACAGAAGGAGAGGGAGTATGTAAATGTTAAAAAGGTTGGGAGAGAAGGAGGATCCTTGAGGGACGCCTCGCATCAGGAGAGATGGAGAGGATGAGGAATTATGAATGGCCACTTGTGCAACACGGGGGCCCAAGAAGGAGACTAACCATTGGGTGGTTAACTCGGTACAGCCTACCAGAGATTGCAGCCTGGCAGCACTGAGCTTGTGGTCGACTAAATCGAATGCAGCAGAAAGATCTAACAGCATCAGAAGAGCTGGGTGGCCACGATCGATAATAGAAGACAGATTGGATTTTAAGTCGAGCATGGCCGGTTCCGTGCCATGACCGGCACGATAGCCTGATTGACTTAGACCAAGTATAGCATGGTCTTCAATTAATTTTTGAAACTGAAGGTATGCCACTCAATCCATAACCTTCAGTAAGTATGGAACATTCGTTATTGTCCTATAGTGCTTGGTTATAAGTGGTAATAACTAATAACTAATGAATCTTTATAAAGCATCTGATCTATGTAAAAGGGGACCCTCAGAAACGCGTTGAAGTTCTTGTACCTTTCATGAACACAAGGAAAAAAAAGCTGTGCTAAATATAATTAATGCGTGTTTAAAATACTACTGAAATTAAAACTTGCAAAGAAAGAAACAAAACCAAGTCAAAATAGGTCAATGCAAGTTCCACTCCCTAGATGATAGCGGGGGGTGGCGGCTGCGTAGATACCTTCAGGTCACAATCCTCCATGCCAGTAAAAAAACCTGGAGGGGTTCCTCTGCCCGCTGCAGAGATCTGTCTGCCGCATGCAGGCGCAGATCTGTGCACCAAAACAGAAAAACTCTGCTCACAACCTGCCTATTCCGGCGCACCCTCCGCCCACAAAAACAGAAACATATATTCTCAAGTTACTGCCCATAAAACAAAAATACCATTTGAAATCGTCTTGCACATGTTAACCAAACAAAAGATAAACTACAAGCAGCACGCTGCACTGATTAGTGAGTTAAATGTGTCCAACTGGGACCTTTTGTGTTTCAATGCATCCAGGCATTGACGAAACACACCTGATGTGGTGGGGCAAACCTAGCAGTATCTCAGAAGAGGAGTGGTGGAATCAGCGTGTGGTCATCAGAGGAGGGGGACATTTGCTGTATGGAGAGTCCCGGCAGGGTCCTGTCTCAAGGCAGAAGTTAGAACCCTGACAGGGCTCGGTCAGAGGTGGTCCCGGCCCGCTTAAAGCTCTGTTGCTAGATTCTTCTTACATTCAACAATGGGATGGGGGAATGGGACACTTACTTGAGCATCCCACCAGATGTGCGTTTCTGGGTTGGAGATGTGGCCTGGCTGCTAACCTGTCATCCATGGAATGATGGGACCTATGTTCCAATTGTGGCTTTTCACCGAATCACCTTTGATGATTCTGGGAAATTCATAACCAGTTATATAATTATATATGTCATCTTCTTGTGTCTCAACTGCATTAGTTGCCACAATTGAGAAGGCTTAACAATAGTCTATGTTCAAAAAATAATACAAACAAGCATTGGCAATGCCAACAGTTTGGGCTTTTGTATAGGCGTGATAAAAGGCACTTGTCAGGCACAGTCGTAGTGGTTTTAACTACCCATTGTTGGTAGCAGGTGCAAAATGGTGTGAGTATCTAGGCATCTAATAGCAGTGCCTGACAACAGCTTAAAATGTATGCACAAGACACACGTGTTGGCTTTGCCTATGCTTGTCTTAAGCAGGACTTCAGTGGCTTTGCCAATGCTTCTTTTTAACAGGAGTTCCGTGAAGGACATACAGAATGCTTATAATTCAACTGGCTGAAGGCAGGCCTGGTAAGACATTTTTATTACACCTGTAGTGTATTTACAATTCCATTTAAGTCATTAACAGAAAACTGCTTTGAACAAACACTGGCAAGCACTTTGAATGCAAAGCCTGATGGTAAGGCTTGAATAAAGCAAGCTCAGGAACAAGTTCCCATGAGGAGGTGTTTTGGAGGGGGCAGGAATGGGCGGGATGGCCATAGGGATTAGCATGGCCATGGGCAAGCAATTGGTGGGCAGATTACCAAACAACACCTAGAGACTCTGTGCCCCTCCTCATATGTCATTCCTCCCTATCTGTACTCCAATGCAACATTTTCAGCTTTATAGGTGTCGCCAGCGACACCTTATATCCCAAACTAAAAAGTAGATTTGCATGTCTGCTGTTGTCGATAGCACTAACTTTAGAGGCCAACGTTAGAGTACTTAAAGCTTTGCTGGGTATGTTTTGCTTCGGGACCCACCCTATAATGAGTTAAGAATAAAGAGTTAAAATGCTGGGACCAATTCACAAGAGGAAAGCACACATGGCTGTGGCTGTTGCTTTAGCAGGTAGGTTGTACCCGTGAGCAAGATGCAAATCACTCCAACCTTAATCTGTCCTCTGGGTCCACAGAAGTGAGGTTCTAAAGGCGTTGACCAATTTGCACTACTGTTTCCATTAGTGAATCGTGTGAATTTCACGTGTGTGTCAAGTACACATGTAAAGCGGGTGCATGCATTGTTGATGTTTTGTGAAACAGCCCCATTGACGCTTATGGTAGATTGGGAAGGTGAGATCATCCGTGTTCAGGAGGGAGAAAATGAGATGCAACACTTAGTGGGGGGGGACAGTGTGCAATGTCTCGGGAGGATAGCTCAGGGTCAATGCGCTGATGTGGAGAAACAAAGGTTCGATCGCCAGGTCCGCGCTTAGAAATCTCTGAGTATTAAGCGAGTTATAAATAACTAATTACAATTACAATAGCTCCTCTCCCAGCCCCCGCCACCACTTAACGCAACAGTAACTGTGTTTGAGGGCAATAATTTTTTTCCTTTTATATGACTATGCAGTCCATATGTTTTCTGTGTGTTTATGTAATAGGAGGTTGATACGTACAGGCACTATTTTTTGTTTTTTGATGATAACTGATGGCCTTTGAGTTGCAGACATTTTGAAAAGGTACAGTTTTGCTTCTCTGATTCCTTTTAGAGTTGATCTAAAACAAGGAGTACAACGGCCATCAATGGATGTCTCAGCGTAAGATCTCTCAATGCGTCTAAAAAAAGCATTCTTTTACAGCAAGAAATCATCACTGATGACATCAACCTACATATTACTAACATAATCCTACATGGCAAACTACAAAAACCTATTGAAGTAAGTGATAGGACTGGAGAGAACATCTAAGTATACGATCCATTCTCGTCTAAGAAAGTGAAGAAAAGTGATAGGTTTCTTAAAATCAGGTCGGGCAACTAAACCCTCCCCTTAAACAGGTCACTATGAATGTCACTAAATACACAACGTCCCATTGGCTACTCAAACTATAGGACCCTTAATCACGTGACCCCCTACCATTGGTCGGCACTCTAACCTCTGTCAGTACTTTTCCAACTACGTTAGCAGCACACAGACTGGACTTCCAGGTGTTGGTGAGCTAATCTTCAACCATATATTCCCACCAATTAGCATATTCATCTATCATCACCTCAGTGGTCTGCTATCAGTTAAGTCTTTGAACTTGTCCTTGGGAGTGTTCTTTTGCTTTGGAGAATTCAGGGGAGCGACATCACGCTCTGTCCTCATGCGTAGGTGTGACCATTGTGTTCGTCCTACTTCATCCTTCTACGTGACTGAAGACCACAAAATCGAGCCCTAGTTTGTTGAAAATATTATTTTCTAATACACCTCTGACATCTTCCTTATTTTTGTCCATGCCTTCTGAACAAGAGTTTCGTTCTTTCACACAATTTGTATCCAATGTCTGCTCACTTCATTTTGATAAGACCAAAATAAAATAAATGGCTTCTTGGCTCATCCAGTCTCGCCTTTCTGAGATCTGCTTCTGTACTTTAATTGCTTTTTTAACTGCGTGCTGAACTACAGCACATCGGTGTATGTGTGCTGCTGAGCTATTCAGCAAGTTTTACCAGCCGAAAGCGTCCCCAGATGCCATTGTGAAATGGGTCGCTGGGCCCCTTCAGCTGCCATGTTCTCACACCTGATTTGTGACTGGACGGCTTGGGCTAATGACCTGGTTGCCAGAGGCTTCAGAAGGCATCCCCCGTAGTGGAGCCGCCCCAGCCTGGCCCCCTCCTCTGGGGTTGCCACCTGCTTCCTTCTGGTGCCTCTGCAGGCCGCGCACTTATTGCTTTAGCTAAACCTTGCAAATGCAAGGAGGCCCTCAGGCTAATATTGTGTGGTGGCACAAGACCTGGGAGGTGGCGGCGGCTGATTGGGTGGGGTCTCCACCTACAGGACTTCTGCAATAAATATCCTGCACGCTCAGCCACACTTCAAATGCCACGCCACTTTCTCCTGATATAGAAAGCTTGCACCTGACTCTCCTGTCAAACGTAGTGGTGTAGGTAGAAATCTGGAGACTTGATATTAGTCCAATCCCCTGGCAACTGTGTCATGGGTTACATTTTATTGCCACGCGTTCCTCCTTGTATGCATTTTCGTTGTATTGTATTTGTTCTCTTTTCTTTGTTCTTGTTTATTGGAAAATTGATAAATAAAGACTTTTTAAAATAAAATAAAAAGCTGATGTCACCTCGGCTGACTATCCCCAACACGTGGAGCTGGGTCCAGTACTCTAAAGAGTTTTTTGACCTCACCCTCCTCTTTGTCACAATAAAAGCTTATGTAATTTTTTTTTTTTTTGTGTGTCTGTGTTGGCCCCTTTTAGTGGTGCAAGTGCCACCATAGGCCCGAAATCAATGCTACAGTGAAAGGCGAGGGGACTGGGTGTGGGACTGGGTGTTGGGATCCGAATATCCATTTGGCATGGCAGCGTGCAACACTTTAGGCATGAATTTGCTGGCTCACAAATTGTAATTGTTGTCTCTTTCTGCCATCTCCACCAATCAGGGATTATTTAACAATATTGGAGCCAATTAGATACTCCATTGCATGAAAATGCATGGGTGGGCTTTTACGTCACAGGTGGCGTAGTGAGTGTTGTTTCCTGACGAATCAGGAGCCTTATTACCCGAGGCAAAGTAAACACAGCATGGTGGTGGCTCTGCCGTTAAGCACTAGGCAGGTTGCCTTTGTCCACATGCGGGTGCAGGACCACGGCCTGGTAGCAATTAGTGCGGGGCTGCGCCATGCGCTCCAGAAAATGAACTGAGTGGTAAGGGAATTAGATATTCTCAAGCAGCACACATGAGTTCTCTTTCACTTCTCGGGGGCTATATGCTTGAACAAGCCCCTTGGAGCTTTTAAGGAAATCAGATGTCCTCATCTGTTCAGGCATAACAGCCACATCTCTCCCAATGAATATGCATTGCATGTGGTTTGCATGCAGTGCACTGTCCGAGAGAGAGGAATGGCACATGACAAGAGCAGAACTCCCAGTGAGCATTGAATGCTCAAAAGGCTTTCATGCTTGAGTCGTTATCACAGACACATTTCAAACGTACAATCCTGAGGTCATTCTTATGTTGCCAAAGTGCTCTTTGATTTTATGCAAACCGCGCCTAAAAATCATTATTTGTCCCCCTTGCCTTTCTTATAGGTGATTTATTTACACAATGTGGGTGACTTACTAACTCACGGCTTCGATTGTTTATCTGCTGAGTACTGCACCTGTCTCTTAGATGTTTCCACTACACACAGTGTGCAGTGAGCCCAGGGGTGGACTGGCCTATACGGAACTCTGGAGATTTCCCGGTGGGCCTCTGCACCCTGGGCCTCTTTTCTGTGGTATCTCCAAATGTTCTCATAGGAAAAGCATTGGGTTTGCTGAAAATGTGTCATTTGGGGCCACTTTCAACTTTATTTCCAGGGCCTCTTTTGGTCCCCAGTAATTATTTCCAGGGCCTCTTTTAGTTCCCAGTCCAGCCCTGAGTGAGCCTCTCCTCTACAGATCCCTGTGTGTTTTCCCTGTAGGCGGCACGTGAACCTGGGCAGCCGCCAGAGCACTCTTCCTGTGGCGCTTCACTTATCATCACAGTTTCATTGGGAGAATGTCATTTCCATGATGTCTATTTCCTATGAGGACATCGCTAAGCCACCAACAGAGCTGCAGACCTTCTGCCACAAGAGACTGTGAGCATGCAACGAACGGGTGCAGTATCAAAAACAACTTTACAATCAACACTGCAATACATGAAACCAACCACATTTCCCATACATTTTAGCCAGCGTATGAACAGAGGTGCACGCACAGATCGGGCGCGCCTGCTTTCCAGTTAGCGTGTCTCTTTCGGCAACTTCGTTTAGACATTCGTGTCTGCACTGTGATCACGTGAATGTTCTGCATTCTTTTTGTGAGCGTTTGTAAGTTGTCAAAATAGCAGTGTGTGCATTTTCTTTGCGTTCATGCTTCTAATAATGTTCTACCATTTTGTCGTTCGTTTTTGGGCCTTTTGCATTGGGAGCTGGTTATTCTGTACTTCATTTGGTGGCGCAGAGGTTTTTTTTTTTTACCACTACAAACCACTGATAAGCACCCCATCATTCTACACCACCACACTCCCACATAAACACTTCACCACTCGACATCACCACACCCCACTCCACACCACAATTTCACACAAACACTTCACGACACTCTCCCATTTACACCACCTGACCACATCACCACTTCACAACACCACCCAACCCAATGCCACATAACCACTCCACACATTGTTAGGGAGAATTCTCCAGAATGGCTAATTTCTCTTACCTACTGAGTCCCTCAGCAGCTTTGCTGGATTTCTAGGATTTATTTATTTCACCTGGTAAGAGTGTGAGCCTTTTTCCCACTCTTACATGTGTTTTGCTGTGTGTGTTTAACATTTTTGTGTTTATAGACTGTGGAGCCTCACCTACTCCATAAGCATCATCTTTTTACTGAGTGTTACACATCACCTTCAGTGCAGTGACACAGGGTTGTCTTTTTAGACTTCCCAACTCAGACTCCGTTTTTTGGGACTGACTAACGTCTCCCAGAACATGTAAAGTTGCCATTGACTTTATTAGTCTTTTTAAAACCACAGACCCAGTACAAACTATCTTAAATAGAGTCCTGGAAAGGGTTAATAGTTATCCCTTTTTGTCTGTCTCTCATGGAACATTGTTTCATTCCCTTTTCATTAAGATTTGGCTGGTGGCAGTGGTGTCTCCCCTATTTTTCCTACCGCGGTTATTTTAAATAGCCTTGGTATTGTTTTAGGCTATCTTAGTAGCCTCGAACTTAAACCCGCTGGACCATATATGTTTTTATTTGGTTCCAGCTGGGTTTATTCACCATTTCTTTTTATAAAGGTCTTTCTCGTGTTTTCCTCTGCACGCCAAACCAGGTTTGGTCCCTTTGTTCGCCAACCTTTGGCTGGCTTCTGCACAGAAGCCCTCCTTAGGCGCCTGAAAGTCTGGGTAGGCAGGATGGGAGGGAGGGGATTTAGGACCCCTGCCATGGGTTCCCCTGGTAACCCAAGTCGCACTCCTGTTTGATTGGCTAGGTGACTGTCCGACCAGGACAGCCACCCTGCTGTGTGATTGACAGCCAGGCTCAGTGAATGGGGGAAAACTGCATAAAAAGCAGGTCTCTGGGACTGAGAAGGCAGAGTCGCCACTGGATCGAGTGAACCAAAGAGAAGCTGACAGAAGAGGGCCTCTACCATGACTGAACCTCCCGGTGAAGCCCTGCTGCGGGTCCGAATCTCCAAACTTCGACGACAGGGAAGATCTGCAAGTAATCTTCTTGCCTTGAGCTGGTGGGAACAACCAGTTTACCAAACTGCAAGCCAGGCCTCTCTCCTCTGGTCGAATTTGCTGTGCACAGCTACAGTGAACCGGATAGCCAGGAGGATCGGACCCTGCTTGGGTTTTAAGGAGCACACCTTTTATTCATCGCTTTGCTCCGCTGCTGGTTTCTTCCCTGGGACGTGCAGGACACTCCAGTCTTCCTCCTTCTTGTCAGTCCGACAGTCACTCCAGGGCCCGTGAGCCTGCAGGACCTGCCAGGAACATCTGCCTCAGCTACAGCATTCTTCTGCTCTAAAGGTACTGTGCTAACCCGATTGTTTGTTTCGTCCTGCCGCGGTGAAAGTGTGTGAAATCTTTCGCCAATCCAAGGGCTTGTCCTTCTCTATTCTTTAAAGTAACTTTTCGTCCGACCAACTTCGTTCTGAACTCTTGGCAAAGACTTAACCATGAACTACCCTGAACTGTGTGATCCTCTGCAAAGACTTTGGTCCATTGACTTTGGGCCAGGCCCCTTGTTTTGATTTCCTCGCTGTAGTTCCTTTTTCTAGATTGCCCTGCTTACTTACTTGTTGCTGCTGCTCAACTTCTGTCTAACTTTGTCTTTCCCAACCTTTTTAATTACTGGAGGGCCATTTTGCTCACACTTCATTTTGAGCTTAACTTGTCCAGAATCTAATGGGTGTGATGTAGTGTATTAAGATCGTGATTTTTCAACTGCTTGAGAATAGTGAAATGGTCTGTAAGTGATGTGTAAATAAATGTATATTCTTTTACTCAGAAACCTTGAATCAGTATTTGTTTGAATTTTAGTAATTTCTGTCCTTTGTGTAACTATTTTATACTTCTCACTTACTCTTGAGATAAGTCTGGCTGCTCAGCCATCGCTACCACTTTAGTGTGTAGTACAGGCTTGTACCAAAGGTGAAATTGTATTGTCACTTGTAGTATCAATTGCGTGTGATGTTCCCAAAGGGTACTGCATATAATTCTGCCTAACACACATCCACGCTGGCACTCCACACCCACACCACTCCACACATGCACACTTTCACTCCACACCACTACACCTCCACACACCCACTCCAGACGCCCACTTCATGCCACTCCACATCACCACCGTCCCAACCAACACACTCCACTAACTCACACTACCACACCACCACACACCATGCGTCACCAGTACACCCACTCCACACCAACACAACTCCACACCACCACACAACTCCACACCACCACACCACTTCAAACAGCAGACATACCCACCATTCAACACTGCCACTCTACACCTCCACACCACCACTCCACACCCCCATTTCACACACCTCCGCACTACTCAACAACTCTACATCTTCACTCCACACCATCTATATGAACCTGCTCCACTCTAACACCATGTGCACTTGCTTACTGCTGCCCCACTCTTTCCATGCCCCAGAGCACTTTACCACCACCCACACCTCTCTAACCCAACTTACCCTTGCCTCTACGCCGTCCCTACCTCACTCCTCTATACCATACCCTTCTCTATCCCCATGCACTCCCACTTCACCTCACTCTACCCTCCCCATCACCACGTAACCCCACTCTACCCACGACTTCCCTGCCTCACGCCTGAGCACCCATCCTACCTCACTCATGCCTATCCGCAACAATCCACCATAGCCCATCTCTGCCTACTCCCACTCATCCTGGCTCATTCCTCACACCCCACTCTAGCCCCATCTTCTCTACCTCATTCCTGTCCACCCACCCTTCTATACCCACCCATCCAAACTCGCGCCTGTTTATCTTCATCAGCCCGCCCTTCCTAGCTCACCGCTGCCTACCCCATTAACCCTTGCTCATCCCTGCCGACCATGCTCATCCCTGCCTGCTACCCACCACCTTAGCTGACCTCTTCAACCTTAATCGACCACTAGCTAACTCTTAATATCACCATGCTTACCTTGACATTTCCAAACACAGTGTAGGCTGCCAAGTAATATTGGCAATACCAACAGGCTGTACGCAGCAATGAAGAGAAGCATTCCCACTAAAGTTATTTTTCTGCAAGCACTATGTTGCAGACCTGTTTGGGATTACTGGATAAGTAGGCCCCGGGTATTTATTGCATTCTTACCTATAAATGGAAAAAGCAAATCTACACATTCCAAAACTATTGGCTTTGCCAATGCTTGTTTTATCCAAATGGAAAGGAACGGGGACCCCAGCATGTTCCTGGGGGCACCGCTGCTTGACGCTTCGAGGTTGCTGTGAAACGCGATCAGCATGCTGCTGGGCAGTTGCCAGGAAATGTCGCTGTGAAGGCCTTCGCCCCCATCCCCCTCGGTCGCATTCTCTCCCTTGCACTGTAATTACTCTGATGGGTTTGAATCTATCAGCTGTGCTCCCTGCACCAGACCCTCAATTACGCACAGACTCAAATCTGCTGGAGTGGAATTGATTTTTTTTTCTTCCAAATTAAGCCAAACCGAACGTCACCATTCTCATCAATTCAAAGCCTATTCGGAGCAGTGCGCGAGGCGTGGATTCCCACTGCTTCTCTCTCCCTAAAAACAAAACAGGAGAAAACAAACCGAATTTCTTTCTGAAAACTCCCCTTTTTTTAATTGCGTGTATTTGACAGCTCAGGAATAAGGTCACCTGATGTTTCTCTCCGCCATGAATCTTTTTTTGCATGGTATTTTGCACAAATGGCTCCTAAAATACAGTGTTCCCCACTTTGTTTGACTACCAAGCTGGTCAATTTACATTTTGCTGCGTTTTTCAAGCTGGTAAGATAGCTCAGTGGGTTGAACACTTGCTGCTTTGATTTGTGTGTGATCTGCAGGTCGTAGGTTTGAATCCTGGGAAGGGCAAATCAGCCTTTCATCCTTCAGAGGTAGATAAATGAGTACCACCTATAGTTCGGTGATATTGTGTATATATATAAATATACTCAATGCAAAGTGCTGTATAAATAACATTATTATCATTTTTTAAAAGCAAAAAAGATCGATGGTGGGTTGGCTTTAGGTATATAGAAAGGAGGGTGTAAAAATTCTGTAAAATGGTAAAATGTGATTCGACCAGTTAAAGTCAAACAAAATCCATAAATCCTAAAATAATAATACCACATTGTATGTAGAGCTTCATTACCGATTCCTCACATCTCTAAGCACTATATAAATATATATATTTTTTTTTTTGTTTTAATTTGTTTGGTTGATAAAATCAACCTTTCAAATTTACGAAGTGTTACAATTCATTTAAAAGAAAAACAAGTTCAATTAACAAACAATAAACCAAATTGAAAACAGCCTTTGATAAATTTAAATTCTAATTAATTTGTTAAACAGACAACATTGTTAACAAAGATTTGCATAACTTAACAGTATACAACACGAAAGAATGGATATAATCTAACTGAAATTAAGATAATAACAATTAATTGCACTTGTTGAAAGTATTTAGTACTTTCTTACATCGGTAGGAAAATAAAGGATTCTAGGGGGATTGGGGGAGTATCACATCCAGAAATGAACATTCTCCACTTTTACGGCCATCCTAGGTGAAGAGAAAATGTGTGGCCAAATATCAGACTCCCATTTAAATCATCCAAAGAATTTCCAAAATGAACTTTGCATAGAGAGTTTAAATAAGGGCAATAGACCAGACAGTGCTCCAGAGTTTCTCTTTGGTTAGGAGTTTTACAGAAGCGACAGCTATTTTCATCCTTTGCAATTAGTTTCCTCCTGGCCATGACATCTAAGGTCGGCCATAGGTTTAATCGAAAGCGGAGAAGCTTATTGTGAAAAGTGGATGAGGGAAATTTGACCAAATAATCCCCCGTAGATCTGTAAGTCTTATGACCAAATGACCTGCTATCAAAATCTTTATACCTCAAACAGTTAGATTGATTAATGCACCAGTCATGCTGATGGATCTTGATTTTAGCACGAGTTTGGTTGGTTAATAGTAAGTCAAGGTCTATTGAGGCATCCGCCATAGCATTTAGAGTGAAGTTACACCAGCTTCTTGAGGACATGAACTGTCGGGACAAAAGGTGGATAGCCACCTTGCCCAAAATGTTCGGTTGGGATGCGAATAACAAACATTTTTGCAAAAAAGCACAACATTTCCATATTAATGGGTTGTGTGATTACCCAATGTAACTGTACTGCATTATTTTTACCAAAATAAAAAGAATGAAATGCTGAGTGAGCTTGGATTCAAACCAGTATCCTGAACCAGTGGCGGAGCCAGGGGGGACAAAGGGAGCAGTTGCCCCTCCCCCCAGCACGACCCTGTTGCCCGGTGTGCCCCCCCGGGGGTGCCCGCAGGGCTGGCCTGAGTGTTGCTCCACTGGGAGTGTCCACGGTCCACCATGTATTTAATAGACTTATTTTAAAAGCATGTAAAACATTTTTTTTTTAAATGGGCACACGGCCGCCCACACCAACGTGTGCTGCCTGTGCCGGCGTGACCATGCTGTGGGCTTGCACCAGCCTCTCCCCAGCCTCCTCGGGGAGGCCTTCCCTGGATGGGATATTTGATATTTGGTGTTGGTGCAGGGTGCTGAAAATCGCACCATGTTGTGAGTTTCCTTTCGATTTGCGCTTGACCCGCCGACGGACTGGCAGTAGCTCTTCTGAGCTTGGTAGCCGAGAGGTGGGCAGATGGCAGGCTCAGATTTGGAATTTCTCATAAGGAAGTCTGTTTTAGGCAAATGAGAGCACAGATAAGAAGACAACATTCTGGTTTCAAATATGAAATTCAGCACCAGCAAAACTAGTAGTCGGTAAACAAATATATTTTGGCCCAGGCCCAGACTTTGTGGAGCAGACAGGGGCTGCAGGGTGCCAGGCTCCAGGCTGGCCGGACAAAATTGCTACTATGTAGCAAATCATCCTCGAGTAGCAGCGGCCTGGACCAGAGTGTGCGTGCTCGCGCACGCAGTGCACGCAATCTATCTCAGCCTGAGCTTCAGTGAGCCACCACCACCCAACACAGTCACAATAGCAAAGCAACACCTTTTCTGCTGGTCTCCACCTACCGGCCCCAGCCGTGCCACTGCTGCCCTGGCTTACTCAGACCCTGTCCCGGCCTGACCTACTTCCTGCCTGCCATATGCTGTCCGTGTGTGCCGTGCCCTGCGGAGAGTGACAGAATTCGTTGTGAGTGCACAGAGAGAGCAGGTAAGCCGTAATAATGGCTTATAGAGTTTATTACAAAAAAAACTAATTGCATAATAAAGCCACATGACAGCATGTAAATCCTTTTAGCAACGTGTTAAGCCAAAGGAATATCATTGTGGCTTTAATTTTCACATCCTGAATGGTAAACTGCAAGTCCCAGAATGCAAGATAATGCAAAACTGAACAATCTAGGTAACTCCACTGGACTTGCAGTGATTGAAGAAATGTAATAAAGTTGTCTAATAAACAGAGATAGATATGCAGATTCTTTGTCACACACGTCCAGCAGGCTTATTATTCATGATGTTAAAAACATTTGATTAGTGACTTAAAGCAACTTTATTTTTTGCATATCAAGATAGTAGACATCATGGCTGTAAAAACACCTTTAAATGGTCGCTTTGTGCTGCTCACTTTAACTTTCACAGATCTGAAAGGTAACTGGTGCTTTGCGAGCTCTTGGAGTTGGACATGTTCCATCCTGCACATGAAAGGCTCTGCCACTGATAAAAAGAAATGTGTTTGCAAGCTGAGCACCTTAGCAACCTGCAGAGCCACGGACGCTGTGTGTGTGTCTGCCGCGATGAGACCTGGTAAACAGGCAGTGCTTGAATGTCCGGCCTGAGCCGATTCTATAGTTGGCTCATGAGAAAGACAAACCTTCTGGAGCCTTTGAACTAATGGTATGCTATGTTAAACAGTGGTACGGCATACCGATGATTTATATCACACTTCCATCTCTGCCTCATCCACAGCTAGACCTTCTTTCCTGCTTTTGTTTTCTGGCCGCCCCAATAAACATCCCAGAAGCGGTGTTTGCCATATCTATTGCTGCACACTGACCACCATCACTGAAGACTGAGCCCCAGCCAGCCCAAGATTGGCAGGAACTCTCGCTAAGCATAACAGAAGACTTTCTAAAATCAAAAAGCGTTCCTTTCGCTTCGCTTTTATTGTGCTCTTCAGACAGTTCAGTCAGTAAATGCATTGCTTGTTAAAAAGTCTGTGTGCAACCTGCATGGCCCATGATCGCATGCCAACAAGGCCCACCCAGATCTTCAAACTTTGTTGGTAGACAAAACACGCACTAACTAGGAAGCCGTTCACTTCTTAACATGCACTCTCCTGTTCCCATCAGACATGTCCCCGCCATGAACTCTAAGGAAACAGTGCTGTCGCCGGAATGGGACCATGCTTCTTTACATGTATGCATGTGGCTCAAAGCGTGCCTGCCCAGAGTTATTACATGCATGGTAGTCTTATAGAGTGTTGACCCTCAGTCCTGCTACTATGTTCCTGGGAGTGGACATTTCACGTATCGCTAAGTGGCCCCGCAAGCAACACTGAGTGTGTGTACCGATAGTGCACAAGATATCATGTCCATGGTTCAGAAGTGTTACAGAAATCCTGGTGTGTACCCGAGTTACTGTGAGTCCGAGTTAGTGTAAAGCGTCTCATTGAAAGCAGCGCTGGGAATTACTGTAGAGTATTCTGTGATATGCCGAAGGCATCGTAGGGTGCTGTCCGATTACGAAGTAGGAGACTTCTCATAGCGCCTTATATGTTTAGACATTGTACAGTGCTGCCAGCGTGCAATGAACCAGCCTCATCAAGTGCCTCTTGTGCATAGTGCAAGTAGACCGCAATGCATCTCAACACTACCATTATCACAGAGTGTCCCAGGCTCACTTCACTACTGTGCTCACGCTGTATTGCAAAGTATAAAGAGAGAGGATATGTTATGTCCTGAACATAAATGTTAATGATTGTTTTTTATAACAGACTGCCCTTCCCTCCCTTTTTTAGTTTAAATTGTGTTGAATATATATATTGAACCTCTGAAGCAGTTGGAAGGGTGACATTTTACTTGCCCCAATTCCTGTGCCCTGTAAACAATGGTGCAGGAAGAAGGGCACACACTGCAGCAGAATTGCTTTATAAAGTATGTTGCAGCGCTCATTCGTGTGTGTTTTCCCTATTTAATGATAATGTGCTACTTAGATATAGCGCTTTCCGTAGAAAATATTTACATACAATATCACACAACCGAGTTAGTTCTGATTTATCAACCGCGAAATAGATGAAAAGCTGAGCTGGCCCAGCTGGGATTCGAACCTGTGACCTGCAGATTTCACACAGATTGCAGCAGCCAGTGCCCAATCCACTGAGCTATCTTACTGGTTTTAACATCTGCTTATGATAACGTTATGTGAGCGCAAGCAAAATTTGTGCTAACGCTGAGCACAAAACTAAAAACGGTATGCACTCTCTCTTATTTTTTTTAATGTATTAAATACTGACCTGGAGCTCGGTCCAGGTTGTCTCAGCTTTGCATCAGTGCGAAAAAGTGAGCAGATGCTTTGATAATACCAAATGTATCAAACCAGTTTTGTCGCCATCAAAATAATTTTTTTAGAGTTTGCACTAGGGAAAAAATATTCTCTGATGTCCATTGAGCTTGCTGGAAAACTAGTGTCTCACTGTCTCTCCACCTCATTCCCAAGCCTTAATGCAATTCAAATCTCAGCTCCATCCATACAGGAAAATGATCAAAGCATTTTTCCATTGCATTCTGTGTGGTAGCCTATTGTTTGGCCCGGTCCCGTGTGGATTATCGGTTGCTTGCGAATGTTTGTAGACATTTTTCTTTTTTGCCTTGCTGATGGATCTCATTTCAAATCTCTAGATTTAATTGTCAAATACAATTTTAATTGGACGTTCCCTCCATAACAAATGTGTGACGTGTAACTGATAGATCATGTGGCTTGCTGTGTAATGTTTTATAAAAGAAATATATATCAGGTAGAAAACCCTACCAGTTTTAGAACAGCAGCCGTATGGACCACTGCTGCCCCACTTGCACTTCTAGACCTCAAACAGAGATAGGAATGCTTTTTTTTTTTTTGTTATTACATTTCATTGTTTCAGTGTGAAATGCACTTTCGACATTGACGTAAGCGCTGGGGGGCCTGTCTTATCGTAGTCTTGGGAACATACTCTTGACACTAATGTTTGGAAGGGGGCTTGCCAGAGCATCATTTGCACTGCTAGCCAGCCCCCCTGAAATGTGCTGGTCACCTTTGAGAATTACAAAAAAGAAAGAAAAAGGAAACAGAAAGCAGAAGGGCTAGGACCACACCACCAGCTAAAGTGGTGTTCAATACTATTGGAGCAGCAGATTCTCCTTTTGTATGGTTCTGCCAATACATAAAGTGAGAACTTCTACAGAGACACCCCTCAACGGTATATTAATCTGCATTTTAAAAAGTGATTTTCTCTTCAATGATGGTTTTCTCTAATCATCTGCATGAGTTCCAAACATTGTATATTTGACACTTCAAGTTTATTAAATGATTCCTTTATTTGTATATTTGTGTATTTTATATCAGTCGATACGTGTTTCGAGCCATTTGTATGAATTCACATGACTACTATATATTGAGATTCCTCAATATTCCTGATCTTTATTGTTCACTTCCTCGAATAAAGTGATTGTTTTATACATTGACCAGATGTCTGCAATAACATGTGCCCTGCCATTACTAGCCTGTTCCAAGTGGGCAGGTAAACTTCAAATGTTTGTAATCCTTACCTGGTTAGGGAACCAAGGGACCATGCTGCAGTTGTTCTTAAATGACTTTTGAAAAAGTGAACAAAAACAATCAGGGATAGTGAGGCTTACTGTATATCATAAGCATAGCATAGCAGGGCACAGACCACTAACATCAGTAACTAATCCTACTAAAAACATTCCGATATCTTGCATACTCACCCTCAAACACTAAGTGAAATGCATGCAGACCTCTAACGCAGCAGCAACCTAAAACCACCACAAAATGCACACGCTCAGCAACACCCAACTAAACACAATACGCCAGAGAAAACGTAACCAATTACACACAAATCATCCCACACACACTCATACAACAAACATGACCTAACCCATACCAAATAAAAACTAACCAGCACACAGTGATTGGTTTTTCCGCACTGAAGCTAACAACAACACATCAAAGCACTCTTGCGCTTTTCCCTCTCAATACCACTAACTAAGCCCTCCATCTTTGTCAGGTCCACCAGAGTGCCTGGAGACCATGAAAATGACAGCGGTGTGCAATATAAATCACAATAACATAACACGTCAGTTGTGTGAATTCATCCAGAAGCATAGCATTCCTAGCCTTGACGAAGCAGCATGTGCTGCAAAACACCTGCCAGCTGATATATCCTACACCTTTAAAAGAATCATATAATAAGCTAGAAAGCTAACCTTTATCACTTTTGGAACTCCTGTGCTCAAGTAGAACTAACAATTATTGAAGAGAAAAAATCACCTTTTGTTGCGCAGATGCCTGCACCTTTGAGGGGTTGCTCTATAGATTTTTCACACCTTTTAGAATTAGGCGACCTGAGCTTTACTCAAACTTTTGCAAATCTAAAAAAAACATCTTCAGGCCTTTTTTATGGGTGCTATTTTTGGAGGAATTCACGGTATTGTATTCAAATGTATTATTTTTTATTGTGCACTTAGTTTATATAAACCTTTTGCACAATTACAAAAATATACAAGAGAAAGAAGTAACATCTTTACAATATAAGAAATTACAAAATCAATTCATCAATAAAACAATACAGTAATTAAAACAAGGTAATACCTAATAAAGTGAATCATTAAAATAACAATTAAACTAAGTTATCAATTCTCTTGAATTCTATTTCATACCAAAAGCATAAAACCTATCTATTCAAGGTCACAAAGCTCTGCTACGTCTTTCATGACTCGCCTCCATATATAAAAAGCTGCTGCATTCATGACAATAGATTCTGCCCCCATCAGACTCGACCAGAATTGATCGCCTCTTATATTGTCGGGGTGGCTGACAAAAACACTGTACCCTCTTGTGTAGTAATCTGTCAAAACTGCAGATGAGGTCAATACATGTCTCCTCATCTTCACTGCAACTAAACAATGTCTGCAGGTCCTATCCTGGTTATATGTATTCCTCCATCTACCAATAAATTCCTTGGTGTGTAATATATTCACACAGACCTGCAGTGTAAATCTCCTAAACTGATGATTTGACCATTTAGTTAAATAGCTACGTAATTGCTCATGCTTAAATCCCTAAGTAGAAAATTCCCTGTATCTCTCAAGGGTACATCATTTATCAATTTATGTAATCAAATCAAATTCTTCTGCCTTTCTCTTTAGGATTATTTCTAGATCAGGCTGTCCTTCAATCACTTCTGATTGAAGGCCCAATTTGGTCAAATATTGTTTTGTGAACGCATGAAGATCCTTAACATCGTGGTTCTGAAAATTCGTCTGATGTTCTTTGCCAAGCAGTTGTAATAGATTATTAGATCGACTGCTTGCTTTGCCTAGTTTAAAGCACAACAGCATCTTCTTTACCGACCACAGAGAAGTTATAATCTCAGAGCTTCCACTGGGACTCCCTGAGGCAGGTTGATTATAGAACGGAGTTACTTGCCCTGAAGCTTATCCAAACACCTCATTTGAGCAGCTGGAAGAACCTATAATGCATAAAGAAGTGCAGGGAATATGCTGACTTTGTAGATATGGATAACCCACTTCAACATTACGCCCTCCTCGATGATCAATATAAGCTTTTATTGCTGACCATCTCCTCCATATTTCTACATATATTAAGGCATCATAATGGGATGACAAGGGTTTTACCCATATAGGAAAACCCAAATAGACCACTTCCTTGACATTTTGAAGTGCAATACTATCCATGTACCACCTTGGTTTTCTGGACGCTAATTGTAATCCCCCATGTTTTTTTTTTTATAACCATCACATTTTTTTTAGCGTATACAGTTAGTGCATCCAACGTATGATGTAGACCAATTTCCGTCTGATCAAATATTATGATGTCATCAGCATATGTCATGCAAATGATTTTAACTCCATTTATATTAGGGGGGACATTTCTTACAAGTTTAAGTGCCGGTTCCAAATCTGCTGTGTACAAGTTGTATAACACTGGGCCCAATACGCATCCCTGTTTTAAGTCCTGACTAGTGGGGGCATATTCTGAGAGATAGCCATCTGAGTTTAACCATACTGCCACTGATGTATTAGTGTATAAGGATTGGATATAAAACAGGAGTTCAGGTTCAATTCCCCAGCTTTCCAGTTTCCTCAAGATTCTTATTCTGGACACAAGGTCAAAGGCTTTGGAGAAATCGACATAACAGCAGTAAAATCGTTGTTTTCCCTTAGATTTTAACTCCCACAAGAACTGCACTGTCATGATGTTAGTTGTAGTATTATATTTCTTCCTAAAGCCTGTTTGGAATGTGCTCAAGATGTGATTCCCTTCTAACCATGTATTTTAAACATTTGAGTAGAATGTTAGCAAACAGTTTCTGGCTAGAAACCATCATTGCCAATAGGCGGTAATTTGATGGTATTAGTCTGTCTCCTGTTTTAAAAATCAGAACTAGTATGGATTGAAGACAACTGTCCGGTATTTCACCAGTATTACTAATATGGCTCAAATAGATGTTTAACAGTCTTGCCCACACTTTTGGATTATCCTTAAGTACCAGTTTGGCGATATCATCAAGCCCCGGGGCTTGTGATGATTTTGATTGCACAATTAGTCGCTCCAAATTAACCTCGTTTATCTCTGCCTCTAAGGTACTTGCCCAGAGCTTCTGCTCCGGTTCAACCTCCACATACACAGGGATATCATGATGTGATATTCGATTTACTGGGGGAGAGTAAAGGTGCTGGATGTAGAGTGTCCAACTCACCTGTGAAACCATGTTAAGTTTCGTCAAGGAAAAAGATTTGCGAAAACGATTAAAGTAGCACCAGAATCTTGACGTATTATTCGTTCTTAGCCACAGCAATAGGTTACACCAGGCAATGCTTCTAAATGAGGATTTATGCATTTTTTGCCAGTTCCAATACCCTGTAGCCAAATTTCTTTAACTTTTTGTCTAATACTTGAAGACAACGTGACATTCTTTTATATCGCCGTGCTAGCCTTACGATATTGCTTCTTTTTTCAAAGATGACACAATCAAAAGGTTTTAGGCTGGTACTCGTTCCGTCTTTTCCATAACCGTCCTCTTTGTATGTACATACAGGAATAATATCTTTTAACATTTTGTTCAGGTCCCAGTCAGCCGCCTTTAACAGATGTTCTAAGTATTGGAAGTTAATGTTCAAAGACCCATTCATCTTTCCCATATTCTTGTTATCCCATTGAATTCTATTGCCAACAAAGTTCGTCATAACTTTTGCACATTTCACGCCCAATTTTCTCATATTTCTAGCCTCAATGGACCAACGTAGTGCACCGTGATTGCTCATTTTGTTGTGCACAATTGAAATTGGGCTGCATTCGGTGCTCAGTTCTGCATCGACTATGACATAATCTATATGTGATGAGACTACGCAGTTGAACCATGTATATTGAGGTTTGGTGTCACTCCTTCGGGCGATTTTGAGGAATTTCAGCTCGTGAAAATCAATTAGTTTTAACCTGGTGCTGTTACTCCTGGTACTGCTATAATCAAATAGATGTAAAGATCTCCTATTAAGATCACCAGCCAGTATAACGTGACCACGGGGAGATCTCTCAGGCCAATGTAAAATTGCAGTAGTTAATATGTTTTACATTTCTCATAGTCTGGGAGCCACCCGGCGGATCATAAACGTTAATGACCAAGATTTTCTCTGATAGAGTTGTGAAGGCGGTAATATTCCCATAATTACATGTGGTGACTTCTTCGAGGCAATGAATGGCGTCAAGCCCAAATGAACCTAGACTCCAATAGAGAGGCCGCCACTAGCACTTCCCTTCTTTGCCTGGATGGCAGAGTTGGTCAGCATTTGATAGCCTTCTATTAAGATGGGCTTAGTACACCCCTTCTCTTGGAGTAGGAATACATCTGCCTTCTTCAACAAGGCCAGGCCTTTCTGGTGAACAAGAAATGAGCGGTAGCCTCGCGAGTTCCATGATAGCTAGGCCAAAGTTGCTCTAATTTTACTTTGTCAGTTTGCACCACTGTGTGAACATAAAGGTATCCAAAAGTTAGTGATTGATACCTTTTCCCACGCTTGTAAGCTTTGACTTTGTAAAGCTCTTAGCGCGGCTCCTTCTGATGTTTGCGTAAGGATGGTGGGCAATTAGCATATAACCAGCTTGCAGCAGAGACTCTGCATGGGTTTTCAACATTGCCACAATCAACGGTGATGCAAACTCTACTAAAGCACAATTTGTGCTGCTATTCCAAAGAGGCAACTCAATTTTCAAGATATAAGTTGTCTGAATAAATTCCAGATACGGATGATTTGGATACGAGGACAGATCTATTTAGCAATGGGCTTAGCGATGTGGGATTGTTCTCTTCCAGAATTACCCAAGTGCCTCTATCTTTCAGAGCACTAGGGTGTATAATAGGTGGTATGGTCTTTGGTTCCATCGTCTGTAAAGGGATAGGATTTGTTTTCCTCCCTTAACTGATCTCTTTCCCCCAGGCTTGGTGCTATGGGGGAGGGGGGAACAGCTGGTGATACTTTAGATTTACATAAAGTTTCAAGTTTTTATTAGATATACTTTCAGCCAACTCGAGTTTTGTATAACACATGACATACAACAATTAAGCATTTTTCAAGGTAGAAAAAGGATAAAAACAAAATTCTGACATACACTGTAATACATATCACAACATCTTAAAACTTATTCAATACATCTTAATATTTCTACAATCTTCATATAAAATAACACAATATAATATATTAGATTAATATAATTTCCTCTCATAAAAATCATCCATAAGTTAGGGACTTCCATAATATCAAAAGCATTATCGTAGGATTTAAAATACCTAATTCGCAAATACATCAAGCTTTCACATTTCATGATCAGGTGGTATAATGATTCCATTACTTGGTTACCACATAATCAGAATTTTCTTGACTCAGTCGGTAGTCTTAATCTATCACCTTTGGTCTCTAATGCCTCAGACACGTCAAATTTTAATAGTAGATAGGTACAGAACTTTTTATGCTTGGATAGGCTAAAATGTACTTTGGGGGCGTAGTTCTCATTTGGGGATCTTCACATTATGCACCACTATGTGCATGTGATGCTATCTTAATCACATTTTGCTCATAGGCAAAATCATTCAATCTCCTGTTTACCCAACTTTTCAAGGCACTAATGGAATGGACAGAGTCACTGCCCGTAGTCCATTGCTTGTGTATTTTATATAGTGTTCCCATAGTACCAAGTGACACATTTACATCCAGCCGCAAGAACGCTTCCACATATGGTACAACTATCGTGTCTATTTGCAGAGTAAACATCTTTTCATAGGACATCACACATTGCCTGAGATAGGCATATTAAATTCCTTTTATGTTGAACTCTAAATACAAAAATTCAACACTCACGCAGTAGTTTTCTCAGAAGTTTTGCTTCAAAGACTACAAGATGTTTTTCATATTTATGGCCCTAGATCTCTACTTCATACAATAATGCGGCCCTTAGTTTTGCTATGTAGATTGTGATAACAGCTGATACCGAGTAACCATTGTGTCTTCCAATATAAATACTTACAGCATGAGCAGAAATGAGGCACCGTTTCTTCAATGCCAGCCAATAAGCTTCCCAATTTAACTTCTCATCAATAATGATGCCTAGATATTTGTATGTACTAACTTATTCAATCGCCTTAGACTGTAATGTCCACCTATATCTCTTTGGTTTATGCTTTTTCGTAAAAAAAACATAATTTTACTTTTTTCAATATTAATCGACAAAACCATTAGCCTCGGAATATATTGCTAGGGAATCGAGCATTTGCTGCAAGCCAGCAGGTGTGTAGTCAAGTATTAACAGATCATCTGCATATGCGAGCCATCCTATAGTAACACTGTTAATCTTGGCTGGGTTTGCTGTAGATAGGTTAAAAGCCTCTTTCATGTCAGCCAGATATAGGTTAAACAGGATGGCCGCAATCATACACCCTTGTTAACACCACAGCCGGTTGACATCTAATTTGATAAACGCCCTACTGCATTTAGTCTTACTCGAACTGTGGTATCAGAGTTGAGCAACATAAGCATTTTTAGGAGACCTTGTGGTATTCCCCACATATTCAGTTTCTCCATAGTCTATAGCGTAGCACAGTATCGAAAGCTGCTGAGAAATCGAAATGTGCACAATAGACATCTAGGTGGCACTTATCCCATGCATGTTCAACAAGAGATGTTAACATCAGATTATGTGTAGTGCTAGATTTATCTCTAAACCCAATTTGGTTTGCAGGTAATATATTTTGTTCGTCTATCCATGCATTTAATTCACATAGGAGTATTTTTGCAAAAATCTTTGAAGAAATGCCCAACATTGCGATCATTCGAAAGTTCGCTGGTCTATCCCATGCCCCCTTCTTATGAACAGTTAGAATATTGCTTGATTTCCATAAAATAGGAATCTCTCCTATTTTACCTCTTTGCTTGAATAGCAAAAGTAACACTGCACCCCATAACTCTGGTTGTCACTTAATTACTAGGTTGCATACCCCATCCAGTCCTGCCGCTTGGGATTTTTTAAATTTTTCAATAATCGTAATTATATCCAATTCTGATGCCTTGCACTCCCAGACGGCATTAGGGATAGGGAAGATACAATCTAACTGCTCGGCTCTACCCAAAGTTTCCTTGATGTATTCTTCCCACTTTTCTTCAATGATGCAATTAATGGTTAATTCACGTGTTTTATTTTTATTGAGTAATTTCCATATGCCCTCACTATTGTTCTCTAGAGCTAGAATAGCAATTTTCTCCCATTGTTTCAGCTGACAATCTTTGGTATGCCTTTTTAACCATCGTTTATAGTTATTTTTTAGAACTTTCATTTGGTTAGAAATTCCATTTGGTATTTTCAGATTTGTACTATGTTTGAGCACATTTCTAATTTCAATACGCAAGTTCTTTTTTGCAGCTTTTATCATGTTATCATTGCCTTGTCTAAAAGGCATTGCAAAATTGGATTTTTCGCCAACTGATTTATAGGACCTTTTTTCCACAACTTGGGATTGGATATTTTCCATCTACTTGGCAAAATTACAGCATTAAATTGTCCTTGTTCTTCACCAACACTCCCTCAGTTATGAATTCAGTTAGTAGGGTGGACGCCACTTGACTTGCCTTCTCAATGTTTTTATGGTGCCATAATATCCGATTATTTCCTTCACTTATGTAAACTGCTCCAGTGCAATCATAGGCATTATCCTCATCGTTGAGACTCGGGAAGGTAAACAGAAGACATGGCGATAGATGGTCACTCTCCTCCCACTCAACAATACTCATATCTAGCATATATTGCATTCCCATTTTATAGTGAAAATATAGTCAAGTGTTGCCACAGATCCACCCTCAATTCTAGTGTAGGCTCTATTTGCATCCCCTGGGGTATTTCCATTTAGTTTCACCATAGTGTGGACTAGCAGCATATTTTGCCATCCAGAGCCTTGCCTGTTACTAATCATATTCTTGGAGTTTATTGTCTCTGACCTAACAGACATCTCATTGTTAGTGGGGAAGTCACCAATTTTTGCATTGAAATCACCCATTAACCAGATTGCGAGTTGGTGATTAAACATTTTCAACACTTTATCGACAGCCCTTACTGTATGTTCAGTCATGGCCATGTTCGGAGGATCATATACATTTATCACAATAATTTATAGAGATGAAATTGTGAGCTTAGTGACTAATACATTCTGGGTTGACATAGGAAGCTTCACTATTTTCCATGGAGGTTTAACCGAAACAAGTAAACCTCCCTTAGGTCTACCGAGATGCCCCCTAGTGGCAACCTGATGGACAGTGCTACTATCATCTAGCTGGGCCTCTGCAGTCAACCATGTCTCTTGAAGAGCCACTATTTTGAAAGATTCTATATTTGCTACTAATCCATAATTTTCAAACAAATGTGAATGCTCTCGAGTATTCCATGAGTACAACAGATCAAGAGTGGACGGTCATTGCCGATGTTCAGCAAAGTGCGGTTTAAAGGTTAGAGGTAACCATTGACAGTACCCCTCTGGTATTTCTTTTCGGCAAAGAGACATGAGGATGTGCGTCCCTTGCGGGTCTCAATTCATTTGAGCCAGCCCGAATAGTCGAGTACACGTCATCCCTCGGACTAGTTTTATGTGATGGATTCATCTCATTGTTAACTAAGGTATTAGTGCCCGGCTGAGGTATAATCGGTATCTGGTACACAATTTACATAAAGGCTCTTATATCCCCTCAGTTTTGTTGGTTTGTTGGTTTACCATCACTCTGCTAGTTCCATTTCCTATAGGGCCCTGCAAATAAACCTGCCGTGTTGATCCATCTAAAACGTGGTTTTCAAACCAAGAGCCTTTACATGCACATCGACATTTTTCTTTCTGATCAATTTTTGTGTTTTGTTTTGTTTGTTCTACAACAGGCTTGATCAGTGTCGGTGCTGTGTATGAAATCAGTGGTGAGCGTTTGTTTTTTAGCGCTTTTTTTAATTCAGTTGGGGGAGAAATGTAAATTTATTCGAAGTCCCAACTTCTACTAACATTTTTAATTTGCCTTCCCATTGGTGTTATCAATTTAGGAGCCTGTTTTCCTTTTGTACCAGTGAACGTAGGCAGGGGTTGTGCCGGGACTTTGTTTTTTGGCCCAGTGCCCTCTTGTTTGCCTTCCAAAGTGGTTTTCATTTTGATGTTTTCTGTTTGGAAGATCACTAAGTCGGGAAATGTCTGAGAACAGATTTTACTGGCGCAAACATTCTCGGCAAAAGTTGCGTGTGTATTGGTTTGAGCGTCAGTCTTGGTCTCCAATACACGCAGGTAGGCCATTAACCCAACCTGGTCAGCCTCCATGGTTTTGGTAGACATGAACGATTCATTCACCCTGTCTGTTTCCGTTGTGTTTGAGGAGTCTGAATGCGAGGCGAAAACTGTCATATCCGGTGTGCAGGAGAAATTAATTAATGCTGCATCTTCTAGACAGGTTTTATCCAGCAGTAAATGACCCCCCCCCCCCGCCCAAGAAGGCCCTTTTCAAATTAGTCACCAGATTTAGCAATGAGTTGTTATTATCCAAAGTCTGCACCAGGATTGACTCATTAATCTCTTTGTGTGTTATTGAAGAATGTCGAGACTCCACGCCATCTTTGGCACCAATAAAATGCTGTAATATGTGCCTGAGAGGGTAAATCAAGTTTTGAGCTTTTAGCCATCTCATGCTTAATTATGGAGCAGACGTTATTGCGTTTTTGTTGGGCTTCTGCACTACGGAGAGTGGCTTTACGTGTCATTTTCCGGCACGCTCTAAGTCACACAATACAATCTCAAAAAGTGTCTGTGTTTACAGGAGGGCTGTGTATTGCACGAAAGTTCCTTAAAGGGCAAACCGCACACACCACTGCCACAAGCCACAAAACACAGGCAACCCAGTTCGCAATCTGACACTCTAGTACTGCAGCTGGGATCAAAGGGTATATACCCCACAGTCTCCCAGCAGCACCCAGTGTCGCCCAGCGATAGAGTTGCTTGTTAGTAACTCTTCACTACCATTCACAATAGTAGCGAGCAGCCGATGATATGCAAAATATGAAGAATTGTCAAGCATTCGTTTGGAAGTCAAAATGTAATTTACCTTTGTATAGGGCCCCCTCGCGTCGTGTCGTACGCTCCTCAGTACAAGGCTTGGACTGCATGCCTCCGGTAGTGGTATTGCCCCTTGCCCTTATGTAAAGTTAACCACGGTTGACTGCTGCATAGATGGGACTACTGAGCAGGACACGGGGCATCCATTTTTGTGCCCCCTTTCGACTCCATCTTGGGTAAACAGGCCTCACTGTGATAGTACAGCAATGCTCAGCTCCCCTTTCCACCACAGCAGCCAAGGACAGAGACACACACACACACACACAAGGCGCGCAGGCAGCTGGCTGGCCCCCACCCTTGCACTCCCCCTGCGAAGGAAAAGCTCTGCGCTTCCATTCTCACACTGAAGCTGGAGAAAAGTTGCAACAATCAATATGCTACAGTTTTCTTCCTCTGAGATCACTGTTTGCCTGAAAACCGGCATGTGAACCAAGATGATCTAAGCACTTTCTGCTTGACTCGTTCTCATAAACGTGCAAGCCACCCACCCCCGTTAAAACAATGTATTGCCAGCCTGACCCTGCACCCCCTGTAAGGTATTTCTTTCAAGTGCCAGACCCTCGCCTGTGCTGCGAAACCCACCCAACACACCCACTACTAACCTTAAGCATTTTTATTATTATATATGTTTTTACTTGCACTAATGAGTTTGAAACCTAGAAAGAAATGCAAAACATAGCCTGATTCTTTTACATGCACAATAAAGGTCAAGGCCTTCAATTAAAGCCACGAATGACCCAACTGTACTGACAATAATCATTGTGTGTAACATATGTAGAAATGTGACAAGTAGCATAAAATGTTTTAAATAATTTGTCATTTAGTATGCAACAATTCTAGCTTAGGTAGTGACCACAGTGACCGGACCATGACCTGCAGGGAGCGCAAGATGTTTGACGTCCGTCAGCTACTCAGCCAACCAGGAGGAAGAGATGCTACCCACACTTACAGCACCACACCGTCTGGCCAATCGGGTCCATTTAGTATTTTTTGTTAGAGTTACTTTAACTAATATAAATGTTGGCACTGATGTAATGAGTTAGAGTTTTTTGGTTTATTTCCTAGCTGGAGAAATAAACCATCCTTTGAACTCTTGCAGCCGGGTCTCAGTGCCTCTTTTCCCGACAAAGGGTTTTGCCTGTTATTTTATTTCTTTTTCTCTCACACGTAGTAAGACGGGGAAAGGCACCTACATTTTTGGTGACCCCGCGACGTGATTTAGAGAGGTGCCTTGAGGCCTGCGCCGCCCGGCAGCGAGATCCAGGGCGCCTCCCAGCAGAACCATCGCCTCTGCGGTTGACCAGACTGTGCACACCAAGAAGAAAGGGTCAAGGGTTCCCAGTTGACGAATACCCGATCGAAAGCTGCTCGCCAAAGCAGGCCACGGCTTGGTTGGGCGACGGACCTGAGCGAGGTCCAGCCGCGAGCGGCGACCCTCGGAGTACCTGACTGAAAACGTGGAGTCCCGGTTGCAAAGACCCCAAAGGAAGGTAAGGGGGAAATACGGGAAGAAGGGAATTAGTAACAAAGGGAAGGTAGCCAAGAATAGGGTCTGCGTGAGTGACGGTGAGGCTTTTCTGATCTATCCTTTATATGGCCATTAGGTGTTGTAAGAAGTGAGAAGAAGAAGAGAAGTGGTATCCTAGCCCGTAGGGGGTAGAAGGCGGTGCCATGTAGCATTTGTCCAGACCAAGTGCAGAATAGAGATAAAGAGAAAAATAGTAGGGGTCTCGTGTAGGCTCGGAATAGTTTTTAGAATATTCTTTTTCCGTGGAAGTAAGAAATCTTGAGACATAATAAAGGTGAAAGAGGTGGGGAGTGAATGCGAAATAGTGGCTAGTATAGGGAAGAAGAAAAAACAGGGACAGTAACGGGAATAGGGAAAGAACAAACGCGTGCAGGCAGTGCATGTGTATGTTGCATGATTATATGTTTTTTGGTCTGCTTTTATGTATATGTCTTGTTGAACACGCTAAAGTATTTTAATACAAATAATTTGTGATTGATATAAGGTAAAGCAGAAGAAATAAACTGTGAGGGGTGATCAGGTAACACCTCTCTGAAAGCTAATGTGACATATGGTAATTGTGAGCATTGATAAAGAATGTATTATTTCTACATATTGTCACTGATATACCAAGTTAGAGGTGGGAAGAGATTCAAAGGTACTAGAATACACAAGAAAGGAAAAGAAACATTGCCATGGGGGGAGTAACACCACTGGCACATATTTGCCAACACCTTCCACTTTATAGCGACAGGATACAGAAGTATCACGATCAGTGGATCACTGAGATAAAGGGAGACGGGGTTACACCAATTTGGCCAGAAGGAGGATCATTTGACAAAAGAGTGTTGGACCTAGTATCAACACATTTGCTAGCGCGATACAAAGGAAAAAAGTTACAGAACCGGAGAGAAGTGTTAGATTTATGGCGAATGTTTGAGGAAGTTTCCCCCACGGCAGAGGTAGGTACAAACCGAATGATAGAAAAGCAGAAAAACCCTGAAGAAGTAAGTGGGACACCAAAAGGGGAATGCTCAACGACTACAACCGAAAATGAAGTAACAAAAATCTATCCCTTAATGACTAGGCCAGCGGTAGGGTTTAGTGAACCCCTGTATATACCACCCACCGCCACTGCCCAGAGCAGGGCAACAGCCCCCGAACCTCCACCATATGACAAAGGAGGCCTGTATGGCCCCACGAGTGCGCCTCCCGCGGATATAGCACGTTTAACAGTTGATTTGAACCGTCAGCTAGCACAAGCACAAATGGAAATAACACGGTTAAGAGCTTTATGTGACAAAGGGCAAATGCTGCCAGGGGGGGGGGAGGTGCCCTCGCTGTCACTGGCAGATCTCACACCCCTGATAAGGGCAGCAAGCAATGCAACCCCAGCAGCCTCGGTATCAGGGCAGTCTATAGTATCACAAGGGACGTTATCGCAGCAGAGGCAAGAACAAGAGTGGCAGTCAGGACAGTTCCTGTTCCAATTGAATAACAAGCCAGTGAGAATTATATGCCCAGATACACCAGAGAGTCAACAAAGTGGAGACCAGAGTGGAAGACCAGGAAGTGAACCCAAGGAAAACTGGGAGGATAATAACGAGTTAGAGAAATAGAAGAAATATGGGACGATTTAGATGAATATGAAGAGGCAGCTGCCGCGGAGGGATCCCCACTACCAAATCACCGTTACCCAGACACACTATCGCCACCATTATGGCAAGGTAGATTAAGACAACGAACAGGGAGAATAGGAAACATATTGGTAAGTAAAGTGAAAAAAGGGAAGACAAGCAGAATGGGAAAGAAACAAAAACTACAAATGCCACTGATACATAAAGGATCAGGTAGGCCAAATTACATTCCGTGGGCCCAAATGGACGAAACCAACCTGTTAAAACTCCTCCCCCTGCTGACGGAAGGGGCAGGTAAGTGGATACATGTATTTGAGAAGAACACGGCAGGCGTGCCGTTAGCTACAGGTGATGTAAAAAGTCTATTAGTTTCAGCAATCGGGGACCAAGCAGACAGAAACTGGGAAAGGGCAGGGTTCCCGGGAGTAACAATGAGCTGTGAACGACACGATGGATCACCATTTAACAATGTTCGAGCACAAGTGTGGCATGCATTGCGGCGTGCATTTCCAGATGTTCCAGATTTACATGCAGTGATGCAGTGTACGATGGAGGAGAACGAGGATCCTGCGCAATTCATTTTGCGAGTGCAAGATTTATGGAGAAGCGAAACTGGCACGGCATGGAATCAATCAACAGCTTTATGCTATTTTATCATTAAAAAGGGGTTGCCGAAAGAGGTGCAGAAGGCCTTGGACAAAATATCTGGGATCGAAGCCAAAGGGTGGCCTGAAATTCAGAGCATAATTGTACACCACTGGAGGAGGATCAAAGAGAAGGAAAAGGAGGTCACGCAAAAGAGGCTGGCTGACGAGGAAAAATTAGTACAGACGAAATGAGTGAAGGTCACCGCCATTACTGCCAGTGCAACAGCAGACAGAGGAAATGAGGGAGAAGAAAACGTGGGAGGAAGGCCCGTCGGGATAGCAGCACAGTGGGTTGGAGAGGACCAAGGACAGTGGAACGGAGAGGAACAACCATGCCAAGGATCGCAGTGGCAGAACAGGCCGGCCCAAGGAAGAGGTAGGTACCGCGGGCAAAGGGGAGGATACGGAGGAATGGGAAACAGAGGGTATGGTGGGCAAGGACCAAGGGGAGGACAACAGGGGTCGTGTTGGAATTGTGGAAGATGGGGACATTATTCACGAGATTGTAGAATGCGACCATCGGGGTATTTTCAACAGCAGCAACAGCCCATGAACAATGAACAGGGGTGGGGCTGCCCACACCCAGGTAGCCCTTGTGGAGCTCCAATGGGGATGGGGGGACAACAGGATCAATACTGCTATGACCCCCAAATGCAACAGAGACAGCCAGCCCCACCACAGCAGCAGCAACAACAGCAACGGCCACAACAGCAAAACGCACTACAGCCCATGGCGAGACAAAACCCAGTAGGGAACATAAACAATAACCCTTTTGCAGCAGCTGCAAACAGTGCTCCTGCACCATACTGCGGCGGTCGTGGGTGACAACGTTTTTTCAATGCCAGGTCAGCAAAGATACCAAGACTAGGACAGCCCACAGGGAGCACTTGCGTGTCCAGTCCTATCCACCACACAAAATGCAAATGAGGAACCACTAGTGGCGGCAGAGATAGGAAACAAGCAGTTTATCTTTATGGTAGACTCTGGAGCAGAAAAATCATGCCTCACGGAAGGGCGGTTTCAGCTCTCGGGAAGAAATTTGGAGACGCAGGGGTTCTCTGGGGCTATTTTAAAAGTTCCTTATACAAAAGATCTTGATGTAACAGTGGGGGGAAAAACAGTGCGTGCACCCTTATTGTATTACGAAGACGCGCCAATCAATTTGATGGGACGAGACCTACTCAGTAAGTTAAACATGACCATAGCCTTTACTGAAAGAGGAATAGTGTGCTCAACGCCAGGGGTATGCCCCGTACGGGCACTCTTGCTAATAAGTACGATTACAAAGGAAGTTGCAGTAAGAGGGATTCCCATTGACATGGACATGTTCGTCTATGGAATACAGGTATTAGCCCGAGTAGTGCCTGAAATAACACAAAAAGAGTGGAGAAACCATCCGATTTCATATTCCGCCCAATCACACCAACAGATGTAGTGCCAGGCACAATTATGTCTATAGACATTGAGGCAGTTCAAGTTTCCAACAAACGCATTGTGGTCATAGGCCTGGACACGCAAGGACGCGAGTGGAGAAGTGTGCTATGCATAGAGCCAAACATAATGCTAAAAGATATTACTGATGAAGAATTGTTTACTGACTACGAAGGGGATGGAGAAATAATAATGGAAATAAGCATACCATGTGACATTATGATTCAATACAGAGAAATACACAACCCAATCATGGCTAACATAAGGGCCCCACTGACAATATTTGAAGAAGACATGGCCAGGGTAGCACCTGAAATTTGGACTACGGGACCACACGATGTAGGATTGTTGCATGAGGTAACTCCCATAAAAATAAAATTGAAACCAGGTGCCCTCCCACCCAGAGTGAAACAATACCCAATATCCAAAGAAGCAGAGGAAGGTATTAGAGAAATAGTGAATGCATTCCTAAGCCAAGGGATCTTAGTGCCATCGACTTCCCCATGCAACACAGCGATTCTTCCAATTAAGAAAGCAAAAGGAAGGGCATGGAGAATGGTCCAGGACCTCCGCCCACTCAATGATGTCATCAAAAAGAGTTCCCTTTAGTGCTTAACCCGTCATCAATATTGTGCAGTATACCAAAAGAGGCAACTTGCTTCACTGTCATTGATCTGAAAAATGCCTTTTTCTCTGTGCCACTCGCACCAGAATCACAGTACCTTACAGCTTTTACATTAGGAAACAACAGATATGAACATCGCAGACTCCCACAGGGGTATTGCGAAAGCCCGAGCATTTTTAACAGAGTACTATGAGAAGACATTGGCAACATAGATGTAGGGAGCACCATTATACAGTACGTAGACGATTTACTTGTCTGCAGCAAAACAGAAGAAGAGTGTAGAGAATACCCTATAACACTGCTTAACGTATTGGCTGCCAGCAGATACAAGGTGGACAAAGGAAAGTTACAATACTGCCTTGCTGACGTTGTGTATCTTGGCCAGCAAATATCTAAAGACGGAAAAAGAATATTACCAGACAGAGCAGCAGCCATTCGACACATTATCATACCAAAAACAGTGAAGGACATGCAGAAATTTCTTGGCATATGTAACTATTGCCGAGCGTGGATCCTCGATTACGCAGCATATACACGGCCAATGCAAGAAGCACTAAAAGAAGCACAAAAGAACAGAGCCCCAATAAAATGGACACAGGAGACAATTGCTCAATTCTCTCGATTAAAATACCTTATTTCAGATGCCCCAGTCCTTGCAAATCCAGATTATGAAAGGGAATTTTTCCTGTTTTCACACAGCAATGGAACATTAATGACAGCAGTATTGACACAAAAGACATCACTAGGTCATAAACCATTAGCGTACTACAGTGGAATATTAGACCCAGTAATGCAGGGACATTTCGCTTGTGAACAGGCCCTTGCTGCAGCGGCCTTTGCCATTGAGAAAAGTGCCACGATCGTAATGGGATGTTCAGTGACGCTATATGCGGAACATTCGTTATTTGCTATCTTGGAAATATCAAAATCTACCCTCACAACACAGAGAGCCTCTGCTTATGAAATAATAATATCAAGTTCAAATGTACATGTGGTAAGATGCAAAACAGTGAACCCAGCTACCTTTATTACAGAGCCATGCACAACTGAGGATTTACAGGAACACGATTGTAGCACATACGAGGGAGAGGGCGATGACATTCCCAAATCAAGCGAAAACGCCCTTACAGAAGGTGAAATATATTTCATAGACGGGTCAGCATACATAAATTCAGAGACAGGAGAGAAACATGTGGGAATGGCGGTAGTGCGCATGGAAGAAGACACATATGAAGTGATTGTGCAAAAACGCCTCCCCTCCCATTACTCTGCACAAGCAGCCGAACTGACTGCGCTAATCAGCGCGTTACACACAGCCAAAGGTTGTGCCGTGACCATATATTCAGATTCAGCTTATGTTACCACCACAGTTCACTCAGGGCTGTCACGTTGGTGAAGGAGAGGGTTCAGAAGAGCAGACGGGTCCCCTGTACAACACGCCGCGTTGCTAAATGAAGTAATAGAAGCTTTAGCAGAACCATCGGTAGTAGCAGTGGTTAAATGCCAAGCCCATACCCATAACACAGACGCTGTCTCATTGGGGAACTCGGCAGCCGACGCAGCAGCGAAATAAGCCTCGTACTTCAATAAGACACCAACATCCGAGTACATTGTAAAAACAACCACAGCAGAACAACCAACAGATGCATACAATAACACGCCCATAGCACAATTGATAGAACTCCAGAGAAGGGCTCCACCAGAAGAGCAGGAGTTGTGAGGCAAACGAGGGTGTAAACAATCAGCCACAGATCTCATTTGGAGACAGGAAATGACAGGCAAAGTAGTGATGCCAGTAGAATTATTCGAAGTCGCATTCCAACAACTGCATTTTCCAGCTCACGTTGCAAAACAACACATTGCCTCAGATATTCAAGAGGATTGGTTTGTTCCTAATCTACATGAATACTTAACTAAATTTGTGATTGAATGTACTACATGCCAAACTTACAATTCAGGAATGACATTGCGAACTCTGCGTGGCACTTTGCCACGCCCACCAGATTCTAAAACAACCTAACACAACCAACATTCTTCAACATTCAAACCACACAATTTAACACCACTTAGAGGCTCTTTGGCGTAGCACATAGTGCACCTCCCTTTTGTTTTCTCAAATTAAGACGAATGCCTTTAATTACTACAGAACTTCACCCACGTGATCGTCTTCTGTAGTAATCACATGACCATGTCAAGGAGACCCGTTCAACACCACGCCCCCACGCCTGCACGCAATCAGTATTTTTGTGTGAGATCCAGAGCCGCAGACATCGGAAACGAGTCCAAATTGGAAGTATTCTTCTGTAGTAGGCGAGGCTTTGTCCAGCTTTCGGTAGTGGTAAGTAATTGAATTTTATTTCCACGCCTATGCGGTACGAATGTTATCTCTTCCAGCTCCCGTTCAATTTAAAATTTAACAGCCGCAAAACGGAAAGCCTGTTCGTTTTTGTAAACCGTATGTGTTTCTATTTCAACACAACCGTTTAAATACAGCCATTATGACTGATTGCTAAACATCAGGCTCTATAATTAATTTAAAATATTTATTCTCCCCTCCTCCCTTTTTTGCACAGATAACAATGACATTTTGATCCGTGCAAGTTGAATTTTTATCTACTTCGATGGCATACGTGGCACTTGTAGGCACAATACTGGAATATCTCTGACATCTGGCCCGGGGTGAGTGGTTGGTCCAACTATGGTGCTCCTGGCCATACACAACTGACATGCAGTTCAATTAAATACTCTTTAACTTATCATGGTTTACATACATTTCTTAGATCTGGAATCCTTCTGAACTCGTTTTGAGTCATATTTGGGGCTCCAACCATTGAGAGCATTTGACACTGGAAATCAGGTTAGCATGGCTGTGTCGGCCATTGTGTCTCGGTGTTCTGGTTCTCCATGGTGTTGGTGTAATTTCACTTTAGACACAGTGTCTTTCTTGGTGCTAGGGCTTCACAAACCCCCCCCCCCCCTTCTTTCTTATACTCTGGAACAATAAGAGACACCTTGGAACTGATCACTTCTTGGTGACTCTAGTTAAAAATTTTAAAAGTGCAATTGAAGGATTGTATGTTGTCAGTTTGAGCCAGCTAGTTTAGGCAATTGCATATAATTGTATTTTTGTTTTGTTTTTTTTCAGTTGTTATATTGCAATAATTGGTTTTCCTGATGAAGACATTGGTTTAATCATCCTCAAACGTCGAAACCGGGAGAAGAACATCCGGGGATGGGATCTGTCATTTTTTGTTGAATGCGCCCACTCCGCGGAATAGAGCAAATTTTGGACAATTATTGTGCTAATACATACTGAATGTGGATGAAATGAAATGTCAAAGATTATGTGGGGCTAATCAATGAAGTGCTACTACACATATATATTGCACCAATTGTTTGGTCCAAATTTTTATTGTGAATGAATGAGGTTGATTGATTTGAGGTACAAATGATGGTTTGACTGTTGAAGAATGTTGGTTGTGTTAGGTTGTTTTAGAATCTGGTGTACCATGCTCTCCTGCAACATTTATGTAATTTAATGTGTATATTAATAGATGATTAATTCATTGAAAAAATAATGTATCTTAGTAAATAAAATGTGATACCTTTATAAAATAAAAAAAACCTCTGGACAAATTTTTCAGTATACCCTGTTACCTAATACCCTGGTCCAGGGTGTGGGGTGTTCCTGCGCCTTTCAGTACGCACTTTGCCATGCCCTACAGGTCCATTTAGAGAACTACATATCGATTACGCCGATATGGGAGAAAGATGTAACGGAGCAAGATACTTGATTTTGGTGGTACGCCCTTTTTCACGGTGGGTGGAAGCGGGCCCCTGTCCCCATCCTGATGCAAAATGTGCTGCCAAGTTTCTTGTGCGAGAAGTATTCTCACGGTGGGGAATCTGTGACGTGATCCGTTCAGACAACGGCACGCACTTTGTAAATGACCTCTTCAAAGAAGTGACCTCCCTTCTGGGGGTGAAACACACATTATGTTCGATTTATCATCCAATGGCCAATGGAGTTGTGGAGAGGATCAACGGGCTGCTTAAAAGCAATTTATCGAAATTATGCAGCACGTTGAAAAAAAATTGGGTATATTGTCTGCCCCTAGCACTGTTCCAACTCAGAAACCAGCCATGCAAGGACCATCATTTAAGCCCGCACAAAACATCGTGACGGGAAGGAGAATGCGCACACCACTCTCCCCTGTTAGGAGAGCGTCTGATGCGCACAGGGCTGCCACAGTGCTGGGAGAAGAATTTAAGAAATACCTAACACAGCTAACGCGCGCAGTACGCAGCATAGCAAAACAAATTGTTTCACCATTTACTGAAGATGTAGAAACAGACACCTCCATGCCGACAGCAGACAGTCCAGAGGGGCCTTTAATGCCAGGGGAGCAAATTCTCGTTAGAAACTTTGTGAGAAGGTGGAATTCACCAAGATTTCATTGTCAATACACAGTGGTGTACAGCACCGCAACTGCAGTTAAAGTCACAGGGTTCAAATACTGGGTGCTGCAAAACCCACCCAACACACCCACTACTAACCTTAAGCATTTTTATTATTATATATGCTTTTACTTGCACTAATGAGTTTGAAACCTAGAAAGAAATGCAAAACATAGCCTGATTCTTTTACATGCACAATAAAGGTCAAGGCCTTCAATTAAAGCCACGAATGACCCAATTGTACTGACAATAATCATTGTGTGTAACTTATGTAGAAATTTGACAAGTAGCATAAAATGTTTTAAATAATTTGTCATTTAGTATACAACAATACTAGCTTAGGTAGTGACCACAGTGACCGGACCCTGACCTGCATGGAGCGCAAGATGTTTGACGTCCGTCAGCTACTCAGCCAACCAGGAGGAAGAGATGCTACCCACACCTACAGCACCACACCGTCTGGCCAATCGGGTCCATTTAGTATTTTTTGTTAGAGTTACTTTAACTAATATAAATGTTGGCACTGATGTAATGAGTTAGAGTTTTTTGGGTTATTTCCTAGCTGGAGAAATAAACCATCCTTTGAACTCTTGCAGCCGGGTCTCAGTGCCACTTTCCCCGACAAGGGGTTTTGCCTGCTATTTTATTTCTTTTTCTCTCACACGTGGTAAGATGGGGAAAGGCACCTACACCTTCTCGAGCTTGCAGTTGCAGGTTGAATGATCCTAATCGAAGGCCGAGTGAACGGGAAGAGAGAAAAGACCTTCCTAGTCGTTACTGCCAGCAGCCACCACTTACCAACTTTTAGCAAGTGGGAGGGGGATGGAGCACGTCCGCTCTCACTGCGTCCCCAAGTGTGCTTAGAGGTGTTGTTGCCTTTATCCTTTCCCGCACAGCAATAAATATATCAGCTAGTCTTCCAACATAAGTCATCTGCCTTGGGGCAGTATAAGCGTTGGGGTAGCCACGAATAAGCACTCCTCCACCCAGAGAACACACAACGGCGCATCTGCTCTCAAAGCAGCCATTAAAGGCACTGCTGTCCCCCAGCTAGTAGGCACTATGGAAAGACTTCAATTGCAAAGAATAAGCTGGAAAAAAGTGTCCGTGTGTTGTTTCACAGCCGCAAACTAAGCGATATGCATGCATACCTCTAACGCAGCAGAAACCTAAAACCACCACAAAATGCACACACTCAGCAACACCCAACTAAACACAATACGCCACAGAAAACGTAACCAATTGCGCACAAATCATCCCACACACACTCATACAACAAACATGACCTAACCCATACCAAATAAAACAAACCAGCACACAGTCATTGGTGTTTCCGCACTGAAGCTAACAACACATCAAAGCTCTCTTGCGCTTTTCCCTCTCAATACCACTAACTAAGCCCTCCATCTTTGTCAGATCTGCCAGAGCGCCTGGAGACCATGAAAATGACAGCGGTGTGCAGTATAAATCACAATAACATAACACGTCAGTTGTGTGAATTCATGCAGAAGCATAGCATTTCTAGCCTTGACGAAGCACCATGTGCTGCAAAACACCTGCCAGCTGATATATCCTACACCTTTAAAGGAATTATATAATAAGCTTCAAGGCTAACATTTATCACTTTTGGAACTCCTGTGCTCAAGTAGAACTACCAATTATTGAAGAGAAAAAATCACCTTTTGTTGGGCAGATGCCTGCACCTTTGAGGGGTTGCTCTATAGATTTTTCACACCTTTTAGAATTAGGCGACCTGAGCGTTACTCAAACTTTTGCAAATCTAAAAAAAAATCTTCAGGCCTTTTTTATGTGTGCTATTTTGGGGGAATCTACTCTATTGTATTGAAATGTATTTTGAGTTGCTGTCCTGAAAACATGAGATCAGTTTGGCACATGAGGACTGGAGTCGGAGTCACCAGAGGAAGGACACTTGGAAGAGGTATGCATTCTAGGCACCCAGGAATTTTAAGAAAGCAGTCTTACTTTATAGGTGGTGTGGGAAGGCATTCCAGAGGGAAGGGCACTGCATGGGGAGGGTCTGATTCCAAACCTTTTCTAAAAGATGGATTGTTCCAAAATGTACAATCCAGGTCATAAAAGTATATCTTTTTCTAATAGGGTGTTTTTAATGCTTTTTATATGTAATGCGAAGGTAAAATAAAAATACCTTAGGCAATGAAGTTAATTACCAACAGGGGCTGACTTGCTATTTTTCCTTGAAACAAATCTGCCATCTGCAAAGAGCATAGGATTGCTAACAGTGGCAAATGATTCTCATGGGTACTCACAGAGATGAAAATAAGCTTCAGACAAAGTACTTTAGAAATGTGTTAAAAGAAAGTACACAGGGGCCAAGTGTATTGCATGACTGCAACACGTTGCAAATGATAAATGTGTAAAGGATGCGCAATCCACAGTGGGCGGATGCCATGCACCCAAGTGCAACCTAGAAGAATGCACGCACACATGTGTCCAGCGCCACTACCTGCTAACGCACATACATCGGCCTTGATGGGAGTTACAGCAGGTCCATGCAGCAGCTGGGGAGCACTCACACCAGTGTAATGTATTCATGTATGTCATTTGTTTTGAATAGCGCAAACAGAGCACTACACAACATGGCTGAACAGTAGCACAGCACAATAATATGGATACAATTAGGATAGGAAACAGATGCGCACTTGCAAGGGCATGGAGAAAGTGGACACAGAGGTTAAAAAGGCTGACCCGTATTGGTTAATTTCTTGGCTTGGTGAAGTGACAGCTCTGCTCCAGTTCAACCTATATTCCTGTCAGTTTCACACAACCTGCACTGTTGAGTTCCTTTGCATGCATAAGTGATTGCCTCCCTTGCTGCCACAGAATGGATGTGATTTTCTTGCAGGGATTTCATCGAATCCCGTTTCACCGTATTTCTTGACCGCATTTTACCGCAAATAAATCCGGCGGTGGGGGGAGCAAAGTATGTTCCTTTTAATCCCCAAGAATGAACTTCCAAAGGTATTGCCAAACATTCCCAATCCATTGCCCATTCTTGCATGCACACTCACTTCCTCCTGAAGGATTTAAGAATGCTTGCTTCATTAGGGGTGGGAAAGTGCACAAACTGGAGGAAGTTTGACAACATCTGCTTAAAATGGGGGCAAAGGCTCTGAGAAAAACACTTGTAAGATGGAGAAAAAGACCAACAACTTTAATGCTTGGCAATTTCTTTTTGCCTGTGTAAAGAATGTGTGGACAGACAAAAGTCCACACATTCATGTGCAAGAGCCCTTTCTAAGTGAATTTCTACCTATAGCACAATGAGGTTCTGAAACTGTAGACTGGGAGTTGGCGAGGTCTGTAGTTTGTATCAGGAGAGAGAGTTGGGAGATTAGAACCATATAATAATTATTTTCGTGGTGTCGAATGGCTCAGGAGGTGTGAGATCCGCTGGGTGTGTGGCTGGGCAGTCTACACGTGGATTTCGCTTTGGCAAGTTCCACTGCAGGGTTCTGCATACTTGCCTCTCCTGATATGTTCTGCTACAGCTCCCTTCGTCTCTAGCCACCATATGCAATGGGGAAGGATCATGGGAGCCGGGGTGGACTGGGAATTGGAAATAATTGTCAAAGTGCCCCCATATTACACATTTTCAGCAAGGCCCTGTGTTTTCATGAGAACATTTGGAAATAAAATAGGTTACCACAAAAAAGAGGCCCCGGGTGCAGAGGCCTAACGGGAAATCTTCAGAGTTCCCTATAGGACAGCTCCCCCCGGCCCCCGCCCGCAAGGGAGTCATAGGGCCTCATTACGCGGTAAGCAGTAAGGGATTACCGGCACCGGTGCCGGTAATCCCTTACCACCCTATGCCGAGGTCCCTTAGCGGGTCCCTTCCTTAACGCCTGGTTTTACCAGGCGTTATGGAAGGGACCCATTAAAGGACTTCAGAGCTAATAACGGTACCGCAAATTGCGGTACCGTTATTAGCTCCATCCCCATTCCCATTGAGCCCAATGGGGGCTCGAATGAGAATGGGGAATGGTTCCCGGAATGGGGACTTACCGGGTCCTCCAAAGTTGGAATGACCCGGTAAGTCCCTATTGCGGGAACCCGGGTCCGGAATGCAGTAAGGGAGTAGCCATGGCGCTAATAGCGCCATGGCTACCGCCTACCGCGTAATGAGGCCCATAGTCAATAACTTCTCACGAGCTGCAGATTAGAGACACCTGTTTTATTTTCTCATATGGCCTCATCTCCACCAGTTAGCCATGCTCTAAGCATCGGGTAGGGCCTCAATCGCTCTAAGGCAGTGGTATTCAACCCTTTTTCATGCTGAACCCCACAAATCCTTTGAGTAAAAATGTTATTGCCAAGCCCCCGTTGAGTAAAGACATTGCTGCGGCCACCCCCACACATGCCATTTCTGCTTATGTTTTCTATGACAAGCAGTCACTGTATTAACTTTTGGATCCCTAGAGGGGCCAGCCTCACAGTTCAAAGGCCACTGATCTAAGGACACTTTATGGAGGGATCCACCAATTCTTCTTGTATTAAAGGGGGTTGGCCTGTCTCCGCTGGCTGTCTACGGTGCATCCAATAACCATAATGAAAGGCCATGGAGCATGGGGGCAAGGAGGCAGCACGTTCCGACCAGTACTGGCACCATCAAGGCTGAACTGGCTTCCCCTTTAGGTGTTTTGGACTCACGGTACAGATGTTGATCTTGTGTATGGTTTTGTGTTAATGGTAATTTCAGATAATTTACCTCTGGTATTGCCGTGTCATCTTTTTTAGTTGGCGATTCATTTCTGCTAGGTGAATGTTAGCATTGCATCTGGTTAGGAAAGAGAGCATTGTTAAAAAAAGAAAAAAAATCTTCCATGTGTTTGTTACACTCATGTCTTGAGGGCATACCATATTGTGTCATGACCTACAAAGGCAGGCATGATTTACATGTGTATTTGCCTATCTGCATTGTACCTCGGCAAACACTTGGTCCACCAAATTCTACTTTCGGAAATGTCAACAATTGATACAATAACGCAAAACTTTGCAGCAAGCAGGCTTCTGTGGTGAGGCAAAATTCATGTTTTAAGTGTGACCTTTGAAAGATGGGACCTTTTCACCAACCAATCGGCTATATATCATGTTGCGTTCACATTTTCCATTGGGTCTACATTATGTGTTGTTCATTTTTATGTGTGTGGCCTCTTCGCACTGACAATGGCCTGAGTGGCAAGGTACAAACTGCCTCCAGTTTACTTTCCTTACGAACCACTTCACTCGGGGCTGGGGGTTCACCCTTCTAGCTCCCCCAGAAGTAACTCTGTTTACTCAGTGTGTGCTGTTTCCCTTAAGGTGGTAGGGTTATACAACCTTCCACAACGCTATAGTTTGTCAGTGTGGGTCATTTTCAGCATGGTTGCGCCATAGTGGCCACGCGCTGCAAGCTTCCGCAACACCCAAGTCAACTGTGGGTGTAGGCCTGTCCCCTCAAGGCGTTTCCACCTTCCAGGACTCCGGAGTGTGGTTTGTCGCTCTGGGGCAGTTCAAGCTGTGAAACCGGGATTGGCAGTTTACTGCACTGGAGATTTGGTCGTAGCAGAATTGGTCGCAATTTTGTAATGCATTTGCTGTATATATATGTGAGGGGTGGGTTTAGGGATATAATGACTGTAGAGGGGTTAAGTGGGGCTGCAGAGACTCTCTCCCCACATATATATAAACCTGTCAAAAAAAGAAATTCGAGCAATCCTAAAATGATCAAATAGTTTCGACCACATCAACCTAAACTGTGGGCCTGTACCCTCAGAATGTGCGGTGGTCAGGCAAGGGTGAAACATGCTGGGGTACTTGGCCTCATCTGTCTAAATCCTGGAACCAACAGTGGACAAGCGTTGCTGAAATGCAGGTCCCTGGCATTCTGCAATTTTGTAACATTAACATTTGGAGCAATTCTATTTGTTACAGCCAGGATGTCAAATCAGGCAACAGGATCGTATGGCTCGAATTTATGAGGTTTGGTGCTGTAGGATTTATGAAGGTGTCTTTTTTTTATCAGTGTGGGCCTGTTTCCACACAGTGGTCGAGGTCTGCAACCGGACAAATGTGTGTGATTTGCTAGTGTGAGCTTGTTTCCTCAAGGTGTTGTAACTTTCTACGACACCGGAGACAAAAATATGAGCACTTTCCATGCATGAAAACCGCGCTCTTCAAGTGAAGGTTGAATCCCTCCGATTGGAGCTGGTTAGTAGTTGAGTCTTGTATGATATGTATGTTGTCCTGTGCCTCCTTGTTTCTCTCTGTGTTTTATGGTGGCGCTGTTTGTGGTGGCGCCCTGATGCCTGTGTATTCCTGGCGTGCTATAAATACACAAATAAACAAATAAAAGTGTGATGGTCTGTTTCTTTGGGCGTTAGGGTTTTGCAACCTTCCACAACACGTGGGTGTAATTGGGCAGCCTGGGCCTGCTTCTACAGGGTGATACAGCTTGCTAACCTGCCAAACCTCCTGGGTGGAATTGGGCAGCCTGGGCCTGCTTCTACAGGGTGATACAGCTTGCTAACCTGCCAAAACTCCTGGGTAGAATTGGGCGGCCTGGGCCTGCTTCTACAGGGTGATAGAGCTTGCTAACCTCCTAAAACTCCTGGGTGTAATTGGACGGCCTGCTTCTACAGGGTGATAGAGCTTGCTAACCTCCCAAAACTCCTGGGTGTAATTGGGGAGCCAGAGACTGTTTCTATAGGGTGATAGAGCTTGCTAACCTTCCAAAACTCCTGGGTGTAATTGGGAAAACTTGGCCTGCTTCTACAGGGTGATAGAGCTTGCTAACCTCCTAAAACTCCTCGGTGTAATTGGGCAGCCAGAGCCTGTTTCTACAGGGTGATAGAGCTTGCTAACATGCCAAAACTCCTGGGTGTAATTGGACGGCCTGCTTCTACAGGGTGATAGAGCTTGCTAACCTGTCAAAACTCCTGGGTGTAATCGGGAGGCCTGGGCCTGCTTCTACAGGGTGATAGAGCGTGCTAACCTCCCAAAACTCCTGGGTGTAATTGGGCAGCCTGGGCCTGCTTGTACAGGGTGATAGAGCTTGCTAACCTCCTAAAAATCCTTGGTGTAATTGGGGAGCCAGAGCATGTTTCTACACGGTGCTAGAGCTTGCTAACATGCCAAAACTCCTGGGTGTAATTGGGCAGCCTGGGCCTGCTTCTACAGGGTGATAGAGCTTGCTAACTTCCCAAAACTCCTAGGTGTAATTGGGCAGCCAGAGACTGTTTCTACAGGGTGATAGAGCTTGCTAACCTGCCAAAACTCCTGGGTGTAATTGGGCGGCCTGGGACTGCTTCTACAGGGTGATAGAGCTTGCTAACCTCACAAAACTCCCGGGTGTAATTGGGCAGTCAGAGACTGTTTCTACAGGGTGATAGAGCTTGCTAACCTGCCAAAACCCCTGGGTGTAATTGGGCGGCCTGGGCCTGCTTCTACAGGATGATAGAGCTTGCTAACCTGCCAAACCTCCTGGGTGGAATTGGGCAGCCTGGGCCTGCTTCTACAGGGTGATACAGCTTGCTAACCTGCCAAAACTCCTGGGTAGAATTGGGCGGCCTGGGCCTGCTTCTACAGGGTGATAGAGCTTGCTAACCTCCCAAAACTCCTGGGTGTAATTGGGCAGCCTGGGCCTGCTTGTACAGGGTGATAGAGCTTGCTAACCTCCTAAAAATCCTTGGTGTAATTGGGGAGCCAGAGCATGTTTCTACACGGTGCTAGAGCTTGCTAACATGCCAAAACTCCTGGGTGTAATTGGGCAGCCTGGGCCTGCTTCTACAGGGTGATAGAGCTTGCTAACTTCCCAAAACTCCTAGGTGTAATTGGGCAGCCAGAGACTGTTTCTACAGGGTGATAGAGCTTGCTAACCTGCCAAAACTCCTGGGTGTAATTGGGCGGCCTGGGCCTGCTTCTACAGGGTGATAGAGCTTGCTAACCTCACAAAACTCCTGGGTGTAATTGGGCAGTCAGAGACTGTTTCTACAGGGTGATAGAGCTTGCTAACCTGCCAAAACCCCTGGGTGTAATTGGGCGGCCTGGGCCTGCTTCTACAGGATGATAGAGCTTGCTAACCTCCCAAAACTCCTGGGTGTAATTTGGGAGCCAGAGACTGTTTCTACAGGGTGATAGAGCTTGCTAACCTGCCAAAACTCCTGGGTGTAATTGGGCAACCTGGGCCTGCTTCTACAGGGGGATAGAGCTTGCTAACCTCCTAAAACTCCTCGGTGTAATTGGGCAGCCAGAGCCTGTTTCTACAGGGTGATAGAGCTTGCTAACATGCCAAAACTCCTGGGTGTAATTGGGAGGCCTGGGCCTGCTCTACAGGGTGATAGAGCTTGCTAACCTCCCAAAACTCCTTGGTGTAATTGGGCAGCCTGGGCCTGCTTCTACAGGGTAATAGAGCTTGCTAACCTCCTAAAACTCCTGGGTGTAATTGGGGAGCCAGAGCATGTTTCTACACTGTGCTAGAGCTTGCTAACATGCCAAAACTCCTGGGTGTAATTGGACGGCCTGCTTCTACAGGGTGACAGAGCTTGCTAACCTGTCAAAACTCCTGGGTGTAATTGGGAGGCCTGGGCCTGCTTCTACAGGGGGATAGAGCTTGCTAACCTCCCAAAACTCCTGGGTGTAATTGGGCAGCCTGGGCCTGCTTCTACAGGGTGATAGAGCTTGCTAACCTCCTAAAACTCCTAGGTGTAATTGGGCAGCCTGGGCCTGCTTCTACAGGGTGATAGAGCTTGCTAACCTCCCAAAACTCCTGGGTGGAATTGGGCGGCCTGGGCCTGCTTCTACAGGGTGATAGAGCTTGCTAACCTCCCAAAACTCCTGGGTGTAATTGGGAGTCCTTGGCCTGCTTCTACAGGGTGATAGAGCTTGCTAACCTGCCAAAACTCCTTGGTGTAATTGGGCAGCCTGGGCCTGTTTCTACACGGTGCTAGAGCTTGCTAACCTCCCAAAACTCCTGGGTGTAATTGGGCAGCCTGGGCCTGCTTCTAGAGGGTGATAGAGCTTGCTAACCTCCCAAAACTCCTGGGTGTTATTGGGCGGCCTGGGCCTGCTTCTACAGGGTGATAGAGCTTGCTAACCTCCCAAAACTCCTTGGTGTAATTGGGCAGCCTGGGCCTGCTTCTACAGGGTGATAGAGCTTGCTAACCTCCTAAAACTCCTGGGTGTAATTGGGCAGCCCGGGCCTGCAACCATCATGTTGGAATTGGCCCCACACATGCTCAGCCAGGCCTGGGCATAGTGGTGAAATTGATAAGGGTGTTTCAGAAGACGATATTTTTTCCACTGCTTCAGTTAGGTGACCTATGCATTTCTCAAACCAGCGCAAATAAACAAATATACATTCTCAGGCCTTTTTTATTTGTGATATTTTTTAGAATCTTCACTGTATTCAATTCAACCAACGTTCTCACTGCACCACTCTGTGTGATCTTGGGAATATCACTTTATCTCCCTGTGCCTCACTTCACCCATCTGCCAACAGTAGGCCTGCTTAGAAACAGGCTAACTCCTTTTAAGTGACGCAGCCAATTAACATTTGCATAAGCAGTGGAAAAGAGGAGCACGTCAGGCCGGGTACAGATGGAGCCAATCAGCGGCCAGCTCTGCTTCCGGAAGGTTCCGACCGAACGAGGCTGCTTTACGGAGATAAGGAGTGCGAATAAACGGCAACGAGGACCTACTTATCGTCTATTAGCCTTGGTTTGCTCTCCGTATCTGCGTCCTACTCAGAGGTACAATGGAGGATGCTAGAGTGGCTTCCAGGAATAGCCATTAGGCAGCTCGTGGGGGCAGCGCGGCGCGGGGAAGCAGGAACGAGATTAGGGGGGAATGTGACAGCCACTTGGACCCACCTCTTGATGTAGCATTCATTCCAGTTGTCCACTGACCCTTTGCTGCGCATGATGTGGGCGATGCGGTCCAAAAGCAGCCGGTTGTTCTTTTCGATGACAGCCATCCTCTCCTGTTCCATCTACGAGAAAAAATGAAGAGTGCATTATGGCCAGGTTCCCACGGAGGAGGGGAAGCCTTTACTGGGGACGCGGCTCCAACATGCCATGACGCCGCTTTACATGTTGATATACATTCAAATAGGGTGCCTCGAGACAAACACAGCCATGAACGCATAGGCACGCAAATATGTTTGCGTGTCGTTTCGGATCAATGTATCAAAGCCAAAGCTGACTCCGTTTGTAATTTGTGTTGTTTGTCACAGCAGCATGGTCTGTGCTCAGGAGGTTGGAGCCAGTGATTGAGAAACAAAAGAAGAGTGAGCACCAAAAGAATTGATACAAGTGCGCCCCACCTCCTTTTGTTTCTTTGTGAATGGTATCTAACCCCTCAGTCAGCCCTTGGACTCATCAAAGCTGTGTGATTGATGGGCTGCCTGTAAGGTGAGTGCCTCTCTTTTTTTTCTTCTAATCATTAGATTAGAAGAAATCCCTGCGGGCAGCCCTTTAAGGACACAACTCTGTTTGATAAAGGGCTGCCTGAAAGGTTTGGCGCCTCTTGGGCTAGTGGGGCGGGTAGGGGTGGGGAAGGGGGGCGGCAGGGGTGGAGCCCCGCAGAGCTCTGGCTAAAGACCGCCTTTTGAAGACTGCCAGGGATCTGCCACGGCTAGCCACGGATCAGTTAAAGAACTGGAAGTGCTACAATCGGACAATTCTAGGCAGCTGCTTGAGGCGGCACTGACAGAGGGGCACCTGGAGGTAGGATTTTGAGCCTACACAAAATAAATCTGACCCAGCTGAAAGGAAGGGAAAGCAAAAAGGGACTTTGCCTGGGGTGCCATCAAACTTTGTAGTACCTTACTCTGCAGCACGAGCAGTATGCAATATTTGCTGCTGTGTGTGCAGAGTTGTATATAGCAGAACCCTAGTTATGAAGCAAGAGTGCTGTACAACAAAAGTATACAATAACTATATGGATCCAATATAATAGCATCTTAGAATATAAAGGCTACTTTTAGATGGACGAGGAATGCAGGCAGTAGATAGAGGTATCCAATACAGTCAACGCAAGATGAGAAGGTGTGTAATTCCAGACGCTTCATTGAATATGTTCCTTCGTGTAGATGCAAATGATACAATGGCCCTGATTACAACTCCGGCGGTATCCGTGCCGTTAAAAATGGCAGGCTGCCGCCAGAGTTGTGTTTTTCTTCTAGCGCCTGGCTTTAGGGAATCACTGGGGCATTACAGCCCCGGCGATCCGTGAAGCAAGGCGCCATAAAAAATGTAACTCCCTGTTCCCATTCGAGTCCCATAGGACTCAATGGGAATGGGGAGGACTGAAGCACCGGCTCCATGTGCAACAGCTCCGGTGCTTTCGTCAAAGTCTGCGAGCGGGCGCCGTTCCGCCCGCCAGGTCAGACCTGGCGGGCGGGAGTTTATCCGGCTCGCAAACTTGTACTCTGCATCTCCGGCACCATTGTTACCGGACCGTCAGGGTCGTAATGAGGCCCAATGTCACTCGATCAATCAATCTTTATTGAATTGGATGACATTGAATGAAATCATCAGTGGCAACAGTGGTGGGTCAGAAGAAGGACAGAGGACTCTGCCTTCCATTGTAAACGTGTATTAATTAAATGAAAAGGTACAAACTCCTAACTTGCCATATACTATGGGTTTTCCCAACCCAACATAGGGGTGCTCGTCAGTCATTGGTCAGTCCAAAAGAAAGGATCTGTCCTTTGTCCAAAACGAAGCTATTCTGTCCCTGTCACTATTAAAAGCCTACTAACACACAGGAGACTGACTCCCTTCTTCTATGGTCTGCTTTTCAGCAAAAAGTCACTTCAGTAACTTATTCGTAGGTAGTTCTTGACAATTAATTTGATCAGCTCCTAGTTTGGAAATGGGGCTCTTGAATTTATCTTAGTGTCCTTGACAATTGGATTTCCTCTTCCAAACTTATTCTCTCTTTATTTATTATATGTGCAATTTTTTCTTTAGACAATGTCCACTCTTCCTGGATGGGCCAGGTTGAAATGTTCCCTCAAAGGATTCTCACTATCCTCCACCACTTGATACTCGCTGGGGCGAGTATGCGGGTTCCAATAGCGATTCTCATTCATCACCACTTTATTAGTTGTACTGGGACGAATAGGATTGTTCCAGTAATGCTTCTCACTTTTCTTCACTTCTTTGGTTTTACTGGGACGAGCATTTATTTATTCATTGTGCATTTGTAAAGCGCTTATACAGCAAGTAATTGTGTTTCAAAGCGCCGACCCCCTGGGCAACCCGGAGGGAACATGGTAACGAAAGACAAATATAACAATGAAGAGAAAGAAAGAGGCGGTCCTACAAGGCCTTGTGAGCATTTAGAATGTGCAAGTGCAGAGAAAGAGAGATAAACTGGAGGGGACGTAGAGAGGAAGAGGGTATAAGGAAGAGGCTGTTGCAGTAGTCCAGCCTAAACAGTACAAAGGGCTCTAGAGACATTGAGCTTCTGTGGGAAAGTGAGGAAAGGAAGGATTCCTTTGAGGAGATGCAGTTGAAAGTGGGCCTTCTTGGCAAGGTCCTGAATGTGAGGGATGAAGGAAAGAGAGGAGTCGTAGATGACTCCAAAGTTTCTGGCTTCAGATGAAGGAGAAGGGGGAGAGTCCATAAGGGGAGGCCAGAGTGAAGGGAAGAATGAGGGAGCAGGAGTCCCAATGGGAAGGATCTCATTCTTGCTGGCATTGAGGTAGAGATCATTGTAGGCACACCAGGACTGGATGGTAGATAGGCAGTCAGGAAAGACGGAGGAAGTAAGGAGAAGATCAGAGAACATTTTGAAGTAGAGTTGTATGTCAACTGCATAACACTGGAAGCAAGGGGAAAAAGTTGAAATTAGGTGTGCAAGTGGATCAATATAGATGTTAAAGAGCCAGGGAGAAAGGTTAGAGATCCTGGGAACAACACCTGTGGATATAGAGGCAGGAGAGAGGAAATAGCCCAGGATAACCTGGGAGAGACAGTAGTGAGGATGGAGGTCGGCCAGTCCAGTGCCCACTCCAAGATATGGTTTTATGAGGATTGAGTGGTTGATCGTATTAAATGTTGAGGAGAGTTCAAGTAGAATGAGAGCAGCTGTAGAGTTACAGTCAAGAGATGTAAGCAGTTCTTCACGGGTGTTCAGGAGAGCAATTTCTGTGCCTCTGGATGCTCGGAATCCAGATTGATGGTCGTGTAGGCAACGGACAAGCTCAGTATGCTGGGTCAGTTGGGGGAACACAAACATCTCCAAGAGTTTAGCACTGAAGGGGGTGATAGAGATGGGGCTATGCTTAGCATTAGTATGAATGTATCAGTAATGATTCTTGCTTTCCTTCACCTGTTTCGTCCTACGGGGACAAGTATAAATGTTCTGATACTGATTATCACAAGTATGCATGTTCCAATGGTAATTGTCCCTTTTTCCAGCTCTCTAGTCTTACTAGAAAAAGTGTGAAGGCTCTAGCAATGATTATCACTTTTCCACGGCTCTTTAATCTTGCTGGGACGAGTATAAATGTTCCAGTAATGATTCTCACTTTTCTCTACTGTTCTTTCTGTATTCTTATGTGCATCAGGGTTTAAGTAATGATTTTTAGCCTTCTCCATTATACCGTCTTTACTGAGATGAGCATTAATGTTCTCACATAACTTCCCATTCTTCTTCAGTAACTTTAGTTTTATGTCTTCAATGGGACAAGTATGATTCTTCCCTTTGTTATATTCGGTATCCATCCCAGCTAGCCCACCTTCCCCATTAGCTCTTTCTCTTGGGTTTAGCATCACCGGGTCTGCGTTCGTGATGGGATCCTTCACATGGTTCATCAGGTTGCCTGATTTGTCCTCGGTTTCTCTCATACTTTTGCGGCTTCCGTTCCATGTTGTGAATGGTTCTGTGGTCTCAGCGTCGTTCTTGAACTCAACAGACCACCGGCTCTTGGTCACACCACCACCTTGGATTTGGTTGCTTGCCTGAGGCTTTCATCCCTCAGTCTCTATCACTTCAAGTTTCTCTCGTGTCGATTTCACATGCCAGCTTCTCTCCAGGCTTGGAAACTTCACGTCCCGGTCTCTCTGTCAGCTCCTCCAAATAGCGTATTTGAATCTTCTGGACTTCTCTCTCCTACAGGAGTGCTCCTCTTTGATTTATGATGCGTTGTTGGGCCTTACCGAGCAGAGCGACAAGTCCTGAGTATTCTGTATTACTCACATGCGCTTCTTCTTCTCATTATTACACAAATATTCCTTCTCATGTTTATTTGAGGTTTCTAGTCCACAATAACAAACATCAGCTTGATCCTCATATCTTCACTCACATTTCTACCAGAAGAACTACAATTCCCAGTTGGGCTGTAGTTCTTTGGCCAGCGCCAACGGGACTAGCTGGTCTGTGGCGGTCCGTTGTGCTCCAGTGACTACGGGGCTACGTCTCTCTGCTGCTTTATCCATGTAAGGCACTATGAGTTGCACATCGATTTTAGCAATGATTGCTAAAGAAAAAGCAGACTCCCTATAAAGAACACTGCGCATTAACGAAAATGCAGCTCGCGTATGCTTGTGTAGGAGTAATACACAGAATCTGCAGATTAATGAAGCCTCAGCACAGGTATGCAATACGGAAAAACCAAAGCCACCCAGGCGAATGAATCAGGGGGTTGTATCTAATATGAAAACACCCTTAGTTATTAACCCTTTAGTTTTACAAGATGCAGCAGATACACAGACAGGACACACAGAATGCTTTGTCAAGTACAATAGAGTCGGTTCGGAAACCACACATGATTACGCTAGCATAACTCAGCAACTCACTTCTTCCACTCTTAATGGCAAGCTAGCCATATATTGAAATGTTTACTATTGAACACACAGTCCCTTATAAAGCATGCCTTGCAGTTATCTACATATATATCCTCACAGAATATTGATCTCTGTGCTCTCACAGAGATGTGGAGCCATGCAGCAAGCTGGGCCTTCGCTTGCTCTGGCCATACCACAGGGACACAATATTGTGTGCAAGGACAGACTAGAGGGGGGGATTGTAATGATCTATAAAGACACCTTAGACCTGTCGAGAGTTGATTCTATAAATCTGGAGAGCTGTGACACCCCCACATTAAAGTCAGAACTGATGCTGAGAATACCATTATTGTGATTCTCATTTACCGATCCCCCTCCCCTGTGCAGGACTTCACAAACCAGATATGTGACCTACTTCTAACCTTTCTAAAATCTAGCTCTAAAACTATACTATTAGGGGATTTTAACTATTGGTTATTAGATGGGAGTGATAGGCGAGCTAAGTATTTTGACAAAGTCCTTACAGACCTTGGTTTTATTCAATTTGTGAAAACCCCCACGCATATTAAGGGCAACTCGCTGGACTGGGTAGCAGGACATAATATCTCCCTAGCTAGCCAGAATATATGCCCTTGCCCTTGGTCTGACCACTTCTTCATTTTGAAGCTTTGTCTGAATAAAAGGTTACGAGGAAGAAAATGATCACTTTCACGATACAGTGTAGAAACCTTATAAACCTTAAGCTGGAAGCTCGTGATCCATGATTGATCCCACTGCAACAGAACGTGAATGACTCTACCTCAGTAGATGAAATCACTGAGGCTAATAAATATACCCTTCAGAAAGCTGTGACTATACTAGCTCCATGGGGTAACAAGAAAGTCATTCAAAGGGAGATTAACCCTTGGTTCTCCACAGACTTACAAGCGTTAAAAAGTGAAAAAACGAAATCACTTTATAACTGGAAAAGATCCCTTACATTATCTGACAAAGAGATTTATAAAACTACAGTAAAAAGATTTAAGTTAGCTGTTATCACAGCAACAAAATCAAGCCTGGATGTTTGTATATCCAAGGCACATTCTCAACCCAGGGAATTCTTCAAAGTACTGAGTTAGAAACTTCCAAGCAAGATAACAGTGGGTCAGTTATTAGAGACACTGACTGGTGTAATCTAGTACAAGATGCTATGGGCTCCAATTTAAAGAGCATCAAGGACATGATTGTCCTATCAAAAAAACAACTACTCTGAAAAACCTCGACACTTCGGACACCAAGAGTAGAATATGGAAACCGGGAGAACAATTCACGTTCAAACCTATAAGTGAATCTGAGTTGGCCCTGATCATTGAAAACCTAAAACCTATGAACTGCAAAAGAAAAGGGATGTCTGTCCAGCCTTGGCCGTTAAGGCATGCTCCTTTGTACTTATCTCGACATTATGCAGATTTGTGAATGCATCCTTTAGGGACAGTTGTGTCCCAAGAAGCATTAAGAACTCGTCGATCACACCCCTGTCAAAAAAACCTGATCTCTGTCCGGGAGATCCCTTGAATTGTCATCCTATCTCAAACTTCCATTTTCTTCTCAACATTCTAGACTGAGTGGCATACTCGCAAGTCCTTCTCCATCTCAGATCTTATAACATCCTGAACCGATGGCAGTCCAGATTCAGAGAGAGTCATGGGACGGAGACAGCGCTGCTGGATTTCAAGTACAGGCTACTGCGTCACATGGAACAGGGGGAAACAACCATGCTTATACTCCTTGATCTGTACGCTGCCTTCGACCTGGTCGACCATGCATTACTGGTCGCCAGGTTGGAGGAGGTGGCAGGATTCTCAATACAAGCAGTGCAGTGGGTCAAATCCTTCCTTAGCGAACACCAGTGTAGGGTGAGCAGCGCCTTGGCGGATGCTAGACCCAATGAGCTTGTTCAAGGAGTGTCACAGGGAACCTGCTTGTCGCCAGTGTTTTATAACATCTTTACAGTCCCTTTCCTTGATATCCTGGAGGACAACAAAATCGAGTTTACCAACTATGCCGATGACACAAAATGTGTCATCCCCCTGATGGGCAATTTTTTAGAGGATGAGCTTAACATTTAACAGGATTGATTGTCTAACACAAAGTTAGATGTGCAACAACGGCCTCGCACTTAATACGAGTAAAACCAAGCTGATGCTAGTAGGGACTGAAGCTAAAACTCGCAAGACTGAGGTGGGATATGCTCAGCACCAGATTGATGGTTGTATAATCAAAACTAAAAATAAAGTCAAGACCCTTGAGGTTTACCTTGATCACAACTTGAACATGAAAACCCAAGTGAGCAGCTTGGTTTCTTCGGCTTCTTATTATATCAAGCTATTGACCCACGCGCACCCATTTATTTCAAAAGAGAATTGGGAAGTATCTGCAAGAACGTTGATGGGATCAAGAATTGACTACTGCAGTAGTCTCCTTATTGGCTTGTCAAAAACAAAGTCTAATAGATTACAATTTGTGCAAAATAATGCGGTCAGAGTCATCAACCGCAAGAAAAGGGACCATATATCTGAGGCCAGAAGAAGCCTACATTGGCTCCCGATCAAAGTTAGACTTCTTTTCTGTCTCATGTTGATCACTTATAAATGCTTGAGAAGCACAGCTCCAGCCTATTTGAAGGATGAACTGGTTGTTAAATCCAACCCTCACAATTTGAGATCTAACAACTGTGCTCAATTGAAAATTCCTGCTTGCAGGCTATATGATGATATGATATGATATAGCATTTATAACGTGCCCATACACAAGTGTTTCAAGGCGTGACGAGGCAGGGGAGGGGGAACAAAGGGAAGACAGAACAACGATCCTACTAGGCCAGGTATAATTCAGATCGCGCAAGTGCATGGGGAGGGGGAAAGGGAAAAGTCAGCGGGGAAGGTAGAGGGGAAAGTGCAGTACATGGGATAGTAGAAAAAATAAGATAAATAAAACGGCCACTGGTGGCAAGTGCAAGGTAAGTGCAGACATAAGTGCTGTAGGGGGGACTGTAGGGATACAGAAAACAGTCCCCAGGAGCAGGGGTTGCCAGGGAGCCAGTGCAGGTGGGCAACTGGCGGGGCCTGGGCCCGAGAATCAGAGAGGGTGGCCAGGTAACAAGTGCCGTTTCAGCCAGGAATTCAATAAGGGAGAGGTGGAGAGAAAGCAGAGGCAAAGAGGAAGGTTTTGAGGTGCTTCCGGAACCGGAGATGGTTCTCCTCAAGTTTCAGGGAGGCAGGAAGGCTGTTCCAGAGGGAGGCCCCTGCCGAAGAGAGAGATCTGCCACCAACTCGTTGATTGGAGAAGCGACTGACCCTGAGGGAGTTGGATGCGGTTGAGCGAAGAGCTCGAGAAGGAAGATATTTTAGAAGAGAGAATTGAAGGTATTGCGTCCCCAGGCCCCAGAAGGCCTTGTGGACAATGCAGAGGGTTTTCAACTTAATCCTCGCAGCCACTGGGAGCCAGTGAAGAGATTTCAGTTCTGGAGAGATACGATCCCTGGGCTTGAGGCCAAGGACAAGTCTCGCAGTCCTGTTCTGGATCAGTGGCAGAGGGCGGAGAGTAGAGGCAGGCAGATCTAGATAGAGGCTGTTATAATAGTCCAGCCTATAGAGAACCTATGGTTCTGGAGACAGTGAGCTTCTGGGGGAAGGAGAGGAAAGGAAGGATACCTCTGAGGAGTTGCAGCTGGTAGTGTGGCTTCTTAGAGAAGTCGGAGATGTGAGAAGAGAAGGAGAGTGTGGAGTTGAAGATGACTCTGAGGTTTTTAGCCTTGCAGGTGGGAGCAGGAAGAAGAGAGGCCAGCCAGAGAGCTGCAGGGAAAGAGGGAGCGGGTGTGCCAATGACTAGAATCTCAGTCTTACTGGCATTAAGGCAGAGGTCATTGGTGGCACACCACTCATGGATGGCAAACAGACAATCAGAGATGAGGGAAGGAGAGGAGGAGGCCGAGGGTAGCCTGAAAATGAGCTGGGTATCATCCGCATAGCACTGAAAGTTGGGGCAAAGAGCGGCGATGCAGTGGGCAAGGAGTCCCAAGTATTGGTTAAAAAGCCAGGGAGAGAGGTTAGACCCCTGGGGGACACCACAGGTAGAGATAAAGATATCAGAGAGGAAGGACCCAAGTTGGACCTGGGGGGGTCAGTCGGAGAGGAAAGAAGTCAGCCACGCCAGAGCCTGACCAGTGATGCTCAGGTTATCACGGAGACAGTTGAGCAGGATGGCATGATTGACAGTGTCAAAGGCAGAAGAGAGATCAAGCAATATGAGGATGCATGGGGTGTTGGAGTCAAGGTTGGAGAGCAGGTCTTCATGGATGTTCAGGAGAGCAGTTTCCGTGCTTCTGGCAGCTCTGAAGCCAGACTGATGGTCATGAAGACAACCAACAGATTCAGTGTGGAGATTAAGCTGGGAGATGGCCAGTTTCTCCAGGAGTTTGCCCAGAAAGGGAGTGATGGACATTGGGTGATAGTTACACGGGCAGGAGGGGTCGGCAGAGGGTTTCTTAAGAAGAGAGTGGACAAGGGAGTGCTTCAGGGGAGATTGGAAGACTCCAGTGGCGAAGGAGTGATTGCAGAAATTAGCCAGGGCAGGAGCCAGGGATTCCATGTGGTCCTTGATAGTTTTGGAGGAACAGGAGTGAACCTGTTTCAACAAGACTTTCATAGATCCGACTTGTCTAGGAACCTCGTCTGCAGAGAAATGGGGAAAGGCAGAGGAGGAGGGAGGGGGCATGGCTGCAGAAGGGCCAGCGGAAGAGCACGGAATAGAGGGAGGGAGGGAGGTGATAGGAGGAGATGAGGATAGGATGTCCTGAGTTTTAGAAATGAAGTGAGAAGCCAGTGCCGTGCAGAGGGCCTGAGAAGGGACAGGAAATGTAGAGACTGCAGTGGGATTGGCAAGTTCCTTGCAGATTTTAAAGAGTTCAGCCGAGTTGTTAGATGCCGCAGAGACGCGGGCTTGGATAAGAGCTCTCTTCGTGGTGAGGACGGAGAGTCGGTATTGCCTTTGCAGGAGGCGGCAGGCCAGTTTGTCAGAGGATGAACATGAAGCACACCATTTCCTCTCGCCCACCCTGCACTTGAGTTTTAGGGTATCACAGGTCAAGAAAGGAGCTTTCTCTGCAGCAGCTCTGGCTGCCTCGAACAGCCTTCCGCTGAGTCTGAGAGAGGAACCCTCAATCATGATCTTTAGGAAAAGACTCAAGACATTCCTATTCAACGAACTTGGCTCTCTCCCCTTAGCACTGTTTTAGCTGATGACCCCTTGCCCACACTCTGTGTTTGTTTTTGTCCTTGTCTCTTAGCGCCCTTCAGCCTCCGGGTCAGTGGCCGTGCTATACAAATCAATAAAGTAAAAGTCTTCTTCGAATGGGAGCTATTAGTAGTGGGTTGTAGGTGAGTGACTGAGGGAGTTCCTCCTTGCAACGGGAGTCCTTGTCCCCAAGGGGAGAGTCTCTCCTGTTGAGTTCCCGCTTGCCTATACCCCTAGGGACGGTATCATGTAGCAGGCTCACCTCCCTAGCCTCACAGGGCAATGCTCCCCTCTGGGGAGAAGTCGCTGAATCCCACGATGCATAGAACAACATATAATCATTAAAAAACAACATATAGCAAAATACAAAAAACACTGCCTATTAATTTAGCTCTATTACGGTATCAATACATATTTAATTTGAAGAAAATCACCACATTTTTGTATATTGTGCATGACAAAAGTTAATGAGGATCCCACGTGTACATGCACTCCCCGCCGCTGGCCTGCCCAGGACCTCACCAAAGTTCTCAGTGGGAGAGGAGCAAACCAACACTTTGCTTGCGTGCGTCTGGTTTCACTTAGATAAGGCTTGAAATCATACAGCTCCTTCTTCATAACACTAATACTGATAATTGTTCATAGGACAAGCTACATATTGAAATATCTCTTGGTGAGAGGACCTGCCCTGATTCGAACTTGTGACCATGAGATCAAAGTCAAATCTCTGTAGAGGATGCATTAGTCCACCAACCCAAAGTCCCGGCTCATTGAAATTTTAATTTCAGGGTTCTGTGAATGATTGCGGACTATTTTTAGCCGACCTACATTTTCGCCAAATCTTATTTGGTACAGAATTTTCCACAGAACTGCACCCCCCAATCCCATATATGCCATACCCCAACTTACCATGTGCATTTTACAGAATGAAAGTGGGGATACAATGGTTAAAAAATGTGGTGAAAGTCTACGCTGACAAAAGTGAGCTAGACCAAATTTCAGTCCTTTAGGTTTGGCCACCAAAGAGATGCATCGGCATTCGGTGAGTTGGGAGACTGTGCACAAAGGGTGGAGGTGCCCATTGTGTTGCCTGAGTGCATCGTGGGCATGCAAGACATTTAATACCTTTCATTCCAAGCTCTCCCATACTTTATAACTCCAGAACACAGACCTAAAACCTGAAAAATATTTCCTCCTGCCCCCCTTCCCCACACATGCTGATGGCCTAATAGTTTAAACCTGCTGCTTCTGGGAAAAATGTCTAAGGCAACAGGAGGTGCAGGCCTGTATCGGAAGGGCTTTTCCTTGATAGACAAAAACGTAGATGACCCCATTGAGCAGAGCACAGGTGTAAGTGGGGCCTGTCTGCTCGCAGCCTACCTCCTACACACCTATGAAGGAGAAAATAGGTTCTGTGTTTGCTTATGAAGGGAAGCGCTATCTCTCAAAGTTCCCAGAATCATAAGAATGTTGGGAAATGAGTGGAGATCTAGGCGAACCTTGAATCACCTGGACACCTCTGATCGTTTCTTCACAATATGCACAAGCATGTATTGAGAAACAGAGAGCGAGAGAGGGGAGTGGAAGCTGTTTGTAGATGGCAATGGGTGGAGGAGAGGCAATGGAGTACTGAAGGATGGGGCACAAAGAGGAAAGAAGAGCATGGGAGCCAGTCTATGTTCTCCACCGTGTGTGCCTGACGTCACCATTGACACAATATCACCATCTTGATCCCAGTCTCGTATCCCAAGGGACACCCACATTTCCTAGCACTGTCACTCTGTATGCCCAGATGTGGGCCCCGTGCCTGCTGGGCCTAGAGACACAAGCTACTCCTCTCTGATGATGCCCAACAAGGCCAAAACATGTCTGAGGATGCTTGTTGTTTCATGCAGGAGGGGTGTGACCAAGCAGTTAGGACTGGACTGCCCCTTTTGGTGTAAGACCAAGCCTGATTAGCATATGGTCTTTCCCCTTTTGTAATGGCTTGGCAGGTGAAAGACAGTGGTTTGGAGGGTTGCCCAGAGCAATACCAGAGGTTCAGATTACTTCAAAACCTTCCAGACATCCCATCTCTTGGTTTTCTGCAGAGGCCCTTCATTAATAGCGCCATCCTCACCTCTCACTATTCTACCAATGAAGTATACACAAGTATCTACCCACACCCTACAACCTCTCATTGACTCTCCACACACTGCCCTACATGCCAATGACCCTCTCGCCATTACTCCACACTGGCCAGAGACGGTGCCTCAGGGTGCCATCCAGCATAAAGCAACACGCCACCCTGACATCCCATGCCGCAACAACGGAACATCATCATGCAGGGCTTTGCGAACGGGGGATAGCACAAGGACAACGTGCTGGTTTAGGAAATAAGACCAAGCAAAGCAACAGAGGTTCAAATCCCGGATCCGCGCTCAGAAACTGAGCTCAGTAACAGTATTAGGCGCGTTATAAAAAAAAAAAACAATGAATTAAAGTAAATATGCTTTCTAATAGGTAGATACTTAGCCGTACCACAGTATGCTTTGTGAAATCTTAATGACACGCCATTTCAGCAATGGCGAACTTGCCATACTCCTGCTACCCCATGCTCTTACAGGGCCCAAAGCACAAAGAGGCAATGGCAGAACGTGCACTGTATAAGACCCAATAACATACCAGGGATTTCTCTATCGTCATATTTACTATCTTACTGCTGGTAACACAGCTCAGCGGGTTAAGTGCTTGTGGCTGTGATATGTGTTTGATCTGCAGGTCGCAATTTCAAATACCAGCAAGGTTGACTCAGTCTTTCATCCTTCCGAGGTTGGTAAAGTGAGTATCAATTTCAATTGGGTAATAATGATTAATGTAAATATGTTCTCTGTAAAGCACTCTGGATAAAAGCACTATATAAATAACAAGTTGTCGGGGGGCGTGGCTTGGCAGCCATGGACTAGGCGGCTTTTCCTGTGAGCTCCTGGATCCGAACATTGATCCGTATAAGCGCACGCATGTGAACCGAAAATTCCGACAAGAAATTGTGATCGCACCGTTATGAATACGTGTGGACTCCAAAGAACGTTGCTGTGTGCTGCTGGGACCGATACATCAAAAGTTACGGAACTTTGATGCTGCTGGTGAGCGCTGCGGAGCTGATGTCAAAATGGCGGCGAGACGCGGGCAAAGGAACCCGCGGGAGTGAAGACTGTGCCCGTCGCTCGGGCTGAAGTGGTCAGAGGAGCCGGCGGATAAAAGCCAGGCACCGTGAAGCGCACACCCAACAGGGCATTGGGAAGCCCAGCAGAGTAAGCCTGCTCGCACCGGAACACCCGCGAGAACGTGGCGGCGGGGGGCTGCCCCGGAGGAGTCTGAGACTGCAAAGCGGACTCCCCTGGAGGATGAGCGAGCACGACGTGCCGCGGTGCCTGGGGACCCGCAGTGAGGACATGGAACGCCCGTGAATTGGGATATAGTCGCCGGTACCGGGCGCAGCCGGTGGCCACCTCTGCAGCCGAAACGAAGAGCGGCTGTGAAAGACGAGGGATCAGGGCGGGCGCACGCATAATGGAAGTGGGGCAGTGATACACAGGAGACGTGCCCCATAAGAAACAAAGGGAACTCCAGGCAAACGAACCTAACAAGGATACCGACACTGCCAACCATTATGACCTGCCGGTAAAAGGAAGGAGCGGCAGATGCAGCTTTGCTACGAGGTGCCGAGTTGCACTACAGCGCCAACCCCCCTGCAGGTCAAGGGCACCACATAGCGCGCCCAGAACGTGGATCAGGGTGCAGCACGATAAAGAAAGGAATACTGGGTGGGTGTCGCAAAAGACTACGAGGCGCCGAGTGGCACTACTGCGCTAACCCCCCAGCAGGTCAAGGTGCACCACGCAGCGCGCCCAGAACGTGGATCAGGGCGCAGCATGACAAAGAAAGGAATACTGGGTGGGTGTCGCAAAGGAAGCAGCCCCTCACAAAGGAGACGGCAGACCTTGAGGCACTAGGAGGCTGCCACTGGAAGATGCGCTGAAAGGGCATGGAGAAGTGAGAAGGGCACCATCGGTGAAGTACGGGTGGAATGCTGGACTGCCTAATTGGGCGCTACAACACAGGTTGCCCCGCAAAAAGCCACCATGCAAGTGAACTAACGCCTAGCCCGCCCCATGATGAGATGAGCCCAGCCACGACACTACTGGGAAGGTGAGCCAGCGAGGACACATAAGTGGGGTCATGGGAGCATGGTGCATGGTACTGTTGTGCTGGTAGGCGCTGCCAAATGGTATATTGAAGCGTGTTAAAACAGAGCCTAAGTGCAACCAGTATCACAGCGAAGCACTGCACAGGGAAGGGTGCGAGGAGATTGCGCAAGACATACCTAACGGTGCACATTGGGCGGAGTGCCCTAAAGTTGGATGCCTGCGACGCGAGGAGAACTTATCCCTGCGGTCAATCCACTGAACCAATACGTGGGAGAGCACAACCCATTCCAGGAATAGCCCGGCGAACGCATGCCTGTACAGAAGCTCTCCTGGGCAGCTCTCTGGGACCTGGGTCTGCATTGATCTAGTAGTGCGGAGCCGACACGTCAGAGACCAAGCTACCGCAGGCAAGATGACGGGAAGAGGGACTGCAACCAAGAGTAAGGGTAGACAGTCCACAATGGAAGCATTTGCCAAGACGCAGTTGTCTCAGGAGACCGCAGCACCAAGGGGCGCGTCGGCACCAATGGAGAGCACTACAACGATCGAAAACCACAAAATTTTGGCGGCTATCACGGAACTAAAAGACACATGGGGGTTGGCGATGGCGGACTTGCGCACTTCCCTGGAGGCCAAGATAGATGCAGTGGGCATCGATGTCGCCTTGCTGAGACAGGATGTTAGAGCGTTGGCTGAGAGGACGAGTACCTTGGAAAGTGCGGTGAAAATCAACACGGACACTAGTAGCAGCAATGCGAAAGAGGTTCACGTGCTAAAGCAACAGGTAGCTAACCTGGAGAATCAGGCAGAGGAAGCAGAAGGAAGAGCGAGGAGGAACAACATTCGCGTGGTCGGCCTTCCAGAGGGAGAGGAAGGCCGAGACCCCACTGACTACGTCGAGAATTTACTCTTGCAGGAAATAGGGGCCGAAAATCTCTCGCAAGGTTTTGCTGTGGAGCGAGCGCATAGAGCCCTCATGAGGAGGCCACAACCGGGGGCTCCTCCCCGGCCAATAATAGCGAAAATACTGAACTATAAGGATCGCGAGAAGATTTTAGAATACTTCCGTAAAGGAGGAACCATCAAGAGGGCGTCATGCACTGTCACGGCGTATCCAGATTACACAGTGTTGGTCCAAAGGCAGCGGTACAGCTACGTGGAGATCAAAAGAAGGCTACGTGCGACAGGGATCAAATATATGCTGCTGTATCCCGCGAAGCTAAAAGTGATACATAAGAGCAAGATGTTTTTCTTCCACACGCCTGAAGAAGCGACGACCTGGCTAGACCTTCAGGGCTGTCCGGAACAAGAAGCGGATCAGGCGCAAGAGTAATACGATAAGTGGCTGAGACATTACATGCAGCGGGACAGGATGTGCAGTGGGTATCCATTTGAAATGTGGGTGGTGGTTCTGGTTGAGGGACATCACTGGGTGCACTTGAAGTAGATCTCATGGAATGGAGCGGACACAAGGACTTGAATATAGCAAAACGTAAATATATGGGGTATTTGTACAATTAAGTGTGTTAAGTTTATAGCAAATAGGAGCGGCAGGATGTGAGCACCCTATCCCCCCATAACAGTCCTAGCAGGCTAGCCAGTAGGGCGGCCTTACCCCGCGGAGCAGCGAGTACAGGCGGGAGCCAGGAAAGTGCTAGATGCGGGGGAGCCTCAGATCCAGGGATGGAGCTGGGCAACAGTTGGGGAGGGAGTCGGGGGGGTTGGGAGGGAAAATGGGGGGTGGGAGGTGTGGGGAGTTGGGTGTGGTTGGGTGGGATGAGGGGAAGGGAGGGGTGTTTGGGGTGTGTGCAGTTAAGGGAAGTTTGAATTGGGATACGAGCCTACGTAGACGAGAACAGGTACGAACAGTGGATTGCGCGGCTGGGGTGGGGGTGGAAAATGTAACAAGCCATGGGGGACCTTAAAATAATCACGTGGAATGTTAGGGGTCTAAACAGTTATCTGAAGAGAAACAAGGTTATGTTATACTTGCGAAGACAAAAGATAGACATTGCGCTATTACAAGAGACCCACTTGACAAAAGAGAGACTGGGAATGATCAAGAAGAAATGGAAAGGAGTGGTAGTGGGCTCAACATACTCAGCCTATGCTAGAGGGGTCCTTATCTGGGTGGCCCCGCATGTCCCCTTTCATGGGTTAAAGGAAGCTGCTGAAGGGGACGGGAGAGTGGTCATACTCAGGGGCCTGGTAGAGAACAGAGAAATAAGTATAATCAATACATACGCTCCCAATCAGAATACAGCGAAGTATTTTAGAACCCTGAGTGCTAACCTTGGTATGTGCATGGGAAGTGCGGTAATCTGGGGTGGGGATTTCAACTGTGTACTAGACCCAAGGGTGGATAGATCGGACCAGAAGTGGGAAAAACCAGCCCCGGCGGCACGGGTGTTGCGAGCGTTACTCAATGATTTCGATTTGACTGATGTATGGAAAGTGAAGCACCCCCAAGAAAGACAGTACTCTCACTACTCGGCCCCACAACAGCTGTCCACCAGACTAGACTATGTCTTTGCTACGTCGGACATAATAATGGAAATGGGGCGGGCGGAATATAAAGCGAGAGTCCTGTCGGACCACTCGCCCTTGATTGTTAGCTGGCAATACTGCCCTCCAAGAGCAAGGATCCCGACGTGGCGTCTCCGAGCGGAGGCGCTTAAGGATCCTGTGTTCAAAGAAGAGGTAAGGGAGGAGATCATAAATTACTTTGAGGAGAATACGGGTAGTGTAGATTCGGCATGCACGTTGTGGGAGGCCTTTAAAGTAGTGTTGAGAGGCGTGGCCATAGCAAAGTCCAAAAGTCTGCAAGGCGGTATCCTGGCGGATCTGCAGGAGGCGGAGGGGGATTTGGAAAAAGCACAAAGGGAGGACGGTGATACTGGTTCGAATACGGAGCGGATACTTCAACTTCAACAGAAGTGTGGAGAGCATTGGGATAGGTTGTGTAAATTGAATTATAAGAAATACATAGAGAGACAGCACGCGGGTGGTGATAAGACAGGACGGCTTCTGGCGTGGTTATACAAGAGCGAAACCCCCAGATCCACCATCAGAGCAATAACAAGAGATGATGGCAGTGTAGCGGACACCCAGGAGGGAGTTAATCAGGAATTTGCCACGTATTACAGAGAACTGTATGGGGACGTCGAGGAGGATAATCTAGGGAGGATAAAAGAAACACTCGAAGATATAGGTCTGCCCAGGATAAGTGCTGAAGAGAGGGAAGAGCTGGATGCACCAATCACTTTAGAAGAGCTAGAAGCCGTGGTGAGACAATTGCCTACTAGTAGAACCCCGGGGGCGGATGGGTTTCCGAGCGAGTTCTATAAAGCATACATGGCAGAGGTGCTCCCTCCGATGCTGAATATGTTGAATGAAGCGTTTGAGACGGGACAGCTGCCGGAGTCGCTAAGGGAAGCAATTATAATCTCGCTCCCTAAACCGAATAAGCCTGGAGACAGTTGTGGCTCCTACAGACCACTATTAATGCTGAATCAAGACAGCAAGATTTTAACAGCTGTTTTGGCGAGTAGACTGCGAAGAGTCATAGACAAACTTATACACCCGGATCAGACGGGGTATGTTCCAAACAGGAACATAACTCACAATCACAGGCGACTCCACCGAGTCATCGAATGGGCGGGGGGAAATGAGGACGACTTGGCAGTAGTGTCCTTGGATGCGGTAAAAGCTTTTGATTCTGTTAAGTGGCCATGGCTGCTGTCTACTCTGGCGGAATATGGGTTGGGGCCCGGATATGTACGATGGGCAAAGATGTTATACAGTGCGCCGCTCGCTAGAGTTAAGACGGGAGCTGTTATTTCAGAGAGATGGCAGTTAGGCAGTGGTACTAGACAGGGATGCCCGTGGTCCCCTATGTTATACATATTGGCATTGGAGCCTTTGGCTATATACCTCAGACAGCAGTATGACACCATAGGCATCGAAGTGGGTGGGGAGCGACATTTGATCTCTTTATATGCAGACGATATGTTATTGTATCTGAAGTATCCGGAGGAGAATCTCCAGTATATTTTGGAGGTTATGGATCGGTATGTGGGGCTGTCTGGAATAGCCGTGAATCCACAGAAGTCTGTGATTTTCCCGCTGGGTAAATATAGGGGTCTCCCTGTAGAACAGCTGCCGGTGCTGCAAGCCCCTTGGGCAGTAGATACCTTTCGGTACCTTGGGATAGACGTGTATCATACGGTTGAACAAGAACATAAGCACAACACGGAGGTAGCCGTGGGGAAAATAGAGAAAAGTATGCAATTTTGGGGGAAGCTGCCGCTAGCTATGATGGGACGTAGTGCAATGCTTAAGATGGTGGTTTTGCCCAGACTCCTGCATTATTTCGGGAACATTCCATACCTCATACCTGGGAAGTTTTTTGTCAAGCTTAACAGTATATGCAGGGACTTTTTATGGCAGGGAACTAGATGCAGGATGGCATTGTGGAAACTGCAAAACTCTTACGAAAAAGGGGGGATACGGCTCCCCAATTATGAGGCCTACTATGTAGCAGGCCAACTGCAATACGTTGCTAAATGGCTCTCGGATGAAAGTACCCCCGAATCCAGATTGTTTAGTGCAGACTGCGCCCCATTTTACTTAAAAGAGATGATCTGGCTATCCGAAACAGAAATGCAGGGGCGCCCCAAAATGATGTTTCTTGGGTGGAGGATTTGGCGCCGCGCGTGCAGGATGATGGAAATCCCGGCTCCGTGCTCCCCGCAGGTACCACTGGTGGCACTGGCTAAAGGAGATGTGCAACTGCGGAGGAGGATTAAAAACCACTGGGAATCAGTGGGGGTGGCAACGGTGGGAGATGTTTGGCGGGAGGGAGCCATCATAAGTTTTGAGGAGTTGGGCGAGGACACAGGGCTGCACGTAGGTCAATATATTACATATCATAGACTGGCGCGGGAAATCAAGAAGACTTGGCCCGAAACTATTCTAAAAGCAGAGCCGGATGGTATTGTAGACACTATATATGACGTAACAGAGGGAGGGCACGAGATTTCAAGATTGTATGACATGCTGATGCTTAGGATTGGTAAAGAACCAACGCAACTCAGATTAGATTGGGAAACTGAGGTGGGAGGCCCGATGGAGGATGGGATGTGGGAGAGGGCTCTGTGGTATCATCAGAAGGTGTCGAGAAATGCTAGGCTGAAACAGATACAATTATATATTACGCATAGGGCGTACATGATGCCCCTGAGGATATCAAAGTTTAAAAACGCAGGTAGACAAGCATGTCCCAAGTGTGATGAAGAACGGGCTGACATGTTACACATGTTTTGGTCCTGCCCGGTGGTTGGGCGTTTCTGGAGCGAGATAGCGGCGAAACTGGCGGATAAAGGAGTTACGCTGGTCGTAGAGTCAGCTTGGGCCTGCCTATTGGGGGGGTTCCCTAGATCGCAGAAACTGAAGCATGTTAACAAATTGAGGGACTTGGCGTATGTGCTGGCTAAGAGGAGGATTGCCATGGGGTGGAAGGCTTGTCATAAACCACAGGGGGAGATATGGTGGAAGGAATTGCAGAAGTGGGCGGAAGCAGAGACTATGGTATGGCAGGAGTCCAGTATGACAGGAGGGGAAGAAGAGGTGGGAACCCTGCTGGCTTGGAAATCACTGATAGCGGAATTGTTTGGAACGATGCCAGATCTGGCAGATTCTAATGGAGAACAGACCCCACCGCGCGGCGTGAACACAGAGTGAACAGATCCGATGGGCTCGTAGGGGGGTGGGTTTTGGGGAGTAGAGATCAAATTGTATGTTATACACATTCGAACTGTATTATGGCATCTTGTACTGTATATTTGGTCTGTATTGTTTTGTTGGTTGAACCTTAATAAAAAAAATAATTTAAAAAAAAAAAAAAAACCATTGGATAAATAACAAGTTGTCATTTAATATTATTACCATAAGATGGGCAGAACTATGCTGTATGCAATGACCACTGCACTGGTTCTATTGCATTAATGATAATGAATAATGCATGATCTGCATGCACATTGCTACCCTCCTCCAGGTGCATCACTCGGACGACTACCATAAAACTCTAAAAGCCCTGTACAGATTCAGGTCCATGTAGGAACAGGGTGTTATCATTTATAGGGCTATCACTTGCCTCATATGCAGTAGAACTAATTGTGGATAACTACTACTGTAACGCATTTCACAGCTGGTATGTTTTGTTAATATGCTTTTACACTGCACCAAATCACCAGCGTAGTAGAATCATAGCACCTCTGCTTGTCCGAGGAGTGGCGAACTGTGCCACTGCCTGAGGTATCCAGGCCTTAGTAAGATGGAAGAAAGAAAAAGAGTGAGGGGAAGATAAGTGGATGAGAACACAAGGCAGGAGGGATGCAGCGGAGGAAGAATGTTTTGAAATAGCATGGGTGTGTGTTAGTCCTTATAGGTGGGCCATAGTTCTGCAAAAGGTAAAGGGTATATATGTCCTTAGGTGGTGTGATAATTATGTTGTGTTCCCAAGGCAAATTATGAGGATTGTAAATTAGTACACAATGTATTTTTGAATGCATGAGGGACTCAAGAGTGTGCCCGGGCAATCCTGGAAGTTTGCTGGCTTATTTGCCTGGGTGTCTCTATACGTTGTACCCAGGTCAACTCTAGAATTTTAATTCTGTGACTGCCAAGCCTGGGCCAAGATGGAATAGTGAAAGATAACATTTGTATGAAGGTGAACGCTGTTTGTAACAGAAGGTAAAGGTTCAACTTAAAAAAGGCCTGGCATTTTGATGCCAAATAGGTTATTGTTAAGAGTCTGTTCCATCTCATGTTTTGATAGACTTCATTTTAGTTCAGGGTGAGCCAGGGTGCTGTCTTACTTGGAAGTTTAGTAATACGTAGCCATCTATACTGAGAAAATACATAAGGAGTTCCTTATGCAGGATGTGTTCATAAGACTGCGTGAAAGGCAGAGGTGGATGTGCGCCCCATCAGGATAGGGAGGGAGAGAAGGGCCAAATGTCTATCCTTCTGCATGCAGTGGCAGACTGGCACCCTTCTCTTGTGTTATGTCCCTCTGCATTGACAATTACCATAAGGTTATGACCTACTCAGTGCAGCACTTTAAGGCGCAGTAAAGCCACCTCACATGGCTGGAAACATTCAAGTCACAAGCAAGCAATATTTTATGGACTGTTATACTTCAGCTATATTGACGACTAGCTGATTTATCCAGCCTTGCCCGGGATTTCATTTCCTCATAGATTCTATTTGTTATCCCTTAAGGTAGCTTTACGCTTTTTGGAAAGGCTCGATAAGAAAGGTGAAAAGAAAAATGCACTACATTTTTCTATGATTTAATATTTAAAACATTTTTCTTATCAAGAATACACAACACATTGTTTTGTTCATCTTAAAAACGAATTCTGAAACTTATAACTGCACAAGAGAACAACATGGAGGTTCCTGAGAAGCAGGGTGGGTAACATGATGCCGACGGTGTCAACAACTATGGACCTAAAGTTCAATATTACCAAAGTATATGTTTGTTGTAAGGCTTGTTTTAAAGAGCATTTTTAGTTTTTCCAGTTGGAGCAAAGATATACAACTGATTCAGGGAACCTACGCTTAAACACACAACATATAACTGCCCGTGAGAGAAACATGGGCATTCCAAGTTGGTAACAGTGTGATCATGATACCGAATGCCAGCGTGATCGGGAACTGTAGTCGCTTGAAACTGAGCGGCATGTTTGTCGGAATGAGTGGAATGCGGCGGATGAATATATCTCCTTTTCCATTCCCGGTCAACACCGTCACTTCAATTACACTGCACAGACATTTTTTAATGCACATCCTTGTGCCATTAAAGAGTCTAGGTGGGTTTGAGATTGTGAAGCAGCATGATGTGTGACCCAACTTTCAGTCGAAGGTGATGTGGTGTCATTTTGGGAGTCGAGTGGGTTGAGGAATTCTGTGGGATAGTTTAAGACTTTGTAGGTATCCACCACTGTCTCGACTGAGTTGTACTCATTAACTCTGCCCGAAAGCATATCCTGAAACTGATTATTAATTTCATTGATAGAATAATTTGTAGCAGCAAGGATGGTTCGTTCACCCAGCCACTCGTGAAATAACACTTTAGCACTATTCGCAAGAGAGTAACAGAAATGCCTATCGCACCATATAGCAACACTTTGGAGACTTCTGGAATGCTACCTGCCTTCACCTTCGCCTCTCAGGTCCATTCGCCTCACACACACCTTGCCTTCACCTTCCATACGTCTTCTTCTTATGCCTCTCATAAGCCTTTGCCTCCCATACGCCTACGCTTCGCCAAACCCCAAACCCAGAAAAAAATGTGTTTTAACTTTTATATATACATGTAGCTCGAATGCATTCATGGCTGATTTAATAAATAATTTGCATTGAAGAGGAAACTCACTGCAATGATAATGCGCTGAAGGTGTTAATTCAGCACCAGATAGAGGGGCGCACCTATCACCTTCGAGAGTAAGCAAGGGGGGACAAGGCACCTTCTAGGAGGGAACAACACAGGTACCCAAACAAACTCCAGGCACACCATAAAAGAAGGCCTCCCGGGGAAAGGCGGGGTTAGGCATGCATTGTGCGTACCATCTGCCCAAGGGACCTTTGTGTAATTGGCACAAGATAGGGAAAAAATATCCTAGGTAAACACATTCAGATGCTCTCCAGGCTGGGCCCTGCTCGAGAAACCCCGCTCTGAAACAAATGACCAACATCCTGCACACCAGGGGAGTGGGAGACGGAGCTCAAGCTGTGCATCACAGGCAGACTGAAGCAGCTAAGACAAAACTGGTTGATGTAATTGCATGGTGGAAGGTCAATCCAGCAGGCACACAGGGGTAGAGAGGAAGTGGATCTGAGCCAGTGAACCAGTCACATGACTGCAAGTGCCCATCAGCAGGTGGCGTTCCTGGGAGGACCAATCAAATGGTAAGTCTCTGTGTTCCTTAGAGGTGGCCAGTCTTTAAAGTATCCACCACAAGGATTGCAAAGCCCATCAACCAGCAGGCACTATGTGAATGTCTCCCTTCCCTCCAGAATCAGGGTGTCTCGTGGTCTGTTCTCAATGGTGCAGACCAATGGCAGTATAAAAAGTGCCAGCAGTCAGAATAAATGTTGTATTACTAATTGCAAACTGTCCCTGGGAGGGTTGAGAAGAGATGTGGTGCTACATGGTGAGGCAATGAGTTGGGAGACTGTAGATCTATTTGCTCCAATTATGTTTCACTAACATACGTTTAGAACTAAGGATATGAAGTAGCCTAGCCAATGAGATTCTTGGGAAACATCGAAAATATGAACATACTAAATTGCAAGTGTTTCTAAGTGCCTTGACAATTGTATTTTATAGTATAAAACTAATGTTCACTGTATGCCCAGATGTCATATCTCATCAATCAGTACTAGTCCACTGTTCTGTTTGATTTGTGCTCAACCAGGTGTAATAAACAGCATTGCTTCTTGCCTAGTGTGTGCTCCTTTTGATTACGATTTTCATATGGGATGAACAGAGGACCCCTAAGTATATTTTTGTAGGCCCCAGCGAGATCCTCACTCCTCCCGGTTAGCTGAGGGTATGCAGAACTCCATCCTTGGGGGTGCGGGTCCGGTGGTCACAGACCTGATCGGCGTACATCACTGGGGAGGTCATGCAGATGCAGAGTTACTGAAGGTCTGCCTGGTCCCGACTGCCGCCTACGCTCAGTGGGAGGGGTGAGGTTGTGCTGGAGACATGTGGGTCTCTAAGACATGAATATAACTGTGCAAGAACACGCTGCATAGTGGTTGAATGCCCACAGCAGGGGAGGAATAGATGTTTATAGTGTCTAGGTTGCATCCTCAAGGAGGGAGGACATCGGGCCTAGTAGTATTAGAAATTAGTGTGTCCACCAAATAGCACGCAAGTCAAGTGTGGGAACGCCTGCATTAGAGCCGGAGAGATGCGTAGTGTGTGGCAAACCCCGTCAGATGCGAGTTGCGCATATTACCGGCAATTGTATAGTTGCGTCATTGGGTAAGAGTTGTGTCATTGAGCTTTTCTCTGTTCTGGGAGGTATAGAGAGGGACACCTGTCTGGAAGTTAGTGTTGTTTTACGGTGTGGACTCATGGTGGAAGAGCTAATGACAGGCGGTGCCTCATGTAAAATAGTGTGCGTGGCTTTGTAGCAGCAGTTGTGTGCAGAAGGCGTGGAGGAGGCACAACGTCTGTTTGATCTAACATAGGGCACGGTGAGCCTGTTGAGAGTGCTGCTGAATACTAACAAAGAGTGAATGGTCAGGCCTGTGGAGAGGGCCAGAGTGAATACTGAGCCCAGTAAGAGGGGGAGAGAGTGCATGTGTAACGGGAGAAAAGGGGACAGGAAATACAGGGTAGTTGGGATAATGCCCAACAGCGCAAGAGTAAATAATGGCTTATTTAAATAGTCCTCTGGATCATACGTGCCTTAAATTGCCCCAGTATCGTGAAAAAATTATAAAGTATAATTTTCAATGGGCTCAGGAGACTGCCGGACACTGCTTCAATGCATGGCCCGGAGAGGGAACTTTTGACAGCAAAATAATAGAACAAAAATTCTTGTATTTGTTGACAAAATACAAGGGCTCAAAGTTGAAAAGCAGACAGGACAAATTGGGGCTCTGGAAGTTATATGAGGAGACCACAGTGAAAAAACTGAAAAAAGAAGAAGCAGAGATTACAGGAGGGGGAGAACCCAGCTCACCGCCCTCACCCTATGATATTTACCCATCACTGCAGCCTTCAGCAGGGTAAGCAAACCCCAGCAGGAAACATCGGGAGAGGATCACATAAAAATGGCCAGGGAAAAGAACAGAGAGGCACAAACGGAGGAACTATGCACAACGGGAGAGAGGAAATACTTAGCGGGCACAGAAATAGCCGGTCCGATAGCACAGCGAGTAGAGCGCTCGCTTTGACATCTATGCAGAGCTTGCTGACGCTGGTTTGAATCTAGGCAGAGCCAAACTCAGCCTTTTGTCCTCTCGAGGTCAATAAACGAGCAACACACACTGTGGGTGATAAAAATTAGCGCTCAGATACCTGATGGTTTGTAGCGCTATATAAATGCTAAATTATTATTATTAGAAAAGAATACCCAACAGCAGGTGGACACGTACGCAGTGAGGCAGAAAGGCTGATAGAATAGGAGGTATGGAAGAAAAGCAAGGGAGATGAGGGAGAATGGCTATCAGGTAGAATACAATTCTAATTAGACAAAGAGAAGGAAGAGGGGAAGAAGAAACAAATAGAGGGAGAGGATGAGGAGGATGCAGCCTCAGTTGAATGACTACTGGGGGAAGATTGGAGTGATGGGGACAGTGATGAATGGACATCTGAGAAAACAAGGAGGGGAAGAAAATAGCGAAAGTGACAGAACAGTGACAGAAATGTCTACCTCCCTCCACAGCAGGGTAGTGTGAGAAACCAGAGGATGTCTCACCCACTAGTCCCAGGGAATCTCTCTCTCTCAGGTGACCAGGGCATGGCCATCGCCTTTGGATCCAGACCCTGGGGGTGGACCAGTGTGGGAGGAACACCATGGTGAGGGGTCTTCAGGGATTTGGGGTGAGGCTGCTGATGGTGAGACGCGGCATTCCCACCTTTTTAATTAATCTAACTCACCCTAGTGTTTAGGATTCTCTGTGGTTCCAACATCCCCCACGTCCCCCTTTTTATACAAACACTGCGCCGAGGAAGAGGGTGTCTGAGAGTAACAAGACTTAACTCTCACACATCGTACTGGACATGTCCCGCTAATTGGGTCAGGCAAAGCTAGGTACTTGACTTTAAGTGCATACACCTGATACCAATTATCTCTCCTCACATGGATAAAAGGCAGAACTTAGAGACACATTCTGAGCAAGGTGGAACACGAGTATGAGCAGACTTTCTAGGGTGAAGGCAAACCTACTGAAGCAGAGCAAGGGACCAAGGGACGAGAGCAGCAGCTCGAAAACCCCAAGAGTTCCCTACTGGAGGTCGTTGCCTCCGACAGGCAGCAAGAAGACACATGGAGAAGGCCAGATCTCACATCAGAAGGCTGCATTGTGTTTCAAGGATGCTAGCGACCCTCCCGGATGAACAGAAGAGTTGGGGAGATGAGCCCAAGTCTGTGGTACCAACCTTAACTTGTGAATGGTAAATTGTAAAACTAAGAAAAAAATGCACACAGCCGGTGAGTTGGTAAGCGACCTGAGAGACCGGTGTGTGTTAAAGAAAGTTTGAAGTGACATTATATTTCAAGTGAAGGCTTCACACGTGTGGATGAGATGCGAAGAAAGGCAGACCTGTGAATAAACTTAGAAGTAAGGACAGTTGTGAAATCAGCGATACTGAGTAATGGAGTGGTTCGGCGAAAGGAGGTAGCCAACTCGAAAGTCTCTGTGAAAGGTGCATTGTTTGTAACGTTAATGTGAATGAACTGTAAAAGCGAAATAAGCAAAATTAACTCCTAGAGAAGGTGAGAGTGAAAGTTGAACCTGGAACTTTGAGTTGAAGTGGTCCTGTGAAGGTCTGTAAATAAAGCCACGCACATTCGAAGGTCTTTGACATCCGAAAGCGGTCTGAGCTGGACTGAGGAAGACCCGAAGTGTAATAAGCTTGCAGAAGGGAGTCCCCTGGCAGGTTTTGTTGAACTTTGTTCTGAAGAGGTATGAGCCCAAAAGAGGGGGACCTACGTGAACTCTTTGTTGAAACATTATTTGGAAATCTGGAAAGAAAGACTTTAACGGAAAAGGCCAGGCAGGCCTCGATCCATGGTTTGGAACTCTTTATTGTGTTGAAAACCCAAGCCAGAGTCTGTCATCCTGCCTACGGGGACCGCCTTACTCTGTGTGGTCTAACATTGGAGGAGAGCTTATTCAATCAAATTTATTCTTTTGAACACTGATTTTTCCTTTGCATACATTTCTCCTTTATACACTTTTTGTACAAGAGATAGGTCAGGCATTAGGTTTTGTTAGCATAGGCCATTTTGATTTGACGGACTCCACTAGGACTGTTTTGTTTATCGTTTGATGGCCGAGACCCATTTTATTTATAGGGCAAAGTAGGAGTTTTTCCAACCCCAGAAATTTAAAAGTTTTACAAATTGTACCTATTTTGTCAGTGTCATACATGTGATACCATGCCTCCCCTACAGTAGGGAAGGTGAAAATGGTACTAACTCAGGCCACTAAGGGAGGCGGGATAGGTCCAAAGACACGAGTAATGCCATTACTACAGAAGGGATCAAATTAGGCACAAATGCTCATGACATGGCTCCATTTAACAGCTGTCAAGCACACATCTGGGAGGTATGGAGAAATATGTATCCTGACCTTTACAACCTAGAGGCAGTGATGGCTGATAAAATGAAAAACGATAATGACCCAGCAGACTATATAAAACGGGTACATGACATATGGACACAAAAGACACAGAGGTCCTTGGATGAACGCATACCTTTGTTCTATCAGATAATGATAAAGTGTTTGCCAACAGAAGTACAGGCCTCATTAGATAAGATTGTGGGCATTGAAGCTTGGGGTTGGCCTGAAATACAGGGAACAATAGTGCATTATTGCAAACGAAAACAGGAAAGTGAGAAACAGGAGGCAGACAATGCTGCAAAGGCAGAAAACAAACTGGTGCAAAAGAAACTGGAAAAATACACAATGAAAGGGGCAATGCTTGTGCCAGACCCCCCAGCACTGGTGCCCGCACCTCAGGGAGGGTTTCCCAAGGGGAACATGCCACAGCAATGGAGCCACATGCAGCTGCAATATACGCCACAATGGAAAATTTCACCATAATGGAGTTAGATGCACTTGTTTTTTTCCTATGGGGAGAGGGTACCCACACACAAGAAGAGGGTGATATAGAGGATCAGGGTACATGATATTTGGACCATGTTACATATACCAGAACATGGGGCACCTGGCGCGCACCTGCCCTTTCGTGCTGCAAGCTCAGGCACAGGTAATCCAAGTGACACAGCATCAGTGGTTCGGTACAGTACAGCTGCAGTGGCAACAGAGGCAGCTTCTTCCAGTACAATCACAACAAGCAAGGTGGGATGCAAGTACAAGGAAGGACAACAGAGGGCAGGATAGCGGCCCCAACTGTGACACAGCCTCCAGTGGTGGTGGCAGGGACTGCAGTGGTGCTAGGGCAGAACGTAGTGCCCTACATGCAGCAATAGCCTGAGTGTGTCCAGTCCTAGCAGTAACTAATGACCCCAAAGAGGAACCCGAGGTAGCAGTGAAAATAGGACAAAGAGAATGTTCCTTTCTTATAGACACAGGAGCAACCAAATTCTGCATCAGGGAGGGGGAATTCCCATTATCAGACAAGTTGATGGATACGTAAGGATTCTCTGGGCGGTGGTCACGGTTGCAGTTTCAAAAGATTTACCACTAACAATAGGGATGCAACAAATTGTAGTGCCACTACTATACTCCAAAGACACTCATATCAATATGATAGGGAGAGATTTGCTCAGCAAGCTAAATGCAACAATATCATTCACGGAGAAAGGGATGGTGTGCACCATGCCAGGCATTTATTGCACACATGGCCGCACTCCTCTTGGTGGGGCACGTGCAAAGAGCCCTGCAAGCACAGCCCTTGTACCTAAGCATGCTCCTTTATGGGGTCGAGATCCTATTATGATGGGTCCTGGGGATACAAGGAAAGGTGTTTTCCGATAACCCTCAGAATTTCTGTTCAGACCACGGTGCCAGAAGGATGACATAAAGGGGACAACAGTTGTGTTGCAGCTAGAGGAAGTAGTGATATGCAAAGACATGGTGATCCTGTGTGGGACAGACAACGACATCTTGGAATGGCGCACAGAGCTATGCATCGACCCAACAATGACTATAACAGGAGTATCGGATGAACAACTGTTCTCCAATGAGGAAGAGGAGGGGGAGATGGTGTTTCAGATACAGATACCTTATACAGTTCAGGTAATGGAAAAACTGGTGCCAATATTGACACAGTTAGTAAAACAAGGGAACAAACAGATAAAATAAGATCTCAAAAAAGTGCCAGAGACATTTTGGACCAAGGGGACCCATGAAGTAGGGGTATTGAAAGGAGTGGAGGCAGTGAAGATAAAGCTAACGGAAGGGGCACTATTGCCACATGCAAAACAATACCCATTGTCCAGAGAAGCAGATGAGGGAATATACTCTACTCTACGTGCACTTTGGCAGCAGAGCATCATCCAGACATCCTCATCGCCATGCAACACAGTGATATACCCAATGAAAAAATCGAAGGATGGGTCATGGCGCTTCATCCAGGATCTGCGCCCTCTAAACTATGTGGTTGAGACAGAATCTCCCTTGGTCCCGAACCCCACCACAATATTGTGAAACATCTTGACAAGGGCGAAGTACTTCACTGTCATGGACTTGAAGAACACTTTCTTTTCTATTCCATTGCACACAGATTCAAGATACTTGACAGCGGTCATGTATCCCGGAACCAGATTCGATCACACTCTTTTTCCCCAAGGGTACTATGAGTCCCCTAGCATCATTAACAGAGTGATTCAGATGGACCCGCGTAATGTACAAATGCCCAGCACAGTGATCCAATATGTAGACGATCTGTTCAGATGCAGTGAGAAGGAGGAAAAGTATAGAGCAGATTTAGTTCACCTGTCAACATTGCTAGCAGTCAAGGTATACAAGGTGGACAAAGCGAAATTGCACTATTGTCAGGAAGAGGTGGTGTACCTGGGACAGATAATATCCATCGACGGGAGCAGGATAACACCAGAAAGGGTAAGAGCAATTCACTCTACTACATGCCCACACACAGCGAAGGAAATGCAGAAATGTATGGGGCTATGCAACTATTGCAGGGCTTGGGTTTGTTTATTCCACATTCACAAAACCCTTATTGCAAGGCCTTAAAGAAGCACAAGAAGAGAAGAGGGAACTAAAATGGACATCTGAAACGATTGGCTCAGTGATGACAGTGGTTCTCACACAAAAGATGCCACAGGGACACCAGCCACTGGTCTATTACAGTGGTATTCTAGACCCATTGATGCAGGGACACGTCCCCTGCAACCAAGCGCTTGCAGCTGCAGAGTTGTCCATAGAAAAGGCAGCAACAATCACCATGGGGTGCCCCATAGTACTGTGCGTGGAACACTCACCATTTGCAATCCTCGAGAAATGAAAAAGCACATTTACCACACAAAGGGCATCAGGCTATGAGGCAATGCTGAAAAACCCACTCCTGAAGGTGGTAAGGTGCTATGTGGTCAACCCAGCGGCCTACCTAGCAGAGTCTGCACAGGAAGGTGACTACATACATGATTGTGCAGTGCATATGGACAGGGTGGTAGGGAACATACAGCTAAAGGAAGAAGAAATGGCAGGGGCTTATATGGTTTATATCGATGGCTTGTCGAGTATAGACCCAGAGACAGGAAGGAGACATACTGGAGTGGCAGTAGTGTGCAACATAAATGGGCAACATGTAATAGCATCCCAACACTGACTACTCTCACACTACTCAGCACAAACAGCAGCAATGACTGCAATGCACAGTGCATTAAACATGATGGAAAGACATGCTGCTAACATTTCTTCTAATTCTGCCTATGTTACATCAACAACACATTCTGGGTTAGCATGATGGGAAAGGAGAGGGTTGAGAAGAAGTGCCGGGTCCCCTGTGCCAAATGCAAAGCTGGTAAAGCAGTTAATTGAAGCCCTAAAGGCACCAGTAGAAGTGGCAATAATAAAATGCACCGCCCACACAGGTAAACAAGAGATGATATCATTAGGAAACAAAATGGCCGACAAAGCAGCAAAGGAAGTGCCTACCTACTGATGGAAGTACAAGAGGGGATCCAGGAGCAAGAGAAAGAACCCCACTTGTGGTAGCAGGAAGGAAAGTGGATGACGAGGAAGAGAAAGAGGATAGTTTCAACACAATGCCCATTTTCCAAATTATAGAGCTGAGAGAGGAAAAAGAGATGAGTAAAGCTTGGGTGCTCACTGTCACCCACTAACTTGATCTCAATGCAGAATAGCACCGGGAAGCCTGTAATGTCCCAAAAAATTGCTAAATGTAGCACTGGAACAGCTGCACCTCCTCATCCATGCATCTAAAGAAAGTATAGCCGCAGAAATGAATGAAGGGTAGCATGTTCTAAATTTGCATGAGAGAGTACCAGAGTTTATGGGAAACTGTATAACCTGTCAGCAATTTCTGTCTGGTGTTACTTTAAAACAATCAGGGGAACAATACCTCGTCTGGAAGGGCCCTTCCGGCACTTGCATATTGATTATATTGACATGCAAGACAGATATGCCTCCTATGGATACATGACCATGGTCGTGTGTTTATTCTTACGTTGGCTTGAGGTGAGACCCTGTGCAAAGAATGAGGCGAGATACGCAGCCGAATTCTTGGTGAGGGAGGTGTTTCCAATGTGGGACTATGTGAATAGATACATTTGGATAATGGGCAGCATTTTGCCAATGACCTTTTTGATGAAATTGCATGCCTCTTAGTGATAAAACACAATTATTTTTCACAGTGTGCCGGCCGCAAGCGAGTGGGATTGTTGAACAGCTCAATGGCTTACTTAAAGAACGCTTGGCAAAGCTAACCTCTTCTCTGTGCCAAAATTGGCTTTCTTGCCTCCCTTTGCTCTTTTTGCCCTCTGCAACTTACCCAGTGCGGATCACCACTTGACTCTGCCCGAAATTGTAACAGGTAGGAGGATGCATGTGCCTGTCTCTCCTACACGTTCAATTTCAAATGCTAACCCCAGTTCAGCGATCCTTGGAGACTAAATGAAAGCACATCTGACAGAAACAACAAATGTTCTCCGCTGCATCTCCTGCCAGGTTCAGCGACCTGCATGTCTGCCAACCAATACTGAAGAGCACACAAGTGCACAACAGGAGGAGGACTTTCAACAAGCACAGCCTCTCTATCCTTGAGACAGGGTTCTCATCCACAACGTGGTGACAAAGTGTCAGGAGCGCAGGTTTTGTGATCCATTTGAAGTTGTCTATGCAACCCCAACGGCAGTAAAGATAAAAGAAAGGTAGGCATGGTTCCATATGTCCGACATCCACAAAGACAGCAGCACAATGGAAAGACAACAAGAGAGAAGTGTCACATAATGGGAAGTATAACCCAACTGTCATTGACTCTGTACCACAATAAGACTCAATCGAAGACCTATAAATGAAAGTGAAGAGGGGCAAGAGAATAATAGGGGGTATGGGAGAAGCACACACATTGATGCAAATATAATAGGAATTGGATTGTTGTGTTTGTCTGTCTTCTTCTGCTCTTCTGGTTCCTACTGCATAGATGTAGGACAAGTACGACCTGCTGATGGTGGAAGGGAAACGCGCACCAAAAGAAGTATATCTAGTATAGAGGGGTTTTACAGTGCTATTGGGGCGGGAGGCGACCTAGCATCAGAAAACGTGTGGTTCAAGAAGATGAAGAGGGTGGGGCGAGGAAGCACCAATGCTATGTGTGCTCATTCATACCACACCTTGCGGGGACACCAAAACAATTCCTGCCACAAGAGGTGACAGTATAGGAAGGAGGATATCTGATGGATATGTCTCTGTGCAAAACCAGAGGGATGTTCCAGGGGCACACCACAGAAATTAAACGGATAGAAGAGGGGGAGGTGTATGAATATAACTATATACAACTAGAAAGCATAGCCCAAGAGAAAACTACAAAGCACGTGATACTAGAGTATAAAACGAAGAGGCGCAGAAGGGAAGACAGGTGGTCCCTGCCTACAAGAGAATATTCTGTAAGAATTCGGCAGGACACGATATACCCTGGTACCACACCAGACCCTTGATGTGAATAAAGGGGTTGGTGTACCACAATGGAAAATGAGAAAGAGGGATGGTACAATGCTGCGCCTTGGGGCCGGTGGGATTCAAGCAGAGGGCGGTGAAGCAAATTGATGCAGGATGAAGTAGAATATGGGATAATAAAGTACATGCCTGAACATGGATGAAGGATGAAAAACATCACCAAGTGTACATAAAACTGCTCACACAGCATTCTTTGTGTTTCAGAGCAAATGGGACAGTGGTGCTGGGGATGAACACTGGCTGCGAGAGGATGATGAGCATTGCAGCATTGCAGAAGGGGACAGCGGCAATGATGGACGTATGGTGGGCCTGTGGAGTAAGAGTTTACGCCCAGCTAACACCAGAATGGGGAGGAGTATGTGCAAAGGTGACACTCCACAGCCCTACCTTGGTGGTGCCCCGTGCAGATATGAAGCCACTTAACAAGCTATCCACCCAGAAATAGAAGAATAAAGCAAAAGGGCCAGCAGAGATATGAGAAGAACAACCAAAGATAGCAAGGAGGAAGAGAGTGAGTAAGTATTTATCAGCAGAATCCACCCAGAGCTTAGATGCTATTCCGCTCCATTTGAAATTGTTCAGCAAATCGTCCATGTTTTTCACTGCTCTAATGCTTCCTGTGGTGGAAACAGCAGCTAACACAAAATGGATTAAAATTGCGCATTACGAGCTGCTCCAATTGGCTAATGCAACTGAAAAAGGATTGAATGCAGTGTGAGAAGAGCTCCGAGCATTGTGTCTGATGGCCCTACAGAACCACTACATATTGGGCCTTATGCCTGCAATGGAAGACGGCGTGTGCCACAAGATTGGAAGCACATGTTGCACAGAAATACCCACTAATGATGCAGCCAATGGAACACTTACACAGGCGGTTGAGGAGATACAAACAATACATGAAAGAATTATGAAAGAGACACAAGACGTCACATCAGGCACCTGGCCGGACACATTATTTGCCTGGGTCCCGGATTGGCTGGCAGCAACGTTCAACTATCCCTTTGCTCATCGTGATGCTCGTCACGTCTGCATCAGGCGGTGGGTCGTTGGCTGGTGCAACTGCCACTAGAGTTAAGCATGTTAACTTGGTAAAGTGTTAGATGAGGGACCTTCCAGTGTGAATGAGAGTGAGGAAGATATAGAGTTAAGGTTTAAAGCACCCTCACAAGACCTAGAAAACTATGAGGCTTTTGGGGCAAATGCTCACCTTATGAGACAAAGATACTAGCATTTGGAAAATACCTAGAAGGGTGCGAAGAGGAAGGGGACTTTGAAAGTAAGCAAGCGAGGGCGGGGCACCTTCTATGGGGGAAAACGCAGGTAGCCAAACAAACTGCAGTCACACCATAAAAGAAGGCCATGCGGGAAAGTCGGAGGTAGGGATGCATCATGTGTACCATTGTCCCAAGGGAACTTTGTAGAATTAGCACAAGAAAGGAACAAATATCCTAGGTAAACAAATGCCCACGAAACCCCGTTCTGAAACACACGACCAACGCCCCGCAGGCCAGGGAGGAGGGAGACTGAGCTCAAGCTGTGCATCACAGGCAGACTGAAGCAACTAAGACAACACTGGGTGATGTAATTGCAGGGCTAAAAGCCAATCCAACAGGCACACGGGTGTAGAGGGGAAGTGGATCTGAGCCAGTGAACCATTCACATGGCTACAAGTGCCCATTGACAGGTGGCTATGGGAAGGGAACATTGGACGGAGTGGCGTTCCTAGGAGGACCAATCAAATGCCAAGTCTCTGTGTTCCTGTGAGCTGGCCAGCCTTCAGTGTATCCACCACCATGTTTGCAAAGGCCATTATCTAGCAGGTACCATGTTAATGCCTCCCTTCCCACCATAAGCAGGGTTTCTTGTGTTCCGTTCTGAATGGTGCTGAACAATGGCAGTATAATAAAGTTCTGGCGGTCAGACAAAGGTTGTTTTACTAATTGCAAACTGTCCCTGGCAGAGGTGAGAAGCGATGTGGTACCACATGGTGATGCGATGAATTGGGATACTGTTGATATATTTGCTCCAATCATGTTTCACTAACAAACGTTTAGCACTAAGCACTATGACGTAGCCTAGCCAATGAGATTCTTGGGAAACGTTGAAAATATGAACATCCTAAATTGCAAGTGTTTCTAAGTGTCTTCACCATTGTGTTTTATAGTATAAAACTAATACAAAATAAAACCACATTTAATTTACTAACTCAGTATGTCTGTTTACATTACTCTCTCTTAAAGTAACTACTTTACCTCCAAAACTCCAAAACATGTATTTCTACTAACACCATGGTAATAGCCTTAGAGACTTCAGGAGGGGTCATTATCGCTTCCCCAGCGTCTGACCCTCGGCTTCTAGTCGGGCTATAACTAGGTTGCCGGTCATTATTCTGCAATAGGACCCCTCCCTCAGTCTGTAAAGGCTATATTAGTGCTTTGTCCTCTACCTGGTTACAGAGAGCTCTAGGTCGGTGCTATAGGGTGTGGCATGGCAGGGTCAACCCAGTGAAAAGGCAAACAGGCATCACCTTTAACCTAAGGACTTCACCGACTCCCTGGGCAGACTGCCTTTTCAGATGCTCAGTTGTAGGGTGAAGGTGGAGTCATGTGACCGGCATAGACTATCTGTTGATAGATTATCTGAACTTTGCTCTTGTGCAAAACATGGAGCAAATGAAATAATCACCGTGTGTGCAGTTTGTATAACAGGAAATAGAGCAATCCGTACTTTCTAAGAATGGTTTCACTTGGACTAAAAGGAAGCAGACTGTCCAGCCAAGGCAAGTCAATGTTTATTAAGGTAAAATAAACTTTTCCATAGAATAGCAACTAGAGAATGACGTGGCAGTTTCATTGGCTAAATTACCGGGCTCTATTTCCTGATAGAGCCCAGGGTTTCAGCCAAGTCACACCCTCCCACAGCACTACTTGGGTGCTGTCACTGCTGCTCCCGCTGCAACCGCTATTTTCCTCTGCTTGCCTCGCTAATTCATTGTCAGCACAGACTATATTTCTGCCTTTTTCTTCTTTCGGGGTGAAGGCCAACCGTTTCCTGTGTGCTAGTGACACCACTGCATCATGCCACTCCTCTCAATATTAGTACCCCTGGGACTGCTGTGGTACTGTCTTGGGAGTACTGATAGCTTTATATCCCTCACTTTTGGGGCATACTGGATTGTAATGGCTCTGAGCCCTCGTTAACACCCTCACAACTAGGGCTTCTGGGTCATTTATGACCCTCTATAGCCCACGGGCAAGTGATATAAAGCTCAGTCATAACAATATGAATGTTGAAAGAGTGTTCTCACTGGATAATGTAAGGATTGTATGGCGAATTAGTACCCGGCGAGGGACAATCAGATTATCACAATCAATCTGATCAGCCCTCGCTGGGACTTTACCTGACTGGGAATCCCTCTCCCAACATTCCTTTTTCTTTTGTGTCCCCGGTGGGGGTGGGGCAGCCCCTCAGCCAATGAGGAGGCTCGGAACATGGTAATCCCCGCTCCGAGCCACCACACGGCTGGAGGCTGTCATCCTCCCCCACCGTTTCGGAACAGAAAAACAATGCTCTTAGTACCCCAGTCGTGCGGGCCAGGGCACTAATAGCAATAAGCCCCTCAACACGGGGGCATTACCAAGTCCGGTACAGCCCCAGAGCATTCGAGTCTTGGGGCTTATTGCTTAAGTAGTATAGTCTGCAGATTGTTCAGAATGCTACTTTCCAAGGCTACTAGTAGCACACACATTCCCACAGACAACTCTCTTGACCACCCAGGTAGATGTATCTACTAACAATTTCTATATGCTCATACATACATTCAAGGGTTATGCAGGTTTTAACAGCTTTATATATCCCACCATTAGGCTGGACTGGGACCTTAATCAGTCTTCAAGGCCCATAATGACTGGTATGGCCTTCAAGCTCAGTATGAAAAGTATGAATATCTATTTTGTTCCTGGCTCTGTGTTAGATAACGTTGTGACGTTGGTGATGACAGGGTACATTTGGCTACACTGCCCACTAACATCATTAAAATAGGTGGAGCTCATTGTGAGCGTCTAGTGATGTCAGTGTTCCAGGCGGGTGATCTGAATTAATGCCGCGAGGGATCAACGGATAAGATTAGCACAAGATAGCGGTACCCGACCCGTCATTTTCGCATGTGTTAAAGTGAGAAAAACTCGACTAAGTTTTAAGAACGATCGATGTATGCTGCAAAAAAACATGCCCATTCCATTGGGCCAGTAACATTACTGACCAAACTACCCCTTTAATACAGTTAAGATTTCAGAAAAAGCCCAATAGGATCTAGGTTGTATTTCAAAATGACGACTTTGCCACTTTGACTACCACCCTGAAAATACAACTTTTTGACAGCTACATTTTTTTATTACAATGTTTTCTCCATTAAATTGGTAGTCCCGCTTTACTTGCCTTTGCTTTTGTCGTTCCCTTTCACGAACACGCTCCTGTTCTTCTTTCCCCCCTCTTTTTAATCCTTTTTATTTACTTTCCTTGATACCTCATAGGTCCATGGTAGTCCTGCACTCACCCCAAGTCGTCAAAAAGGGCTTTGTCTTATTTTTTATCAAACTGACTCAACACAATCATTTTGTTTTCTAGAATTCTGTCTCCTTGCTGGTGTTGTGTATTTTGACAGTCCACGATTGTCATTAACTGGAGCTGTTCATAAATGCAAATCATGTTTTTCATACAACATTGAACCTGTCATCTTTTGTGTATTTTGTTTGTCCACTCTGCAGATTTATGTTCTCTGCTTGCTTCTTGGTGGAGACCATCACATCTATTTAAAGGTTGTCTGCCTTCGGAGTTGGCATAACTCCTGAAAAAGAGATGCACAAACTTTTCTTGCCATCTGTCCCTTGCTCATCTTTATTTTTCTTGCATGCGAGGTGTGCATGGAGAAGCGTCTGAGTTAATTCGAAGCAGGTCGCCTTCGTTTATTTTAGGAAAATACAAATTGAGTTTTGATAGCTTTTCCATCAGGGCTCTTGTAATGTGCTTGTCTGGATGAAAACAACAAACAGCATGTTCTGCATTGGCTGTCAGATCTGTTCTAAAAATGGATGTCATTTTCTGTACTGCATTCCCGGAGTAGATGCTCAAGAAGAGAGAGGACTCTTGTGGGCAGCGAGAAAATGGCCGCCATGTTCTAGTCCGCCAGAGTGCCTTGACAACTTTGCCTAAAAGTGTTACACATGGATTAATACCTACTTTAACACTCTAGGGAATTTGAGTGGCTTTGAGCGGAGCAGAGGCATGTTAGAGATCTAACAATTCTGGCACACCGACCCGCTCCACCTGCCAACAATGTATGCAATGACACCAGCATGTGATTGTCACTGGATTCCTGTGGAATCCAGTCTAACTGGCTCCACTATGTAAACATGGTAGGAAGGGGGGTCATTTAGACTAATTTTCACTACAAAGTGCAAATCATGCATATAAACCCATGTCTGCAAGGATTTGTATGCATTTTTTGCACTTTGTAGTACAATCGATGAGAATTGCACACAGGGCACTGCTGTGCACGTACTGGCAGTCCCCTCTGCACAACCTGCACTTTTTACAGACTAGGATAACTCCGAATCACATATATATTTCTCTTAGGATGTCCGCACATTTGAGAACTAAGTAGGTGCACAGCCATCCTCCTTACACTGCGACCATGCAGCCCTTGGTGCCCAGTGGAGTGCCGGATGTTGCAGCCATTTCAATCTCACATCCTAAACTGGAGGCTGTTTTGATTCAAGCATACAACCCTTTCATTCGACACAGTTGTCAAGTACAAAACATTGTGGTCATTCTAATACTTACTGTGCTATTTGTCACTTTGCCCTTCCTCATAGGTGTTTTTGAAAAATGTACAATACGAGTGTAGCAGACTGTCTATTTCGCAATGATAACCTTTTGTCTGAAGATAATGTATCTGGTGGGAGAAACCTAAGGGTGTTCCCACATCTACTTCACTTGGATCCTCTATGCAGGTGGCCAGGGAAAAGCCATCACATTTGGATCCTGCCCCTGGGGGTGGACAAGCGAGGGAGGATCACCTGGATAGAGGGACCTTGGAGATTGTAGATGGGATACCCTTAGGTAAAACACAGTATTCCACATACTCTTTTCAGAAAGAAACCCCCATCCGAGAAGTGGTTATGGGATTTTGTTCACCATGTTCCATTGTTTCTGAGGAGGACAGGAGATATTATCATCCCAGACATGTTAGACAAAGCGGGAGAAAGATTGGAGAGGAGGTATGTTGGGACAAAGCACAGTATCCCCCTTATCCTTGTAACAACCAGCCTAACCCTCCCACGACCTTTTTGGGTAATTATAAGACCTTTCCTCTTTATTCCCCTCTTGGGATACATAACCGTATTCAGAAGAGGAAGCAACATCTCAGGGTTATGAACAGTACATACTTTCCACACTCTAATACTGAGATGAGGAAGAGGCAACTGAGAGTAATGGACAACACTTACTCTCACCACTTTGGTACTCGGACAAAGAAAATGCTGGAAGGTCAGACTTGTCCCTGTAATGAGAGCCAGGCGGCCTTCCGGCGGGCTACCGAAAAACCTGCCTTACCGCCTCTGCCACTCGATATCCCGGTATTACAAAGATATTATGGGCGGAAACGAGTCGGTAACTTCCCATGGAATCCCATAGGACTCCATGGGATAGGATTGGCTGAATCACTGGCACCGTTACTAACAATGCAAGTGATTCCAGGCCTTCTTTTTCTGGTAGGGGCCTGAACTCCTGGCAGGTCAGGCCTGCCAGGAGATCTGTGGGCCCAACTGGCAAACTTGAAGTGAGCCAGTCTGGAAAGAATGCCAGAGCCAAAATTACCTGCATTTTTTCCATTTTATAATGCAGCCCTTTGTTAAGCTTGCTGTGCAATAAAATGCTTGCAGTGCCCTATAACATTTTCTCTTGCAGCCAGTGACAAAATATCCCAGGATTGCCCTCAACAATCTGTTTGCCGGCACCTCCCTGAACCCACGTTTGTACACCCTCCATAGGGAATGGCCCTCCTCTCCCACACGAGTATGCCTGCATTCACACACATGAAGACATATTCAATGCAAACATTTAAACAAATGTACAGAGACACGCACATACACACACAAATGCACACAGTCACACAACCACCCACCCACGAACACCCAAAACTACTCAATAGTCACATATACAACTTCTACCAGGCACATACATACATGCACAAAAACATTTTAGATATATTTTGCATATATTTTCCTGGTCTACCTGCCAGGCTTAGGACTGCTGTCCACTCTGCATGTAGGCGAGAAGCAGGAAGCGGGCGCATGCATCAATCCACATCTCTCCCTCAGTCCAGCTTTCGCTGCATTATACAGGTCCAGGAATTCACCCACTTTTGCAGCCATTAACAACAGGAATGTGAAGCAGCATCCACTTTACGAAACGTGGCCTGCAGGACCAGAGCCAGCATGCTCAATGGGCCATTCAGCAATGGGGTGGCAAAATGTCCACCCAGCCTTGCATGGGCTATTGGCATGCATGGGATGGGGCAGCCCAACCATGCAGAAAACCAGCTTTCCCACAATACCATCCAGCCCAGGGGCGCTTCCTCAGCTGCTTGCTGCATCGATATTAGACTTAACCGTCTTAATGTCCTGGGGATTTGGGGATCGTGGATGGGCCTACCCCTTGAAAAAAGGATTTGAAGACTTTGTGCAGTCAATGATAAGGTGGAAACTATAAGACATGTCCTCACCTTTTGCTATTCTATGAGAACTATTTATGATAAATACTTTGCCAAACTTGATCGGGAATATAATGATATTGAAAGTGAACATTTCTGGTTATGCTGTCTCTCCCGACTATCTGACTACTGCCATCACTCAGATCTGGAAAGTGGTAAATGAACTGCTATGTAAATTTGAAGATGAGGTGAAATTGCTTGTGGGCCTTGAGAATGTAAATGTATAGCGGCTGGTTTTTGGCACGGATGTGTAAGATTTGTATCTACCGTGTTGTTCTACTGTATATATTACCGCATGTTTGGGTTTACCTTTGCTTTGTTCTTTGCATTCCTCTTTTTTTGGTATATTAACTGTTTTGATGAATTTAATGTATATGTTAATTATGTTATTTTGTAATTATGTTTTACTTTGTGAAAACTTCTTTTTTGAACTATAACACAATTTAAAAAAAAGAGGGGCCATTCAGATTCCAGTAGGCCTGTCCTCTGGCTCTTCAACCATTAATGGCAGAGCACTGCCCTGTCACCTATTAGAAACGAGCTACCAATCGATAAATTGCATAACTCACCAGTTTATGCTTAACCCCCTCATCCTCGTGCTTTTTATTCATCACTGTCAGCTGATGATGTTGCCTCTTACTTCTCTAGGATCTCCAAAATATGTGGCACCCTTACTACACTCCTTTCACTCTTTTCTACTCTCAAAACCCGTACCCTCTCCTCCTTACTCGGTGTTCCTACTCCACATCTACTGAAGTAGCACCCATTCTCAGATTGGGAAACCGCTCCCATTAGCATAGCTCTTTTGGACATATGTCTCTGATTAATCGGTTCCTAATTGGTTGTCCTCAATTTCTTAGCTTCATTTGTGGGCAATGGGTTTTCAAACCCAGTAAATCTGGTGCCTGAGGATTCTTGTTGTTAGTCTGCCACATTAAGCAGTATATTGGTTTCCTTGAAGGTTAAGGGGTCCAAAAACCCTGATTGCCTAAAGTAGTCGAGATTAGTCCTGCGTGGTCTGTATGGCGTTCTGGTCGAAACACATGTCGGCTGTCTCAGTTTCATACAGTAAATCACATTAATGATTAATCAACTTGGCAAGTATTGTGGACATTTGAATTAATATTGTATTATATTTGAGGGTCATAGCGATTTATGACAACATATATACCTTTCCCCCAATTTTAACTTTTAGGGAGCCTAGGAGTTCCTCCCTTGTTGTTACTGCTGCAAACGACCCATTATTTACGTTAGAGATCAGCGCACCAACTCCATAGTTACACCTCACTAACGATTTCTTCCAGAGTTTGGCTTTCGGAGTTACATTATGTTTACATGCTTTTATACTGCGCCAAATAAACATCGTAGTATTTTCAGAGCACCTAAACTTGTCTATGCAGTGGCGTGCTATACACCCACGAGGGGTATCCAGACCCCAGTATGCAGGAAGAAAGAAAATGGCAGATGGGAAAGCGGTAAGCAGATGCAACGAGCAGAGGAAGGGAGGGACTCAGTTAGGGAAAGATCGTTGTGCAATAGCATGAGTTCCTGTCACAAGGTTCTGCAAAAGGGGAGACACAGGTATGTCTGAAAGTGCTGTGAAAATTAGGCTGTGTTTCTAAGGCAGGTTTGGAGAATTGCAAGTAATGTTGGATGCATGAGGTGCCAGCAATTTGGCACTACATCATTTCTTTTTAAATCCTGCCATTTGTTGCTTTTTGGCTGAGGTTGATCTGGCAGTACTGGTAGAACTGCAAAGTTTGATATGATATGATATTTTATTTGTAACATGCTCGTACACAAGTGTTTCAGAGCGAGACAAGGCAAGGGAGGGGAACAAAACAGCGATCTTACTAGGCCCAGTGAAATTGATAACGCGCAAGTGCAGGGGAAAGGGGAAAAAGTGCATGGAAGGGGGAGAGTGGAGAGTGCAGATAAATAATGAAAAAATAAAAATAAATAGATAATGGAGGCAATAAGCAGTGCTAGTACGGCAAGCAAATGGCAAGTGCCGTGTTTACGGCAGCAGACTGGGTAAGTCTGATAAATGCAGAAAAAGAAGAAAATGGGGTGGGTGTGGGACTGTATAGGCACAGATGCAGTCCCCGTTGCAAGGGGTGGCCAGGAGGCAGTGCAGGTGGGTGGCCAGGTGAGCAGGTACTTGGGCCCAGGGGACAGAGTGTGGCCAGGTGCACGTTGCCAAGAGGGAGCAGATCATCAAGGGAGAGGGGGAGCGAAGGCAGAAGAAAAGAGGAAGGTCTTGAGGTGCTTCCAGAACCGGAGATGGTTCTCCTCAAGTTTTAGAGTGGCAGGGGGGCTGTTCCAGATGAAGGCCCCAGCTGAAGACAAAGATCTACCCCCAGCTCATTTCTTTGAAAAACGACTCACCTTGAGGGAGTTAGAGGTAGAGGAGCAAATAGCTCGAGAGGGGAGGTATTTGCAGCGGGATAGCTGAAGGTATTTTGGACCCAGAAAGCCTTGTGGACAATGCAGAGGGTTTTGTATTTAATCCTTGCATCCACTGAGAGCCAATGGGGAGATTTTAGAGCTGGAGAGATACGATCGCAGGGCTTGAGGCCAAGGACAAGTCTTGCATCCCTGTTCTGGATTAGTTGCAGAGGGCGGAGAGTAGAGGCAGGTAGATTTAGAAAGAGGCTGTTACAATAGTCCAACCTAGAGAGAACCAGAGCTTGGGAGACAGTGAGCTTGTGAGTGAAGGAGAGGAAAGGCAGAGTACCTCTGAGTAGCTGCAGTATGAAGTTTGACTTTTTAGATACCTCAGAGATGTGGGCTCAGAAGGAAAGTGTGGAGTCAAAGAGGACCCTGAGATTCTTAGCCTCGTAGGTTGGGGTAGGAGGAGGGCCAAGGGAGGCCAGCCAGAGAGTGAGGGGAAATGATGGTGAAGGTGTGACGATGAGGAGGATGTCCGTCTTGCTGGCATTCAGACAAAGATCATTGGCGGCACACCAATCTTGAATGGCAGTTAGGCAATCAGAGATGAGAGAGGGTGAAGAAGTGGCAGAGGGCAGCCTGAAAATGAGTTGAGTGTCGTCAGCGTAGCACTGGAAATTTGAGCTGAAAATGGCAATGCAGTGGGTGAGGGTTGCTAGGTATTGTTTGAAAAGCCAGGGCGAAAGGTTAGACCCCTGGGGAACACCACACGTAAGAGGAAGATAGATGATAGGAAAGACCCCATTTGGACCTGGGAAGGTCGATCAGAGAGGAAAGAGGTCAGCCATGACAGAGCCTGATCAGTGATACCCAGGTTATCACAGAGACGGTTGAGCAGGATAGTATAGTTGATTGTGTCGAAGGCAGATGAGAGATCGCGTAGGATGAGGACAGAGGGAATGTTAGAGTCAAGGTTGGAGAGCAGGTTTTACATGGATGTTCAGGAGAGCAGTTTGTGTGCTTCTGGCCACTCTGAATCCAGACTGGTGGTCGTGGAGACAGCAAACAGAATCGGAGTGGAGGTTAAGCTGAGAGATGGCCAGCTTTTCCAGGAGTTTGCCCAGAAAGGGAATAATGGAAATTGGGCGATAGCTGGACAGGAAGGATCAGCTGTGGGTTTCTTGAGTAGAGGATGCACAAGAGAATGCTTCAGAGGGGAGGGGAAGGATCCTGAGGCAAAGGAGTGGTTGCTAAATCACCAAGGGCCAGAACAGTCATTGAGGTAGTTTGAGCTTTTGTGCCAGTGCAGATCGGGAGCAATTCAGATGGGTTTCCGTAGCATGCATGTTTCTAGAGGTACCCATTTCAGATGCTCCAGCACGTGGGCTGATATAACCATTTGGAGGTGATGAATGAGCTTCTTGGAAAAGCCTAGTTCGAGACCATTACATTAATCACATTTGGAAATGACATGGACTTGTGTTCATTTCATTTTGTAGTTTAAATTGAGGATGGGGAGGAACTTTTTTAGCAGGTCAAGTTTGTGCTGAGTGCTATTGAAAGACAAATGAATTTGGAGGGTGAAACCATTTAGAGAATTAAAGGTGACTACCTGTTAATTGACTTTGTTTGAGGGTTTCAGTGCAGTACCCAAAACAGATGGCTAGGTGATTGGTAGCTTTTGAGAGGTTACATTACTACTGTTCTCCGGGAGAACAGGAATGAGAGGTGAAAAGCTCCTAGTCAGTTCTACACTGCCACTCAGCCAGCAAGAAAGTTGAAACAGGCACAGCAGGACTGGTATACCTACTTCACCTCTTTATGGTAGCATGGCCGGATGACTGGCTATACTCTGCAGGAGGGATGACGCTACCACAGAAGCAGACCAAACAATACCACTGTGGCACAAAAATAAAACAGAGGGTTAAGAACTGGCTAAAGTCCCACCTACACCTGACCATCCAAAACGACGCTGAGGTAATGTTAGCCGCACTAAAAACAAAAACACACGTGAGTTCTGGGGGTTAATCAACAACATACAGGCACAGCAAAGATCCCTCCAAGTCTGTTGGGTGAGTGAAATAGAATGGATGTCTCACTTTGGTGCGTTATACAAAGGATCTAAGGCAGAGGATTGCGTGAACGTACCTAGATTCTCACCACAATCACTCTCCTTCTGCAAAGATGATATTGTGAAGATAATCACAAAGGCCAAAAACTCGAGAGCCCCGGGCCCGGATGGCCTCACAAACTACACCATCAAGCAGCATCCGGAGATCTAGGCTGAGATTTGTGTCACCTTATTTGAAAGAATAAACAAACTGGGTCGGTCTCCTAGATCTTGGAAGTCAGCAATTCTAGTGCCGATTTTCAAAAAAGGAGACAGATCGAATACCAAAAACTATCGGCCGATAGCACTGCTGGACGTATTGGGAAAAATGTACGCCACTATCCTGCAGAAAAAACTAGTGGAGTGGACAGTAAAAACATCACACATAGACCCCCGGCAGGCCGGTTTCATTAAACAAGTAGGCTGTTCTCTAAACCTCTTGTTACTGAACTTGATAAAAATGGAGGACCTGAAATCAAACACTACAGTATATGTGGCGTTCATCGATTTCTCAAGCGCCTTTGATACTGTTGATAGGGATCTCTTGTGGGCCAAATTGCAATGGTGGGGCTGCCCCCAAGATCTGGCAGAAGCTATCAAGGAGCTTCACACAAATACATCCATCAAGATCCGCCTAGATCCATCTGAGTTATTATCAACTGTAATTAAAACTCACAACGGAGTAAAACAGGGATGTCCACTTGCAGTGGCCATAATCAGGCTATTCATATCAGATATAGGCACTGCAATAGATGCTGTCAACTCCTTTCTGCCTAAAGTGAACAAATCACACGTAAATTGGCTGCTTTACACCGATGACCTAGTAGTAATGGATGTAACACCTGTCGGTCTATAATGGAAACCTGACGCCGTACAATGCTACATAAAAGAAAATCGGCTGCTGATCAACACCAATAAATGTGAGATACTAGTATTTAAGAACTTGAGAGGGCGAGTCTCGAAAGGCGAAAAAAACTGAGGTGGTTCCTAAATGGGGACGTAATGTTGACACCAACAAGCGTAAAATACCTGGGAATGGTAATATGTGCATGTATCACCAACGGACCATGGATCAAAGACACAAAAAGGAAATGTATTCAGCTGGCGAGTCAAGCCCTCATTATGAAAAGGAAATTTGGGAAATGTTCTCTTGAACCGCTGCGGCTGTTCTACCAACAGAAAGTCATTCCTGTGTTGATATATGGGGCTGAAAATGCACTGGGCTGTTCCTATGAAGTATGGTCCTCCCTCGAGAACCAATTTTGGACAAAAGTTTTAGGCTTGCCAAGCGGGACAAAGACCGCTTGCATAAAATACGAACTAGTCCTAATATCTATCCAGGCAAGGATTAGCTGGAACCTGCTATCCTAGTATCGCAAAACCCGCTCCCGAGAAAACATTCCTCAGTTCGCGCTTTTAATAAAGTCCAACGCTACATTTCTGTATTCCCGGACCCTAATGCTCGTGGACGTTTCATGTTATTTCGATTGAACTTGTTTAAAACCAAAGAACGTTTAAGAACTTGGAGCTGCAACAAGAACCTAAACCCCATGTGTAGATTCTGCACAAAAGAAGCGGAATCATTGAAGCATCTACTGCTTTTCTGCACTAATCTTCGAAATGGGAGAACGGTGTACTTGGGCCCTTGGAGCCTAAGCCGCCCGTCTTTGTGCGCTGATGAATGGTGGGGTGATATGTTCAATGGTACTGATTGAAAACTCTTAATCCCACTGACGCAATTTTTAGCCATAATTGAAAACCGGCTGAGCTTGGACTTTTGTACACAGGTACCCGAGCATGTTTAAAGGGGACAGAGGGAAACCTGACGCTTGTACACTCAAGGGAGTGGGGATGGAGGACTTCTGAATGGGGACGGGAACTTGTGAAGTTTGATGCATGTTTGTTTGTTTGTTCAAAAATGATTTTAAAGGTTTTTATAAACCAATAAAATTAAAATAAAATAAAAATAAAAGAATATCCAACAAAGGTTATGTTCGTTGTATTAGTTGTATTACACATAGCTAATGAAAACACTAATGACCCAACCTTGTAGGATAAAATACAGGGAATGCAGACTTTGCAATAAAGGGGCATGTGTGGTTTGAAGATAGGGGTAGCCAGGCAAACAGTTCCTGCAGGAAATGTTCCAGTTCCAGATATTTGGACTCATAACGAGTCCGGCAGTAACCCTGCCGGTGCTACTGGCGGGTTGCTACCGGACTCGTAGTATTTTACCTCTGCCTGACGTCCCGGTGCCAATGCAAGATTACAAATCCGGCGGCCTGGGAAGTCAGGTGCTGGTAAAATGTAAGTCCTTAGTCCAATAGAGTCCCATAAGACTCTATGGGAGTGGGGACCCGAAAGTGCTGGCACTGTTGCTAACCGTTGTTATGTCAGCACACAATTATATGGTCAAATCTAGGATCTGGCCTCCGCATGGTTAAAGGCTGATCCTGGTTGTTGGAGTTGTGTTCTCTGTCATTCTTTTGGCATATATGATTATGGGCATCATCAGGGGTTGGGCGATATCCTGGCAGTAAATGCGCGGGGATACCGCCCAGTGCTAATAGCGTTACCGCAACTCAGTTCAGCACAATTAGCTCCGGATCCCGCGTTGCGGGGGAGCCCCCATTCCCATTCGGGACATTTTGAGCACTATTACCGTGGTGCAATTTGTGCTACGGTAATAGCTCTGCAAATGGGTGGAAAGTGGTGAGATTTACCTCCAGCTAAAAGCTGGAGGTAAATCTCCAACTTTCTACCCAAACTCAGGTTTGGGAGGAGCGGAAATGCAGTGGTTACACTATTGCTGCTGCATTTTTACCACTCTACCCAACCCGTGATGAGGCCCCCATTCAATTTGATCTGCCACGTTGCCAAACTACCAGGCAGCTGCTGAGAGGTTTCAGTAGACAGGCCCAGCAGATCTCCCTTCCTGAGACAGATCTACCCGCATCATTTTACAATCAAAAATCAAAAATGCTCAGGCTATTTGGCCCTCACGTACGGCATTCCATGAGAGCGAGTATTTCAGTTTTCTCTCTCTGTAGTCAACAGTGATTTTTATTTATCCATCTTTGTGTGGCTTCTCGGCAGCTGTAGATTTGTCCTTGTCCTGTGTTTTACCCATGGAAGTGGATGAGTATGTGAACAATGTCGCTGCAGAGTTGGAAGTTAGAAGTTAATTTAGCGATGAAGTCTGCCAGAGGGCAGGTGTATGTGTTAAATAGGCAGGGTGAGGGTCTAAAACCTTGCGATTGTTGGGGTGTTGATTCAAAGGGGACAGGTTTAATGTCGTGGACTGGTCTTGGAGGAAAGCTTTAGTCCATTTGGGTGCAGTTCCCTCTGGGCCTATTGGTTGTTGGAAGCGGTCAGTGAGGTGTTGTTGGCCACTTTATCATACTTTTGGACATGTTGAGTAGAATGAGTGCAGAAGGTTGGTTGGTATCTGCAGCTTTCACAGTTCTTCCCATAGGAACATTAGTGTTCCTTCTATTCAAGTGAAAGATTCATTGCTTTTCATGGAATGTTTTACTGGATTCCGATATGTTTTGGAGTTGTGAGGTAGCTAGTCTTTCCATTATTGCACCCTTAAATGATTGGTTAGAAATTGGCCTAGAGTTTATTAGATAATCAAGGTTGCCATTCAGGCTCTTAAGCTGAGCCATAATAGCATCCATTTTGCAGTCTTCTGGGTGTATAGCCTTACCAAGGGAAACATTACACAATTTGGTAATGTCCAGTGATACAATCGACATGTCCATGTGATGTGGACAGGTGGGCATGGGATAGAATGTAATTTAGGGTCCTTACAGCTTTTTTATTACTCTTATCACATCTTTAGTAGAGGACTGAACAAAGGTATCAAACTTATATTTGCATGGGAAATGGTATCCGTAGGTATGGTTATGGTAAGGACATTTAGGTATCTACTATGTAGTTTCATTTAGATCTGAAGAGGGATGGGGAAGTCATTTTATCAGTGAAACAGTTGTTTAGTTTGTCTGCTAGTTCTCGGGAAGGGGTTACAATTTCTGTGCTTTGGTTAGGGTTGGTTAATTGTTTCTTAATTCTCATTGGACTCCCCATAAACCAATCATTTGCTACTTTCCACAAAGTACTGACCTCTGCTACGAAGACCACCAGCCCTTCCACAAAACTCCCACAGTCCTATTCCACCACTGTACACGACATGTGTGGCATCTTTCCATGGATATTCACTCCCCCTTGAGATTCTTCCTTCAATGCCCCCAAAGTATTTCCTGTTATCCCCACTCATTTTCTATGGTTGCAAGCCCTCCTCGAAGTAAACAACCCCTATGAACCATATACTGCCTCCCGTTAACACCTGTGAGCCCCCCCTAAATCCCAACCACTGAATCCTCTTACCTCCTCAACTCAAAATTATCCAAAGGTGCTGGTACCTCGCACCACTGTTTAACTACGCCTTCTATTGAAGGTGCCCTGGGGTTGTATATGGGCACCACCCCTACCATTTGGTCCTACCTGTTCCCCAACCCAATCCTTAACTGCAACTTATGTGTATATATTCTGTATATGTTGTAAATGTACTTGTGTCCTATGTTTTCTGTGATGTCTCGCTTTAATGGTACGCCACCACCGGGTGTATGGCTTCTCTATTACAGCGTTAATCCACCATTGTAAAGCATTCAACAATGTCACTCCTTTGCCCCACTAGGACCTTTTGTAATTTGCTTCTACTTGAAACATAGTGTTCTTCCCCATAAAAATAAATACATGCCAAATACAAATACCCTGCATGGCATTGCATTTGGGCAGAGACTGTGGCATCACTCCAGGAGCCTGGCAACAAGCTCCAGAAGAGGAATGCTACCCTATATAACTAAGCCTGTGGTAAAGGCAGAAAAGGTTAACATTCAAAACAAGACTACCCTTTACAGAAAATGCAGACCATATCATTCATTACAAATGCTCTGCACGACACAGTACAATAGAAACAGGGCACATTTAAAATGCAGAGAAGTATATTCACGCAGAGCAATGCTACAGTAAATGCGACTTTTATGCAGCTTTTCAGAGGCATCTACATCCAAATGAGCCATCGAGTCCACATTTCATCCTAAGCATACGACTGTGGACAACGTGCCCTGCTTCATAATGCTTCATTATCAAAATCCAGCTCGGATCCTGCTTCCCATACATGCCTTGCCATCGTTCATTAAAGGCGGGCACTGGATCGTGGCCCGGGGTATCTAGAAACTTGGACATAATTTGATTCCTTAGTCAGATGATATGAGCAACAAGAACGTGGCGGCCTGGAGGCAATGCAAGGAGGCTGTGCGAGGCGGCCGCCATGTACACCGGGACATGCCATGTAAGCAAATGCAGCAATTCGGAGGGAATGCCATGTTTTTAACAATTTGTTTATCATAGAAACATGAATTTGTACCCGATTTGTATGAATGACAGCACTTTAAGGTAATCACAGACCTCGATAGAGGGAACGCCTTCCTCATCATCATCCCAGCGACTCACCGTGCCCCCGCTTAGGGCCATTTAACAAACCGATGCATGTCTCATAGTGGGAACTAAGAAATGTGACCACATCTTCCCTATCATATTATCATATTTTATGCAATTGTTGCCCGAACACCAATCTACCCAGACTCAAACCTCACAGGCTCAGGTGGGATGAGCTCTGCTAGGAGCCAGATCATTGAGAGGCTCAAGACTGAACTCAGATGGACAACATATGCCAGGAAACAGACCTTCTCTAGCTGCAACCCAGCCTACTAGAACACTATGCTGTTCCAACATTCCCGCAGTTAAGGAAGGATCTCAAGACCTTGCTTGTCAGGTAAGAACTAGGGTTTACTAAGGCCCTGCTACTCCTAGGCATGTACCATCCCTGCAGCTTGGGGTATCCAAGCTAAAATAAACAGTAAATATTCGTGCCTACCCTTCTAAACATTTGAAATAACCATTCACATCATATGAGCCATTCTATACACATCACGTTTAGAATCTATTAAAATCAATTACTTCAAATGAGCCTACATGTGTTTTGAGCAAAGCTCTTTATCAGGGCTAGAGTGCATAACACAACGATTGATACTGGCTTAATTACAGTTCTTTTTATAGTCACTTATTTCATCAAGGCACTAGTGCTTTAAACAAAGGTTTATACTTGGCTAAACACAACTTTGAAGTTGAACATGTTGAGTTAATCAAACAAAAATCAATTACACAACTCACATGTTACTGGTCAGGACCACTTCTATTATATGATATGATATGATATTTTATTTGTATTGCGCTCATACACAAGTGTTTCAGAGCGCGACAAGGCAAGGGAAGGGAACAAGAGAGAAACAAAAACAGTGATCTTACTAGGCCCAGTGACTTTGAGAACGCGCAAGTGCATGTAGTCATGGTGTCATGGTGGGGGTAGTATTTTAGGGGAGGAGGTGGGAGAAGTAGTGTGGAGGAGCGAGTAGTAGCGTGTAGGAAGGAGTAGAAAGATGGGAGAGAAGATAGTAACATCAGCGGGTGGCAGTGAGTCCTAGAAGGAACAAGAGATATCAGAGGGACAGAGAAAGAGAAAAAAGAGAGTAACAAAGGTGTGGAGTTGGGAGAGGAGAGTAGTGAGAAACAGGGTGAGGGAAAATAAAAATTGAACATGATAGAAAGAAGAGCGAGTGAGGCAGAGTGTCTGTAAGGCGCAATTCCCTACAACTTAGAACACTAACAACTGAATAGAGTAGAGGCAGACTTAAGTAGTCCCTAAGGGAGGCAAGACATAGAAGGCTTTGTGCCTTTAGGTCCTCACAACCAGCATAAAATGGAACCAAGACATTAGGGATCAATATGCTGTATCTACTAACCTGGGATCAGGCGCACCTGGCTTTGGAAGGTGATGCGATACAAGATGAGAGAAAGAAGGGAGGCCAATACACCCATTTAAAAATGAATAAAAACCCTTGAAACATCTGTGTAGCGTGGAGTGTTTCTTGTGATTTCTGTGACATGAGCTTCATATTTAATTTAATCGGAAAATACTCAACTCCATATAACACTAAAAGAGATATTTTAGTCTTATGAACTGTTAAAAGAGAGTTGATATGTGTTTGTTCCTGTGCTTGAATGATCTTTTTCAATGCATTAGTCATATTAATTTCTCTATTTAAAATGTCTTTCGATTGTTTTTGCCCACTTACGTTTTCTAGAAATAACTCCTAAATACTCATATTCCTTAACGCTTTTGATTTTTTTTTCTTCAAACAAAATGTAATCAAATTTGCCTTGCCACTAATTTTTTGAATAGACTGCTCTCTATGTATTTCGTTTATTCATTTCTCCAACAGCTTTCTGTGCATTATGGTCTTAAAACCGACAAGGCTTTTCAAAGTCCTTTCGGCGTTAGGTTGTATATAATAGTATCACCAGTGCACATATATCTGCTATATGACATGCATGTACATTAGGTGAAATAGACCTGAAAGTAGTCAATGTGGTGGGAAGATCAGCTAAATACAATGAAAATAACAGAGTGTCTAAGATGCTGCCTTGTTGTAAGCTGATTCCTAATGCTGTTTTCTTCATTGAATAACATAATGAGTTCCACTGGAACCGTCATCCATGTATTTGTGTGTAACTCGACTGCTAGATCAAGTAGACGACCTTGAATACCCCATCTTCAAAGTGTGTTCCAAAGAGTTGGTCGATCTACTCCATCTGATGCACTGGTTAAGTCAATGAAGACTGGATATAAATGAATGTCATCCTTATAATACTTCTCTGTAAGTAATTTAAGGACTATACAATTATCAACTGTGGAGAGGGCTTAACGAAAGTCTTATTGTTCTTTAGGATAGAACCTGAGATATCATATCAGTCTTTTAAATAACTAGAAAATACCTAGCAAAACATTGTCTACATACGTTCAATAGTGCAATGGGATGATAATGAGATGGGAGATCTCTACATTCCTTTTCATAAACTGGAATCGTTATATTCTCAACTATCATGTGTTAGACAATCGGATAAACTTGTCTTAAACAAAGGGTATATAATATTTGTGCCAAAAGCTTTGGATTTTATTCAAATATATAATTTGACATACTATCTGGTCCCTGCGCACGTGATGGATTTTCTTGGTTTGTTTTTATTAAAAACTAAATTTGAGATAATGATGGGCATAGCACATTACCTGGTTCTTAAGACAATTTTAAAGATCAATGGGAACAGGATTAGGTCTGTAAAAATCCTGTAAACATTTTCCCAGGTGTTGTTTGATATCAGAGTACTCTGTATTGTTTTCACCTGACCTTGTGTGTTTTCCATAGACTTCCAAAAAGCACAGATATCCTTTTTTTAGAAGAGGTTGCCAAGACATATTCTTAGCTTGTGACCTTTCTTTTTCTCTAATAAACATCGCTTAAAATTGAGTTTCTCATTTCTTTATGAAATTGATTTTAACTAAATACCCAATTCTTTCAGATTTGTTTGGCTATTTCCTCAATTTATGGTGGAGAATCAGTTAAATTAGGCATTTGTAGATGTACTTGTTTGTTCATAGGTATATCATCAATCGCTGATCTTATATCATTAACAAAGTCATTGCAATTACCAATAACATTACTTGACCATTGTGTTGATTGTTTAGTTGTGATATGGCTCTATGATTTTACTCTAAAGAGAGTATTCATTGATACAAAACATGCCATTGCATTATGGTTCCTATTGGTATCCAATACAACTTCAAATAAATTACATCTACTAAAAACTTACATTGATACTGCACAATACTCAGTTATCAAAGAATTCCACTTCTGGGGTATATGTGTTGTGTTAACTGGCATGTCCTTTATGTTTCCCCCATTTCAGCATACTGTTATGTTGCAGGCTGTCTGAAAGGATGCTCTTAGAATTGTGATTCATACTGACTGAAATGCTTCAGACAAGTTGTCCGCTACTACGAGTACCATGTGACTTGGGTAATCTAGTTGGCATTTTTTATTTTGATTCTGTAATAAAGAGCCATGTTCTTTTCAATGTGATCGGTATATATTTATGACAAGTTAGTTCTCCCTAATTAAATTTAGAGATGCATTTGTCAAATCTTATGTGGAAAGAGCAAGCTCAATCTTCTGCATATTTGTATTATTAGATATAATGTAAGTAATAGGTATTTACTTCGCTGTAGTACCTAACATCACTAGTAAGTCTTTGGGCTTTCCTTTCAGAGGCTTTTGAGGCTTGAGCAGCTCAAGAAGCAAAATTGTCACAATGTATGTCATTTAACATCCATGTCTCCTGTATGCAGATATCTACTTTCCACAATTCAAATGAGTTTTCCAACCATGACAGATTTTGCTCACGACCAGCTGCATTCCCAGAGATCACTGATATATCAAAACTAGGAATCCTTCCTTGAACATGGTCATAATGCAGTAATTAGCCATGACCAATTATTCATATCCATAACTACATCCGAGAGAACCACTTTAACCTGCCAGGATGCTGACTGATGATCTCCTTTGTTTAAAATATTCACTGAGGTAGTGATATTCTCATCTCATGAATATTCAGCATCATTTGATAATTGTTTACTAATTGAATAGGGAGATTGAATAGGGAGATTATCTGGAGGTTTTGCTGAGACACTTCCTGTAATTCATATTAATTTTGCCCATGTCTTAGAATGACCTCAGGCAATGGCAACACCACTACACTTTTTTAAAACTAATTTTTAATTGATAATTTTGATACACAAACCAATTTACGTGAATAGCAACTAACATTTTGCAAATATTTAGAAAGTTTGAGATGAATAAAATATCAGCTATCAATAATAATAATAATAATAATAATAATAATAATAATAATAATAATAATAATAAATCAAGGTCAAATAAAAGATATAGACCGACATGGGGAAGGTAGGGTAATTTCATAAATAGCAACAAAGCAATGCAGCAATTAGTTATTCACAATCGTTGAGACACTGAATACATATATCCCATTTCTTATTGAATTTATGAAGGCAGTTAGAAGTAAAAGCATAACGTTTTTCAAGACGATGAATAGGGCAAATGAAGTTCCACCATACATTAAATGATACTTTACTGGAGTCCTTCCAATTGGAGGTAATTACATAAAAAGCAATGTTAATAAAACGATTAAATAAACTAGCCAGTTCAATTGTTTGCATATACGAGTTTACAGGCCCTGATTGCAGACCAAAAGGAATGGGCAATTTTACAATCATAAATTAAATAGGAAAAATCTGCATTAGGAGCATGACATGACCAGCACTAATTGGACGTGGTAGTGGATACTTCAGCAATTCTTGAACGTGTAAGAAAAGCAGAACGAAGAATAAAGAAGTAGGTCTGCGTTAGGTTGGCAGCAACTGAAGAAGAATAATATAGTTCCCAAATATTGGTCCACATTTCTGAGGACGATTGAAAATTCCAATTTAATTCCCATTGTCTGATAATCGTGGTACAATAGGGTTCGGTTGTGAATTTCATGTAAGAAGGAGTATAGTTTGGTGACTTTGATGGAGGATTTGTTAAGCATTGAATTTAGTAGAGGTAATGGGGATTTTTTTAGTTAAGGTAGATAAAGACTTGGATACAGAGTTTATAAGACACTGATGAAGGAGTACATCAGAATCCAAAACATTGAGTTGATGAGATAATTGTGCAAAAGCAATTTCTACAAAGTTATGGAATACGTGTTTAATTTGTTTAATGCTAGAAGAGTACCATCTATAAAAAATACTAACATTTGAATTATTAGGAAAGGATTTGTTATACCAGAAGAAAATATCTCCTAAATCAGTTTGCGAGAAAAAAGCTAGGAGGAAGTTTGTCCCATATGGATTTGAGATAATGCAAGAAGGGATACAAAGTGATATTTGGCCAAGTAGGGGTTAGAAGAAAGTGATCAAGATTAAGAGAAGCAATTATATTAGCCTCAATATTAATTCACATGGGAGTACTTGGTAAATTATTCTCGTAATAAAGGAACAAGGTCATTTGTTTACGGACAAAGGCTTTGTGATATACTAAGAAGTTGGAGAATTTTACACCCACAGCATATTTAGGGAGTTTAAGTTTATTATTAGCGATTCTTGATGTTTTGTGATTCCATAAGAATTTAGAAAGCATAGTATTAGGGTTTTTGAAAAAAATCATAGGAATCGATACGGGCACATTGATACAAAATAAAAAAATGTTGGACTGTGCGTCATTTTGATAGAAGCCAGGCGACACCACCAGGATAAAAAAGTGGCAACCATTTAGAACTAATTTCATTTGTTTTATCTAATATAAGGTTGGTTTTGAGAGTAATGGTAGTGTGAATATCATTTGCAAAACTTAGTCCAAGATACTTCATCGAAGAAGACTGCCAGGACATTCCAAATAATGCAGTATTAGCTAAGCTGCATGCATTGGTTAGTGGCATAATTTCAGATTTGTCAAGGTTTAGATTGTATCTGGATACTGGAGAGAATTCATCTATAGAAGAAATTAAATTTGGAATAGAGGAGGCAGGATAAGTTAAGAATAGTAAGATATTGTCTGCTTAAGCAGACATTTTGACTTCAGCATTACCTATACATATACCCATTATGTTTTTATTAGATCTGATATTCTGTAAGAGGGATTCAAGGGCTAAGTTAAAAAGTAATGGTGAGAGAGGGCAAACTTGACATGTACCTCTAGTTATATGGAAGAATTGGGTGAGAGAATTATTGATAAGAATTCTGGCAGAAGGTTGTTAAATAGTAGGATTTTCTAGACATCATATATATTGTTTTAAGTTGCTTTTATTCAGATGGTTCACGTGTAGAAGCTTAGATGAAGGGCTGGGCCCAAGGAGGGGAGGAGAGGGGAGAGTCATAGACCCACTTGCACCCACCACCCAGGCTTACATCTTCAACTGCCAGAGATGGAACCAGTGGAACACATATCACACATACACATTCCAAGAACATGCTCCAATTCTCTAAATGACCTCACACTCTCAGGCACACAGGGACAGAGGATGTAACACAACAAGAATGATAAATATCTCATTACTTTAACCAGCAGAGCCCTGCTAAAGAACAGAGGTCTTGCAAGGGCGACAAGGAGAATCTCACCCTTATCACAAGACAAACATGTGCAGGACACAAATGGTCACTTATGCAGTACATCACGCTGCTCAGGCATGAGAGAGCTGTCCACAAGCTCTTCACAGTTGGCAGTCGTTCGCTGAGTAAAGCCACACATCTTACACTTTTTTTCCAGCTGCCGTGATTGCGGACTGAAAGCAGGCTGCAATCACAGTTCTGTGTGTCTGACATAGGCATGGAAATGTCATAATATTATCATGTTCAGCAGGCAATGGAGGGTCCGCTTCTCTGAGGCAATTCCAGCCCTGCCGGCACAGAGCTCTTGAACAGCTCTGCCATTGAAAGGAACGTTGGAATCACCAACCCTGCTAGCAGATACTGTGACGTCATCAGTTGGGAGTGGGTCACGGAGATTGAATTAAATTAAAGAGTTCATTGGGATCTGTAAATTCCGTGGTAGGGCCAGCCAGGATTGTTATGATCATTGTAGCAGGTTCAAGCAAACCGTTTCTGGTTCCTAAATTCTTCATATCCATAAATCCATTCCTTTTAGTTTGCATATTCTTAGAGAAATCAGGAGAAATAAAGATGTTGTTGCGATATTGTTACCCTGAAAAAAATGGATGGGAGAATTTTTCCTGGCTGCCTACAATATTTGGCGGGCTTGTTGATGCTTAAGAAAGCAGGCAATAAAATGTCTGGGAGCTGGGTTGTTGGAGGCGAAGCAAGGTTTTATCCTATGGGCACGTTGTAATTCCAGCAGATGAGAGAAGGTAATACCTAATACTTTGGCAAACCAATTGATAGGAAAATAACATTGGGTCTTCCGTTTCAACTTTTTAAGGAATCCCATAAAAGCATAGGTTGTCTCTCCGATTTCTGCCATCCAATTCCGTAACATCAGACTCCAATGTTTGCTGCATACTTTCTACTCTGTCTTCTCCAAAAATGTATTCTTTCTTCACCTTCATCTAATTTCCCTGTCACCCTTTTCATTTCGTTTTAAAAATATTTAATATCCTCTTGAATGTTTGAGCATTGAAATGGAGGTACGAATATTACTGAGTTCATATAGAATTGTTTCCATGCATGAATTGCGTGTGCTGATATCTGAAAGAGGAGTGTTTTTTAGTAACATTAGCCATTGTCACAGCCAAGTTGGTAATAATACAGGCTGAAAATTGGAAATTGGGCCTCATTCCGAGTATGGAGGTAATCATGGCGCTATTTGCGCCATGACTACCTTCAATACCGGGACCGAGTCCGCCCTGGTTCAATGGGGACTTACCGGTCTATTCCGACCTTTGCGGGACCGGTAAGTCCCCATTGAAAAAGCCATTCCCCATTCCCATTTGAGCCCCCATAGGGCTCAATGGGAAGGGGGAAGGTGCTAATAACGGTACCGCAAATTGCAGTACCGTTATTAGCTCTGAAGTCCCTTAACGGGTCCCGTCCATAAAGCCTGGTAAAACCAGGTGTTAAGGAAGGGACCCGCTAAGGGAACTCAGAATAGGGCGCAAAGGGATTACCGGCATCGTTGTCCTTACCGGTGCCCGGTATCCCTTTGCGCCCAACTCGTAATGAGGCCCATTGTGTGGTAAAAGAAATCTGTAATATTTTATTTGGACACAGGGTGTCAGCAGTGAGTAGGCCTCAGCAGAGTCAATGAAGCCACGGTGAAGTGTAGCCCGTCACGCCATGTGAAGTGGGGGGCTTTGGTAGAACAAGGAAGGAGGAAGGTCCATTGGAGTCCAGACCCACAGACCCTGTGAGAGGGACTAGATGGGCTGCAGACCATTAGGTGCACTGTAGATGATTGTGTATAGGAGCAGAGAGTGAAAGCACCAACCAGGGCTGAGCAGGGGGTTGAGTCACATGAGGAGACACCTCGATCTGAAGCGCGGTCACCATATGAGCGGATAAAGCCAAAGTCTGCTTTATGAGGAGGAAATAAGGCGCACCATGCTGAACAAGCGCTTACCGGCACATATGCATTCTGCTGTTGTCAGACTTCATGTATACAGACAGCCATCTATATGAATTATTTTCCTGGATGGTGGCTGTCCATCGGAGCGAATTCAGCAAGAGATGACGTGCAACCGCCACAGAACACGACTTCACCGGAGCAGCAGGGACTGAGTTTTGACAGCATGTGGTAAGCATAATACTCATATGAGTGACATTAAAATGTACGTTGCTTCAAACTTTCCAAATACAGAGCACTTGCCAGAAGTTGGAGTTAATCCATTTTGTTGAGTAGATACCTCTCTGTCAGAGAGAGCTATTGTGGTATGCTGCCATCTTGCAGCTGGTTGGCCACACACGTACCGAACATGGGATTAGAACTCAGGTCTCCAGCATTCAAAAGTCCAAGAACGTATCACTTGTGCCACTGGTCTGTGTTCCACACCACTATACCTTTAAGTAATATTTGCATTCAATATTATTTCTGCTACCAAGCACATGGCACTACTGACTTGTGAAAATCCATAATTCACTTAATTTCTTCCCAGGGTCATAAGTGAGACTCAAGCACCCAGCAGGTACCCCTAGAGCTATACCCCTATGCTGCCACACAATTCAGCCTTAATTTACTGCCACACTTAGAGCCATCATATTCATCTTCTCCTCAATCTTTTGCTCCCTTCTCTACCTACTTGCCATCCTCTCTAAACTAGCTTGCCACAATATGCCATGAGAGGCTTGCAACTGTATGCAATATTAGCTATAGATAGGCTGCTATATGATGCTTTTGTTTTCAAGTCTGTAACATTTAACACTTTACTCTGGGACTAATAAACTACCACTAAAGTGTGGACCCTATCGACACCCATGTAGTGCTATAGTAGCACCAACCAACCTCATGCCACTCAGCGCAGAAGATGGGTGATAGCGACATCGCGTACAGCGCAAATCACCGTCACAGCGTCACACGAAAGGACAGAGCACCAAGAAGCTGCTGCATCGGCACTGCTTTTAATGATTATGGAGAAAGAGGTTTTTATCTCCTAGCTGAGTGCCCGAAACACATCTGCAATTGGCAAGTGCTCTTCTTGCTCCTGCTAAACCTAGGACTGTGAACAGATCTACCTCAGAGCTGCGTTTACTGACATCCTTGAGATCCATGAGCACTCCTTCAAATGTTGAAGAACTGGAATCCAAAATCATTCACTTTTTCTCTCCTATCACTGAGGTCACATCTTATGCCGGATTTGAGACTGGAAGATTGTTTGATGACCTCTCTAGCTTACCTAGGAAGCACACTCACCCAGGAAATTTTAACTTCACTCACACCCAAAGCACATAAAATAGCTGTGCCAAAACTCATGTAATTGCTTCACCAGAAGCTGCCTCAAATCCTGTCATGAATAACAATAACAATTCTTCTCGCAACAAACATCTTGGAAACAGCTGCTAACGTCTCCTTCATGATCCTGCTAACTTGGCAGTCCCCCCACTGCTTTAGTAACCATCGATGTTCCTGTCCTTAATATTGATGCCGGTAAACTTTATCTGCCAATGATTTTGTCATTCATCAACTTGACTGCGAACAACGTATGAATAACAGCTGAACACCGTCCCCTCAATTATCTGCTTTGAACTGGATCTTGGTGGTTGAAGATTCTTTGAATTCCTCTGCTGCAAACAGCAACTTGACGGAATCCACAGGTAACAATGTTACCATTTCACGGGCTCAATGCAAGGCTCTTGAATATTTGCTCACATCATTAGTAAGACTCTGTGAAAATCTTTACAAGACTACATCAGAACACACTCAACTCCTCATTGCTATTATTGAAAATAAAATGCCCCTCTAGGTCCCTAACTAATGTAGCTTGTTTGATATCTGGTTCAATTGATTCTTCAAACGATAATCTTTCTCAGGCTACAGCCATTGATGCAAGCGTTGAGCAGGTCCCTGGTTCATTGGTGGATGATTATAACACCATAGGCGCAATTTATAGTTTTAATTCCATCACAAATGATTTCACTTCCAAGCATAATGGCTTAACTCCTGATTGCTTTGCAGATAATACGAAACGTAAGAATAACAAGAGGAAGACGAGAAGGAAACATCCATCTTCCCTCCCATTAAATAGATCAGGCTTAAAGAAAACAAATTTGTCATCTTTAAGCTTAATCACTGACAAAGATGGAAAATACGATATTGTCGATGAAGGTTCTTCAAACAAAAAAAACAAAAGGGGATAAAAAAAATAGCTATCATCTAACATCTACAATACATTGCAAAACACTTCTTAGTCGAAAGAAATACAGAAATAACTTCTTTAACAATGGAGACATTTGCTTATGTTTACTGAGGGTTGGTATCTCTCCAGCCCTGAAATCTCTCCATTGGCTCCCAGTGGCTGCAAGGATCAAGTTCAAGACCCTCTGCATTGTCCACAGGGCCTTCTGGGGACATGGGACGAAATTACCTCCAACTCTCTTTGGAAATATCTTCTACTCAAGCTCTTTGCTCCTCCACCTCCAACTCCTTGAGGGTCATTCGCTTCTCCAAGAAATGAGTTGGGGCAGATCTCTTTCTTAAGCTGGCACCTGCTTCTGAAACAGACTCCCTGCTTCTCTGAAACTTGAGCAGAACCATCTCCGGTTCTGGAAGCACCTCAAGACCTTCCTCTTTGCTTTGTCCTTCTCTCTTCCTCTCCCCTGCTGATCTTTTGTCTGATACTGCACTGGTCGCCTGGCTACCCTCTGAACTCGGGCCCAGGTCCCTGCCCGCCCAGCTGCACACCTGCACTGCCTTCTGTCAACCCCTACACTTGTGGTCTGTTTCTGCAACCCTACGGTCCCCTTACCTGCACTTATTAGACACCTGTTGTCTGCACTTTTAACACTCGCACTTGCCACCTGTTGGCCGCAATACTTATTGTTTTGATCCGATGTTTGGCACTTGCCCTCCTCCCCTGCCCCTGGGACTTTTCCCATCCCCTCTCCCCTGCACTTGCGCAATCTCAATATCACTAGGCCTAGTAAGATTGTTTGTCTTTGTCCTCCCACTGTTTCTTCACCCTTGACTCATAGGTGCGTTCTAAATGCCTTATCATATCATATCATACTGGTCAACCACACAGCAGATACTAACAGATAGATGACTCCTACGGATGAAGATCTGAGGGCCACTATTGACTTGACAAATCATAATGACTCCATTCATTATGAAGTTATAGAATACTTATTTACTATGAAAGATTTGCCACCTAACACACCACGACCTTTAACAGAGCACGATTATTCCTCATTGGACCTGACCATACAAGCTATGCATCCTACAGAATGTCATCTTCTGAACATCCACATGCCTGTCACAAATCACACGTAACGCTATTAAGCTCAAAGATCATGCCATTGCTTCTTTTGGTACAACTATAAAGTACACTTCCAGCTATTCTGTTGTGACTATAGATAAACCTAAGTGACCTAAAAAGGATATTAGAACTCATAGCCTTTTTTGTTCCCAGTTTGACTGTGTCTTAAATCGATCTACATTTTTGCAGTTATGTTTTTATATGTTACCTTTAAGGTTGATTGCATCAGATATTGGCTCATGCAACTATAATTGTGCATTTTGTACTGGCATTCAATTATTGATTTTATTATGTCGCAAGAAGCAGATTTTTATTGAATGGGCTATGATTGTTTGCTTTATATTAAAACTCAGACATCTCATTGTTTAGACCAAGGGGACATAACGGATCAGTCACATTATCTTTCAATACACAGGGTCATACACAAAGATTTTAATATCAAGGGGGTTGCAAGAAGCGCGCTGTTCAGCTCAATTTACATATAACATGACGATAATAAGAAATAGAGAGGGGAATAGAATTGTCCATTTCACCAATGAAGAATGTGTTTCTGGTGACCAGGGTGGCTCTATGCCTTTCTTCCGAGTAACCACGTAAGTAGTCGCTTGCCACACTGTAACATTGTGTGCATTGAAACAATCAAGGGGCTACTATCTCTTTGAAAAAGACGTATTTATGCACAATATGAACTCCATTAGTATTTTCCCACTACAAGAAACATGGTTGACACAAGAAATCATTCTTGATGGTAGATCTACCATCCAGAGAGCTGCTGTTAAAGGCAATTTGGGACGTCTGAAAAGGAGGGCTTCTTATTAGTGCTAAAAAAAAGCTTTTTCTCTAAATCATTCGAATATCCCCTCTGATTGCATTTTAGCATGAACGGGCAGTTGGAATTCTCTGAATCCTAACCAACATTCATTAGGCTTAGGACGAAATTACCTAACCCAAAATGACCGACCTCACCAAAAGACCTAAAACACACACCACGAAAAGTTCTAACTACCAAAAGTTTGAACTTTTTTTGTGGTGTATGTTTAGGTCTTTTGGTGGTGTCGGTCTGAAAAAATATTTTTTTAAAAAGGCTGCGGGGGTGTCCCCCTCAGCACCCCGCTCACCGGACTGCACAGTATAGTGAGCGGGGGTTGCGGGGAACACCCCCGCAGGACACCCGACAGAAAGAAAAAAAAATAGGGGCTGCCGCGGTGTCCCTCGCAACACCCCGCTCACTATACTACATAGTATAGTGAGCGAGGGTTGTGGAGAAAACATGGTTCCATGTAATAATGTCGCCACAAAAATCTCGCCATGCAAAAATATCGCCGAAAAATTGCCGTTTTTTGTGGCGACATTATTGCATGGAACATGCGGGGGACACCCCCGCAACCCCCAAATTTGTGTTTTTACTTTATTTTTATTTATTTATTTATTAATTTATTTTTTGCCCCTGCAACCTTTTCCCGGCAATATTATTTACGGCGACCATATATATGGGGATAATATTACCTGATACCGAAAACACCTACAGATGCCTGAAAAAAAAAGAAAAGAAAAGGACCGTGCAGCGCCGGTTCCCGATCATGGAAGTGAAAGGGAACCAGCGCTGCAGGGACACAGCGCAAAGGAAAGGTAAGTAGGGTATATTGAAGGTGTGGGTGGAGGTGTGTTGTGGGCGTGTTGTGGATTTGTATGGTTTTATAATGGATGTTCACATGGGAAACATTTTGTAGTGCGTACATTTCCCATGCGAACATTTCCGCCGCTGGTTATTCCGCTGCGTAAAAATCACGCAGATCCTTTCATTATTGAGAGTCAATGTTTATGACCCTCCAGGCTCAGCACCTTATCTCTTATTAGTCTATATGGTTAGAAATGTAATTGAATTCTATTATGATAGTCATCCAATTTTGGGTAAAACGTTACTTTAATGCCAACATTTTCTCATTCCTTTAGTCACACTATTATTAAATCCATTCTACATCAAAATACTTATAATCTACGAGGCACTAAGTGGGCCAATATATAAGGGTTTTACGGTCTTTACATGCTAAAGGGACGTTGTTGGAGTGACTCTCTGGGGAACTTTACTATAATCTTGACATGTAGTGCCTCCAGGATTGACTATGTGTTTGCTCATGAATCTATGTTTAACATTGATATTGATTTGAACATTATCCGACGAGAGGAGAGCTATGTTATGCTATTTTGCATTTGTATAGTGCCTCTTACCATTATTATGATTCCAAAGTGCTGTGGGGTGAATGCCCTCAGGGACCGCAGTCCAGGTCAGTAGAGAGAGTAGTGTGGAACAAGATGCTTGCGTGCACTCAGCAGATTTGCAGCCAGAGTGCAACAGGTGGTGTGCAGCTGCATACTAGAGCTAGGTGTGATGCAGTGGTTGTGTAAGATCAGTAGAATATGTGCAGCAAAACCAAGAGACTATGCTATCTGCATTCTGGTGGCACTGGTTGTTTGAGGGTAACGTTATGTGTGCAGCTAGGCGGAATTTCGAGGGGTATAGCTGCGTTCTAAAGACTGTTGAAGCGAAAGTGCAGGTGTGTCAGTATGAGTGCAGCTCAGCTGAATCAATCAAGTTGTGTAACTGTGTTCTATTGTTTGTTGGTGCAGAGGCAAGAGTTGGCATAGTGGTGTGTTTGAGAGTCTGTGTGTTTTCCAGTGGAACCTTGCTCCTGTTCAGCTTCCACTTCCTTTCGAGGGCGTGGTAGCTCCTTGTTTATTGATGGGTCTGTTTGTTTTGGCAAAGACTAATGGGTGGTGACAGGCAGATCTGTTCCACAAAGACATGCTGTAATTGCATGGGTGCTAGCAGCGTCCTTGGTCATCAAATTGCTAGTTAGAATCCTCTGACTGGTAGCTCTACTAGGACATTCCTAGAAAGTTGGGGTTAGCCCAGAATAAGTGCAAGAACGTTCCTTGCTTTATAATTCTCAACAGGAATTTCCAACTATGTAGGAATAGCAAGCGGGCCATTTCCAGCTTTGACAGCATAGTGCATATTTGCAGGGCAATTATCAAGTTCCTAAGTGCTATTAGGGCCTGGGCTGTTAGTTCTGCTTGATAGATTACTGGATAGTGGTTCTTCTATATTCATACAATGGTGGGTGTGATTAGGAGATTAACTGCTAGACGGCCCCCGGTATCTAGTTCTGCTCTTACATTTCCAGGTGCGTAGAATTAGCAGGCAAGTGCCTTCTTTGGTTGATATCTTAGTTCATAATTCCATAGCCTTGATCAGGCGCATGAATGTTATTGGTTCTTGGTTTACAAGTCTAGAACAAACAACCCATGATTATTTGTGATAGATTGCTTTAGGCCTCAGCGCGCACAGAATTCCTGCGGATGAGGTGAATAATACATTCTGTCAGGTACAGACTTCTGTCACGATTCTGCTACTATTCAGGTTCCAAGACTGGGCAAAGGCTCTAGGTGGTGGACTTAGATAGCGTCCGGCCTATGGTCTAGGGCGGGGTCTGTAATCAGCAGGGTGTTGGTGCTGGTAGATCTGGTGGTTCACTGCATTTCCTTGTGTGTTTTTAGTCAAAGAGTAAGGTTTTGAGTGCCTTCTGGAAGGCCATGTACTCTTCTCTGTGTCTAATGCCGGGAGGCAATGAGTTCTACAAAGTTGGCGCCAGGGTTGAGTAGGCTGACTTCTGATCCTGGCCGAATTGGAGGCCAGGAGCACTAGGAGGAAGGCAGTTCTTGATCTAAGGGTGCGAGCCGGGTGGTAAGGCATAATGTTATCTTGTAGGAATTGGGAGCCTGCTTTGTGCACCGCTCGGTGGGTAATACATAGGAGTTTGAAGGTCGCCCCCTGCATCCAATTTGGAGCAAGTGTAGAGTGCGGAGAGCCAGTGAGATGTGTTCCCTTCTTCCCTGTGCGAGAAGCAGTCTAGCAGATGAGTTTTGTGGTCTTTGGAGTTTGTTTAACTGGTAGGTTGGTGCACCCAGATAGAGGGCGTTTTCATAGTCAAGTCGGGACATGACAAAGGACATAATTGCAGCCAGTCTGTTCAGGTAGGTAAGAGAAGATACGCTTGAGGATCCTAAGGTGGACGTGACAGGCTTTGGAAGTATTAGTGATGTGGTGAGACAAAGTTAGGTCTGAGTCCATTGTGCAGCCAATGTATCTTACAGTAGTAGCAGTCAGAGGGGTAGGCTGAGTGAGGATGGCCAGGGAGCCAGGTGGGGGAATAGAGCAGATTTTCTGCATACCCTGATATCCGTTTTACCTGGGTTAAGAAGGAGATGGTTAGTCATCATCCAGCCGTCAATGTCTGAGAGACATACTGCTAGGTCAGGGCTAGGGAAGGTGGTAGATGTAGGGATTCCCAGGATGATTTTTGTGTCATCCGCATAGTTGTAGAAAGTGAGGTTGTGTGAGGACAGGAAAAATAACCTCCAGTTCTTTGGCATTCCGGAGGTGGACGGGGAGACAAAGAGGGATATTTGTTATGTGGTCAGAGACATGATCCAACTCCTGTTTGGGAACGAGGCAACAACGGAACCCATGATAGACAGGGCGCACAGAGGTGTTGATAGGAGGGAAGGGGGGCAGTTGGGGTTAAGCTCCACCTGGGGGAGGGGGCTAGGGGGAGAAGGCAGAAGCGAACAAAGGGGAACAGTGGTTTCAAACTTACGTTGAGCCCTACAAGCTGGGCAAAGTCAAGGTGAAATAGGTCAGGGTGACATCCCGGCAATACTCACTAGAGACAATTTTACTCTCAGGAATGGCTGATCGCCTACCAGTGGTGGAGATAGGCTCCCTCAACATCTAGGGATTGAACTCACCCACAAAAAGTTCCCTACTTGGCAGGGAATCCAGACGGGCCAAACTAGACCTGCTCTTCCTCCAAGAGACACACTGGGCGAAGGGGAAAGAACCAGGCTTCCGAGTTGAGGGATGGGCGAGGTAATTAACGCCTCGTACAAAACAAAGGAAAGGGGGTGGCGATTATAATGGGCAATGATTTGGGCGTCAAAGCGTATACCGGAGGGTTGTTACTTGCTCATTAAAGCAAGGCTCCAGGGATCCCAGCTGACCCTGGCACTGATCTATGGTCCGAATGAAGGTCAGGTGCCTTTTTTTGGGAGGAGGTAAGGAACAAACGAAGACTCTTTGTTGAAAGTACCCTAATCTATGAAGGGACTTCAACATGGTAATAAACCCCTTGAGAGAAAGAAAGAGAATGGCATCCCAATCTCTTCCTGCAGCGGATGACCCCTTATCTCAGAGTTTCTGCAAAAACAACCGTGAGCTAGTCCTGGAAGACACGCTCCTGAGCTCTGTTGATGGTGACCCTCTATACACATATTACTCAAAAATCCATGAGACCGTCTCCAGGATTGACTATATACTGGTAGACAATACCCTACATGCCCATGCAAAGAACCTTAGGGTGGACCCTGTCCCCTGGTCCGATCATGACCTAGTGAGAATTACCTTGATGGGAGGTTGGGGTCGACAACGAAGAAGCAGATGGAAATGTAACAATGCCCTGTTGAAGGACTCAGTAATCGCCAAAATGGTGCTAGAAAACATAATAGAATACTTTGAATTGAAAGATCACAGGGAGGTCAGCCCACACATTCTATGGGATGCATTTAAGGCCACAATACGCGGGGGGGGTACTGATAAAAGTTGGGGCACAAAAGAAACGGGAAGGGGACAACCAGGAAAAGGCCCTCTGGGACAGAATCGAGGAATTACAGCCGGGATAAGTGCCAGGCACATCTATCACCCTAGACGAAGCAGCAGCTCTAGACCAGTATAAGACCCAACTAAAGGATCTCTTACTGTCCAAAACGGAAAGGAGCCTCCAATTCCTCAAACAAAAATATTATAAGAAGGGGGACAGGGCAGATAACATGCTGGCATGGAAACTGAGGGAAGCCCAGAAAAGTAAAATGGTAAAAGCTACGAAATCTGATGAGGGTAGGTTGACCTATGACACCCCGAGTATAGGCGGGGCTTTTGGACAGTATTATGAAAGGCTATACAAATCTGAATTAAATGGTAATGCTGCCCTAATTGAAGATTTCCTTGAAAAGATTCCTATACTTGGTCTAGCTAGAGATGTTGCAGATAACCTAAAGGCCTCCATAGCGGAGGAGGAAATTGTCCAGGAGATAAAGGCAATGAAGGGAGGTATGAAACCAGGGGAAGATGGGTTCTCAGTAAAATTTTATAAATTGTTCCACTCTATCCTCGTCCTGCACCTCGCTAGAGTCTTTAACGCAGTACTCAAGGGGGAGACCCTCCCCTAGACAACGATGGGGGCCATTATAATGGTGTTACCGAAGGAGGGAAAGGACTCGACCGAGTGCTCCTCATAGCGCCCAATATCTTTACACAATACAGACATCAAGATTCTGGCTAAAGTGCTCGGTAGAAGGATGGAGGGGATTATGCCCTCCCTGGTCCACGGGGATCAAGGGGGCTTCATTAGGGGACGCCAGGGGTCAGATAACATCCGGAAGAGCATAGACCTTATCTGTTACACACAGGAATCTGATCTAAATGCTAGCCTGCTTTCTCTCAATTCGGAGAAAGCCTTCAACAGAGTGGAATGGAGGTACATGATGGTCCTCCTTCAGAAAATGGGATTCGGGAGCACATGAGAAAATGGATAGCCACCCTGTACAGGGCCCCCACAGCGAGAGTACAAGTAAATGGGGAGCTTGCAGCTTTGTTTAACCTTACCCGGGGTACAAGACAGGGATGCCCTCTGTCCGCCCTGATATATGCCCTCACAATGGAACCCCTAATGATAGCAGTGAGGACACACCCAGGAATACAGGGGATTCATAGGGGCCTGGTGGAATTCAAACTCTCCATGTTCGCAGATGAATCTTGGGTGATTTAGTAGACCTGCACATGTTGCTCCCTCCCCTTTCTCCCTAATTGATACCTTAGGGGTCTTCTCGGGGTTGAAAAACAACAAATCAAAATCCATATTGCTTGCCCTTTGAGCACATGACCTGATCTTGGATCCCCTGGCCACCTTTCATGGGGTCAGGGTCGAAAAACTGCAATCCAGTACCTGGGTGTGCGTGTCCCCAGGGATCTCTCTGCACTGGCTTCAACTAACTACAATGCTTCATTGGCCAACATCAAGATAGATCTAAAATGATGGGGCAACATGATTCTGTCATGGTACGGCCGTAAGACGGTGGTGAAGATGAATGTCCTACCGAGGCTACTGTACTTTTTCACAGCCCTCCCCACGAAAATATCTGAACACACTTTTAAAGATCTCCAGTCAGCGGTGCACAGATTAATCTGGCAAGGCAAGTCCCAGAGGACCAAGAGATCCATTCTCAGCCTCCCCAGGGAGGAGGGTGGCTTCAGCCTCCCCGACTTCCGTCATTATCACAAAGCGGCCCAACTCTGAGTTCTCCTGGAACACATAAAAGATAATAAGGTTATGCACTGGACCTACCTAGAATATATGGACACGCACCCGCTCAAAGTGAGGGATCTTCTATGGGCCCCATGAAAGGACATCCTGGGTAGATTACTTGATCATCCCACACTAGCGGTACTGTGGTCCTTGTGGAGGGAGGGCACACAAACAGAGCATTTATCAACATGGCCCTCCCCAATGGTATCACTATGGAGCCCCCTACTCAGATGGGGAGATAGGGGATTCCGGAATGCACAGAACTGTTCAGAGATAGGCATGGAAAGGGCAGGAGATTTCCTACCTTATGAGGAGGTGGTTGAGGCCCTGGGTCCAGACATGATCACAGTATTCGAGTACCCTAGGCTGAAGGTTCTCCTATGCAACCAGAAATGTGGAGAGAATCTCAAGAGACCTCTGACCCCCTTTGAGAAAGTACTCGACTGAGCCAGCTCGATGAAGGGGATGTATCTAAATTATACAAAGTAATCAACACCAATAACTTAAAAGAGAGACAAGGGTTCAGACAGTACTGGAACGATCTGGCGGAGGAGGAACTCACGGAGGAGGTCTGGGGCAAGGTTTTCAAAATAGCTTTCCACAATAATCTTTTTACAGCGGACATGGAACATAACTTTAAGGTACTCCAGGGATGGCACAGAGACCCTTTCAAAATATCTACGATGTTCTCGGGGACTTCTCCACGATGCCCGAAGGCATTCGGCCTCATGGTCTCAAGGGCCCACATGTGGTGGCTCTGTCCACTGATACAAATATATTGGGAAAATCTGCATGGGTAGATGGCAGAGGTTACGGAGGAAATACTCCCACAGGATCCGCTGACAATGTTGCTGGGATTGCCACTGAGAAACTCGGAGACATACAGATACCCCAGAATGTGGGAGACGATGCTGCGGGCAGGGAGGGTAGCCCTGGCTCAGAAGTGGAAAAGCCCAATGATCCCTAATAAAGAATAATGGACTCACAAAAGTGAAAAATATGTTTTTAATGGACAAGCTTACGCCCATGGGGAATGACGAATCGGGAATATTCCGGGCAGCCTGGGACGCGGTAAGGCAGAAATGGGGAAGGGAAGTGCACTGAGGGAAAGAGCCCTGTCACGTGCCATGTATCAAGGTGGCGCAGAGAGTAGTAGAGAGAAGGGAGAGTGCCCCTCATGTGAAGGGGGAAAACGGGGGACTCGCCAGGGGGTGGGGAGGCCATAATAATAAGCTCATTACAGAGAGACAAATGGACAGAGTAGGATGATTTACCACACTAGTATACCTGGTCTGGGAATGACGTCCCCCTGAAGTGATTTGTCTTCCTTTGCACAAGAAACCACTGTTGATGTTTTTGGGTTAAGGGGAGGTGGTGGGGGAGGAGGGAAGGGGAAATGTTATGTTTATTAAGGACGGACTAAGTGTTTAAGAGATGTGTACCAATGATCCCTATTTTGGTTTGTTGAAATCATAATAAAAATCTAAAGTAAAAAAAAAATATACAAAAAGAAATATACAAAAATAAATAAGGAGTTTCATAATTATTATTTTAAAATCTTTAGAAAGTTGTCAATTCACTTCACTACACCTAAGCACACCTTCCATATGCATGGAGAGGTGAGATCTCTGACAAGTTGAAATTACTTCACTTGGAGCTTTGACTATTACAGTAAGCGTAATCCACAGAAGTTGTTCATAAAGTGGGTCATGATCCTCAACTGTGCACAAACTATTGCCCCATCAGTGTAAGTAACAACAATGTTAGCATTGTTATAGGGTTGTGGCTATTAGGTGGGAGGATTATGTACTGTGAAAGCATCATGAAGTAGACACAGAAAACTGAACTGAAGTTTGGGGTGCAAACATTTATTAAGCAGATAAGGGTGGAAAAAGGCCTAGCTTGCCCTATGCTAAGGTGGAATTTCCGTACCTAAATGGAAACTAAGGACAGTCTACGTCAGGAAGTCCAAAGTAAACGTCTGTCTGTGTCCAAAAACCTATGCTTGCCCTCACATCTATTTTTAGACAATGAGTAGGGATTTCAATGTCAAATGATACGTGTTCAAATAACTGGTCAAAGCTACTTCCAGCTCTTGGTTGGCAAAGGGATTCCCTTCCCCATGGTTTGAGATAGTTCACAATGCAAAGGGGTTCCCTTCCCCAAGGTTCGAGATACTTCACAATGCAAAGGGTTTCCCTTCCCCAAGATTTCAAGTTTTTCAACTTCTTCAAAACATGATTCTTTGTGATACGTCCCAGCTCTTCTGGTTTGGTGACCTTTCACCGATTTCACAAATCACAGTTTTTTTTTTTTAAATCTGTTTATTTTAAACCAAGGCAGGAAAACAAGTACAGTTATACATTAATTCAACATTTCAATCAGAATCTTCCCTCCCCCAAACCCCCATTGTAGATGCCGGCCCGGCTTAGAGTCCCAAAAGTTGGAGTTCCTCCATTATTATTTAAAAAAATGTTTTAATTCATTTTATTCAAACCAAACAACAACACAAACAAACCCAACACGCAGTGCAATTTACAACAGTTCCATTAAACACCATTTTGTTTTTTCATTTTGCCACTGCTCCCCTAATCCCACCCTCCATTATGAGCCTATTTGTACTTCACATTCAGTATCTGCTACATGTGGCAGGGTCTCGCTACCCTCGGATTCCGTTGGGTCCGATATAGATCCAAACAGTTACGCTATTAATAACTTCCATGCCATCAGGGTACCCACTTCTTCCTCCCCACTCATGCTGTTCGCCTCTTGCCATAACATCGTTTCAGCACCCGCCCATTTCTGCAACTCCTTCCACCATACCTTCACCCGTGGCTTGTGGCACTTCTTCCATCCCATGGCAATCCTCTGTTTAGCTAGCACGTATGCCAGATCTTTCAATTTCCCAACATGTTTAGGTTTCCGTGATCTGGGGAACCCTCCCAGCAAGCAAGCCCAGACCGTGTCTATGACAAGCATGAGTCCCCTTACCTAGCGGGAATATGCTAGATTTTTAAGGATTCACCACTATGCCGGACATCCTCGCATACCTCTCCATCAATTCCAGAATATATTGAAGATTTTCTTCCGGGTATTTCAAGTATAATAACTAATCATCCGCGTATAAGGATATTAGGTGCCGTTCCCCCCCTACCTCAATACCTATCGTATCATATTGTTGCCTGAGGTATATTTCTAGGGGCTCCAGAGCTAGAATGTAAAGCATCGGGGACCAGGGGCACCCCTGCCTGGTGACTCTACCAAGTTGGCATCTCTCGGATATCACTGATCCTGTTCGAACTCTGGCTAGCGGCTCACTGTATAACATTTCCGCCCACCTGATGTAACCCGGCCCCACTCCTTATCCTCCCAGGGCCGCCAACAGCCATGGCCACTTAACCGAGTCGAAAGCTTTCACTGCATCTAAGGACACAATCGCCATTTCGCCTTCATTCCTACCCGCCCATTCAACCACTCCGTGGAGTCGCCTATGATTGTGAGTTATATTTCTTTTCGGGACATAGCCCATTTGGTCTGGGTGGATTAATTTGCTAATTACTCTTTGCAATCTGTTTGCCAGGACAGCCGTCAATATCTTGCTGTCCTGGTTCAGCATCAACAAAGGCCTGTAGGAGCCACAGCTATGCCCTGGTTTGTTGGGTTTAGGGAGCGGGTGACTTCTCTGAGTGACTCCGGCAACCTTCCCATTTCAAACGCTTCGTTAAGCATTTCTAGCATTGGGGGGAGCACTTCTTCTCTATATACTTTATAAAATTCACTAGGGACCCCATCTGCTCCTGGGGTCTTACTGGTAGGCAACTGTCTCACGACCTCCTCCAACTCCTCCAAGGTAATTGGTGCATCAAGCTCTTCTCTTTCCTCGTCACTTATCTTGGGAAGTCCAATATCTTCTAGTGTCTCGGTTATCTCCTCTAGACTGCCCCCCTCCTTGTCCCCATATAGCACCCTGTAATAATCCACAAATTACTTGTTGACTCCTTCTTGGGTGTCCACTACCTCACCATCTTCTCTAGTTATTGTCCTAATCGGGGGCCTAGGGGTTTCGCTCTTATACAGCCACGCTAAGAGCCTACCCGTTTTATCCCCTCCCACATGCTGTCTCTCTACATACTTTTTATAATTGAGGTTGCAGAGTCTTTCACAGTGTTCCGCACACTGCTGCTGTAGTTTAAGTACTAGCTCCGCATCCACACTGCCATTTTGTAATGCTCTTTCTAGTTCATCTTCTGCTCTTTGTAGGTCAGCCAGGACTCTGCCCTGTAGGCCCTTCGATTTAGCTAGGGCAACCCCCCGCATCACCACCTTAAAGGCTTCCCATAGTGTACCCGTCGAGTCAACACTACCAGTATTCACTTCGAAATAGTTAGTGATCTCATCTCTTATATCCTCTCTAAAGACCAGATCTTTGAGTGCCTCTGCTCGAAAGCGCCATGTCGGAATCCGCGCCCTTGGGGGTCAGTATTGCCACCCGAGGACTAGGGGCAAGTGATCCGAGAGGACCCTCGCCTTATATTCTATTTGAGTAATCTCTGTCATTACGTCCGGCATGGCAAAGATATAATCCAATCTCGTGTGTAGCTGCTGCGGGGCTGAGTAATGCAAATACTGCTTTCCATTAGGATGTTTTGTTCTCCACACGTCTGCCAAGCCAAAATCATCTAGTAGCACCTGCAATGCTTTAGCTGCTGGGGCGGGCCTATCAATCCTGCCATCAGATCTGTCTACCTTGGGGTTCATTACACAGTTGAAATCCCCGCACCAAATAACCGCACTGCCCACACACATGCTAAGGTTGGTGCACAGAGTTCTGAAGTATGCCGCCGTGTTTTGGTTAGGGGCATACGTATTTACGATGCATACCTCTTTATTCTACACTAGCCCTCTCAATATAACCATCCTCCCATCAGTTTCCACCACTTCCTGTAGTAGCTGAAACGGGACGTGCGGCGCCACCCAGACCAGCACTCCCCTAGCGCAGGCAGAGTATGACGAACCCACCACAATCCCTTTCCATTTTTTCCCAACTAGCTCCAACTTCTCCCGCGTCAGATACGTCTCTTGTAACAGTGCAATATCTATCTTTTGCCTCCTCGAATACAGCATGACCCTATTTCTCTTCATATAACTGTTAAGTCCCCTGACATTCCACGTTATTATCTTGAGATCTCCCATATTCCAGCTTGGCCTCCCATGCCAACTTCAAGTCTGCAATTGCCGCTAGGACCTCTTGGTTTTTGCCCGCGATGGCCATGCTGCTCGCAAGGGGCTTTTCCTTGCTCCTGGCCCCTTCCGGCCCGGGCGGCGTCCTGGCGTATTCGTCCAGCGTAGGCTGCTTCCCTTTAAGTCTTGGAGGTTTGTTGTATATGGCGCTCCAGCTGTGGTTAGTAGGTCAGCTTCACCATGGTCTACAACTCCTGCAGCCTCCTCTGAGGTGTTCCGAGCCCAGCTCTTATTCGCCGCAATGGATTGTGTTCTCCAACGTAATCTTATGAGTCCCCTCCTCGCTTCCTCTATGTCTCCCCAAGGACGCCCTATGATTCTTAACCAGGTCAGTGGCGAATGTCTACCACTACTGAAGGCCCCAGTGTCAATTATCGGGCTCCATCCTTGGGTTTTGTCGCTTCCAACCGCGTCCTGACTCCACCATTCTTTGGGCCTGCCATCCAGCCAGCGCACCTCTCTTTGTTCCAAGCGGGGGGCACACACCTAGGCCCGATGTCGTCAGTGCCACCCAGTCCTGGGGACACCAACACCGCAACGACTCCTCCAGCCCCCCCTCAATCACTCCTGGGCGGCTCACAGTGTCCTGTAGGTCTAGTCCCTTCATACTTCATAGGTGGCCCTGTGCTCAACCGCAAGCGTTTCCGCCCCTGGGGGTGCATTGGTTGTGCTTGGAAATGTTCTGACACAGTGTTGTGTGCTATCCGGATTATATGCACACTACCGTTACTTTTGTGCTAGTGGTCTAGCCAGGCATTTTGCTTATCACCTGGGGGTCACCACAGAGCGTCTGCATCAGCTATTTGAGGAGCCGGAGCGTCCCTCGCCAGCCCCGGGGCTGCAGCTCATGTATCTTGTGACTCCTATACAATAGAGCCTCCTCGTTGCGGCATATACCCCAACGGAGCACACCTCATTGGCTTCCTCCCCGCACTTACTGCTAGCGCTGCTGTGGCACGATCACCGGAGTCCCCAGGTCCCAGATGGCAGCTCCTTTTTCCCGATCTTTATTTGCACACCTGCCAGTCAATCAGCTGCTGTTTCGAAGCCTTCGGGCATGGGCCTCGTTATACATTAACATTTCCTTGGGCTGCGCGCCCATCTGAGACATTGTATCTGCCAGCTTTGTAGTTATGATCCCGCTCCCTGGCGATTCTTCATTGCACACACTGCCAGCCACTTTAACTGCTGTTCCGCAGGTTCCGAGCATGAGCCTCGTCATATGTTGCCATTTCCTTGGGCTACGCGCCCATCCGAGACAGTGTATCTATCGGTCTCTTCGCCGGCTCTGCAGTCATGAACCCGCTCCGTGGAAGCCCCCACCACCATCTGGCCCATGCTAGTGGGTGCTGGCGCCGCGGCTCTCAGCTGTCCCAGCGGCCCACGAGCCTCCACTACCGTGTGTCCGAGCAACTCTCGCTCAGGTGCCGGACTCCCCACACGTCTGCATCACATGCGCCTCAGGCGTTCATATTCTTCCGGGCATGCATGTTATCACAGGGGGCTCTGCTCATTGCGTTGCACAATTTCATTTCCAGTCCACCGCAACAGTCTCGCCATTCCGCAGCCAGCTGATTCCTTTGTCTCTCAGCCGGCAATTTTGCCTCCTCTGTCTGTCCGGCCCTCGTATTTTCGTTTCATTAATTTCTCCGTCATGGCTCCACTTCTATGTTCACAAGATTCAGCAGGCACGGCCTCCCCATTCATACGCCTGCAGATGGATTTTAAGCGTTAGTAGGCATATAGTGATGCACTATTCAGCAGGATCATTGTAGGATCGCAGGAGCTCCTCGAGAACACGTCCTCCTACATGGCCCTCTTGGCCACGCCCCCTTTCACAAATTACAGTTCTTTAGTTTCAGTTCAGACAAATGTTCCTTTATATTCAATCACCAGGTTCTTTAGGGGTACTTTAAGTGGCTTTTCCATAGGTAGGTGTCCTCAGTCTGGGCGCAGTTATGGGACCACACAGTCCACCCATTACAGGTCACGCAAACCGACACACATTTCCTTGCCTCTTCTTCTTTGTATGCATGCTGCCACTGTTTCAACTCTAGTGTAGAGGAGGAGCCAAGGGCCTCTACCAGAAGTCCTGCTCCTATTTTGCCTATATGTTGCAAACTGGAAAATGCGACATGCACAATGCCAATAATGGTCCCTATACTACGGAGAGGCCTCAAAACAAGGTATCCATTGAGAAAACCCTACGTGATGTACCCGCGGATAAATGACAGTCTTTTAAAGGAGATTCCGGAAGAAGTGTGAAGATGAATGAAAGAGAAGACTGGTGATGTCACATGAAGCAGAAATGATGTACCCAGAAGAGATGCCAATGAAGAGAGTACGTAAACCTCATAGAAATCTGATGGCGAAGTGAAGAATTGAGCAACATTTTATGTGCGGAATGAAAGATTGCACGTTCGGAAAGCACTGAAGAAAATGAAAAATCATTTTATAATTGTACAGATGCTGAAATACAAGTAGACTAAGTAAACATAAAGGCTGGCTATACACAGTGACTAGTCTGCAGGTGGTGCTGCCAATATATATATATATATATATATTTATAGAATCTGGATGTTCCACAACGCATTTTAGCAAACCAGGACCCCACGAATAGAAGAGCTGAAAGTGTGGCGCAGTTGAACAAAACAGCTGATGACGAGGGAAGATTCAAGAAAGGTTGTCTGGCCCAGTGTCAAGGGTTGGGGCAGCAAGAAACTGTTTATCTATTTGAGAAGATACAATGAACGTGAGAAGCAGGACGAGCTCCTGTTGAGGTGTAATGGAAAAACACTAGAAGTGCAAGATTGTATTCATTTAATAGTGTTAAATGTGAAGCAAGAGCTCAAAACACTGTCTCCTGTCACATGGTCAAGATAAAAATAGACTTTGGGCAAGCTACACCGAGACGTGACGATGAGACCATGCTCACACTCCCTTCTATTCTCAGGCACAGTGATACTTTGCAAGGCTGAGTTCAAAGACTAATTGAACCCAATCATGGATAATGGGCTAATTGGGTGGGGAGGTATGGTCAAGCCCAACCATCAAGCACCTGGGGTACCAGCTTGCATGCTGCTAGCAAGTGGAATATTCCAGAAGGGTACAAGCGTGCCAACCAATTGTAGAGTGCCACGTAGCAAAGATCCCTATAACTTGAAAGCCAATGAAACGTGTATTTCATGACAGCGAAGATGACTTGCACTAGGGGTGGGCATAGCTCTCCACCTGACCTTAGAGATCCAATCACAAGGATACCCCCCACAGAAAGTATACGTAGATGTTCCCTTTAAGCCTATCACAACTCCAGGTAGGTTTTCTTATTTTGCCACGTAGTATGACATCACGTATGATGATTTGTTGCTATAAAAGTAATGTTTTTTATGAAATGCGTTGAGACATATGCTTTGAGACGTCCATTGATGCCCATTGCACTCCCTGTTTTCGATAATTGTTAATAAAACAGCTAAAGATTTGCCAACTTCCTGAGTTAGTTTTTATCATTGATGTAGGTTCACGTGGTAGCAGATGATGGTTCAATAAGGCCCATCGATTAGAAGGTCTCAAAATTTTCGGATAATCGAACACCCTCCACCATTTAGCCAGAAGATCACAAAGTTTCCTGTGGAGAGCAGCTGATATAGAACTCTTTCAAGAAAAATCGAGACGGTGGGATGGGTCCCTCTTTGACGAAATCCCTCCTGGATTCCACAGGCACTGAGCAGACTGAAGGCGACGGTGGTCAATTGGAGGAGGGGAGACGATACTGAAGGCCTAGAGCTGAAGAGCGAATGGTGAGTAGACTAAGGGGAATGGCAAAATGTGGGGATGGGTTTGTGGTAACATAGAAAAGTAACAGGGGGTTGTTTAGTATATAAGAAGGAGTGTTAGAGATATATAATGAGGAGCGTTAGAGAGCCCTGTTTCCTAACTCAAGGCAGGTCTAGAAGGAGTCATTTCATAACCCAAGTGGGGAATTAGGTGGCACATAAACAGGTTTATGGTAGGGAATGACTCAAACTCCAATCGGGGTATTTTAGGGGCTAGGAGAAAAGGAGTACCATGGTGTAAATGTGGAATGTTCACTACTCTGTCTGTTTGTGTATTTTGTAATTGAAAAGAGATGTCGAAGAGCGACAAGAATGAACTGTGAGATTAAGAAGGGATACAAAGTTGGTATCTACTCTAGGTCCTTGTCTGCGCCAACTGAAAAAATAGGTTGAGACCATTGAGAAGTAGAGCTTTGAGTGGCATATGTTGGAGCGTGCTCATATTTGTTGTTTTCCTTGAAAGGTATCTGTGTAATCCATCGTAAGTATTGACAGTCAATTGAGACTTGTCACAAGGGGGATGTTACTCCACTGAAGCATCTGTGCAAGATTCTGCCAAAACACGCACCTAAGCTCAGACTGTATAGTGGGCACAGCGGTCAAAATGTTCATGCCATGGCCACAAGGATGCGTAATCAGTGTGGGGAGGAAGGTGTTGAGCCTTCTGCTCCCCTTACCTCGCCCGAAGTAAACGGCAATGGTACAGAAGATGTAGGATTGTATTTGTTAACGGAACTGAAAGTGGTGACAAGATATAGTAATACGATATATGAACCGCCGGCCTGTAGCAGTGATGATAGTCCAGAAGAGACTCAAGGAAAGAAGGAGACATTTAAGGTCTTACAGGACAAGGAGGAGAAAAGTGATATTGCTCAAACTTGATGGGAAAGGTATCAAGGAAGTTAGGCAAAGGCAAGATCAAGACGAACAGGATAGAAAAGACAGGAAACACGAGAAAAGATTGAAAGAAGATGAACACAAGAGAAAGAATAGGCAGAAATGAGAACAGATGTATCAGGAAGAACAGCAAAGAAAGGAAAAAAGGGCAGAGAAGCAAAGGAAGTATGACAACAGGCAGAGAGCAATCGAAGAACGAGATATGCAAGAAAACAAGAGAGAATAAGAGGAAGCACATAAATTAAGGGATAAAGGAACACAAAGACGAAGGGAAGAAGAAGAACGTAGAGCGAATGAAAGAAGGGAAGAGAAAAGATAAGAAGAGGAAAGGGTTAGACAGGAAGCGAGAAAGCAAAGAAAATTAGACGAAGAGACAGAGCAAAAAAGGAGACAAAGGAAACGCAATATTGATCGCATTCAGAAAGAGTTAATGGAACCAAGTCTAGTAATATCATGGGGCAATATAGAGCAGTTCCTCCTGTCTCAGGGAACAATGGCAGGACCATCTAGGATAACCCTAGAGGAGAATTGTGACATAGGGAGCATCATTTTGAGAATCCATAAAGCCTATCAAGACTTAAGGGGAAGCAGCAGATTGGGAAGCCGAGGGAATGGAAAACAATCCCTGGCTGTCCAATCACGAAGCGAAGACCCGTTTAGTCTCGAGCACAGAGCCTTGTCCTTAGACAGACTGACTTTAAATAAAGGTGATGGGGATGAAAGCCATACTAGTTGGAGACTAGATATGTCAGAAAAAGAGAGAGAAACTTTTCGTGAGGAGGAGGGAGAAAGTGCATGCGGTCCCGAGGGATGTCTGCACACAGACAAGGAAGTGAGATGGTCTGATATAGAGCAGCCTAAGGATAGGCATATCCAGATCAACCTAAAGGAGGATCATATAGTGGGAAGGGAGAGTCACCACCATATGTGAGCAGGCTGAGGTAATTGCCAAGCAGAAGGGGATCAGGAACCATTGTCCGCACTATGGATAGGCAGACAATGGGAGCTGATTGTGGATTTTGGTTCTTTATTGGAGAAAGGCGGGGCCAGACTGCAGTATGTTCCCTGGCCACAAATGGATAAGGATAATTTAAGATGCAAAATTCCGAGCTTAACAGCGGGTGCAGGGAAATTTATTTGTGAATTAGAAAAGATGACATGTGGAAATACTCTGGCAGTAGGGGACATTAAGGGTCTCCTAGCAGCCATTCTTGGGGAGAGGGCTGATGACATTTGGACGAGAGCAGGTTACTCAAGTGTCACGGCACAGAACACCATTTAGTAATTGTAGAGCAGATGTCTGGAGAGCGCTTAGGGTGCAGTATCCTGATACATCAGATATCGGTCCAATTGTGGCAAATAAGATGAAAGATGACGAAGATCTGCTTGCTTACATTCAAAATATTCAGGAATGGTGGACTCTTGAAATGAGGGAGCCATGGGGGAAATCAGTGGAAGTATTTTACCACATTATATGTCAGGGATTGCCAGAACAGTTACAGAGACAGCTCAAGAAACTAGTAGGAATGGAAGCAAATCCATGGCAGAAATACAGCTGACTGTAACGCATTACTGCCGGCTGTTACAAGAGAAAAACAAGAAGAAGGAAGATGCTAGAAAACTTGAGGAAGCCAATTTAGTTCAGAAGAAATTGTGAAAATACACCATAGAAGGGGCAGTATTGACAAGAGAAGAAGGATTGGGAATGCAGCAAGCAGTGGGTACATCACAGGCGAATAATCAACGCCAGATGGATCAAGGAGGGAATGGGTTTATGCCACGAGGCAGAGGAATGGGTTGCAGAGGAAGGGGCGGTTTTCAAAATAATCAAGGCGGCTTTCAAAATATGCAGAATGATAATCAGAATGTACAAGGGGGATTTAACCAAGGGGGGCTAGTTAGAAGAGCTCCTACTATATGTTGGGGGGTATGTACAGAATGGGTAATTCTCAAGAGGGCGAACAGCTTATCCTCCAGCATACAGCTCACAAGCTATAGATGGGTTTGCCCAAGATCAGACAGTGTATCAAGCACACACGCTGCAAATGCAACAGGCATTACAGCCACAGCAAGCACCACTGAATCCACCACAAGGGCAGTCACAGCACGCACCCATGCAGATACAGCAGAACGCAAACCCGGGACAGTTATTGACACCTAGGGTAGGCGGTCTCACTATGGTAGGAGGAAGTCCTTTTACAGGTACAGGGATACCACAATAGGACAGCTCACAGGGTGACTTGATGTCTTCAGTCCTATCGGTGGCACCAGACCCCCAAGAGGAACCGTGGGTTGATGTGACAATCTTTTTCTTTTTTAGTAGACATTGGGGCTACTTGTTCATGTATACGAGAGGGGAAATATTAAATGTCAGGAAATGGCATTAATGCACAAGGTTCATCAAACTAAGCTGAAGAGCACTTGTTTGCCCCATGGGTACTGTGAGTCTCCATCAATCTTTAATAGGGTCTTACAGATGGACTTTGGCAATATTGATTTGAAAAGTGTTGTGCGGCAGTACGTAGATGACATTTTTGTTTGTAGCACAACAGAAGATGAGTTCAGGCAAGATTTGATTCAGTTAATGACTATTCTAGCAGACAAAGGATATAAAGTGGACAAGGAGAAGTTACAATATTGTCAAGAAGAGGTATTGTACATAGGTCAGTTAATATCACATGAGGGGAAGAGAGTCACACCTGAAATAGCTGAGGTGATTATGAAAACAGTAAAACCGCACACGATAAAACAAATGCAGCAGTTTTTGGGATTATGCAGCTATGTTAGAGCATGGGTATTTGATTATAGTTCTTACCCAAGACCACTTTTAAAGGCTCTGAAGACAGCACAAGTGAAAAAGGAAAGAATAGAAAGGGCTGAGGAAATGGAGGAAGGTTTTGAAGAATTGAAAGAAGAAATGTGTACAGCTCCAGTTTTAGGAATTCCCAACTATGATGTGGAATTCTTCTTGTTCTCACATACGAATGGGACAGTCATGACAGCAGTGCTTACAGAGAACCCTACATTGGGGTACAAACCTCTGGCATATTACAGTGGGATTTTAGATCCAGTTATGAGAGGGCACTTTCCTTGCGAACACTCACTGGCACCAGCTGTGCTAGTGATAGAGAAGTCTACTAGTATTGTGATGGGGTGTACTATGACATTGTTTGTTGAGCATGCATTGTTTGCCATTTTGGAAAAACCTAGGGGTACATTGACATCTCAGAGGGCTTCTGCATATGAGGTAGTTTTATCGAATCCAGCAATTAAAATAGTCAGGTGTAAAATAGTGAACCCTGCCACGGTTGTAGCTGAGCCTGTGGTAGAGGGTGTGCATGTGCATGATTGTGCTACCTACGAAGAGTTCTATGATGATATCCCACGCGTAAAGGAAAATGTCTTAGCAGGGGGAGAGATTCTCTTTGTTGACATGTCTTCAAAAATTGATTAAACTGATGGGGAAAGGAATTCAGTTTCAGCTGTGGTAAGGCACAGAGCTAATGGGGAATTTGAAGTGGTAGCAAGTGCAAGACTACCATCTCACTTTTCGACCCAAGCAACAGAATTGGTGGCGCTTATTGTCGTGCTCGAGAATCATGCAGGGTAGGAAGTGATGGTGTACAGTGACTCCATCTATGTGACGTCAACCGTGCATGCAAGGCTAGCACATTGGAAAAGGAGGGGCTACCTCCGAGCGGACGGCACTCCAGTGCAACACGCAGCATTATTGGACAAGCTTATCAAGGCACTGAAACTCCCAGTAGCCATTGCAATAGTTAAATGCACAGCACATACTAAGCAAACTGACTTTATCTCTTGCAGGAACGAAGCAGCAGACAAAGAGGCCAAAAGGGTTGCATATTCACCAGATATTTCAAGTTTTGAAACTCCAGATGTAAAAGAAAAAGTAGTCACAGTTATCATTGTAAATGAAGGGTTTAATCACCTGTACAGAACACAGTTTATGGAGGTTCAAGGTAGTGCACCACAGGAAGAGCAAGAATTGTGGAAATGAAGGGGGTGTTCTTTAGCATTGTGGCGACAGGACAGCACTGCAAAGCCAGTGATGTCTATAGCTTCAACAGCTGCATTACCCTGCGCATGTAGCCAGGGAAAACCTCACAGCAGCTACTGCGGAGGACTGGTTTGTACTGAGCCTGTTAGAACACATTGCATTTTATGCAGTAAATTGCATCGTATTTCAAAGTTTTACCGCTAGGCACACACTACGAACAATCAGAGGAGTGCTTCCTCGACTGAATGATCCTTTTTAGCATTTACATATTGACTATGTTGATATGCTGCAAGAATGTAGTGGGTGCAGGAATATGATAGTGGTGGTGTATCCCTATCCTAGGTGGATTGAAGCAGGTCCTTGTACACACCCCGTTGCCACTTGTGTAGGCACGTTTTTAGTCCGGAAAGTCTTTCCCAAATGGGGACTATGGGAGCTGCTGAGATCCGACAATGGGCCCCATTTTGTTAATGAAGTATTTGAACAGATTATTTTATTATTGAACATAAAGCACACGTTTTCTTCTGCTTATCACCCACAAGCGAATGGGATATGTAAGAGACTCAACGTTCTTCTCAAAGAGAGAATTGCCAAACTCAAATTGTCACTGAAGAAGGGATGGCTCTATTGCCTGCTCCTTGCATTATATGCATTAAGGAATCAGTCTGGGGCCGGACCACCACCTCACACCCCATGAGCTAGTGACAGTGAGGCAAATGATAACACCTTTGTCTCCTCCATCGAGGAACAGAAGTGATGCCCAGAAGACTGCAGAATTGTTAGGAAATGAGTTACATACTTATTTGACATGTATGACCGCTAGTATCTCTGTCATTTCAGATCAACTCAAGCATCTCAGGACACAGATGAAGACCATTCAGCAACCAGACTTCAAGAATTACTTCCTCTACCTAGACTGTTTGGGGGAGATCCAGTCCTATTGCGTATCTTCACAAGTAAGTGGCACAAGCCCTGTTTTAGTGATCCCTATATTGTTGAGAACGTTACTCCCTCAGTAGTAAAGGTCCAAGAAAGACGTGCATGGATACACTTGGTCGACGTAAAACCGTATGCTGGTGAGAACGACGCACCCTCAACCATCGATTCAGAAGCAAGACAAGAAGAAGTTCAGCACGTGCAGACCTAATCGATGACGAGGAAGAAGGACGCTAAGATTGCTGATTAAATACATTCAAGTGTGCATTTGGACTGTGGCTCACCCCGACACTCTTTATAGATATTATAGCAGGAGTAAAAGCAAGCACAGGAATCTTTGAATTGGACTTTAGAAAGTGTTGATGTGATAAATATGCCAAATCTCAAATTCGAGTTTGACGACTGGAAAAGGAAGCAGTTACCCGATTCATTACTCACTGAGTTTCTCTTTGTTTAACCCAATGGTCCTACCTGATGTCGATGTCCATAGGCTCTTTCTCATTGTTTTCTTTTTTATTTTGTGAACTTATCCTGATCTTGTTGGGCGCAATACTAATATATGTGTTTTGCTGCACAATCCTAAAAATGGCCCTGCAATCAGGAGGCTGCTTAGGGCAATAGTTGAACATATCTTGCAGTTACCTGACCATGTAACAGAGTTGCCTGTTTAAAAAGGTTTGTTCCTTCCTTAAAGCAGTACACAGGCACAATGAGGAATGTTGGAAGTGGTACAATTTCGGAAAGTGAGCAAACTCAACGACATGTGGAGAATCACAAATGGTGGGGATTAATGTATTGGTGCATACTATATGCATGCTCAGCATTTATTATTGTTTTTCTGATTTTGCTAATCCATTCTGTCTACTTCATTGGTCCACGAAAGGTAGGAGTCCCTTTGATTCTTGCCACTCCAGTGACTTATGCAGAATAACCTGTTGCAAGGAGACCAAGGCCGTTTGTGATTATCCCTACACCAGTAACACATGTAAGGTCACCCATTTCTCTGACAAGTGTTCCTCTGATTCCCCCTGTAGGAAGGACCCTTATTGATGTACTTCATGAGCATTATGCATGCACCCTCCTTGCAAGGGGGAGACACAGGAGAAGCACAAGGGAAGATGATTATGAGTTAAATAACTATCTAGACAGTACAGCACATTTGGGGAATAACACATGGTATCAGCACATGAAAGAGGTGGGAAAAAGGACATCCAAGGAGAGTTGCTATGTTTGTGCTCTTCCACCTTATGCTATGGGGAATTCCAAGATATTCATAGCTATAAAAGTAGAAGCACAGAAAGCTCATTGCCTGACACACCTTTCACTCTGCCATACGAGAGGTCAGTTCCAGGGTTGAACAGTATCCTTGGTATGGGTAACCAAGTGGACAGCTCCAGAAGAAGATGATATGTGCAAGATTTGAAGACAAGAGCGAGAGCACACACCAGAGATCACGTGATAAGATATGAACAGCTTGAATTGAAGGAAGCAGGAATCAGATGGGAAATAAACAGAAAGCTCAATTGTCAAGGAAAAAATTATGAAAAAATACGAGGATGCAAGGAGAGATGGCAGCTGAAAATTGAGGGAACAATGCTTTCTCCAATTGGATGGGAGGGAGGCCTGATTGTGTGTATGGCATTAGCACTTACAGGATACTATGAGTCAGTTATAAACACTGCAGAGAAAGAATGCAAACATCAGTGGCCGAAGATTGCAAAATTTCTGACATAGGTTGATGATAAAGGAGGCCCACTGCAGAGAGTGCCTCTAGCCAGTGCAGAACTATGTTTTAGAAACAATAGCACAAGAAAGGTTGGAATGAATCAGCAGTGCAGTCGTATTCTCAATTTACCAGGAATGAAGGATGGAACAGTAGTGATAATGGACCAGTACTGGGCCTGTGGATCCAGAGCTTACATGAAGTTGCCCAAGAACTGGGGAGGACTGTGTTCTATAGTGATCGTCCATGTTCCAGCTTTGGAAATTCCAAAGAGTGACTTGAACAGTTTCCAAAAGCAGATGCTCACCTGAGAAAGAGGAGTTCAGTTGAAATTCTCAATCAATTTCTCAACCAAACAAAGAGGTAGAACAACTTTTCAGCTAAATCGATAGAAGCCTTTGACTCTATTCCATATGAACATAGGCTGTTCAGTCAGACTTCAGGAGTATTTGTGACAATCTTCATGCCAGGGATCCAGACGATGGGGAATGCCAAATGGTTACAGATTACCAGATGGTAGCTCCTGCAGACGATCCACACTACCATAAAAATTCAGCACTATCAAAGAAGAATTGAGAGCCATAAGACTGATGACTCTTCAGAATAGATATGTCCTGGACATGATTACAGCCATGAATGGAGGTGGTTGTGCCAAAATCAGAGAATCATGTTGCACATTCATACCTTCTCACGATGAAGAGAATGGGACCTTGACAGAGGCCCTAACGATATTGACGAACTTGCACATCAAGATGAAAGACCAAGTGGAAGATATTGCAGATGGCAGCTGCGTTCCACAATGGATGGCGAATATCTTCAAGTTCCTTGGAGCATTGTTGGTGATGATTATGTTTGGATTCTGTGTGATCAGAATAATAATCACACAGTGCAAGAAGACAGCAAAGAAAGCAGTAGGAATGAAGATCATGATCGATGTCGAGTCAGGGTTTGGACCCAAAGAGTTGACAGATGAAGAAATATATAGAAGCAAGTATTCTAGCATCTGAGGGAACAAAGTTCCTGTATCTAAGAAACCACAAGAAGTATGTGGGAAGATGGATCTACTGCAGTCTGAATGGAAAATGTAGTCTCATGACCTGGAGATTTGAGAAAGGTTGTCTGGCCCGTGTCAAGGGTTGGGGCAGCCAAGAAATTGGTTATCTATTTGAGAAAATACAATGAACGTGAGAAGCGACACTAGCTCCTATTGAGGTGTAATGGAAAAACACTAGAAGTGCCAGGTTTTATTCAATTAATAGTGTTAAATGTGATAAAAGAGCTCAAAACATGGTCTCCTGTCAAGATGAAAATAGACTTTGGGCAGGCTACACCGAGACTTGAAGATAAGACCATGCTCATACTCCCTCCTTTTCTTAGGTGCATTGATACTTTGCAAGGCCGAGTTCAACGTCTAATTGAATGGCAGACAGCAGGAGTGATGATGGATGATGGTCTAATTGAGTGGTGAGGTATGGTCAAGTCCAACCCTCCAGCACCTAGGGCACCAGCTTGCGTGCTACTAGCGAGTGGAATATTCCAGAAGGGTACAAGCATGCCAACCAATTGTAGAGGGACGCGTAGCAACAAGCCCTATAGTTTGAAAGCCAATGAAACGTTGTGTATTTCATGATAGCGAAGATGACTTGCACTAGGGGTGGGCATAGCTGTCCACCGTCCCTTAGAGATCTAATCACAATGATACCCCCATAGAAAGTATACCTAGATGTTCCCCTTAAGCCTATCACAACTCCAAGTACATTTTCTTATTTTGCCACATAGTATCACGTCACATATGATGAATTTGTGCTATAAAAGTAATGTTTTTTATGAAATGGGTTGAGAGATATGCTGTGAGACGTCGGTTGATGTCCGTTGTACACCCTGTTTTAGATCATTTTTAATAAAACAGCTAAAGATTTGCCAACTTCCTGAGTCAGCATTATCATTGATGTATGAGTAACTTCTGCATCCCCATCCACCACACAGAACACTACCTCGTTTAAATAGGCCTACGGGTTCACTACAGTGGTGCTTGCTTTATTCGGATAGGTATTAAAAAGTGTTTGCTTTCATTCGGATCGTTATTCAAAAGTACTTGCTTTCATTTGGATCAGCATTCATTACAGTTCTCACAGGTCTGACATGCGTGCCTGCTGTCCCGGTGTCCGCCTGCTTTGGTTGGCTCACCATTCTGTGCTTACGGCGATACATTTAGGCATCCGGCCAGCACAAGCTCTCTCTCATGCAGTGCCTCACTCTGTCTCCACAGCGGCTCTCCGTGGTTTTGCTTCAACCACAGATGCGTCTCTCGCAGCTTGGGTCCCACTCCAAAGCTTTGCCTGGTCACGTCGGCTCTTTTTCCATAGTCCACCACAGGAATCCAGCTTCCTTCAGCCTTGCTTCCCACTGCATATGCTCTGCATCTCACCGGGGTTCTCAAGCACTCCGTCTGCCAGTCTGTAGATCTGCTTCCACAGCTGACACCATTGTCCCCATTCTTGCTGCTTTTAAACCTCTGCCCGGTTGACTAGTCCAAAAATGACTAGACCACTCACTGCTGGCTTGGGAGTTTCCCATTGCTCTTGCTTGACTCCTCCTCATCCCAGTACCTAACTGGTGTCTATTGGGGTATGATGTATGGGAAAAATAGGGAAGGGACTGACAATAGTCTATAAAGTCCTGATGGATGGCGGACTCAATATGAAAGGGAAATAGAGGATACTGCATCTCAACCAAGGGTGCCTCTCCCCAAGTCTCCTCCACCCAGGTAGTCCTCTCTCGCATATCCACACCGAGGGTCAGGATCCGGCAGCGATAGACTTTCCTTGGCCACCTGCGAGGAGGATATATTGGGAAAAGAAGTGAGGAGGCCCACAAATTACCCACAGTACACAACCTTACACAATGGTCCAGGTTGTTTTTTATTAAGAAACTAATAGCGGATGCCACTTATACCTCGTACTAAATAGTGTTTAGTGCTTGAAACAAACCCTAGGCGGTGAGACCTGTATGCCCAGATGTGGGTCTTGTGCATGCTGGGCCTAGAGACGCAACCTACTCCTCACTGATGAAGCACAACAAAGCCGAAACACGTTTTGGGATGTGTGTGGTCTCGTGCAGAAGGGATGTGACTTAGCAGTTCGGGCTGGACTGCCCCTTTTGGGGTAGGACCAAGCCTGATTTGCATATGGCCTTTCTGCTTCTTTAATGGATTTGCAGGCAAAGAAAGATGGTCTGGAGGGTTGCCCAGAGCAATGCCAGGGGTTAAGATTCATTCTAAACCTTCACCCAGCCATCACCTCTTTGTTTTTGCTTTGTCACCCAGCGTGGGACGGGTATGCCCAGACGTGGGCCCTTTGCCGGCAGGGCCTAGAGACCTAAGCTACTCCTCACTGATGAGGCCAACAAGGCCGAAACATGTTTGGGGACGGTTGTGGTCTTGTTCAGAAGGGATGTCACCTAACAGTTTGGCTGGACTGCCCCTTTTAGGGTGGGACCAAGCCTGATTTGCATATGGTCTTTCCCCTTCTCTAATGGCTTGGCAGGCAAAGCACAATGGTCTGGAGGGTTGCCCAGAGCAATGCCAGAGATTAAGATTCATTCTAAACCTTCCAGTTATCACCTCTTTGTTTTTGCTTTGAAAGAAAGCCTAAGTCCAAAGGTATTATTGGGCTTTGTTGATTACATTGAATGCAATGGGCCCATCTGTCTGGTGAGACTGAACCTTGGGGTTGCCTTTTGCACTGCCCTTAAATCCTTGGAAATGGGGTCTTCATCCTAGCTGTAAATCTGAATTTGTCCCACTGCTGGTGGGGACAAAATAAGGGTGCTACTTTGTCCCCACTTTTCAGTCTTGTGCTGAAACATTTAGCAATGCACTCTGCCCCATACATCAAATATGTCCAGCTGTGATTGTGTGATGATGCTCTATGCTGAGAACTCTTTCTCACCCAATACATTGCGTTCCGGAGAGCGCAAATCACAAAAGTAATTTGACTTGTTTTCCAGGTTCAGAATTAGCTTGTTAAAGTCAGTACATTTGCCTCTATTGTGGGGAATGGCCAAAGAATGTTTACATGTATGTACATATTTATTCGTAAAGTGCTCAAACACACGGGCATGAGAGCGCTGCTGGACAAAGTAAGAGAATCTAAAATAGTCACATATTAGCAGAACAGATGAAGCTGGAACAAGGTGGTTTTTTGGGGTTTTCTAAATTTTCCTAAGTCTGGTTGAGACATGTGGGAGAACAGGAGTTTATTCCAAATTTTAGAGCTTTGCACAGAGAAATATCTGCCGCCAGCTAAGTTAAGCCTAAATCTGGGAAAAGTCAAGAGTCTGAGCATAGCAGCTTGTTGTTGTCTGTTAGTGGAATAATTGTTTAATCTGTTAGTGGGGTAGATGGGGATCTTTCCATAGGGACACTTGTGCACCAAAGAGGCTATTTTGAATGAGATTCCCGCTGAAACTGGCAGCCAGTCAAGATGCCTTAACACAGGTGTAATGTGTGTGATGGGCAAGGTTCCTAACAATGCTAGCTGTGTTATTCTGCAGAATCTGAAGTTTATGACTGAGGGATTAAGGTAACCCAGCATCTAACGAATTGCAGTAGTCCAGCTTTGACCCAATGGTCAGATGGTCAGAAGAGAGATAAAGTGAAATCAGTTTAAAATGTCTCGAATAATAATAGGAGATATTGATTTGAGTACAAAACTCTAATAGTGTATTGGGATATATACTTAAAGACTTAACTTTGTTTAACTTTGTGATGGCACAATTTTCTAGGAAGGGATACTGGGAAGTCAAAACGTGGAAGTAAACACGAGGGTGTACTGGCGTCAGCCCAGTTTTACTGGTTTTAAGACTGATCCAATCACTCTGCATCCAGGTGTTAACTGGCATGTAAAAGTCAGACGCAGTTTTATTATCTGACATAGGACAGCATGTGAGTTTAAAAAGTTGTGTCATCCGCCTAACAGTGAAATTTAACATCCTTCTTGGTAAGTATGTCATGAAAGGGTTAACATAGATATTGAACAGCAGTGGAGACAAAGCAGACCCCTGAGGGTAGAGGTCGAAGTGAACAGTAACTAATGGTAAATTAGTTGCACTACTTTAATGTTTTTGCTGTTAATGTTTTCACTACATTTTACAGCTTCTGCCTTGTTGTTTTGGCAGTAAAAGCTGTGAGGGGTCAGAAATGAGAGATGAACACAAAGTTGTAATTTTCTCATTATCAGGCATTTTTTATTAAACAAAAATGGGTTGGATGAACACCTCTCTATCCCTATCCTAAGGAGAGTTTCCCTGCCTAGGAAATGTGTGTGCAAAAACATTCTAATGTGGCTCTCACCCTAGAAATGAACAACTAAGGGTGCAAGCAAATGTCTGTGATTTATGATTGGCAAAAAGTGTTCACAATCATAAGTAAATAAGAACATCCAACAGAAAATGAGTTTTCCAAAGAGAAACCTTTGGATCCAGAGGGTGGTTCCCTTCCACTGGATTTTTAGGCAGAATGGCAAAAGTGTCTCTTTCAAACAACAGTCTCCTTGGTTCGTTAGATTAGCTTCAGAAAGTTCTTGTGTAAACAACTTACTTCATAACATTCAACTCATCCTTGGTTTCTCTGTACTGGATTCACAAAAGGGTCTTATAACATGCTGTGCTTCTTTATTTTCTTTGTACTGGAGTTACAAGAATTCTTATTCAGATGAGAAATCCCATACAAGATATTATTTAACTTCTCTTGCACTTTGGCAGCTTATCTGATGGGTGTTTTCATCAGAGGTCTTCTTGTGAGTTCTTCAGATTTCTGGCTATGCTCTCTTGCAGGTATCTTATCACAAAAAGTCTTTGTTCAATTTCACAATTTCCTTTTACAACTTGAATGGTCCTCCTGGTATACTCCCTTGCCAGGAATCCTTTGGTGGGTTCTTTAGATCTCCTGGTATACTCTCCTGCCAGGTATCTTGCCACCGTTTTAAAAGTTGTATTCAATTAAACAAATGCCTGGTATATTTGCTTGCCAGGCTTTCTTTATGGGCTTCATAGATCCCCTGGTATACTCCCCTGCCAGGTAGCTTGCACAATCTCCTATTAGTTTCTATACTTCTGGTTGATTGCCTTGTAAACATCCCCTTCCAGGAATCCTTCACTGGGGTCCTGTAGATCCCCTGGTGTACTTCTCTGCCAGGTATCTTCCCTCCCCCCCAATGTCAACTGTGTGGTGACCTTCTTTCACCAGGACTTCTTATCACTTTCACTGTCCTTCAGATATACCACAGTTGTATTATTTGACTATGTTTCTATTTACTTGCTTAAGGTAATAGTTGTTCGAATTTTTCCCAATGTGACCTCTCAGACATAGGGACTTGTACAAGTTTTGTCGTTGTCTTTATCTTATTAGTATTTGTTTGCTTAGGATAACACTTGTTTGAACTTTCCCCATATTGACATCTCAGACATAGGGACTTGTTCAAGTTTTGTCTTTGCACCTTATCTGGTCGGTATTCAAATGTTCTTAATTAATAAATTTGTCTACATGCCTGTCGGTATGCCCCAGGATCCTCAATGGCTCTTGGCAGACTCACCGGTACTTTACAGCTTTCTAGATCTGTGACGTGTCTCTGCGATGAAGCGTCCTCTCTGGACGGCCTCCAATGCAATGTAGGTCTTCTTCCAGTGCTCCTTTCAGCTCTGCGCTCATCCGCCGGCTTCTCGTGGTGACCTGAACTGGAGAATGCTGCTTTCCGGCATGGTCGTATCTCCGGGTGCTCCTCTGCTGCTCCTGGTACTCTGACGATCCTACAAATGTGCCTGCTGCGACTCTCCTTCTCCTTCCTTCTTGCCACACCGGTACGTGATTCTCGCATTGGCAAGCTGCCACATGGATATGCCTGTTCACTTGACTTTCTCAGGCACAGTCCTCTCCAGTTCTGCTTTCAATTTGACTGTGGATGACATTTTTAAATGTCCTGGTCATTTGTGATTCAACCAAAGAACTGGTCTGCACATTCAATTTTGGGTTTCTTTCAATCTGCATCAGCTCCTTCCTCCTCGTCTTCCTCTCAGTACTTGAGGCGTTATGGGAGTTGAAGTCCATTGAGTTTATGGGATTTCTAAAAACAATGTTGTTTAGGAGGCTTACTTCAGAAACAGGAGTTGTCATGTGAGTGTTGTGTATGTTAGAGATATGAAGGGGATTTTGTTTTGAGTGATTTAATGAAAGGGTTTTCTGGGTCCTTCAAAAAGGAGGATTTGTGGGGTGATAACAAGCCATCAAGAATTTGGGCGTTATGATATCTTGGGTAGGAAGAGGAGAATACTGTGTCTCATCCGATGGAGTCATCCCTCCCGCCAACAGCCGTCTCCTACCACATGATCGTCCCTCATACTACCACCCCCAGGGTCAGGATCAGTTAGCGGTTGCCGTCCCCTGGCCACATGGGTGGAGACCATTGCCTGGGTTAGTGGTGACTCCACAGGATTCATCACAAAGCATAGCTCTTCATTTACTCGAGAGGCTTGTTTATTGCCTCGCGAGTGGCTATAGAGGATAGTGTAGGGAGAGCTTGCAGAGCCACATTTTGGGAAGTATTTTATACAAGTGGAGCAGCACATAGACATTACAATATGAATCTTTTTCACTCTTCATAAAAACCATGGCAGAACCATAATGGGGAAATCAAAGAGCTTATTTCTTGGATTTACGTTCCTATTGTTATTCATGTTTGGTATTATTAATATTTCTCCACTTTCCATTTTTTGTGTGTTCAATTATTAATCAGATAAACATCAGCTATTCCCCAAGCGCTTTAATCCATTATCAGCACCTCAGAGGCAGATGTGACAAGGTTATTTGTCAACATTAGAAAATCAGGTCTTTCCTCAATCCCTTCGATTTACGATTTTGGAAAATAGAAGCCAATGTGCAACTAGATTCCTTTAAACTATTACACATTTAAAGAGGCTTCAACTGTTGTACTATATACAATGTCATAAAAGAAATAACAATGAAAGAACATTTTAAATGTCCATCCCAAGTACTTTTAGAGAATTTGTAGAGCTTCAAAGAGGAAAATCTTGCACAGCCAAAACACGAGTTACCTCTAAATTGAAATCTGTTTTTACCAAAGCGAACAAAATGAAAAACAATTCAGGAGCACCCATTTTTTTTGCCCTCCTACCAATTTGTCTGCCTACTTCCTATTCCTTGCCGTGGTCACAGTTCAGCAATTTTCTTTAGTGATACTTATACCTCTGTTGCTGCCCAATATTTTATTTTCAATTGTAGTGTTTTTTTTCCACTTAAATATTTTTGTTGCAACCATTTTACCTTCACATTTTTTAGTTTTTTGTTCAGATGATATCACTGACAACCCATATATCAGATTATCCACTCTACTTCTGACAACAATTGCACTACTTGATCAATGAAACCAAGTAGGTACGACTATGACTCATTCCCTCTTTTGTAAGCAATGTCACATACCTGAAGTTTTTTCATTTGTACATGATGGTGAAGAAACACCTTGGGAGGTTTATTATCGATCTCGGATTTTGCTACAGAGAAAGACAAAAATGACAAATGTACACATCAAGTAGATGCAGCGTTTTTCAAATTTGTTTACACACATTCATTAAATAGACTGAACAATGTATTTAGGCCAACTATACAGTGTTACCGAGCTGCGAGGAGTAAGGGAACGCATTTGTCAAACAGCACTGCCTGTCACAATACAATCATACAGTCTGTTTCCCTTAACCACACTTTTCCTTTCCTTAACTTGTATAGAGACATTCACAAACATAATTTCACTGGCTACATCATTAGGGATATCTAGACTCCCCTCTATTAGGTGAGTAGACTGTAGGGTCCTGATTTTTCTTTACCTCTTTCAACCTGTAGTCCTGCATTTGTAATTTTAACATAAAACTACAAGAACCAGAATGCAAAAAATAGATAATAAATAAAAACGCGTCTGGAATCAGTACTCGCACCTGACATGGGATCGTTTAGGATTATCTACCACAAAGGAGGTAATCTAGAATTCTAGAGAGACCAATTCTGTAATCTGGGAACATACACCATAAAAGTATATTACAGGTACGTAACCCCACTGTTGAATGCCACGTAATTTCACAATGGGAGATATGGCCAAAAACCTAATAGACTAACAATTCATTCACTGTTGCTTTATTTATGAAAGAGTGTATTTAATTTACGTTATTTTTATTTCTTTATTTCTTCTTAGTGTTTTGATTGTTTGATACAAATGTATACATTATAACTATTGTAAGGAATACCACACATGTATTAATATCATCTACATTCACAGTTGTTTTTAATAATCACATACACGGACCCATTCCAATACAGTTAATCCCTTCATGTATTTTTCTCAGATAAAACAACTAGGTAGAATACACCGTATGTATTAATTGATTTATTTGTTTGTTTATAAGGTGCCCTCAGTGAAACGCAGCTACTTCGTGAGCATTATTCCTCGCTAAATTACAGCAATTCATTTAATTGCCATTAATTACAAAATAAATACATACAAAATCACCCAAACTGTTATCCCTGCAATGTCTTTAAGCTGGTGATCATCCTCCATAATAAAATGAATGAAGCCTTCTGCCTAAAAGTGCAACCGGCATGTCTTGAGGGCAGGGGCGCCCCCAGGGGGTGGCCAAGGGGGGCCATGGCCACCCTTATAAAAATGCTGGCCCCCCCATCGGCCACCCTGCAAAAAAGCAAACAAAATAATATTTTTTTTTCCGCCCTGAACTGTGCATGGACAAATAACATGCACAATTTGGTGCAAAAAGAAATGTCTTTTTATTTTTGCTTTTTTGCCTCGGCCCGGGGTTAGAGAGGCACGTATGATAGTGGCCCCCCCATTGCTGACTGATCTCACATGCTCAGTCAGTGAACCCCGAGTGAGGGCCTGAGGTGGAGAAGTAGAAAGGCATCATGTGGGAGAGAGGACACAAAAGATGATGAGAGGGAGGAAGCAAGAGCAGGTGGACTGGGGATTCAGCGACTACAGAGGGGGGGGGAGAAAGCACGAGCAGGGAAAGTGACTGTCCCCACACCGTCCAAGTCACGGCTTAAATTAGTTACATTTTCCTTTCGAGTTGGGTCCCTCTATATTCTGAACAAACAACTTGCTGAGATTTGAATTTATGCTGTTGTCCTTCCAGAACACCCTCTTTCTCTCAGCCCACTACATAGAGATATATGAACATGAAACCCTTCACTCCACGCTACAAATTATTGTTAGTACTGAGTGCACACGAGAATAAGCACTGGAGCTGTGGCAGTGAACGTTTTTGTTGTTGCTCTGGGTGAAAGGCCATTTTGCCATCCCATCCAGACACAGGCCCTTCCATGCCGCAAGCACCACGGCCATGTGGACTATTTCCCTCTCAGGTTTTAAACTATCTTTTTTTAAAACATACCAGGAAAGATTATGAAATGACTACAGTAGGAAAGATTAAAAGTGAAGACCCCCATGCACCTCTGCCCCCAAACACTCACACACAGGCATTGAGCAGGTCGTCATTGCTTCAGCTGTGCAAACTTTTAGCCCATTGAACAGGGGAGGCGCCATTAGTCACAAGCACTGAAAACTGCAATCTACCCTGCCAAACGGGACCATAAAGAATCTTCAGCACGAATACTACAACTCAACATGTAGTGAAGGCCCCTGTACACCTACCTATCTACAAAATGCATACCATAGCTGAATTCATGATACCCTTGGGAAAATAAAAAGATCCCTGGGTGACGGTAGGGAGCATGTGTTACCAGGGTATCTTTATAATTATTCTTTTATAACGCGCTTTACACCAGAGAGGTATTCTAAGTGCAAGACCAGGATCCAAACCTGTGTTGCTATGTATGTTGTCAAGTTGCCCTTGAGCTATCCACCCGGCCTATGTAAATGATAGCATTGATGTCTCCTATTTGTACCTTTACTCAACAAAGGGCTGCTAAATTGATGTATGAACAGGGAGGCCAGAGTTCTAATGCCAGCTCCACTGAAGCAATTTATGTGATTCTTGGCAAATCACCTTATATCGCTTGTCCTAAATCCCCTCATTTGGCACACTTGGGAGTATTCAAAATAACTTAAACCCTGTATCAAGCATTACATGAAAACTAAAGTAAATTTTACTATAGAGTTTTTCCTATCCCCCAAACAATATAGATATGCAGTACCAACCTGTCCATCATGAAGGATAATGGATATTTAATTATTTAACTGGTTTGGGTAGGGAACCCAAGTGAAAGCAATTCAGAACTGGAACCAAAGAGTGATGCTGAGAGCACTATAAGAACATGTTTATTACCACGCTGCATCTGCACTGCACGTACTAGGAAAAGTGCATGTATGTTTCTTGATGCATAATTATAAGCAAGCACTGACCCAAACACAGGTTAAGATGTATAAGTGGGATAAAGCAATTCAATAAAATTCCATTTAAAAATTGGAACATCTGTACAGTATATCTCAAAATTGGGAATTTGCACTTCCACCCACAGATGGCTGCAAGAAATGAGCCTTGCTTTCACTGCAGACATGGCTGTGCATGCAATGACTACCCATGACAGCCACGATCCTGCAATGCTTCCCAATAAGTATCGGAATAAGCACACTGTGCATACCTAGATCCTCAGAACCTGAGAGGCCACTGTGACACTAAACAAAGCCGAAAGGTGAGAACACTTGAACGGGCACTCATCTTGCAGAAACGCAGAAAAGCAGACCGCAGGCCTAAGCAAAATGGCGGCATACGCACCCGGAAATAAACACATCCTGAGCCTGGACATGCGCATTTCTGCATTGGCTCATGCTTCCAGCCAGGCTGTGTTTATTTCCGAGTTTCCATCCTCAACTAGACTGCATGTAGGTTGTTGTGCGCAAAAGGCTTTTAGGAACAATTGTGCAGGGTCTGGCCAGTGGTTTACGTCTTCATTTCACCATCGCCAAAGGTAGAGGTTTTATTTTGTTGTTGAATTGAAAATAGTGTTTCTGTAACGACGATATGCATTTTACTTAATACAAACATGAGTACAGTTCTTTCCATTTCAGCAGAGCTGTCATGATGTGAATATCTTTTGGTGTGGTTGCAAGTGCTTGCTTATGGCACCTTATTCTAAAGGCACTTCCATGGTACCTCCAAGTATCAAAGACTGATGATATTCCTTGAAATTTCCATTTCTGTCAAGTCATTTCTATTGGTGTAATCCTTATGCACATTTGGAGGTTTTCATGTATTTTGCCCAGAGAGCCTGAACAGAGCTCTAATAGATGACTTCCCTGCATCTGTAATGATTCTGCAATTTTCTTTTTTTTGTTGTGTTAAAATACCATCGGCCACTAATGTTACCAAAAAAGTAGATTGGGGCAGGTGTGGGTGGATTGGGGGTGCGAGTGAGACCGTACGGAATTGAAGGCACTGCATTTGGGGGGAAAGTAGCAGGACTTTTTCAGTGGCTCACACCCCCACTCTTGCAATGCTGGATACCCCCCTGACCACCACCATAGAATAATCTCTTGCCTCATCCATGTTCACTCGAGCTTTCTGTCCGGGTTGCTTCCTCCCTGAATAATATGATTGTGACACTTTAGCAAACTGTCCTCTCCTGCTATATTTCCAGCACACCCCTTTTATTGCTGAACAATCTGGGTCCGACACCATGTGACCTATGAATTCATACTGGAAACAAGCACATTTGAAGCTTGTTCCCACTAATGGACTTCCTTGAGCACTTGGAGCTTTGTTCTTCTTAGCCACCACTGCTTTTATACCTTGCGCTGCTGGAAGTAGATCCGAGGTATTCTTAATAAGGCTTACTTACTGCCTCTTTGCCCGAGCAGTTCATTAATGTGGTATGTTTGGGTCCATCCGAAAATGTGTTGCCACCCATTGCTAGTAAATAAAACTTGAACAAGTCTTCCCACTCTGTAATGGGTTCTCCCTGGCTGTCCAACAACTTGGCTGGAGGTGTTATTCCCAGATTCGCCATTCTTTGTTCCTTTTCTGCAACTGTCCCTTTCCACAAAACAGGATAATTCAGCTGTTCTCTTCCACGATCTTTACTCCACGTGGAACATTCCCTGCTAGCTGGGTCTTTAGTGGCTCCACACTTAATTTGTACACTAAGTACATCTACTTGAGTAGCCACTCAGATTTGGCTGGTCTATTCCTGGTGTGGTAGCAACATGTAACATCGGCATGTTTTTGCGTTATGTTTAGTGAATTCACGTTGACTAGTTGCACTTATGGCATATCATATTTCTTTGCACTTTGGATGGGCTGTGCATGAATACAAGAGGAGAAACTATGTGGATTCCCTATTAGTGGTAGCAAGCGTTGTTATAATTTAGTTTATTTTTTGGTCTATGTGTGTGTGGAGTGTTTTACTTGTAGCATAAGGATTTTTAGAGTTTGGTGTCTCGTGGGCTGTATTTTGGGATTGTGTGCATGCTTGAATGTGGTACTGGTATTAGTCTATGCTCATCAGATACATTAATTAGTTAACTGTTAAATAATCCATGGAACTATATCCATGTGCAATTCGTTCTCTCATATACACATAGTTTTCAACTGGACTATATACTACATCACCATAAGAGATTTCCTGAAATTCAGTTATGTGTTTGTTTTGGTGTGCCACCCCAAGATTTCATGTGGCCTCATCAGGCCACCCCTATGAAAAATGGCTGGGGGCGCCACTGCTTGAGGGCATAGATAGACATATTTACCCTCCGATTGCACGGTTCCATGTGTTACTATCCCCGCAAAAATATTGCGATACAACAATGTCGCCATATTTTTGCGGCAATATTGACCCATGTACCCTGCGGGGGACACCCCCGCAACCTCGGCATTATTTTAAAATGTGCGGGGGGACACCCCGGCAACCCCCGCTCCCACAAATTACTCCCCCAAAAAATATCGCCTATGGCGAGACAAACGGACATATGTACGGCGATATTTTTGGTGGGGATATTTTGTAGGGCTACCAATTGCACAATGAACTTTGTACAAATTCGTATGTCACATTTGCGCGTCAGCATTGTCCACTGGTACAGAAAAAAACATGTCTTTAAGCATTTAAATGTGGGAACATTCCATTCCAATTGTCAAGCGTCGGTTTTTGGGTCTTCACGGTCACTATGGACAGCATCCCACCGGCCTAAATACTGAAATAACTTGCCTGTAATGGAAATGCTTGAGTAGATGTCTGTCTCGGCATCGATATCATTTTGCAGATGCAAAGCTTAAAGTCTTCACTTCACCAGGAAGCTGACATCTAAGTGACCAAGAGACTAATGGATTGATGTCTTTCATTGTGAAGGACCTTTTACCCAAACTGTGAGTGCCCTAGAACTCCTTTGTATATTGGGGCACATTATGTGGCACCTTATTCGTCAGAGGAGTTTGGTTTCATTTCTTCTGCATGTCAAAGCATTCTTAAAAATCATTCTGCAGGAGGCAGATTCCACCTGCCTATTTCTGGTTCCATGTAATAATCTCGCCACAAAAATCTCGCTTAAAAATGGCCGTTTTTTGTGGCGACATTATTACATGGAACATGCAGGGGACACCCCCGCAACCCCCAAACTTTTTTTTTCTTTTGTTTTTTTGCCCCTGTCCCCATATATATGGTCACCCATATAATATCACCACAACCTTTTCCCGGTGATATTATTTACGGCGACCATATATATGGGGATAATATTACCTGATACCCTATTTCTTCAGTTAAGCAATACATTTCCTACATTTCAAAATGATTTATGAAGAACACATGCAATTAATGATATTTTTTAATTCAACACTGTGATCCCTAAAGGCTTCCCAGATATGAAGCACTCATCCTATTCGAATAATTCTCTGAGGATGTCAGTGTCTTTGGATCTGAGCATGTGCACAGCCATTCTTGCCCTGAGACCTGACTAAACTTCTACCCAGGGAAAGTGGCAAACCGACCCCACTGGCATGCCTTTCAAGTAAACCTTATTTTCAGCATCAAAACTAGTTCAAAAGACTGCACAGAAAAGAAAAGTACCTAAAAGGCAGTCTATTCAAGATACATACAATTTTATACACACCCTAAGTAAAAAGGAATGCCTCCAGGCTTTATAGCAGACGCTAGTAACCTGAAGATTAAAGGGGAGGGAAAACTCCATTATCAGGCCTTGCATTGATACAGCTCTTGCTCTTCTTTGTACTACACCGACCAGCACTCCTGAATCAGAACCTTTTTCTGAACCTGGCCCGTGACTAGGGGAAAGGTTCCACAGAAGCCAAGTCACCATAAGAGCCAAGCCCGTCATCCTCCTTCTCTTTCCTCTTGAGGCTTACAGAGGAACTCATACCCCCTTTCCACCTCCACCCCATCCCTGGGGAATCCTGGGTACCTCCCCATTCCTCCTGCAAAGCCATCCCACAGGGTCACTAAATGAATAGGAACGACAAACAAAGTCAGTGCCTCTTAGGAGACCTGGTACTGTTACAGGAAGGGAAGTCACACCCTCTTCACACAAAAGAGTTTCACGTTCCCCATGTTCCTGCCCTTCTTCAAACTCTTCAGTGGGGTCAGAATCCCTGTCGGTTTCCATCTCACCCTCAAATGCCAAGTCCAAGCTGGAACCAACACTATCATGCCTTTTAACCCTTCGAGTAATCAGACGGTTTGGCCAAAAAAAAGACCAGCAGCAGCTCTCTACCCTGAGTGGCTATTTCTAACACTTATTCAAACCAGAGGGCAGGGGTCACATCTACATTTGCTAACAGTACCAGAATAAGTCAATGGTAAAAAGACATGGGTAAACCTTCCTTCCATTTCTGTAGTTTCCCAGGACACCCCTACTGGGCATTCACCTTTATCCTGTGGGAGGGGCTGCCCAGCAGTCACACCTGGAGCTCTACAATCTACTTTTGATTGAAAATCCAATTCACTCAACACACCTGAATCTCGTGAGGAGCCCCCAGAAGTCTCATTCTCACCCACCTCCATGTGGTCTACAAATACCTCCTTGGCATATATTTATCAAAATGTGTGTTCAGCGCTGATGCTGCCCTTAACTCTCACTCTGCCGTCAAACATTCCTCTGATATCGGCCACCTTCTTGAGGAACTGAACCTTGACGTACTCGGTCTCACTGAGACATGGTTCACGGCCAGCTCTGTCACCAGCTTTGACACACTCCTACCTGACGGTTACAAGATCCTCTCCGTGCCCAGGCCCAACCGTGCTGGGGGTGTGTGGCCCTTATCTTCCCCGAGTGGATTCCTGCCACTGTTACTCCCACGCAGACTTACTCCTCTTTTTGAATGTCTTGTCTGCCAACTCTCTCTCTCTCTAGCCATTCCCTTACCGTGGCTACTATCTATCGGCCACCTGGTCAAATTTCCTCCTTCCTCTCCGAGTGGGCAGGCCTCTCCTCCTCACTCCTGTCCTCAACCACTCAACTCCTCTTTCTTGGAGACTTCAACATCCACCTGGATGCCTCCTGTCCCCCCTCTGGACTCTTTCGTGACCTCTGCGACTCTCTCTCACTCTCTATTCTCCTGTCTGGGCCCACTCATTCTGCAGGGCACACTCTTGATGCCCTGATCTTTTCTGACCTTCCCCTCTCTGTCCCTCTCTCCTGGAGTGATCACTTTCTCCTCTCCTCCCACCTCACCCTCCCTACCCCACAGGCAAAGCCACCCTCATCACTGCCATCTTCCTTCTCAGTCATCCGACCCATGAAGCGAGTGTCAGTTGAGGCTTTCGCTGCCACCTTGTCGCCCCCTCCTCCCCCTTCGGGTGACTCCCACCCTGACACAGCCCTCTCCACTCTCTACTCTGCTATATCTGATACTCTTGATATCCTTGCCCCTGTCATGAGAATCCGCCTGAAGCCCAAAGCCAAATGTAACTCCTGGAATGACTCGGATCTCGTCACCCTTAAACGCAAGTGCAGGGTGGCAGAGAGGAAAATAGCGTGCTTCATGTTCATCCTCTGACAAACTGGCCTGTCGCCTGCTCCAAAGGCAATACCGGCTCTCCGTTCTCACCAAGAAGAGAGCCCTTATCCAAGCCTGCATCACTGCAGCATCTAACAATTCGGCCGAACTCTTTAAAATCTGCAAGGAGCTGGCCAACCCTGATGCAGTCTCTACCTCTCCTATCCCCTCCCAGGCCCTCTGCACGGCACTGGCCTCTCACTTCATTTCAAAAACTCAGGACATCCTGTCCTCACTCTCCTCCTATCACCTCCCCCCCCTTCCTCTGGCCCTTCTGAGGCCACCCCTCCTCTCTCCTTCTATGCCTTTCCCCTTTTTTCTGCTGATGAGGTTTTGAGACAAGTCCGATCTATGAAAGTCTCGTCAAAACAGGTCCAGCCCTGTTCCTCCAAAACTATCAAGAACCACATCGACTCCTTTGCTCCTGCCCTTGCTGACTTCTGCAATCACTCCTTCACCTCTGGAGTCTTCCCATCCCCCCTCAAGCACTCCCTTGTGCACCCCCTTCTTAAGAAACCCTCTTCCGACCCTTCCTGCCCAGCTAACTATCGCCCAATCTCTATCACTCCCTTCCTGGGCAAGCTCCTGGAGAAACTGGTCATCTCCCAGCTAAATCTCCATGCTGAATCTGTTGGTAGCCTTCATGACCATCAGTCTGGCTTCAGAGCTGCCAGAAGCACGGAAACCGCTCTCCTGAACATCCCTGAGGACCTGCTCTCGAACCTTGACTCTAACATTCCATGTGTTCTCATTTTGCTTGATCTCTCTTCTGCCTTTGATACTGTCAACCATACCATCCTGCTCAACTGTCTCCATGATAACCTGGGTATCACTGGTCAGGCTCTGGCGTGGCTGACCTCTTTCCTCTCAAATCGACCCTCCCAGGTCCAACTGGGGTCGTTCCTCTCTGACATCTTTTTCTCTACCTGTGGTGTCCCCCAGGGTTCTAACTTCTCTCCCTGGCTGTTCAACCAGTATCTGGCACTTCTTGCCCACTGCATCACCGCTTTCTGCCCCAACTTTCAGTGCTATGCGGATGATACCCAGCTCATTTTCAGGCTACCCTCGGCCTCCTCTTCTCCTTCCCTCATCTCTGACTGTCTTTCTGCTATGCTATCCAGGAATGGTGTTCCGCCAACGACCTCTGCCTTAACACCAGTAAGACTGAGATTCTACTCATCGGCACACCCACTCCCTCCTTCCCTACAGCTCTCTGGCCGGCCTCTCTTGGCCCTCTTCCTGCTCCTACCTGCAAGGCAAAAAACCTTGGGGTCATCTTCAACTCCACACTCTCCTTCTCTCCTCACATATCCGACGTCTCTAAGAAGTCACACTACAAACTACACCTCCTCAGAGGTATCCTTCCTTTCCTCTCCTTCCCCCAGAAGCTCACTGTCTCTAGAGCCCTGGTTCTCTCGAAGCTGGACTACTGTAACAGCCTCTACCTAAATCTGCCCGTCTCTACTCTCCGCCCTTTGCAACTCATCCAGAACAGGACTGCAAGACTTGTCCTTGGCCTCAAGCCCAGGGACCGTATCTCTCCAGGACTGAAATCACTACACTGGCTCCCAGTGACTGCGAGGATCAAGTTCAAAACCCTTTGCATTGTCCACCCGGCCGTCTGGGGCCTTGGGCCAAAATACCTTCAACTCTCTCTTCCTAAATATCTTCCATCTGGTGCTCTTCGCTCATCCGCCTCCAACTCCCTCAGGGTCAGCCGCTTCTCCAAACAACGAGTTGAGGGCAGATCTCTCTCCACTGCAGGGGCCTCCCTCTGGAACAGCCTTCCTGCCTCCCTGAAACTTGAGGAGAACCATCTCCGGTTCCGGAAGCACCTCAAAACCTTCCTCTTTGCCTCCGCTTTCTCTCCCCCTCTCCCCTGCTAAAATTACTGAAACTGCTCTGAATCTGCAACTGGGCCACTCACCGTTCTCGGTCCTTGGCCCAGCCACTCTCCCCTGTACTGCCTCCCTGGCAACACCTGCACTGCGGGACTGTGTCTGTATCCCTACAGCCCCCCTTCCCAGCACTTGTCTGCACTTACCTCGCACTTGCCACCAGCTGGCCCTTGTTATTTATCCTGTATGCTATAACCCTGTACTGCACTTTTCCCTCTACCTTCCCCCCCTGCACTTTTCCCTTCCCCTCTACCTTTGAACTTGCGTGATCTGAATGACACCTGGCCTAGTAAGATCGTTGTCTGTCTCCCCTTGTTCCCCCTCCCCCGCCTCGTCGCGCCTTGAAACACTTGTGTATAGGCGCGTTACAAATGCCATATCATATATCATATCAGAGGGTCTCAGATGGCCTTACGAGGTTCAAAGGTTGAATTTCAACTCTTCTAAGGAGTAACTACCAACTTGCAAAAATTCACTAAAAATGGTTCTATGTTACAAACGTTTGAATGTTAGGGTGAGTGTTGTGAAATATAATTTGAGCATCATGTGCAGTGTGCATTGCTTAGGGATTCAAGCTAACAACCCTTTTATCACAGAAATATTTGTTAAATATAAAGAACTGTGGTCATTTTTATGTTCCCCAAAAAACACTTTGATTTTATGTAAATCAGGCGCGGACCCTCAATGGTGTTATTTATCCTCTTTCTCTTTATCGCAGCGATATTTTGAAAGAGTGTAATAAAAGTGTACCAAAATGTCCATCTTGAAATGATAGTCTTCTGTCAGAAAATTATTTATATTGTATTCTAGGTTTTATTTTTTGCTCTATAAGAAAAGTGTAAAGTTATTATGACTAAAATATATACGGAAGTACTCTTCAGAAATGAATATCTTTTTTATTTTTTTAAACGTTGCTTTTGCAAATATCACTAACACCTCTCCCGCCACCCGAGATATTATTGTTCTCCTCCCTGTTGATGTACAGGGAGAAAGCAAGAGCTATGTCCGTGTGCAAAAACGTGGCACAGCTAGTACTATTAATAATAATATGAATAAAACTATTTTATACATCATACACTATTTGAGATATCTAAAGGTGCATTTGAAAGGACCTATTATACTCAATAATGTGTACTCCTGCTTTCTGATTACAGAAATTACGTTTTGACAGAGGGAGTAACATCTGCGATCTGCAAGCCTTTGGGTGGGCATGTAGCCTGCTAAATTATCTTACTAACAAGGCTTCAACTATATCCAGTTACCTAAAGGAAGTGATGGATTCAAAACAAAATGTGTCTTGGGTCAGAGCCGTCCAGAAGACAGTGCAGGGGTATAACTGCTTGAGGATCTCTTCAGTGGAACTTTTCAAAAATGTAATTTAAGCTCCACCTTCCAAAAGGGAAGGAGTCGCCTAAAACCCCCACCCTCCTACCCAAACTAACCACACAACCCACTTCTCCTGTATTCAGGCCTCAGGACTACTCTGTAATCTGTAAACATGTCACTACTAGCATCAGCTTCTCCATGTTAAAAATGTAATGTTCCCCAATCCCCATGCCTGATTTATGTCCCAACCCTTACCCGTTCACCACCCGGTCTATGTCATTCAATCCAGCAATGCTCTTAAGTAAAATTGCTGTACACTGGCACTGCCTCTGCTCTCTCTCATTGCTTTCATTATACATAATCTCTGCACAAAACGGTGCCCAGTCCTTCAACAAAAACACAAATAACACTACCAATATTATTTTCTGTAGGATTTTAACTTGGGTTTGGGGGAATCCTCCCCTGCCCTACATTTTCCTGAATTGGCCATAGTATTGTAAGTAACGATATGGTTAAAAACCCTTACAACATAACCAACGCAGCACTACTATAATATCTAGACAAAAAACTCTGTACCTAGTTTTCACATTGCAGGCTGGTTAAACCAGCAAGTACTGTAAGTAGTTTATGCTACGGATTTGTAAACACCTCTATCTTGCAGTAAGCTGCCAGTTCAAAGTGTAGTGTTAACCCTCAGTTATGGCATGTGGGTCTTTTTTTCAGTTGGAGGAACGGAACAGAAGTCCTTGATTGCAGGGGGAACTATACTTTAGTTTATAAGGAATTAGACAATCTTAGTGTATACAAAATCAACATATGTACAGTCACCTCAGATTGTTATGTCATGTTACATTATGTTATGCTGAGTGCCTAAGAAAGAGCTCAGTCGAGGATTTTAGTACTATACACACAATGAGGGTAATACAGATTGTGAGTGGCTCTTTGGCCCTTGCATCTCTGTTCCCACAGTTATGACCTCTCAAGTCCCTGAATTACAGAAATGATTTGTGAGCAGTAAGAGGAGTTGGCTTTAGGCACAAGAGGCTGGGAGTTAAAACCCTTTCATGCATTCCTAAATATCAGACACATTCTGTGTTGAGGCCCCAACGTGTGGTCTGTGGACCTGCCATCTGTCACTTTCATTTTCAGAAATATAGAGGGACAAAAGTATACGTTTGAAGTGTGAATGTATGCACAGTTCTTCAGAAAATGGCATTCAAGCATTATTAAATCTAAAAGTATCACGATTATAACAAAGGGGGTCATTCCGAGGTTGGAGGTAAGGTCCAAACCATGCCGGTAATGCTTTACCGGCATGGTTTTCCGCTCCACGCTATTCCGACCCCTCAGACCGTAAATTACGGCACCGTAAACTACTATGCCGTAATTTACGGTCTTGGGTCGCGCGCGCGACCCACCATGCCGTAATTAACGGCATGGCGTAAACCGGAGCTGATTCCAAGTAAGTAGCACATTTAAATTACAGCATCCCCAAGGCCGTAAAGTACCTTACCGGCATGGAGTACATACAGGCATCTCAGAGAAGGAGTAAAGAACTCTGAGCAGTGGTTCCTAGAGCCACAGGTGCACACAATCAGCACAGGTGGACTCAATGCAGTCTGACACAGCATAAAAGGCGTCCACCCACCTACCACACGCCCTCCCACACCAAGATGACACCAATAGTAGCAGCATTACCGGAGCCGGAGGCCCTGCATGCAAGGCAGCTACCACAACAACAGCAAGAACAACAACCACCACAGCCACCACCACAGAGGATACACAGGAGGAGAAGGAGGGTGTGACAGGCCCGGCATGCCCTACCGGTGCAGCCACCATTACCACGCCGGCAGCCCCCAATCACTCGCATCAGAGCCTCCCCCTTCAACCTCACACCAGAGCTGATCCACACCCTGTACCGGCTTGACCGGGACACCATCACCACCATAGTGGACCTGACACATGACGACATAGTGAGCCACATAGAAATCCACCCCGCAATCCCCCCTCGACTCAAGGTAGTGTCTGTACTCAACTTCCTTGCCACAGCCACGTAGCAGCATACAGTGGGGCACATGCATGGCATACCACAGGCCATAACTTCACAGATACTCAAACAAGTGCTGGATGCCCTCCTGAAACACACAAGGGACTATATATCCCTAGCCCAGACACCCCAGGAGATATTGGATACATAAGTTGCCTACCATGCACTGGCAGGCATGCCAAATTGCATGGGTGCCCTCGACTGCACCCACGTGGAATTGAACTGTCCACATGCAATGGAGGTGGCGTATTGCAACTGCAAGCAATCCCGCTCCATTGACGCCCAGATGGTATGAAATGCCAGTAAAGACATCACACATTGCTGTGCCCAATACCCCCGAACAAGACATGACCCCCTGGTCCTGCGAAACCCCACGCTACCACGCTAGATGGAGCTACATGCTGGACAACGTGCCTGACTGCTTGGTGAGTCACCTGATTGGGCCATGGCAGCGCATTGGTGCCCTGATTGGGGTGGATGAATACCCCAACTTGGTGGGGAAGGGTGGGGGTGCATACCACACCTGTGTGGGAATGTTGACGCCAGTGCACGATGTGCACCCCAGAGAACACAGTGCCCCAAGGCAATCGACATGGCACATGACTGCCTAACCTCACAGCGATGCCAGAATGTACAAAACACAACACTACTCGTCCGACAGGTAACCTGGCCCAATAACACAACACAAGCATCACTCATCGGCGGACCACACACATCGTAAGGGCATCCTGCACCATGCACTGCATATGCACTACCTTGCAGCCTCCTGCATCCCACCACACAAGACAGACGTCCCTGGGAGTGCATAGAAGTGAGCACAACAGGGATACCGCAGCGTGTCCCTGGTTCCGCACACCCATAGTAGTGGTGCAAGTCACCATGGTACTGATCAGTGCAGCAAGACGAGTATGCTACTGACTACAGTCAACACCCCCTGCCACCAAATCACACAGAACCCAACACATCAATGAATTCAGGCCAACACTGCTCCACGCATATACGGTGCACGTGCAACAAGATGTGAGTGCACACCATAAGCCACCTTGAAGAAGCTACCCCCTCCATCATTCCATGGCACAGGACACATAGCCGGGCCAGTAATGGGGTTGATGCAACCAGGGACATGTGTGTATGGCCAGGAATCACCAGCTGCCATGCAAGACTGCTACAGTTCCCCACCATCAATGTACAAACACTTACCTTCATTCCCCTTCCATGCAGGTGATGGTGGCTACCCTTGGAAGCCGTGGCTCATGACCCCTATCCGCAACCCACAGAACAGGCATGAGGAGGACTACAATCGAGCCCATATCCGTACACGGGTGGCCATAGAGCAGACATTTGGCCTGTTGAAGGCACTATTTTGTTGCCACAGCCGTTCGGGTGGAGCACTCATCAACAGCCACGAGAAGGTGGCCAGGATCACCATGGCATGTGTAAAGCTGCACAATGCGTGCATCCGTCGGAACGTGCCACTGCACCCTGACCTGGAACTGCTACCACCAGATGATGATGAGGGGGTGGAGGAAGAAATGGCAGGACAGCATCACGGTGCATGTGCACAGGAGGGATGTGCCGTGTGGCAATCATTGATTGGACAATATTTCTGACACTCAAGTCAGCTGAGGGTGTCAGGATGACAGGGCATCGGGCAGTGGTTGTGGGGATACATGTACACCATGCACTGTGAGTCATTAGAAGACGCATGCACATTGAACAATGTCCACTCTGATATTTTTATGCACAACCGGTGTATTGTATTTGTAGGTTCCAACGTGAACAGCAAAACCTCCACCCTCACCCCCCAACACCCATACACACCCTCACCCCCCTCCCCCCAACTCCCATACACACCCTCCCCCCCTCCCCCCAACTCCCATACACACCCTCACCCCCCTCCCCCCAACTCCCATACACACCCTCACCCCCCTCCCCCCAACTCCGTAGCACATTGAGTCCACATGTGCCAGCATTGCCTATTCATCCATGCTCCCAGGGCCCGGGGGGGCATGTTCCTGCGCCGCTGAGAACGCAGCGAGCGGCGCACCGGGCTTGCCGGGATGGGGCGACTGGTAGAGGGGGTGTCCTCCTGCTGAGTCACATGGGTGGGATGTGCTGCCACAAGGGTGTCTGCAATGCGTGCAAGTGCCTCACACACACGATTGGTGCCTTCCGTGAACACCTGACGCATTTGCCTGAGCTCCTCCAGTAACTCCAACCTGCCCTGGTGGTTCTCCTCATTGAAGTCAGTAATGAGGGCAGTGAGCTGTCCTGCACGTAGTGCATCCTGGGATGGCGTATCATCCCTGCAGGGGATTGGGGCAACATGCCCTGACAGGGCCTCAAAGGGGGTAATGGGCACGGGATCTGCGTCTCCCGGTGCATCGCCACGTGCACTTCGGACTGGTGTGTCACCCTCCCCTGAGTCACTGCATGACACCTGGGGGACATTGGAGGGCTCGGGTGTGTGTACAGTGGGGTAGTACTCCTCCTCAGACGCACCACAAATTGACAAGGGGCTGTCCACAATTTGCAGAGGGGCCGTGGCTGCCACCTCCCCAGAGATGCTGGAATCCTCTGACCTTGGTGTGGCGATGTTAGCAGGCGCAGATGCAGTGAGGGATGGGGGTTGTGCAACCTCAATGGGCCTTGGAGGAGCTGTGGTGGTTCGGTCCTTCCTGGCCGGTACGCGGTGGTCCCTGCCTTTGGCACTCGATGTGGTGGGACGGCTTTTCTCAGGCTCATCGCCCTCATGCTCACTGCCTGTGGGTGTAGAACAAAGGTACAACATGAGTGGTTGTGTGAGACGGTAATGTAATTAATGGCAGCATTCACATTTCAGTCATTTTGGGTTGGTGGCATTTTGGCCGTTACTACATCACTGGATTCTACGCATGTGTTGGATATGTACGCAGGTGTTGGAGTCACTAATCCTGGCCAGGTCATGTGCAGTCTCACTCGGAACTGCCAAGCCTGCTGCACAGTGTGCTTATTGGGATGTGCTACTTACTGCACTGTGGTTGGTGGGCATTCTGTGGTGGCACTTGTCCCTTGGTGGCAGTTGTCTTGCCATTATCAGGATGGGTGGAGGGCAGTATGACAAGGTGCATTGGACGTGGCATGGAGGTGTATTCTGCATGTATTTGCCATTGGCGGTGTTGACTTTGGACACTCACCTCCATCAGCAGACGACAGAGCCCCACACTCCATTTCGCCGACGCCCTCGATTGCTTCTGTGCCAATCAATGCAGCGCATGTTTCCTCCCATGGCTCTAGTTTCGCTTGTGAACTTGGTCCACCTCCAGTTTGCAGTGCCTGGCTGTGATTGGCTGAGAGGATGCTCCGCACCCTCAACCGCAAGTCGTCCCACCTCTTGCGGCAGTCCCTGGGGGTTCGAGGGGTGGTGCCTACCGCGCTCACCCTTTGGGCAGGTTCTGCCCATATGTTTTTTTTGCGGGCCACTGCCTCTCTGCGCATGTCGCTGCTGAACACGACATCTGCGTGCTCCTCCAGGTGGCCCACCGGGGCCTGCAGCTCCTCGGGGCTGAAGCGCTGCTTGCGGAGGCGGTCCGCCAACTTCTTGGGTGCTTTGGGCATAGCTGGCGGTTGTGTGGGCTTTTTCCGAGGTTCAGGTTCGTCCCAAGGGTGCTACCTGGAGAGGATGGCAATGGATTGTGTTTTTAAAGATGGCCGCCGCGCTCCTTCCCGTTCCTGTGCGATGACGTAATTTCCGTATCCGTTATTTAGCGGTGACCGTAATTTACGGATACCGTAAATTACGGTCACCGCTAATTATGGTCGGCAAAGCTTCGACGGCGGTGTTGTTAAGTACGTCTCGCTTCATGCCGATAAGGGGTTTAACGAGCCCTTTAGCGGTATGCCGCTAGGGGATTTACCGGCATGGCGGAAAGCTTGTGCCCGCGAGGTCGGAATAGCCTGTAAATAGCGGCATGGTACCAGATCGGACTCGTTCTTTCCGCCATGCCGGTAAGAACTAATACTTACCTCCAACCTCGGAATGACCCCCAATGTCTGAAAGTAAAGGGTTGGATAATGCTCCCAAAGTGCCAGTCTCTAACGTGAGGATAGGTTCATATCAAGAACTCAAACAAGGGGGTGTGGCAAACCATGGTAGAGGATGGCCGCTTAGGCTGCAAGCTCCAGCTGAGCTCAGACTACCCAGATGTGCTGAGGCGAACAACAGGCTCACCTGGTGCGGTTCACGCACCCCATGAATGAGGGGGTTCGGCGCTGAGCCTGCAGCAGGGTTATGGAGCCCGGGGCGGCATGAAGCAGTGAATCGTGATCCAATCCTGAGGGACCTCACAGCCCATGTGGGAGGCACAGGCCAAGCAGGGGTATAGGCCCGCCCCCTGGGGGCCAGGTACATCAGTTGAGGGGAATAAACAGGAGCCAGCGTCCCAAAGATGCTTGTCCACACAATGGCGTCAGCACATGCCTGACCTCAAGATAGCACCCACACAGAGGGACAAATAAGCCGGTAAGGAGGTGCTGGAGACGCACACTTCCCATGTGCACCACCAGGAGAGGAAGGGGCACAAAATCACAATATTTTCAGAGGCACCATAGGCCTCAGACCTGTAAGGCTAGAGAAGGCTTGTGGGCAGACTAAGCAAACCAGGACCAAAATACCACCAACTCCATCTAGCGCCAGGCCACAGCATGGATGAGCAAGCCCGACCCCAACTTGTAGCGGCACAGAGTATCCTCTGGGCCTGCGAGGGGGCCAACACATGCTGGCCAAACAGGGTAGGAGGCTGGAGAAGGGGAGCCTCAAGAACAGTATACCATTGGAGGCACTGTGGCATAAGGAGCCCACACTAAGAGAATGTCAGGTACGAAACACTAGGCTGGGCAGACGCAGGGACAGGTGGTGCATCTTGGCCAGCAGACACAAACAGATGACATGGCCCAGGAAGGAGCGACACAAAGCCTCACGAGGCAGGAGATACTAAGTTGAATGAGGGCTCTGAAGGACAAGATAGGGAAACAATTCACGGAAGAACTTCAAGCGACGGTCCACACAACCACCTCCTCCATGACTGAGATCAAACATGAACTTCAGACAATCGCAGTGAGAGTTGATGCTAATGAGACCGCAATCCAAACCCTGCAGAGAAACCGGTTGGACAATGTGACAGCAGTGGAAGATATTAATAAGACAAACAAAATGATCTTAGACAGGATCAAAGAGCTGGCAAACAGACACAGGAGGGAAAACCTACACCTGAGAGGGCTGATCGTGGGCACCAAAGGCATTGACATAGTAGCTCTGGATAGAGCAGCTCCTGGCACTCATCACTCCTGAAAACCAGGCAAAAGGGATAACCCTGGATAGAGTACACAAGGCAGGCCAAGCAGGTCAGAACAACTGAGCGGGGCCCAGAGACATTATGCTGAAATTCCACTCATACATAATGAAAGACAAACTCCTGAAGCAGGCCAGGGAGCTAGATGTGATCGCGTTCCAGGAGCAATCCCTATGCATTTACCAAGATCTTTTGCCGGTGATACTGAAGAAGAGAATTGTGTTCAGAAGAGCAACAGAGAAAGTGACATATGCAAATGTAAGATACAGGTGGATATTCCCGTTTGGCCTGGCGTACTCATGGGACAACATGAATCACAGGGTGACTATGCTGGAGGACACCTACAGCATACTAGGGATAGCTGTGGAAGATGGTCCCATGAACTTGCCAATGACGACGGGATGGTCAACGGCTCAGACAGGGCACAGAAAAGAAGTCAGATATGATAATCAGGGAGCCGAATGGCCCATGAGTAGCGAGCAAGGGACAAAGCAAGATGCATATGGGGGAAGTAATAAAAAGACTTGAGCTGTGGCCTCCATATGGAATGGTTATTCGATGACTGGGGGACCAACCCAATAGAAACACAAACCAAAGATGATCTGAAACCGATCTGAACAGTCCATCCTGGAGGGCGAGCATCAGAGAGGAGAGCCAACATCCGAGAACATCTCTGGAGAGGGCTCTCACTCCACGTCCACCACAGTACGGACCAGTTGCAGGCAATGTTGCAGCTGGCATGGGAATATGGGGAGGGTCAAAGGTGGGGGCAAAGTAGGAAGATGCACTGAATAAAACATTAAAAGAAGGGATTAAGGAGAAAGCATAGTCTAGATATGCAGGGATATATAATCAAACCAACAGCCAGATCTCCAAGAGAGTGTTTGCTGGGGGGGGGGGGGGGGGTTCCCAGGGCAAGACCACACAATGGAGGCTTAAACCCACACACAAATGGCTGAAGCTACTCAAACTTCTCAGGGACCACAGGACACAACTAGGGGGGCGGGGTGGATCCAGGAGACATTTGTACTTTATAAAGGCACATTCAGGCAAACATCCAGGCACATCCTCACCCAATTCTTTGCTTCCAGCAAAGGGAAAAAACAGGGCTGCCATTCAACTAATGATTAAAATGTGTGATATGCCTTATTTTGAAAGTAGGATTGAAGATAAACCCCTCACACTAGCCTTGAATATACTGTCCCTTCGAGCCCCGGGTCCGCGATTAGAATCCCCTGGGTATTTAAGCGCGTCATAAATACGCAACTAAGACAAAAAAACAAAACAAATAGGCAACCAAAAAACCAAACAATTCCTGTAACAGCGCCTCGATGCCCGTGGGCTGTGTGAGCACTTTAAAAATGCAAAAATAAAAAACAAATCTGTCCAAACATGGGGCAGAATACATTTATAAGGGCATTCCTTCCCACACTTTCAGGCGGCAGCAGAAGGACCAATCATCCTGATTGGTGAATTCAATCTGGTATTCAACAACTCAGAGGGCAGGTCTAGACAGGACAGGTGGTGATAGGTAAAATCAGTACCAGATGTGAGCAAGGCCCTCTCTAATATGAGGCTGCGTGGCCCATGGAGTCAGGAAAATCTTGGAAAGAAGGACTTCCCTTCTTACTAGCACTTTCACGGCTCCTACTCAAGGACTGATGACAACCGGTGAAGAGGTGACCAAAGTGGGTGGGATTTCAGAGATAGGCCCAATTACAGTATCGGACCACGCTCTGATCGGGCGTGAGCCGTATGTTCTGGACCGGGAGAATCAGGCCCGTTCTTAAAAGCTGAAACTGCATCTTATGCAGGACCTGTTGGTTATAAAAGAACAAAAACTAGAGACTGAATTTTTTTTCCAGGATAATAAAAGTGACTCTCCCAAACCAAACAATCTTGGATGCCATTAAGGCAACCATCTGGGGATCTCTCACAGCAAAGGCGGCACACCTCAGGAATCTTAGGGTGGCGGAGGAGAATAATCTGATGAAGCAGATACTGGCCTTAGAAAAAACACACAAACTGAGTGGCTCTAATAAAACCCTCGGGAGGCTTCAAGCAGCCAGAAAACAATTAGCTGCACTTCAATCCACGTGCACAGAATTTCTTATCCACAAAGCAGGTAACAGACACTATGAATTGGGAAACAACCCCACCTGGCACCTTTCCTACCAGCTGAAAGGGATGCAAAACAGCAATAGAATGAAAGAAGTGAGGTTCAACACTGGAAATAACTATCACTATGAGGAGGACAAACTGAGGTTATTTAGAGCTTTCTATGAGGACCTCTACTCTAGCGAGGTGAATAAAATGGAGGATAGAACATTTCTGGGAAAGGGGCATCTGCCTACCCTTTCTGAGTCCGAAAGAGAAGACTTGGAAAGGCCTGTCTCGGTGGAAGAATTGGTGAAAGCAATCGGGGAACAAAAGCTAGTCTGCAAGAGCGGCAAGAGCTCGTTCTGCAGAGTAATGGTGTGTATTACTCTGCAGAACGAGCTCTTGCCGCTCTTGCAGACTTCCAGCTTTCACTCGGACATAAACAACACAGATCAAGGCAGCACTATAACCACCAGAATAACGGTACATGCCCTGCCAATGAATGGTACCAAGTGAAATACAGAAATACAAAGACCAACCTTGAAAACAAAGCCACAGAAGTTGCTAATCTGAACCAAGACCAGAGATGGCAATACCCGGCCACATCCGAGAGTCTGACCAGTCTCAATAGTCCTAACTTCAGTCTATGGACCATAGATGTGCTAGTGTGCCTAATGGGGAACAAGAATAATCTACCACAAAGTAACCATTTGTCCTGAAGATGGCCCAACATTTACCTTAGTGATCACTGTTGACAGAGGTGGTACACTACAAAGGGCCGAAACATATGTCGACTGCTAAAGGGAAAACCTAATGTTTTTTCCCCTGTCACTAATGCATATTTTGACTCACTGTTATGCACAAAGCTGTTTAAGTTGTAGTATTCCCCTGTTAGAATAGATGAATGATGACTGAATGTTTTAATTGAAAATGTATTAAGTTTGCTATGTTTTGTTAAGCTTGTAACGTTTTTAGGTATTCTTGTGACTATTAAAAAGATAGAATTTTTTGTACCTAGCAGCATTTTTTTGCAATTCTTCCCAAAAAGGCGATAACCTTACTAACAAATTGTACAGGTTAACCTTCATCTTCACCTGTGACCCATACAGGACTTAAAGAGAGGGGTAGTCGATCTGTTTTTTCACAAACTTTTTCTGTCAACTACGCTAGCCTAGAGACCATAAATAGTGTTATAATGTAAAGGGTCATCCTAGCAATATTCGTTACATAGCAACAGTAGTTTCAATGGGAAAGGTTCTTCTAACTGGACTCCAGCTGATTCCCGTCTTCATCAGGACAATGCTATCCCTTGTGTGTTCACCACATCATACAGAGTGAATTAAAACTACATCAAATCATTACAGTCAATGTAGGGTAAGCAAAATTGATCAACCCTATAAAAGAAAAAAAGAGAAAAGACAAATAACCACATTAAGATTGGGTCCAATGAAGAACTGCTAGATGTCTGCATACACCACTGGACATAGAAGAGCTATAAGTTAAATCGGACTTCAGTAAAGAGACGACATAAAGAGAAGATATGAGGAGGCAATGAAACAATATCTGAATACTTAAAGAATGAAGATGTAACTGAAACTGAAATAACAAGAGAACATGTATGCAATTACGAAGAAATCATATTTACTAAGAAGATAAGTAAGAAGAGAATTAGTGAATGTATATAAGCAGAGATGCAAGGTAGATGAGATAGATAGAAGCTTGCTGCAGGAGAAAATATAACGCGAGTAAAGCGGCCATGATGAAAAGATGGACGTCAACTCTGTATAAATAATAAGCAAGAAGTCTTGAAGAAAGAGACCGTGGCAACAGAGCGGGAAGGTGCTGGAAAAACAGCATAGGGTGAAGATCAAAGAATGTGTGTTTGGCTTGGCATCAGGGATGCCATATCAAGAGGCAACTGCAAGGCACAAGGGGAGTCAAAGAGGACAAGCTACATACGCATGACATGTTTCTCTTAGATTAAGTAAAGGAGAAAACATTTGCAAGGGCCAAGTATTGAACAATTAAAGATGCAGAAAGCATATGCAAGACGGAGAAACCAAGTCTTCTGAGACCTAGAGGAGTAATAGCACCCAGCATAATTGAATTAAATTGCACTAAATAAAAGGTCAAAATGGACAAAATCGTGGTCTCCTCATACGCGGTGCAAGACTCGAAAACAAGGCCTATTCATTAATCTCCAATTGAAGATAGCAATGTACCTACACTCCCTTAAACGTCCCAAGGAAAAGAACTGTCAGCAAGGTCAACTACAGAGAAGAAGCCTTGGCTTAGGGCCTAACTGATGAGAAATGGTAGGCTAATTGACCAAGTGGGTAGTGGTCGTATGTAGTTGCCTGCGTCTGGGTTTCATTTTGCTTACTTGCTGCTAACGAGAGGAATGTCCAAGGGTGCAAGAGAATGCCAACCAATCATGAGGGTCAATGTAGCAGTGTACTATACAATGTTGCAGAAGCCAATCTGCTGCTATTTTATAATATTGTTTTATAATTGTTGATTTATAATGTGCTTAATGCCAGGAGTGGTCACTAAGCGCGGAATTGGAATTCGAACATGTGTTGCACTGCGTTATCTTGCTTCCAAGACAAATCATTGCCCCTGAGCTATCCTTCCTACCTTATTCTGCTATTCATCTGTATTATACATATTTAGAGGTAGTTCAAGGCATGTCTACCAGATAAGGGGCAGACAATTATTGTACTAATACCCTTTAACCAATCCCTCCTTTCAATAGGTTTTTACTGTTTGCCACATAGGATGATGTCATAGCAGATGTACATCAAAGTATAAAGCCTTTGTGTAATTGAAATGTAGACAAGAGTGAGTGAGCTGCAATCTGTTTGTTCACAAGGTTTCCCAACTTTATTTGAGCTGATAATTAAATAGTATTTTGCCATATTCTTTGAGTTTGTCTGGTTATTTGGGTCTCAGATCATTTATTGGTAATTCCATCTGGCACTTGGAACGCTACAGGTGCTACTGCACAACCTCATAGACATAGCCCACAAGCGGAAGTCCCCCTCCATTCTAGTCTCTTTAGATGCTGAGAAGCCTTTGACAGATTGGAGTGGGACTTCCTTCTGGAAGTATTAGAAAAGATGAGGATTGGCCCACAAATAATCAAAGCCATTAGGACAATCTATGCAGCTCCCACTGGGAGGCTCATGCAGTGGAGAAACTTTGCTGGAAAAGTTGGGGGGACATGACCTCTGAAGAAAAGGTGCCCCATTCAAATGAATGGGGACAAAATAATGTGCCATGAAAGTTGGGGGGGACAAACACCCCCGTCCCCCCCTAAAATTACGCCCATGGGCTCATGGTGAACGGACATCTCTCTGAACCCTTCCGATTGTATTGAAGGACAAGGCAGGGATGCCCCCTGTCACCTCTATTGTTTGCAATGGTAGTTGAGCCATTACCCCAATATGTGAGAAACTATCAGAATACAACAGGAGTCGGAAATGGAGGAAGCAAACATAAAATATCACTGTTTGTAGATGATATTTTACTCACATTATCTAACCCAGAGTCATCGCTAGCCGCACTATGACAGGGACTGGAGGGATTCAGGGCATCATGAGAATTTAAAGTCAATCTTTTGAAATCTTAAATGCTTAATATAAATATACCCAAGACCTTATGGAGTGCCCTAGGGTCAATCAGCATGCTAAGAGATGCTGGATATTCAGTGTAGGATCTGGGCATTCAATCCCAACCAAACTCCCAGATCTATATAAATTCAATATTCTGGCAGCTTTTGCAAGGGTCAGGGAGGACCTGGGGTCTCAGAGGCACATAGCGATATCATGGATCGGGAGAGTCAACTCAGTCAAGATGAATGTGATGCCCAGACTTCCCTAAATCTTCCAGACCCTGTAGGTATATATAGCAGAACAGACTCATGGGTGTCTGCAGAAAGAGATCATGCAATACCTATGGCAGGGGAAAAACCAAGAGTTGGGCAAAAAGTGCTATATCTGCCACGGAGATCCAAGGGCCTGGCGTGCCCTGACCTGAAGAGCTACTACTATGCTTTACAGCTGAGGATCTTGAATGAGTGGCTCTGTCCCACAATATCCATGGCATGCAAAATGATCGAAGAGGATGTAATGGGTCACCCTTTGGCTTCACTCCAATTATTGACCAATGGCAGTGAAGGAACGTCCCACAATAGACACCACTATGAGAGTCTGGGATAAATTACCAATCAAGCTAGGGCTCACTACTTTCCTGAGTCCAGCCACCCCAGTACTGAGAAACCCCAGCATATAAGAACTCTAATTTACAGAACTGGAAGCCTGGGGGATGTGAGTTTGTTGGCCATTTATTTCTGGGCTCCAGGATGAAAACTTTCCAGGTATGCAAGGACACATTTGGGGTGGGAGAAAGAGAGCAGTTTCGATACTGGCAACTGAGACACTGGGCCAACTAGACAGTAATACAGTCAGGAGCCATGCGCACCTTCACATCCTTCGAAACACTGATGTTCTCTGCCACTTCCGCTTAAGGGCCTTATTTCTAAGACATAATACAATAACCTCATAACTCGAGCACAACCATTAGAAGCTTCTTATATCAAAGCATGGCACAGGGATTTGGTTTGACTGCTCCAATTGAGGGAGTGGGGAGTGGGAACGAACATGGAAATGGACTATAACACTACTACATGCATCCAACACAGGGAATAATCATACAAAATAGTATGTAGGTGGTAACAGACGCCAGCAAAACTAAGAAAATGTTGCAAAAGCAGGACAGGACTGTGCTGAAGAGGATAGGGGGGAGCTGGCACCTATTTTTATACTTGGTGGACAGGACCAACATTAGACCCTTACAGGGACACAGTATTTTCCGAACTAGGAGTGATCACAAATGCCCATGTACCCAAGAAAACAATTCTGGGGTTATTAGGGAAGCGAATTGATTAACCAAAGACCCCGCCCGCAGTAAAGAAGCGGATGGGAAAGCACTGCTGGCTGCCAGGCTGACCATTGAGCAATCCTGGAAGTCCCAGAGCAGTCCGGACCTAACAATGTGGTACAATAAAATGTGGGGGTATGATACTTAATGAAATAATTGAGCACACATTGAAGGGGGAGCTCGCCAAATACAAGGTTTCAAGATTGTATTAGATATACTTTTAGCCAACTGGCTTTGTATAACACAACAACATTACATAACATACAATCCAACTTTGAACATTAAAAGAGTAATAAACTTATCATTCATAGAACTATTCAAGACACTTTAAAATCACGACGATCTTTAAATAAAATACCCCCATACAATAAATCAGATTTATGTGATTACCTCTCATAAAAATTCCCCACAACACCTCGATTTCATTCTCATCAATCATGTTATTATAAGATTTCATGTACTTGTGTCGCAAGTCATTCAGACTTTCACAGTTCATGAGCAAGTGGTAAAGTGACTCAATAATATTGTTTCCGCATAAGCACCACATCCGCATGTCCTGCGGTAGACCTAACCTCTCACCCTTAGTTTCCAGTGCCTCTGAGATATTAAATTTCAATAATAGATATTTACGAAAAGTCTGTACACTCGGATAGGCGTTCATATATTTTGGTGTATTGCACTGGGCATCCGTTCTTGACAATAAGTGCCACTATGCACCTTTGTCGCCAAGTTAGTTGAATTTTGTTCGAACCCAATTTTTTTCAATTTACGTTTCAGCTGGTGTTTTACTCCATTAAATAAAAATACGAAGCAGCATAGGTGACGCTTTTGGAACATAGCAAAGATGCCACATGTCCGACCAGATTAAGCTTGCCTGGGTTACTGGAGGTTTTAGTGGAGGGCCTGATAGTGATAATGACCCAGGAAGTATGTGACAGATGAGTACACAATTGGGTAGCTGCAGCTGTGGATAATGGGCCTCATTATAAGTTTGCCGGTCCAGGAACTACGGTACCGGAACTACGGTACCGGTAAGCTTGCTGGTACCGTAGTTCCCGGACCGGTAGACTATGAGTTGTGCTCGCGGGTGCCTTTCTGCCCATCAGGTTATAAACGGTGCCGGTGCATCCGACCTCCCCATTCCCATTCAGCCCTATGAGACCGAATGGGAATGAGGAGCATCTTATTACAGGCAGGGTTACCACAGATGTCATAATGAGGCCAATGTCTGGTAGTTTTTTACCTTTAGTATTATTACCTGCACACTTGATGCGTCTCCTCTGGGGTGAGAAGGAGGGTGTTGGAAAAGGGAGTTGTGGAATGTTTAAAACAGAATGGTTATTGTTCAATTTGGTTCAAAATGTATCATACAACAAGGCTGTCATGGGAAGATGTAACTTATGCTGAACATGTCAATAAAAACGTTTCAAACAAAAAAAGAACTTAAAAAGCATAGGTATCTCCTGTCTTCCATGAAATGTTTCCTATTAGCAATGTTGAGTGTTCCAAAAGTCCAGTAAAAGTTCCCAACATGTGTGGCTATGAACCATCCCAAAATTCAATGAGCAATCATCCAGTATTCAAACAAAAGTGTCTTTCATGGAGGTTGTCTCTTTTCCTCCTCTTTTATCCATGTGGAAGGTGGTTTGTTTCTCTGTCTTTTTCCTTGGCCCACAGGTAATCCTCGGCCATGCTCCAATGGCTCTCGGGCAGATTGGTACTTCTGTTGGCTACCAGACCTTTGCCCCCTTGGTTGTTGCCTAGCAAGTTACTCAGATGTTCCCTTCCTGGTAGGTCCCTCCGGCCCTGGTCAGGTTTGATTGACACGCATGGCCTGTTCCTAATGGTCCTTTTTCTTATCTCAAGACTTTCACCCTAACCTCCTTCCCTTCTCCTTTCCTTTCTTACTCCTTCCTGCCTGATCCTCAGTGTAATGTCAACATTTTGAACATCCCCCACTTCTCTGTTCTCCCTTAGGTCAACATGATCCTCATAACCTCAATGTTCTTAGCTCTTTCACACTCTAAAGCCCCCAGGGGGTCTGGGTCTTTCCTCCTGGCTAGGTTTTCTACTTCTCTTCCTTCTGCCACAAATTACATTCCCTGTCTTTTTGTGAATTCCGTTTCTCACTAGTTGGTCTTTCTTAGTTCTTTTAAGCCCCCATTCTTTATCCCTGCCTGACCCCCTCCCTATATCTCTCTCCAGGAATCTTTAGCTCTTTCATCTACTTGTTCAACTTCATTGTCTTCTCCAGTTGCCTTCCCACTACTCTTCTCTGTTGTAATCTTACACTTTTCACTGCTTCTGCCTCCTACATCCCGGGTGGTACCACTTGTTTCTGTCTCTATAGTAGCCCCCTGTAGCCTTTCACAGACAGCCCCCTCCTCTCCCTCACTAGATCCTTAGTACACATTTGTCCCCCTCTCCCTTCTACTTCAAAGATGATATCCCATGACTCTCTCTCTTCCAGCTGGTACACTTTTCACTCTGATAAATAAAGAATGGTCCCCATAACCCAAGTGATACATGGGGAAATATTAACACAAAAAGAAGAATTGTATACCTTGTGATATATTTTAGCACAAGTTTCCAAAAACGTTTTTTTGGAAGCAATACATGCAATGCATACCGTCCTTAATAACATAATTTTAATTTAATATTCAAACAATGTACACTAGACCCTATCTGTCCCTAAACTTAAAAATATTACAAAATGCATGACAAAATACAAATAAAAATACCAATTTAATCCACACAACAAATAATAGGGAAACGTATTTACATATAGTATAAGTACCAATATATTTCACACCAATCTTTTTACAAATGTTATACATCATCTTATCTTTCTAGTTCAATCTCCATGTTAAATACATGTCCTTATTTAATACTGATTTCATACATCCTCCTATTTTCTTAATGCAGAATTTTTAATGCAAGCTCCTTAATGCAGCCAATTCTTAGTGCAACCTCCAACCGGTTTCGACATATATCCTAACAATGCTATTTGCCACGCCTTCATCAGGGAGATACCATAGGATTCATGCTTGTAAAGAATTAACATACACACTTTATATTCACTGTTTCTAAAACAAAACAAAAAAGAAGGGCATACATATCTTTTTTATATGTATGACTGTTTTTGTGAACTACAAATACACCACTACTGGAACTTGTATTACCTTCTATTTCTGGCATATTCACAAAACCTCTTCTTAGTCTGTTGACAATCCTCTCTGTAGACTGCAAGACTTCTGTGTGCTTGATTCTCTCTCTTACTTCCTATATGGTACCTACATGGTACCCCTTAAAGCTTCTCAAAGCTGGTACTCTGCTCACAATCTGCTCTCCCTTTATACTGCAAATCTTCCTTCTGTACTGCACACTCTCTAATTTCCTAGTTGGCACCCCTTGATTCCCTCTATCTTGTAGCCTCAAACCATCTATACTGTCACTTGCTTCTCCAATCTTACCTCTCACCAGGGCTTCCTCCCTGCAGCACTTCACCATTGTATTCTCTTCTTCAGATGAGACATCTTTGGTCCAGGTATTGCTGCTCTCCTCTGGCCATCCCTCCCCAGGTCTGTCATTTTTCTCCCAGGTCTCCTTACTAGCAGTCACGCAGGATGGATCTGTCTTCTTTATAGTTCTACTAAGGACTGACAAACTCTGGCTTGGCTGTCTGAGATTCAAAGGATGATTGCTGCCCCCTTTGGTCAGCTTCAGGGGAATAGTCTGCACCTGATTGATGTGAGGTGCACACTTCCATGTGCTTCTGGTCAGATGGGCTCTCAGGCAGATGGACTTGGGTAATCTAAGGGACAGCCATCATTTTGAATTCCACACCAGGCTGTAGAGTATGCTGGTTCTCATCTCCCTCATCTTCATCTAACAATGCCTACATTTTTGGATGTCTCTCAAAAGATATTAACACCTCTGGGAAGCTTGATGAATGTATATTTGATTTAATTTAATGTTTGTGATTCAGAATGTATAACAGTGTTTCTTGTGCGACACCTGCTGGAGCGGGAGAACAATGCTTCATATAATTATCCTTTACTGAAGTGGCATACCCATCTTTCGCAGCTCTTTATGTTTGCCCCTGGAGCATTAACAGAGGCAACAAAGTAGATCCAGTTGGTGGAAATGTGTTCATGCTTAGTTTTTAAGAATTCTCTGTTTTGTGGAGGGGAGTGGGGACAGGAAAAGTTTAAATACTGGTGACAAGGCAGGTGCTCTGTTGCCAGTCACATTTTCCTGCATTAGCTTCTCCTCCAAACGCACGTTTTCATGACTCCATCAATCTTTAGGGAGGCTGTTTCTTTGCTTTTTCAGGCGTGTCTTCATTTCCTTTTCAGGTGTGGCAAGTTAATTGACTCTAAGGATTCTGGTAATTGTATTTTTCGCACTTACTTTTTCTTGCAGGTGGCTGGAAACAACTCCCTCCATAGCACAAATCTTCCCCTTGATGGGGAGTGGGGGGAGCCATGGTTGTGGCTCTCCATTGTAAGGCATGATGGCCCTGCTGCTGCTGCCTTTTGAGCCCGGGACTCCTGGAACAATGTTTAAATATTGGTGACAAGGCAGGCGCTCTGTTGCCAGTCAAGTTTTCCTGCATTAGCTTCTCCTCCAAACGCACGTTTTCATGACTCCATCAATCTTCAGGGAGGCTGTGTTTCTTTGCTTTTTCAGGCGTGTCTTCATTTCCTTTTCAGGTGTGACATGTTAATTGACTCTAAGGGTTCTGGTACTTGTATTTTTCGCACTTAATCATTCTTGCAGGTTGCTGGAAACAACTCCGTCCATAGCACAAATCTTCCCCTTGATGGGGGGAGGGGGAAAGCCTTGTTGTGGCTCTCCATTGTAAGGCATGATGGCCCTGCTGCTGCTGCCTTTTGAGCCCGGGACTCCTGGAACAATGTTTAAAAATTAGTGACAAGGCAGGCGCTCTGTTGCCAGTCAAGTTTTCCTTCATTAGCTTCTCCTCCAAACGTACGTTTTCATGACCCATCAATCTTCAGCGAGGCTGTGTCTCTTTGCTTTTTCAGGCGTATCTTCATTTCCTTTTCAGGTGTGGCAAGTTAATTGAGTCATGAAAACGTGCGTTTGGAGGAGAAGCTAATGCAGGGAAACTTGACTGGCAACAGAGCGTCTGCCTTGTCACCAGTTTTTAAACATTGTTCCAGGAGTCCCAGGCTCAAAAGGCAACAGAAGCAGGGCCCTCATGCCTTACAATGGAGAGCCACAACCATGGTTCCCCCCTCCCCCATCAAGGGGAAGATTTGTACTATGGAGGGAGTTGTTTCCAGCCACCTGCAAGAATAATTAAGTGCGAAAAATACAAGTACCAGATACCTTAGAGTCAATTAACTTGCCACACCTGAAAAGGAAATTAAGACACGCCTGAAAAAGCAAAGAAACACAGCCTCCCAGAAGATTGATGGAGTCATGAAAACGTGCGTTTGAAGGAGAAGCTAATGCAGGAAAACTTGACTGGCAACAGAGCGTCTGCCTTGTCACCAATTTTTAAACATTGTTCCAGGAGTCCCGGGCTCAAAAGGCAGCAGCAGCAGGGCCATCATGCCTTACAATGGAGAGCCACAACCATGGCTTTCCCCCTCCCCCATCAAGGTGAAGATTTGTGCTATGGAGGGAGTTGTTTCCAGCCACCTGCAAGAAAAATGAAGTGCGAAAAATACAAGTACCAGAAACCTTACAGTCAATTAACTTGCCACACCTGAAAAGCAAATGAAGACACGCCTGAAAAAGCAAAGAAACACAGCCTCCCTGAAGATTGATGGAGTCATGAAAACGTGCATTTGGAGGAGAAGCTAATGCAGGAAAACTTGACTGGCAACAGAGCACCTGCCTTGTCACCAATTTTTAAACATTGGGACAGGAAAAGTACACACATAATATACCAAAATGACAAATATATAGCCGCTTACTGAAAAGTGTTAAGAAGAAAATAGTATGGAGTCCAGCTTTAGTTTCGCCATCTTGATTGGAAGAATACAAATACCAGAATGCACATTGAGAGGCAAAATATGTATTTTAGGTTTTGAAATGCACTTTCAAGACCTAGACATACAACAATGATATGAGCTTCTGCTTGTAAACAGTTTGACAAAGGTATGATGATTGTTATTAGAACATAAGGAAATGTAAAATTCACTCAAAATCTAAACTAGAATGATTGTGCTTGATCATAAGTTGTATACATAGGTTTATTCCAATTACAAAGTTGTATTGCATAGCACATTTTTATAACCATGTTACATAGGAGCAGCAATTGCATTCATGACCTGCCCTTCTGCCTTTGAGAATCTTGTCAACACGTGTTTTGACCCATCAGTCTTTATCAAGGCTTTCTCTCAGTTTTAGGCAGTTATTCGGATAACAATTAATTGACCTGAATTTACAAATAATACACATTTTCCTGAATAAATAAAGCTAAAGACCTAAATTACATGTATTTTCTTGAATACAAATGTTCAATTGAGAATCTGTGCTTGCTCACGAAAGCCCCTTTGACTTCCTAGGCAGATAGTGAGGTTATTAAATGGTTCACTCATCACGTTTCTGCTGTGTAAGCACTATTCCACAGTGTGGGACTAGTGCTGCTTATCTGTTCCCTCCCCCAGACCGCATCCTCTGCTTCTGCATTGGGGTGGGAGGAGGATGTTGATCAACATCCTCAAAAGCCTCAGCAAAATCAATTTCCACTGTTTTGGTGGACCAGGCATTAGATACCTCACTTCGGAATCCCAAAGAAGCTCTGGGTTCCATTTGCCTCACTAATGTTTTTTTCACGAGTATAAACACTGCTGTGCTTATACAGTGCATATATTATTTTTTTTTTTCAGGCTCTGTTTTATTCCCATCAGTTTTGTACACTTTTGCCTACTTAAAGCCATGTCAAACATTATTTCACAGGGGCCTTTTAAGTCTATATACACATGTATTGTGAAGGGGATCAGGTGTGGCTAGCTGCTGCTAATCTCATCACATCAATCTTACATCAGTCTAGGCTTTGCATTCTCTGTCAAGTGCATTACAGGACCTGAGACATATCAAAGGAATACAGTAAATAATATGACCCCCTCATTAATGCTCGTTATATTATTATTAAACCTGAAACAAATCTTCCATAGCATAGCATACCACAATAAAACAATAAAAAGAAATACATTTCATGATAGAAAATTTAAAATGGAGGCATTTAGTGTCTCCTATATGGTAGTTCTATTATTATATGTATTGCTTGATTTCTGTCTTTACCCCTCTCTCCTGCTCTCCAATTGCCTGGCTGCCCCAGAAATTGTTAAACCATGACTTTAAGGTGAATACTCCTTTACTATTCAAGGTTGTTTTAAATGTTATGTTATGCTATTAGGATTTTAACAGCATACTGCTGCCATGTTCATGGTCTCCAGGCGCCCTGGTAGATTTGAAAGGAAGGGGGTTGGGATGGGTTGGTTAGATTGAGAGGGAAAAGCACAAGAGAGCTTTGATGTGCTATAGGTAGCTTCAGTTCGGGAAAAACAGTCACTGTGTGCTGGTTTGTTTTTAGTTGATCGATGTGGTGTGGTGTTTGGTTGTATATGGGTGGTTTATATGCATCTTGGCTGTTGTGGAGAGTCAGTAGAGTGCTTGTAGTTTGCAGTGTTTTTGTTTTTTGTGGCAGGGCTATATGTCTGGTTTCTTCATTGTTGGAGGGTGGGTATGCAGAGAATTGAGAGTTTTTAGTAAGGTTAGTCGGCAATCGTTTGAGGTTTTTTCTCGCGGGTTAGGTTGTTCCGTTGGGTAAATATTATCCTGCTGTGTTTGGGGTTAGGTGTTTGATTTCTCTGGGTGATCCAGTTTCCGGGTTTCCGATTGTGTTGAGTTAACGGTATTCCTTCGCTGGTATTCCCTCTTTAGCTTGGTGAGTTAAAGAGACATGTTTTTAACAGTTACATTTTTGTTGATCTTCTGTTGTTTGTATTTCCTTTGGGAGTGAGTTCCAAAGTCTCACCTCTGTGCATGAGAATGCTGATCCCCCGAGTGTGTGCTTTGCGTATTGTTTCGGTTTGAGGCGAATGTCGTTGTTGGACCTTAGTGTTGGTGTTGGTTTGTAAATGGAGATTTCTCTCTGTATGAATTCATTTCTGCTCCTTGGCTGTGGATTGCTCTTTGTGTTATGTGGAGGATTTGTTTTTTGACTGGTAGCTAATGTAGTGTTCTCAGTGTGGTGTGATGTGTTCTCTCTTGGTGAGTGAAAAGTAGTCTTGCTGCTGTGTTCTGTATTTGTTGTAGTTTTCTCATAAGGCATTCTGGCATTCTGAGATAGATGCTGTTGGCGTAATCTATTCTTGAACTGAAGAGGCAGCTGATGGCAAGTGTTCTGTGTGGAAAGGTAAAGAAGGGGAGTACCTCTTGGTTGTGGTGCGTAAGTGAAAGAAGCATTTCTAGACTTCTGCGTTGACTTGTGATTCTAGTGTCAGTTCATTGTCCATTAGTATTCACAGATTATGGCCACTTTGGATGGCTCTGGTGGGTTTTCCAATTCGGTAGGCCAGGAAATGTCATGATTGTTCGATGGGTCGTTGGGTTCGATCATACTCTCTGTTTTGTCCGGATTGAGTTTAAGAGTATTGATGCTCATCCATTGGTTTATTTAATTGAGGCAGTTGGTAAGGGTTGGATTTTGTTCTTCACTGTCGTTTATTTTGAAGATTATTTGAGTGACATCTGCTTTTTTATTTTTTTATTTTTTTATTTCAAATTATATAGTTTACATGCTAAACTTTTCATTTATAGAATTTCATACAAAAAGATTGAATCATACTTCACACTAATGGATCCTGGTGTCAGGCAGATTGGGTCTATTCAGTGGTTTGTTCATCACCGATCTTGGGTGTAGATCAGCTTTTTTGTCCTTTCCCAAAAGAATCTGCGCCCATCTCATTTCTGAGTCCATCTGTTGAGTTGAGATCTTGAAGTAATCTCTAAAAAGGCTTCTCTTTCATTCCATTATGATAATGTCAGATTGTCTCTTGCGATTCTTTGTTGAGGCAGAATCAACAATTTTGGTCCGTGATAGGAATTATTGTCGGTTTTGCTAGTCTTTGCCTGGTAGGAAGAAGATTAAGTCGTAGTTTCAAGTATGTATCTCAAATTGCTTGGTCTGGGAATAGAATTAGATAACTTGGGAGCTCATTGATAGCCCTTATTTCAATCTTACAGTGCAGATTCATATGGTACGTTGTTTTTACCTGTATTGTGTTGATCCAGCCGTTTCACTGGATCTTTATTTTTGCATTCTGCGGCCGAGATAAGAGCGTGTTCAGTGATATTTCCTCTCTTGTTAATTTCATTTCCATGTCACCTTTCCATGCATTCAGAACCTTGTTATTCATTCTGGTCAGGCTAGACTTAAGAATTTTAATTTGCCGGAAGTGTATCGTTATTCGTCATTTTTCGAAATACATCTAGTTGTTTCCACAAAACAATTGATGCAAGTGACTGAGTTGCTATTTCAAATCTGATTCTTGGCATGGGATAGGCTGGAGGTAGTGCTAACATTTTCCTCCAGAACATTGCTTTGTATTTTTGCCACATGATTTGTGGAAAATTGATCAGGGTTTCGCTCCTGTAAGTCAGGATTGGTACGACTTTTTGTCTGCAGAAGACGATAAAAGGTTTGAGTGAGAACTTTCCGAATTTGCAGTGAAGGAATCTGCCTTCTCTAGCTAACGTTTTCCTGTGTTGATTTGCAATTCATTTTTCCTCATATATATATCTCCATCATCTTAAGGCTTTCTTCGTGTCCACTCACATCTGCATAATTGTAGCAGGTAAGCCATGCTTTTTTGATGAGGTTAATTAGGGAGGTAATGTATATGTTTGTTAGGCAGAACTATATGCAGTACCCTTTGGGAACACCACACATAATTAAGACTACAAGTGACAGTACAAATTCACCTTTGGTACAAGCCTGTGCTACACAGTAAAGTGGTAGCGATGGCTGAGCAGCCAGTCTTATCTCAAGAGCAAGTGAGCAGTATCAATAGTTACACAAGGACAGCAATTACTATTATTCAAACAAACACTGACTCAAGGTTTCTGAGTAAAAGAATATACATTTATTTACACAGCAGTTGTAAAACATTTCACTAAAGTAAAGCAGTTGAAAAATCACACTCTTAATACAGCACACCACTCCCAATAGATTCTGGACAAGATAAGCTCAAAAATTAAGTATGAGCAAAATGGCACTCCAATAATTTAAAAGGGAGGGAAAGACAAAGTTATACGAAAATTGAGCAGGACCAACAGGTAAGTAAGCAGGGCAATCTAGAAAGAGGAACTACAGTGATGGAATCAAATCAAAAAGGCTTAGGGCCAAAGTCAATGGGACAAAAGTCTTTTGCTCAAGATCACACAGTTCAGGGTAGTTTGCGGTTAAGTCTTTGCCAAGAGTTCCGGACGGGGTTGCTCGGCAGAAAAGTTTGTTTAAAGAGTAGAGAAGAACAAGCCCTCGGATTGGTGAAAGGTTTCGCACACCTTCACCGCGGCTGGACGACACGAACAACCAGATTCGAACAGTACCTTAAAATGGAAAAGCAGCTGTAGCTGAGGCGGACGTTCCTGGCAGGTCCTGCAGGCTCACGGTTCCTGAAGCGACTGTTGGACTGACATGAAGTAGGAAGACTGGAAGGTCCTGCACTGCCCAGGGAAGAAACCAGCAGCAGAGCAAAGCAACAAAGAAAAAGGTTTGCTCCTTAAAACCCAAGCAGGGTCCAACCTTCCTGGCTATCCGGTTCACTGTAGCTCTGCTCAGCAAATTCGACCAGAGGAGGGAGGCCTGGTTTGGAGTTTGGGTGACTGGTTGGTCCCACCAGCTCAGGGGAAGAAGATTCCTGGTAGATCTTCTCTGTTGTTGGAGTCTGAAGATTCGGACCTGCAGCAGAGCTTTACCGGGCGGTTCAGTCGTGGCAGGAGTCCTCTTCTGTCAGCTCCTCTTGGGTTCTTTCATCCAGTGGCGACTCTGCCTTTGAAGCCCCAGAGACCTGCTTTTTATGCAGTTTTCCCCCATTCACACAGCCTGGCTGTCAATCACACAGCAGGGTGGCTGTCCTGCCGGGACAGACACCACAACCAATCAGATCAGAGTGCGACATGGGTCTCCAAGGAGACCCTGTGCAGGGAATCCTGAACCCCTCCCTCTCATCCTGTCCCCCCCCCAGACATACAGGTGGCTAAGGAGGGCTTCTGTGTAGAAGCCCGCGAAAGGACGGTGAACAGAGGAACCTAACCTGGTTTTGCGCGCAGAGTAAAACACGAGAAAGACATTTTCAAAAAGAAATGGCGAATAAACCAAGCCGGAACCGTATAAAAACGTACATGGCCTAGCGGGTTTAAGTTCGAGGCTACCAAGATAGCCTTAAACAATACCAAGGTTATTTAAGATAACCGCGGAAGGAAAAACAGGGTAGTTACTACTGCCACCAGCCAAGTCCTAATGAAAAGAGAGCAAAACAATGCTCCAAGAGAAACAGACAAAAAGGGATAAGTATTAACCCTTTCAAGTATTCTATGTAAGATAGTTTGTACTGGGTCTGTGGATTTAAAGAGACTAATAAAGTCAATGGCAATTTTACATGTTCTGGGAGACAGTAGTCAGTCCCAGAAAATGAAGTCTGAGTTGGGAAGTCTTAAACACAACCCTCTGTCACTGCACTGAAGGTGCTCTGTTACCCACAGTAAAAAGACGATGCCTGTGGGGTAAGTGAGGCTCCACAGTCTATGAACACAAGAAAATGTTAAACACACACAGCAAAACACATGTAGGAGTGGAGAAAAAAGGTTCACACTCTTGCCAGGTGAGAAAAATAAATCCTAGAAATCCAGCAAAGCTGCTGAGGGATTCAGTAGGTAAGAGAAATTAGCTATTCTGGAGAATTCTCCTTAACACTGTTGAAAAGCAGTGGTGAGAGTGATGAGCCTTGTGACACTCCGATTTTTGTATTACGAGGTGTTAACTCAAATGGCGCTATCCAAGTTGTTTCTGTTCTTTCAGTCATTCTAAATGTAAATTGTAATTATTTATTTATAGAGCGCTTATACACAGGTGAAGTGCTTCAAAGCGCTTCATGGCGGGACGGGAACAGGGGAATGCAGAGTCATTCTTAGGACTTGAAATTTCCAAATGATGTTGCAAAAATTACTAGCAAACGTGGCCTGACAGCCTTAGTACAAGTGCAGGTGTAAGACAAAAAGGAAGGAGCGAAGGGGGAGGAGGGAGAAGAACATACAATCTTTAAGCTATGGTACTCGGCCAACAATGTTTCGGATAGTCCAAGTGTGTGACAGGGGAGGACAAGAGGGCGGAAGAGGAGAAGAAGGACATACAGAAGAATAGAAAAGAAAAAGCTATTATACTAAGCCTGGCAGACCAGACCGAGTATATTCTAGGTAACGTAAGTTCCAGACATGGAATGAAAGGGAGGGGGAAAGGGAACAAGTTCGCCCAGTCCAAGGACCTGGGTTAAGTGCCGAGAGGTTACCATTCACAAGGAATAAGTAAAGAAGTTCAGAAGTGCTGGGTGGAGGGCAGAGGCCTAGGGACAAGTGCAAGGACTGGTGGGGGAGCCTGAGCCCATGGTGCTGGAGGTGGAGGCAAGAGTAGAGAGGGGATTAACAAGGGAGAGGGAGAGAGAAGGAGGACGAGAAGAGGAAGGTCTTGAGGAGTTCCCAGAACCTAAGGTGATCAGGCTCAAGATGGAGAGAGGCAGGGAGGCTGTTCCAGAGAGAAGTGCCTGCAGAGAAAAGAGATCTGCCCCCAAATCTCTGTTTTGAAAATCGGCTCACCCGGAGGGATTTGGAGGCTGATAAGCGGAGGGCTCTAGAAGGAGAGAATTTTGGGAGAGAGAGTTGTAGGTAGTGCAGGCCTCGACACCAGAAAGCCTTGTGGACTATGCAGAGAGTCTTGAACTTGATCCTTGCAGCCATGGGAAGCCAGTGAAGGGATTTCAGTGCCAGAGAGATGCAGTCCCTGGGCTTGAGGCCAAGGATATTTCTTGCGGTTCTGTTCTCAATGAGTTATAGAGGTCGGAGAGTGGAGGTAGGAAGATTGAGAAAGAGACTGTTGCAATAGTCCATTCTAGAAAGAACTAGGGCTCTGGAGATGGGAAGCCTCTGAGGGAAGGTGAGAAAAGGCTGAATACCTCTGAGGAGGTGCAGCGTGTAGTGAGTTTTTTTATAGAGATGTCGGAGATGTGAGAGGTGAAGGAGAGAGTGCAATTGAAGATGACCCCTAGATTTTTTGCTTCACTGGTGGTTGAGGGCGCAGGGCCAAGGGAGGCCAGCCATAGTGACAGTGGGAAAGCGGTAGCAGGGGTCCCAATGAGGACGATCTCTGTCTTGCTGGCATTCAGGCAGAGATTGTTCGCAGCACACCAGGACTGAATTGCTGCCAGTCAGGGATGAGCAAGGAGGAGGAGGGTAGCCTGAAAGGAGCTGTGTGTCATCCGCATAACACTGAAAGTTGGTGGTGAAGGATTTTAGCCAGAGGAGTGCTGTGTTGCCGATTCCAATACCTTTGAGTCTTTTGATAAGTATTTCATGGTGGACTGGACTGCGTAGAAAGCTGCTGACACATCGAGTAGTATTAGTCCTGATTTGACGTTGGAATCTGTGTTGGTTTTTAGATCATCCCATATAGATAGTAATGCAGTTTCCATTCCTCTCATTGGTCTGAAACCTACTTGTGGCTGGGCTTGTATCCGCTTGTTATCTACATGTTACAGGATTTGTTCATAGGCGTAGCTTTCCAGTAGTTTTGCCGGGAATAGGATGTTTGAGATTGGTTAGTAGTTGGATATGTCCTCCGTGTTTCCTGATGCTTCTTTAAAGAGTGACTTGATGTATGCCAGTTTGAAGGTTTGTAGCATGGTTCCTGTTGGTAGTGAGTGGTTGAAAGGGTTGAGGAAATATTCTGCAGGTGTTTTCTGGATGAGGATAGTCTTGTATACGTCTGGTGGGAAGGGTCCTGCTGGAGGGCCAGCTCTGCTGCTTTTGCTCACCAGGCTGTTGATTTTTATTTTATTATTTATGTTGGGGATGTGAACCAGTTGCTGTGGGGGAGGGTCAAATGTTGACTATCAGTGGCCTCTGTAAAAATCAATGCTTGTCAGCCATGAAGGTCTCTCTTGATTTGAAGGTGGGTTTGGGGTTGCAGCAGCAATGACAGTAACATGCCACCTGCCCTACTTTTTCCTCCTGCCTGTAATGGCAACTAATAGACTATGTTTTAACTTGGCCAATCTGTTTATAAACAGTAGTACACATTTCAATGAAGCAGTGTGTTTTAATCGTAGGTCATTGTAGAGGACAGTACAGAAATACAAAACAAATAGTTGAGCGTTGTTAGGTTAAGATGTAAAATGACACATTGCGTAGCGTGTGGTAATACTGTTTATTTATTTCGAATGTAGAGCATAGTTGTCAATTTTAAGCAATAAAACATTACATTTAAAAAAAGCATTGAAGTAAAGCTTCAAAGCCCGCTCCCAAGACAAGTACAATGGCAAACCTCTTAAACTCATGAAACACATACAGGCGAGTATATAAGTTTAAACTCATTGCATTATATCACTATGCAGCCGGCACCATATTGGGAATGCATTGATTGCACAGTCTTCAGGACCGTAGATAATGCGATAAGTGGTATATGGCTAAAACGTTGCACCTGAGGTTTGGAATTGTCCTTTTGTATCACGCTTTCGAGACCCTCGATAGGCTCAGTTAATTTGCATTTAGGCCTATCAGTAGTTGGGGAAAAAGAAATAAATGTGTGTATGAGGCTCCTCACTGAGACACGGGTGTATTGGGGCAAAGGGTGCAATGCGTGTCGACGAATATCACAAATGTTGATGAGTTGATGACAACAAAAAAAGAAGTTCTCTCTATTTCTCTCACTCGTTATTACACAGCCTGCGGTAGCGGGCGTGTAGTTATGGTTAAGTTGCTCAATTCATAGGAAGAGCACTTTTTGGGCGGCTTATTACTTCGCTACTCCTGGACGAATCCTCACCAAACTTTGCAAAGAAATTATATGGGCCGCTCTGAATTTTTCTGGCAAGTTTGGTGAGGTTTCGTCAAAGCGAGGTAAAGTTATAGAGGGGTCCCAAAACATTTTTTTTCCATAGACATAATGGAAAATAATTTTTCTCACGCCTACAGCCCAAATAGCTGGATGCATTTTCATCAAATCTGCGGCAGGAGTGGCAGCTTGGTCCCAAAAGCCGGCTTTTGTAAATTTGATATATATATATATATATATTTATATATATATATATATATATATATATATATATATATATATTACACAGCCACGCTAGTGGCCGTGTAGTTATGGTTAAGTTGCTGTTTCCATAGGAAGAGCACTTTTTGGGAGGCTTATAACTCCGCTCCCCCTGGACGAATCCTCACCAAACTTTGAAAAAAGTATATGGCCCACTCTGAATATTTTTGCAAAGTTTGGTGAGGTTTGGTCGAGGGGGGGGAAAGTTATAGGGAGGGTCCCAAAACGTCTTTTTTTCCCATAGACTGAATGGGGGAAAAACTTTGCGCACGCCTACAGCCCAAACCGCTGGACAGATTTTCACCACATTTGCGGCAGGAGCAGCGCTTGGTCCCGAAAGCGTGCTTTTGTAAATTTGATGAAAATCCGTCCAGTAGTTTTCTTTAAAACGACCAAAAAGTAGGTCTAAAAAAATTAGTGATATCTATGTCCGCTCTGCGGACACACTTCCCTGTTCGCTTCACGGACAGGACATTGATTAGGTACTCGGCTTGCGTCAAGTCCGCGGACATGTGACGCGTTCCCTCATTGGATGGTGAAGAGCGTGAAGTGCGTCAGAATGTTCCGATGCGCCTTTCAACCGTGTTTTGGTGTCCGCGGACATCTCCGAAAAAACATGCAACAATACACCACATTGCACTTGTTAACCTTATCAAATACTGTTTAGAAAGGTGAAGGTTGATGAGGATTTGATGGGATGTGGCAGCAAGAAGCATAAAAAAATGTTTGTCACTAAAGTCATACGGTACATTTGCAGGTGTTCCTTATTACAATGTGCGTAAATTCCAGGCGAAGGACTAATGTGTCTGTTTTACAATGTATTTAAAATAATAATCAAGTCAGACTGGTGCCCCCTAGAGTCTGGCATCTGAGGCGGCCACCTGCAGTGTTTGATGGAAACAGCGGCACTGCACGTGTATGCGACTACAAGTTCTCATTAATGCGTTGAGCCATGTTTTTGCAAAGTGAGAATGTATTTAGATTCTGAGTGAAGGTCACCAGCTTTGATTTTTTGGTTCCGAGCTAAGGAGGCCCACGCATGGGCCAGAAACTATAAAGGTCAATTGTTTTTTGACCTTGAGAGAAAGGGAATATTTTGTGACAAATGCAGTGAGAGGGGGTTTGTATTAATGAACATTTCATAAGGTTATGCATTCCAAAAGTGTGTAAGGAACATGTAAAATCAGTTCAGAAAGAATATTTGGTCTGCGCACATTGAGCTTCACGGTCTGAGTTACGCAAAAAGAATGGAGACGGTGAATTTCATGTACGTTTGCTTTTGAAGACTGTACACCGGAACGAGCATTAATTTATTATTAGCTGAACATTTATTTTGGCAATTTAACTCACGTACTATTTTTATGTGTGGTTGTTTTTTTATGTAGTTATGGGGAGTGCAAATTGTAGGTGTATGTAGACTATCACTACATTTACCCAGGTTGAACGCTAATATTTCTTTAAAATATCATTTATGACTATATCCAATTGTGTATCAGTTTCCATGTTCTTTTTGTCTTTTTTGAGATTGTTTGATGTGTATGCTAATCGTTACTTTAAACTATATGCCGAATTAAGAAATCAATACATATAATGTGATAAAGGTCAGGTATTGATACTTATTTTCTGTTATGTTTTCAAAATAGCTACATCCTGCCTTACTGCGATTGCCATGGATTCCAGATGCCAACTGATGGATTTTTCATTCGCCAGGTGCACCTCGTCGTCAACGGCTGGCTCACTGCGACTGTTTTGTGGGACGATCCCGCAGGACCCATGTGCCCGTACGCTGCACTAGCGATTAGGAGTAACAACATCTTTTATGGTACTCTAGGCCCAAGTTGATGCAGATGCCCTGGAATTCACTGTGCGACCCAAGCGGATGCTTTATTGGAAACAAACACTTTGTGTATGCAAAACGAACAACGTTTGCATCACGATTACCATTTTCGACCACGAGCGAAGAAACAATTTTACAATTTGATTGCATATGAGAATAGTCGGATGTTCTTGGAGACTTCATTGTGAAATAAAAGTAATTTACAAATTGTACAGTTTTATTTATTTCTTTTAAAGACCGGTTTAATAATTCCAATTCTGACAAGGTATGTTGTTACTCGATGTGTGGTGCTTTTCGAGTTCAGCGTCACATGACGTAGGTGATTATGGGCGCATTTGCCTACACTGATGAGGAACGTCACCGAGAAAGGTGTTGAATATCACTAGGGTTGGTTATGTGAGGGTCAGGGGCGGAGCATATGATTTAGTAAGATCACAGCAGTTTACCTTAGGCAGATGCAGCAATGGATGACAATAGCACAAGATGGACGCACCCTACTGCCAGATTTTGTATGTTTCCAAAAGAGGTGACGTGAGGTAAGGTGATTTGGAAATGTTTCAGATAGATCAACGTATGTATAAAAATACATGATCCAACCATGTATTTCTGACTGTCAACCAATAATCTGACTGTCAGTGAACTAAACCACCTGGCGTATATATGTCAGTGAACAAAAACAAGTGGGCCAGATATGTGATGTCATCAGTGATGTCATCAATGACATTTGTGATGTCATCTTTGATGTCCTGGGTGTTCGTCTTAGGAGTGCACGGTGGTGGCGCGAGTTATGGTTGCTTAGCTTACCATAACTGGTGAATTTCAGGGGTTTTTCGGTTTTACTTGTAACAATAACGTCCCTTTAACAACGTTTTTTCATAGAATTTCATAGGTTCTTATTAGTGCAACTTAACCATAGCGTCCCTTTAACAACGTTTTTTCATTGAATTTGATCGGTTTTTATTAGTCCAACTTAACCATAACGTCCCCTTAACAACGTTTTTTCATTGTATATATATATGGCAACAACTTAACAACTTTAGTTGCAGGGACATTAAGGTGAGCACTTAATGCAACAAAATCTTGGAATTCAGCGAAAGCCACCTTAACTTCACGCCCCCTGTTGCGCAGGCTATGACCACAATGATGGCATCACAGATCACATCACTAATTACATGTTGTATGGTAACACTGATGACATTACAAATCACATCACTGATGCCATCACTGGTGACAACACTAATTTCATTGTTTATAACTGATTACGTCAATAATTGAAGTAGATATGACATAATTTATAGGTTAGCTCATGAAAGCTTTGATTGCCTAAATAACAATATAGTTTGTGGGCTTACCTGTGACAAAGGCTGGGGTCACTGGCCAGCACCAAAGGCCACAGCTAGTAGTTGGCAGTGTTAAAAAATACCAATGTGCATGGTTAAAAACCATGCCTAGTAGCCTGTCACTGTTTTAAAATATACAGTGGGAAACGTTAAAAGCTGGAGTCAGTGGTCATGGCTAAAGGACATAGCTAGTGCCCATTAATATGTCAGAATATACAGTCAGCACAGCCAAAGGCCATGGCCACTGGTTACTATTGTGTTGAAATCCATGGTTAGCAGATGGTAAGGTTATATAATATACAGTGGGCACGGTCGAAGAATGTGTCCACTGACCAGTATTGTGCTAAAGTCCATGGCTAGTTCCTGTTCAGTGTATATAATACATAGTGGACAGTGTTGAAAGCTGCATCCACTGGTAAAGGCCAAAATCTATGGTTCGTAGCTTGTTAGTGTTTTAAAATATTCAGTGCACATAAGTGAAAGTTGTGACCATTGTCCATAACTGAAGTCAATGACTAGTACCCATTCATGTGTTAAAATATATTTGGCCATGCACACTGACCATGGCTGAAGGCCATGCTTAATGCCAGTTGTGATCTATGATGTCATCATTGTGGTCATAGTCTGTGCAACAGGGGGCATGAAGTTAAGGTGTCTTTAGCTGAATTTCCAGGAATTTGTATTGCTCACCTTAACGTCCCTGCAACTAAAGTTTTTTCCTTCATTTTCCAGGGTTTTGCTATTGTAATGATTTTAGATAACTTCCAGACCACTATCATGGTCTTCGTCCATGGTCAGTCGGCATGGCCTTTGGCCGTGCCCACTGTCCATTTTAAAACGCTACCAGATGACTAGCCATGGCCTTCGGATTCCAGGCTTTGAGAACTCACAATGTTTGTAGGCAATGACAACTGAGATTAAATTATTTGCCATAGAGCACACACTTTGGTTAAGCAGTGTTCTCCATGTTGTACACCCCTTTCGACACCATCTTTTTGGCGTGGGCTGATTTGACACGCCCGTTTGGCCGTATCTCCAATTTTGGTGTGCCCTTTTCAGCGCGAAAGCCATTCCGGTGCTGGTTTTTCAGCACGAGGTATGTTTGGACTTAGCTGACATTGCAGCCAAATCTAAATGCCCTCATGCTAAATAAGATCACAGGACTGCACTTCAACAAACCTCACCACCTCCCCTTGCGTTGCTTTTCTTTTAATTAAATTAAATTGGTTAAATAAAAAATAAACATACAGCCTTGAACCCTGGTCTGCCAAAGTTCAGGGCCCTGCATTTAACCACTAGGCCACAAAGGCTTGGTGCTGCATGGGGAAAACATGTCATTCTTAACCTATAATTTAATATATTCAATGATAAAAGTCTAGGCATGAAACTTGTGAAAATGTAAACAATTACATAATTGTAGCATAATGGTTAGGTGCTGCGTCTTGTACTCCTTAAGGCCAGGGTTCTCTGACAGCAGTATTCAGCGTAAATGTGATTTATTTATTTCATTTTTTCTGTTTTATAAAAATGCGGATGCCGTGTGTTATGAGATATTTAAAATTAAGAAAACACACAGCACTCAGGACAGTGGACTGTCTGCTATCCATGCAGTAACCGGGACCAACCCTGCTTAGTTTCAAAGCGAGGAAGGACCCAGCCCCCTTAGAACATGTTTCTCTAAGTGTTCTTCTAAGGAGGGGCCCTTATATTAGGCAACATGGCCTTGGTGGGCTGACTCCTTCCTCTCTTTGAAGCTTAATTTGTTATCATTGACTTGTAGACTACAAATAGCAGAATGCAATTCAGCAAAAGGCAAAAAATTGTCTCTACGTTCAAAACCTTCAAGGACTGACAGTAGCACGGTTTAAGGAAAGTAAATCATTCAGATGACCATTTGGTCGCCCATCCATGCAGTAACCGGGAATGACCCTGCTAAGCTTCAAAGCGGGGCTGATCCTTCTTAGCTTCAAGGCAAGAAAAGGGCCAGCACATTCCTGTAAGTGGTTTTGTAAGTTTAGTTCAATTCTCAGATAACATGGCCTGAACAGGCTGGCCCTTTCCTCACTTTGAAGCTAAGCAGAGTCTGTCCTGGTTACTGCATGAATGGGAGACATAGATGGCAATTGAATCACTGGCCATGACTAGTGATCTTTCGCCCCCGACTATAGTTATAAAATAAATTTTTTCAAATGTAACCACTACCCTCTCCCTTTCACCCCAGAGCACACGCTGCTTCTGTGACGCTGTTTGCTTTCTGATAGCGGCTGTTCGCGGCTATAGCCGAGGCTACGGAAAGATTTGTTTTGCAAATTCGGTCCCTGGGCCCCCTCCAACTCCCAAATTTCACTCACTGCTTCATAACCATCCCCCCCACCTCTACCGTGATGTCATTGTTTTTTTATCTGAAAATAGCTTTTTCATGTGTTTTATTTTCCGTAACCTCGGCTATAGCCTCGAATATCTCTTGCATTGAGAGAAAAACAAGATGGCAGTCATTTCATTTCTGAAAACCATAATCCTGCAATGCAACACGGGAGATATAACTATAATTTTTGGGGAAGAGGCACCCTCTTCTCAGTCAAATTTTAAAATAATTACAACACGGAATAACCCCAAACCAGGCATGGATTGCAAGTCAACACTTTGTGCCCAAGTTGTTTTGGACCTGGTCCAAATCTGTTCAGCAGTTTAGGCTCTGCGCTTTGGCAAACATTTACTTTTTTTGTCTATGGGAAAATGAATGGGAAGTAGGCCTCACTTTTGAAAAAGAAAAAGTTTACGCTTAATAACTTTTTAATTTTTTAACAAATCTTTACAAAACGTTGTAATCTGAGGGGGCCGCAGACTTTTAATCGCTTTCGAAATTTCGGGCAAATGCATTACTCAAATCAAAGGTTATTAACAATAGAATGTTGAGGGGTTCCTATGTGTCTCTGACTCATCTTAACTATAGGGCAGCGACTGCCGCCCTGTTATATATAAATATATATATATATGAGCCCCCTAAAATCACCAGCCCCACATGCATCCCAGAAGACTATAGGGACCCGTCTCACATCGGTCTCTGCTCTTTCCTCATCGGCTGTGATGAAACACAATCGCAATATGGTATGTGATCCCAGCCTTCCCACTCCAGCCTTTATGAGTCAATGGCCTACACATTACTGGTTATGGCCCATGCCAACCGGCCTTGAAGTGGTACAAACCCAATATGTGGATGACTGTGCCACCACCAATTTTGCAAAGGGATCAGCCTGACATATACACCAGCCTACAACAGGAGTGCACCTACCATGACTGACAACATCCAATCCACTTATGCCTTCCTGAGAGCATTCTAAAGGCTGTTTATTCTATCACCTATGCCCCCACATTGTTCAGTGTGCCATTCCAACCTTGAAAACTGCAAGGAGTGGGGGTTTAACATCTGAAATGCTTGCCTGTCTGTAGAAACTGTAAATCAAGGAACAGGGACACAAATATGTTTATCCTACAGTGTTTCATCTGCTGACTTCCTCAGGTAGTGTGTCAATATAATACAAGTAAGGAAAACCCCAAAGATTCACTTCCGCTGGCGGAGACCTATCTCTACTGTCTGGGGTAGACAGAATGTATATATGCATAAAAGAAGGGATAGGAATTATCAACTTTGAACCCTTATAGTGACTAACTCTTCTTCCGTTTCTACTGCTCTAGACTGAATTAATTGACTCAGTAGTCAAAACCTAAAATCACAATATCAAAATGTATTTCATTAATCTTAATTAAACATAATGCAAATCTAAAACATTACTATACAAACATTAATGTTAAGAAAACCCACTAACTAGTTTACAACAGAAATCAGAGAATCAGATACATCTACACATTACTAACACAACAGAGTTTAGACTATAATACAAAGGCACAATAGGAGGAACAAGTAATTGTACATTGATCCCATTCATGTATCCACATTTATAAAGCCCAACATGTTTCTGTCCCTAACACCAAATAGGTTGGACATTCATCAGGGGCTATCCTCTGTCAATCTTTAATGGGTTCCTGATTCTTGTATATTGGGTGTAGTTCACATAAAAGGTACTTTCTGAAATAGTGATCCTTGCAAACATATAATCAAGAGACTGCTCTTTGTGCAAAGTAATCCCCATGTAGTGACGAAAATGCAATGCTCCTGTTCAGTAGGAGACACATTTCATCATAGCCTCCAATTGGCTTTCGAGATGCACTTGTTCTGGTTGAGTTAAATAGTTAGCATATATGCAGTGAGAAATCACAAAAATCCTGATGCCACATCCAGTTTGAACATCCCACGGGTCAAATAAAGGTGGCTGCCACTCTCATTAATAATGCTACGAACACGCACCAAGTGCACCTCACCAAAGTAGAATGTACTACGGAATTTGCACCTTTCTCAGGTTGTGTACAGTGGTGGAAATGGGCAGGGAGTGGTTTAGGTGGGGTGCTCCTCTACTCTTTTATTTACGTTTTACTGTTGCTATACTTTTATTTTAAAAAGAAACCATTCTGGAATGGTTTCTTTTTAAAATAAAAGTGTAGGAAGAAGTTGAAACTTGAACTTCAGTGCACTGCACTGAACATTCCCTTAAATAGCAGCTGTGTTTTTTGGGGGGTTTGGATTGCGCGATGGAGCGGGCGTGGCGATGAGGGTTGTGGGGAGTGGGGGCGGACCAGCAGGGAACATAGTTCCACTACTTCTTTTCGTACACTTCAACCACTGCTAGTGTCTGATGTCTCTCTCAGTGACTGCTCCATTAACTCTGGTCGCAGTGCTGCATTTTACAAAAAGCGGGATCACCTGATATTCCATTTGGTATATACATTTAAGGTAGTCTCTAGAACATCCCAAGTAGGCCATTAACAGCTGGTGTTGTTACTCAAATTCAGACCATCCAGATGCAATGGTTTTAAACAGTAAACCGACAGCTCTATTCTCAAGACAAGGAAATTCCTCATGTGTAGGGTTTCCTGTTTTCAGTGTTTATCTTTATTTTATTGTGATGGGGTTTTCAAAAACGTTGTTTATGAGTGTTCCTTCATTGGGGGTGCACTCGTATATGCCCATGCCTCCATGAAACGCATATTGTATTATAACAAAAGATCTAGATCGATTCTTGGAGGTAAACAGGCCTCATTTTATTACAGAACAATTCTCACAGATTCGGACAGGGACCCCATGCGTCTTTTACATCAACCATAATCGGTTATCATGACCTTGAACCTAGCAGCCCTGCCGACCCGTCAGCTGCCGGTTTGGCCTAATACCTGCCTAAGCTGTCCCAGGGTTAATTGCAGAATCCAATGTCCAGTTGGACAGTCCAACACCGAAGCCTGGGCTACGTATCCACACAATGTGCAACCCAAGGGCCCACCCCCTCCACTCCCACTGTCCACACCTATTGGACGCAAGTGGATCCCTTAACCCACAACCTGGGTAGAAAATTCATAGTTCATCTTAGTTCAGCATTTTGGTCATGATCCGAACATTTTCATAATTCATTGTGTTAGTCCCCGTCAACAGCACCAACAAAACGTGACACTCAAATAATAGTGAAATGCTACAAAAAAAATGTCAAGAGCTTCCCTTACAGTAACAGCTCTGGAGTTAGGAGGAGCTTTGGGGGATTCCAAAGCAGGTGCTCTGCGACATTCTCAGAGCAGAGATGGCAAGGGGATGCCTGAATTATTTATCCTTGAAATTATGAACGTTGCTGCAGAGTGAACATTTACAGCTTCACATGACTGCTAATGGCCTTTGTGTGATGTGTGTGTGTGTGGGTGCGTGCATGTATTATCCGTACTCCACATCTGCAACCCACATTGGAAATTGCGGTGGTGTTAGTAAGTGTAAGCATGCATCATCTGCATTCAGGATCATCATTCGGAATCTGCATTCAAAATGTACATTTGAAATCGACATTTTGACTCTGCATTCGCAATCTGCATACTGAATCTGCATTCAAAATGTACATTTGAAATCGACATTTTGACTCTGCATTCGCAATCTGCATACTGAATCTGCATTCAAAATGTACATTTGAAATCGACATTTTGACTCTGCATTCGCAATCTAAATACTGAATCTGCATTCAAAATGTACATTTGAAATCGACATTTTAACTCTGCATTCGCAATCTAAATACTGAATCTGCATTCAAAATGTACATTTGAAATCGACATTTTGACTCTGCATTCGCAATCTAAATACTGAATCTGCATTCAAAATGTACATTTGAAATCGACATTTTAACTCTGCATTCGCAATCTGCGTTCAGAATGAACATTCCGAGGCATATTTGTGTAACTACGCCACCACTGTGCCTTCCTGAATTAAAGGTACATTTTTACAATTTCAAAAATATCTCTAGTTTGCCTGATCAGATTTTCACTCTTTTTGTAACTTGCACCATTTCCACTTAAGCGCTGGGTGTATTCCCAGAAACCTTAATGATGGAAGCAGACAATTCTGAGATATTTGTCCCAAAGGTGTACTTTTTGCAGTCTACAGCCCCCCCCCCCCCCCATTCAAATAACAAATGTCTCAACCTTCTTTTTCAACATGAAAGTGTTTATAAAAGTTCACCAAACTAGGCCTGGGTTTTCAGATGAGGCCAATTCATTTGTGCTTAATTTGGTCAGCCTGAACTGATGAGGATAAAAGTTACAGAAGAAATGCTTTCATGTTTTCTCATGTAAAGTGTCTTCTAGCCTCAACTATATTACGGCTGTGTACAAGAGATGGGTGGGGAGAGCGAGAAAGCCAGCAAGGGAGAGTGTAAGAGGAACATTGCGAGGCCACGTGACTTTCACTGCAGATGGTAGCAGATGTATGAGCAACACTCTACTAACCATTTTGCAATGTTAACAGTACAGCCGTTGGTAGCTATTTGCAGGGGCATGTGCCTTGCACAGCGCCAACCATGCCACTCATCAACAGAAGCTCACTGGGTTACAGATCGGTTTGAGGAAGTGGTGGAAGATCAAAGCCTGAGGTAGGTCACAGGCACCTTGTTACCCTAGGGCTAGAATTCACGAATGCCCTATCCAGCACTGGTTCTTTCTGTACTGCAATTTTGAAACAGTCCCATTGGGACCAATGCATGGCTGGGGGAGCAGTATGATCTCCTGTAAGGGTTCTATACTGCCTCCTACATTTTTGGGGAAGACGGATAGGTCAGGGGCCACGGGCAACGCATCGCAACACAGGTTTGAATCCTGATCCCGGGCTTAGAAACCTCTCCTGGTATTAAGCACGTTATAAATTAACAATTATAATTTTAATTTTTGAGTGAGAAGGTCACCAATCTGCCTTGGCAGGTTGGTACTTCATGTAGTGGGGACCTCAGAATTAGGGTACTTGGGGGCGGGTGGTCTATAGCTGGTGTCTTTCCCCTTCTGTCCCTGCCCTCAGAATGTGTGTGTTTTAATGTTGTCTCTCTTTTCACCATCACCTCCCACCTCATGCTCACCTTTCCCCATCACCACCTCTCCCAACCTTACCTTTCCTCACCCACAGAATACGCAAAATAATCAGACATGGTTAGGTGCCGTAAGACCACTATGTTGGTGATGGACACAGTAAAAATACTTGATAACATAACATGAAATCCACCATAAAGATACTCATACAGTGGTACTACCCTGGCTCTCCCGTGCCCCCTTTTCCTTCTTCTTCCCATACCATTCTTAAATAACTTTCAATTGTTTTCCTATTTTTGACCATAATAAACTTTAAGGCGCTTCTCTCTGAATCTGCTGCTCTTAGCAAATAGATTTTCAATGTTTAACCTTGGATACGAGACTCCGAATACACCACAAGCGGATGGGAGCGGTGAAGCTGTTCCAGCTGTCGCAGATTCATTAATCCACAAAGGTACATAGAGTAAGCGAGCAAGCCACTTCCTGCAGGCCGCGCTGCACCGGAAGGAGATTGATTGCCCCTGGTAACTAGATTTCTATTCACTGCCATGGAACTGAGGTGGCTTCTGCGCTGTGTGTGTGTCTGCGCAGCAGATGTTTGCCGCGCAATTGGCAGATGTCTGAAGTTTACCGAAGCTGAGAGTAAACAAGACTGCATTTATTAACAGTTCCTGGTGTGACCATCCATCTGCCTTCAGCCGAGAACTGGCTCCCATCTCTTGTCAAGGACTTCCTTCTTCCCTTCTCACCCCTCCGACTCCTGGTGATAAACGCCACTGATAGACGCGAGTATTGCTTCTCCACCTATCTATCTAGCAGGCAAAGTCCAATGGCGGCGCTGTATTACTCCCCCGACTTCCTACCAGTAAACCTTACCAGTGGCTGGCCTGTAAGTTTTCTTCATTCTAGCAGCAAAGCCGACTGTCGGGTGAGGTATCACAACAGAAAATCCTTAGCAGAAAACCCCATTGAGGGATGGGTTATTGCTCTGCTACCTTCCTAGCAGCAAAGCCCAATGACGGGTGGGCTATACCACCCTTATATATAAGAAGAGACACACATTACAGCAATATATAAATCAATCTACACATTTGAATTTAACACATTAAAACCAGTAGAGTTCAGGTCAAACGTTATAGCCAGCCCTAGAAGCAGTATTTTGTGCTAAAAGTTACAAATATGACAGCAAGTGCATAGGGGCCTGTATACCCCCATGAAGGGCCAGTGGAGCTAAGACTTGCTGCACAGTATCCTGGTCGTTATACAAATTCAAGGATTTAATAAATAATGCTATCGTCAAACCCTCAGAGGTATTCTGAATGGTGATAAACTGAGACCATATATAGTTCTCATCCCCCCTCACTCCCCATTTCACAAACTTGGCTAGGTAGACCATTCTCCTTTCACATAAAACCGGACATGAAAGTAGTAGGTGCTTCACGGTTTCAATTTCCCCATCTTCTCACCGAATCGGCAGAAGGGGTTTGCCAGGCCTATCGTTTTCCTTCTGAATAACACCTCACGGGATGGCAGGATGTTCCAGCGTAATTTAAGGAGGATTGTCCGATAGTATCAGTTAGGGATTTTGTTTAAATTTTGGATTTTTTATAGTATCATACAGCTAAATGATCAGTTTTTAGTACATTTCATCGTTATCACAAATCAACAAATAAGAGACTGGCAGTATGAAATATATTTCACGGGTGTGCTAAATGCCTCAATTGAGGAAGAAAACCAAATGAATGATAACGATATGGGTACATTCAGTCTTCATGCATTAGGATTATGCCATTAACCTCTCTCCACAGTTTGGTAAGGTATACAATGAGTCCTTCATGTGAGCCAGACATAAAAAGACCCCACAGAGCAGCCGGGGAAAGGAAGTATTCCAACCCTGACACCCCGAGGGCCCTTGTACTAAGCGCAGCCAGTGCTTCACATTGTGTCAGGAGATGTTGCATCTCATCATTACCACACAACCAACAGCATCACTCCCCCCTGGGCATTTTATACCACCGACCCACAATTTCAAGCGTGTTCACCGCACTGAATTTAAGACAGAGATAATCCCACACAATGCGGTTACCCAGGAACTTGGAGCTATATATAGAGGGCCCATCTGTTTTTCCAATATGTACGGGAAGAACCCATCAGCCGTTGACTTAGTGGCCAGAGTGACAATCATTTGCTCATGTTTAAAAGACACCCATTTCCCCCTCATTGCATCAGCAAGAGTCCCTCCTGAGAACTCCCAAGCCATTGCTCAGTCAGGCTCAACATATTCCCCAGAATTGAGCACTTCAAATAAACAGCCTTAGTGATAAGGGCCTTATAGAGAATCCCCATCAGAGTATTACTCTGGGCATGAGCAAGTCTCCAATAGAGCTTCAGGTTGTTTAGAACAATGCGCTCATGAATCATTATGAGTTCAAACTCCAAGGCAATCATTCCAGCCGGGACATATGATGGTAATCTTAGGAGACGCCTTAAGAGCTTGATCTCCATCTAAGTGAGGACCTCTAGAGTGCCCAGACCCCAAACCTCTGCTACATAGATGAGGATTGGCACAACTTTTGCGGTGTACAATTTAAGTAGTGTTCCCACCGAATAGCCTCTACCCCAGCATTCAAATGAGCATATGGCCCCCACAATTTGCGCCACGTGCACCTTTAGGCCACTCAAATGAGACGTGCCTCTTGCGCTTGCTTCAAGGACCACACCCAGGTAGACATACTGGTTCACGACCTCAATTGGAATACCATTCATGTTCCAGCCCACTCCATTTGTGCCTTGTGTAACCATTGTCTCACAATCAAGTTTAAGCTCCCAGATACCTCCAGGTTAGGTACGCTCTACAAATCAATAAACTAAACTGAACTAAACTAACTGCATGCTTACGACAGGTTTCAAAGACCAAGATCTTCGTTTTGTCTATATTTGCCCTCATGGAATTCAGGGCTGAGTAGGAGTGGAGGTTATCTAAGGGGGTTTGAAGGCCGCCAGGTGTAAGATCTAAGATGACAATGTCATCTGCGTAGCCCATCCAGATTACTACCATATCACCAAGCTTTGGAGGGAGGAACTTTGGATCGGCCAGAGCAAGTCCCATATTGGACAGATAAAGATTGAAAAGGATCAGGGCCAGGAGACAGCCCTGTTTCAGGTCGATACCTTTATGAATCCAAACCGAGGCTCCTCCGTCGCCCTCAAGCCTTATTTGACACGTCTCAGTATGTAACAACATGACCATCTTTAATAGGCCAGAAGGGATCCCCCAACCGCCCAACTTCCCCCACAGCCTGGCACGTTCCACTGTGTGGAAGGCTGTGCTATACTCCACAAATGCAGCACAGATAGGTCTCTTGCGGATCACCCGTGCCTGTTCGGCAGCAGCTGGAAGGGCCAGAATATTTACAGATGTAGAGTAGCCCTTTCTGAAACCAGTATGGTGCCAGGGTATGATGTTATTTTCCTCTGCCCAGGTGGTCAACTCATCCAACAAGATCCGCAGAAAGACCTTGGTCAAAACGTCTAACATGGCCAAAAGTCGAGAGTTGCGCAGGTCTCTTCTTTCACCCTTGTTGTACACCGGGACCATCTGGGACCATAATGCTGTCATACCATGAAGAAGGGAGGACCTGAGTAATGGTGATACAACTAAACAGATGATGGTGAACTCTGGCCCAGAGGGGGACGTTTGCCTTGATGATTACATTACAGAGCCCGTCTGGCCCTGGGGCTCTGGAGGACTTGCTTGCACCAATAAAAACAGCAACTTCTAGTATGTTTTTCCCAAAAGACCAATGCTGTATGCCCTTATTTATTTATTTCATTTATTTGTTTAGTTTTAAAAGAAAAACTTTACACATTTTTGTTATACAAATTTCATTAAATTACAATTGCAAAGCTTACAAACACATTAATTACTAAAATTACAATAATTAAACAATATTAAAAGTTATACACTTTATCTCTTGCGTTATATTAAAATGCATTCTAAAATCCTTGTCACTAAACTCACTTTTCATTCTTACACAATATTAAAACATCATCATCGGTTGTAACAATTGCAGTGCACTGATTTTTATGGTTCAGTCATCTTGATATAAGTAATCGTTTTATTTAATGTTCTGTCATCATCAGATTGCTGTCCAACTTCTCATTCACAAACTTTCTTTTAATACATATCCACAGATGGTATAATCTTATATGGACTGTCTCCAAATCAGTATTCAGGCAATATATCCAGAAGGCATCACTTTTAATATAATCATAATTATGCACCAAATCTCCTAAATATATCATATACTCAGTGCTTAGTTCAGGGCACTGTAGCAGAACATGTTGAGGAGATTCCAAATTATTAGTCTTTTTACATATTCTGCACATTCTTTCCTCCCGTGGGATTTTTTGTTGTGCCTCCATTATTGTTAACAGGGGGAGTTGATTAGTTCTCAACTTTAATCGGAATTGTCTAACTGCGGGGTTTGGACATCTTGTCAGATACCTTTCTGCTTGTAGGTATTTATGCACAATCCCAAATATGAGATTGTAGTTCTTTAATTGTTCTAGGTGTTCATAGTTATTAGTCCAATCCCACAATTTAATCTTGTTTATGTATATCCGTTTCAAAGTTGCATTTGCCCTTATGTAAAAAAAAGATTGTCTCAACTGAGAGCATCCCAGGGTAGATGTAATATAGGCAATCCAATTTGACTGGGGTACACCATTAAGATCAAACGTGGATGGACCTTGACCACTGACAATCTGGCAGAATGTTCTCGTTTCATTATTGATTGTGGTCAGCACCAGGTCACGCTACTTTTGGCAATCTTTCAAGTATTTGTGGGATCGTAGCCACTTTGAATATATATATATCTACCTCCTTCCTATAGCATGGGCCGCTAGGTCGAATACTACCTTTGATAGTCTCTGCAGCTCTTTGCCGACTGAACTTTTTTTGTCACGTTTGATTCTGTTGTGACAATGTCTATGTCGCTGAACAGGCCCAGCAGCCCTCTGATCGTTCCCTTGTTGGCCATGGGGACACTCTGAAAGACCTGGGCAATGATGCCCGCAAACTGTTTTATTGTAGCCAGACCCATGCCAATATCCACCCCTCGATTCGAGGCAAGCCCCAGGGGAGGAAAATCAGAGAAAACCCTGTGTACAGTAACCAGTGCTGCCTCAATTTGGGTGGGATTCCAACTCACTCTAGTCATGGCTCTGTTGATACTCACAGACCCAGTATTACGATCACTGTAGCTAGGAGATGGCAAGTCCAGAGATAGAATAACAGGAGAATGATCAATTTGCAGGCGAGGAAGAATGCCCATATCGATTAAAACTGATGCGTCATTAGCCACAAAGGCTTAATCAATGATGCTGGAGCTGGAAAACGAGCACCGCGTAACTTGTGGTGGACAGTCCGAGGGGCGAGCCCCATTCATCATGATAAAGTGATATACAAGCTGTTCCTTCAGTACAGATGCTATGTTGTTGTTGATGTGTCTGCCGACTCCTCATGATTGAAGCATCCTCCCAGGAGCTCCAGGTAGACTCTGCTGGCAAAGGACCTTCAATCTGCAGGATGGATGGACTGTTGACTCTCCTAAACTGGGGAGGAGGGAGACAAAGCAGATGTCCCACTCTCGAAGTTTGGTAGTTCGGATAACTCAACAAGAACAGGCAGAAACACCAAAACTCACCGAAAACCACTCACCACAGCAGGGAATGCGATGACTAAACAGAAGAGCCCTTACCTGCCCTCAGCTGGGGCCACATGTGACTTTGGGAGTAAGGCCCTGATTCATGGAATTATTTGCGTGAAAAACAGAGCGTGCCATGCTGCATGCAAATCCCAGTTTGGTGAATGGGGATTTGTGGGTAGAATGGCACGCAAATCCCTGTTTTACCCGCAAATAATTCCATGAATGTGCTTCTTCTATGGTGGGCTAGAACTGGAACCTCATTTGAATAAGGGTGGTCTTTAGAGCGCGTTCATCCTCCTATAAAGAGTTTACAGAGCACGCACACCTTTTGATCTTGAAGTCAGGCCACTCAAATGCAGTTGAAATGCTTATGGTAGCACTTCATCACCACTGCTGGCATTATTCATTTCATTGAAAGGCAGGATTCCATCATTCCGTACCATGTCTTTTCCAGTGAAGAACCAAACAAGCCATTTCAATGAGCCCCCACCCTCAAGGCAGACTGTCTACCTTGAACTTCTGGGCCACCTCTGCCCCCTCCTTCCCCGAAAGCTCTTCTTGCCCCTACCCAAGGCCCCCCTGAACATCATTATCACTCACCCTGAGAGCTGTGAGGTCTCATGATGGACCGGCATTGACCTCCAGCTGCCGGTCCAAGGGTTCCTCATCTTTAGCCCCAGCCTGTACTACCCTCTTCAGGACCCTGCCTTGTGTACACCCTCTTTCTACTCCCTACCCCCATAACACACTCCTCTTTGGGGATTAGCTCAATTATCCTATGGAGCATAACAGAGCTGCACAACCAGGGCATTGCAGTTCCGAGCGCTTGCATAAATGCCTAGCAAGGCAAATGAATAATTGTACAGCATCACAAAGTGTAACTGCAAAGCGCTTGCGTAAATAAATGCACGCACCTCTCACTTGGCATAAAGCAAAAGCGCTTTAGAAAAGTGTGGGAACATATCAGGGTAACAGAGCGCTATTTAGGGAGTTTTGACGGTATTATCACGCGCATGGAAACTGGGATTGGCATGGAAGAGTACTTAAAACTGTTGTGATTTCTCCTGGAACTGAATATTTCATCAGCACTTTCTTCCACTGGGGAGAAACCTATGAAACACCACTTATTGTGGGGCCTGAGCGGGTTCTGCTGTGCATCCCATGCCACTCAGCTTGGGCTCACGCATGCATTTCCTTGCTGGCCCAGAAGAGGGATGCTGCTGCCTGCTGTGGAAGGTCTCAGAGTCTCACTGGTCCCGGGCACCGCCGCCAGTCCTCCCTCGCACTTGCCTCAGGGCCCTACACCCCACCCACACTCGATGCACTGAGAAATTCACCCAAGATAGTGACTCTCTCTGCACTTACCCCTGTCTCAACCGACTGGGTGCACTTGATCCTCCCCTCTTGTGACCCTCTGTGCACTTGCTGGAGCCGCATGCACCATGCCTGAAGATCGTCTGTTTGTTTCTCCCCTGTCTTCACCCCTAATTTTACTGATAAAATTGCAGAATCTCTGTCAGGCCTATTCTCTATATCCCATACTGTTAAATGTATTTTATTGCACTTACTCTGCCTGTGCAGGCTATTGTCGTCTCAGAATTTCAAGGGCTCTGAGCGACTGTTGTATTTTCCCCATGTTCCCACCCTCCTTGAGCGCTTTGAAACACGTGCCCTGTGTATAGGCACTATATACATGAAGAATACCATACCATACCAATGGCACTAGTTCTGATCTGCATCTAAAACCTATTGCTCTTTCTATATCCAATCTATTTCTAGAAAAATGCTTTAAGTTGCACCATTTGTTATCCTCTCTCTCCTATCCCCACCCAAGGAATTCCCGCCCACTTCTCATGTGTCCCACCTGTTTAAGGTGGTGCCCTGTCCCCTCTAAGCAGGTTATTTAGTGTGCCAGCAGCTGGTCTCCACTGTCCCCTGCCCTTTCCATTCTCCCATCATACTGCCTCCAATTGGACATGCTTGGGAAGCCCATCGCGGTGAAATGAAGCTTTAGACCTCCGCACCACCAGCAACTTCAAGTCTCATCTCCAATCTCAATAAACTGGTCCCATCCCTTTGCTGGGTACCCCATTCCCTCTTTCCCTCCCATCTCTCCCCCAATCATGTGACATGGAAGCCGTACCATATGTAGGGTTCACTTAGCACAGGGTTGTCCAGCTACAGGCCTCGAGGGCCAGACCCATGCTGGGTAGGACAACAGCTGTCAATTCTTTTGGGGCACCCTCCTGCAGGAGTCTCGAGCTGGTGATTAAGAAACAAAAGAAGAGGGTGCACCAATCAATGCACCCCGCCCCTCCTGCTAGGTTCCCACGACTCTCTTTCTCAACGACGTGGCCACGCCCCTTGTTAGTGACCCTATAAACCCTCGCCCCTCTCAAAGCACTGTCTGTCATCTTGTCACTGGAAGGGACAATTACTGTATTAACTTGTACCTGAAGGCCTTCTCTTACATTCTAGCCTCCCTAGCTGGCAGGATCTGAGCAAGGTTTCAGCCCGCCAAGACAACGTATCTGTGTCCATATTTCTTACAATATGGGTGCATATGATCAATTGAAAGTAAAAATAGCACCCACTGTTCCCCCTGGATTTGCCGTATGTGCCGCCTGCCATGCACACTTTTTTTCTGGTGCCACCCACAGTCGCTTTCATATGCACCGCCGTTCTTCTCTGCTCACCAGAGAGTCTCTGCACAGCATTTTTGATTGACAGGCCACACAAATAATTTAATGCAAAATGCAAATTTGTGCAGACAAGGCATGACGGGACATTGTGATTACCTCGAACAATGAGCCGACGGACATACCTAATGCAAAGTGACTTTACCCATAATGATGCACTGAGAAGAGGTCCTCTCCTCCCCCACCCCATGTTCTCTTTTTATATCAAAACTTATGCAGGTGTTGACGAGTAATGAAAATGTGATTAGGGGGGAAGTTATTGCTTCTTATTCCTGTCTGAAAAGAGATTAGACATAAAGAAATGTTTCAGAGCCATGCAGCGGAATATGTACCCCAGGGAATGTCCCCAGAAGTACAGAAGGCAAATATGCATACATTTAACACTGATATTTAAATGAATATATATTGGCACAAGCATTGTACTCATTACATAATCTTACCTGTATCATCGGGCCTGAGTAGGAGTTTGGTGGTAACGTTATATCATACAGTGTTTGAAAACACTGCCTGTTTTACCACCACGCCAAGTTCCTAGTTTTGCTTTTGTAACTCTTGCAATTACCTTCACACAAAAGCAGAAGTGTATGCTATTTTACCGCATGTGGTAATACGTCACTTTCGCCATGGAGTCCTATGGGACTGCAATATAGGGAAAACTGAAGGACCCCGCATGACTCAGAATCCGGCCCCGTTCAAGTCACGCATGAATACTCAATGCGGTAATGGTAATTCCGTTTGGCAGTATTTCCACAGGAAATACCACCAGATCGGCTAATCCAGGATGGTGTTGCAACCTGAAGTCCCCCTCTCTCCATCAGTGGCATGGCAATTCTTTCCAAACAAACCTGAACGCCATCTCGTACGGCGGTCTCGTGGGCCTCGTGTGCCGCTCCCTCACAGGTAGCGCAGCAGTGATGATCGCACATACCACCCCTACCTTTGCAGCCATCAACTATACTGTGATGCTTCATGCGAGTAACTGAAATTCCACCATTGGGACTAGGCCTCTGTACATCACAATCGTACTGTGCGATTATAGTGGCTGCTACATATATTTACTTTTGGGGGTCAATTTATTTCCAATATATCTTGACTTACGTTGGGCTTTTTGACTGCTCAGAGGTGTTGCTGGGAGGGGGGAGAAAAGGGGCTATAGCCCCAGGTCTTTTGGTTGTAACTCCGGACAGACGCTCAGGGGGTACAACCAAAAGGCTAGCTAGCCCTGCGTCCCGACAATCCCCACATTAGCATTGCCCCAGATCTCTTCCAGACCTAGCAACACCTGTGCTGCACAGTTGAATTGTTTGGCCCTCACACCCTTAGCCAAGAGCTATTGGTAAATCAGGCCCCCATTGGCAAAAAACAGCTGGTAATACCATATTATTGATATTACTGGTGCCACTAATACCAGCAATCCCCCCATAGAATCCTATCGAACTCCATGGAATGGGGAAGGACCGCCATTACCGGCACCTGGAATATCTCGATAATACCAAGATATGTGGCGCTGGTAACGGTAGGTCTGTTTGCCGGTATCCTGGTGGATTTACCGCCAGGATACCGGCAAACTCGGATTGACGCCCATTGTTTCTTAGCACATTGGGAGCTGTCACAAAAACGCAGACAGACATGTCAGGATGCTATCATATATGTACAGGTTGCACAGGCTCTCTGCAGATCCAAATATATGTGTACCAGGCCTCATGGGATGAAACTGCTTAGCTAGTAAAGGTACATGTTTTTACTTCAGTCGCGCAGCAGTAATCTACATGCAAAGTATCTGCTCAGTGTAAGATTTCCAAAGCCCACCAAAGTTAAAAATGTGGGCAAATCGCTGTCCACTTTTCTCACCTAAATCACTGCAGTATTTAATTCCTCACCTAAACCACTACTCCATTTAACGCTCATGTTTATGCAGAAAAATGAACTGGTGCCATGTGATTTTTATTTTAATTGGAGGGATGCAAACATTTCCCATAAATATGTTGGATCAACTGAGCATAGTAAGGGAGCCTGAACTAACCAAGAGGTGTTTGGATCAGATCCTCCCACCATAGCGCCCCAAGAATTTGCTTTAAATCATGGGTTAGAATGGAATATTTTACAGAACAATGTGTGGAAAACTTGGGTAAAGAGCCACACAGTTTAATATCGTTTTTTTAGGGTAATGCCTGAAAAGGTCATCAACAGTGCACAGGGGCATTTTCATGATGTTATTGCCCAGAATATATGCCACAGTAAAATAAATATGTCCAGACAAAATGCCATGCCCCCGTAAGAAAACATGGCACGACTAGCTATAACAATGTCGGATACAATCCTGCAAGTACAGTAATCAGTTTGCCTTTTCCCTTGATGTCCACAACAAAATGCCATGCCTTGATGCCCAGAAACAATGCCATGCCACAGTAAGCAACAAAATGGCTGTAACAATGTAGAATTTAAGAACACTCATGTTGACTTTTGCCCTGAAGCAAAACAAATGGTGATGGCTGGAAGGTTTCAAATTAATCTTAAGCTCTGGTGCAGCTCTGGGCAAACCTCCAAACCATTGTCCTTTAGCTTGCCAATCATTACATAAAGGGGAAAGACCATATGCAAATCAGGCTTGGTGCCACACAAAAAGGAGCAGTCCAGCCCGAACTGCTAGGTCACATCCCTTCTGCACGAGACCACAAGCATCCCCAGACATGTTTTGGCTTCATCCAAGCCTGCATCTCTGTGGCATCTAACAACTCGGCTGAACTTTTCAAAATCTGCAACGAGCTGGCCAATCCTGCTGCAGTCTCTACCTATCCTTTTCCCTCCAAGGCCCTCTGCAAGTCCTTGGCCTCCCATTTCACTGCTAAAACTCAGGACATCCTGTCCACCATCTCTTCCTCTACCTCTTCTTCCTTCTCCTCTACCACTCCTGACCAGTCTAAGGCCGTCTCTCCTCCTCCTTTCCCTGTACACCCCTGACGATGTTTCTAGACAAGTCCGATCTATGAAAGTCTCATCAAAGCAGGTTCTTCCCTGCTCATCCATAACCATCAAGGACCACATCGACACACTTGCTCCAGCCTTGGTCGATTTCTGCAATAACTCCTTTGCCAGTGGAACTTCCCCTCCCTCCTTAAGCACTCTCTTGCGCACCCCCTTCTAAAGAAGCCCTCTGCAGATCCTTCCTGTGCAGCTAACTATCGCCCGATCTCCATCACTCCTTTCCTTGGCAAACTCTTGGAAAAGCTGTCCATCTCCCAGCTTAATGTACATACTGAATCTGTTGGTTGCCTCAATGACCATGTCTGTCTTCAGAGCTTCCAGAAGCACAGAAACTGCTCTCCTGAACACCTGTGAAGACTTGCTCTCCAATCTTGACTCTAATCTCCCTTCTGTCCTCATTCTCCTGGATCTATCCTGTGCTTTTGGCACAGTCAACCACAGTCACCACAACCTTGGTATTACTGATCAGGACCTGGCCTGGCTGACCTCCTTTCTCACCGATCGACCCTCTCAAGTCCACTGGGGTCTTTCCTCCCTACTATATCTCTCTACTTGTGGTGTTTCCCAGGGGTCTAACGTCTCTCGTTGGCTCTTCAACCACTGCCTGGCACCACTTGCCCACTGCATCGCTACTGTTTGCTTCAATTTTCATTTTTATGCGGGTGACACTCAGCTCTCATTCACGTTCCCCACAGCTACCTCTGCTTCTTCTCTGATACCAGACTGTGTGGCTGGAATTTAGGAATGGTGTGCCACAAAATGATCTCTACCTTAATACCAGTAAGACTGAGATCCTCATTGGGACAACCGCTCCTTCCTTTCCTCTCTCTGGCCGCACACTGTGGGCCCTCTTCCTGCTCCTTCTTGTGAGGCTAACAACCTTGGTGTCATCTTCGACTCTACCCCCTCCTTCTCTCCTCACATCTCTGATGTCTCTAAGAAGTCAAACTATGAGCTGCACCACCTCAGAGGTATTCTTCCTTTTTTCACTTTCTCCCAGAAGCTCAATCTCCAGAGCTCTGGTGCTCTCTAGGCTGGACTATTGCAACAGCCTCTTTCTAAATCTTCCTGCCTCTACTCTTCGACCTTTACAACTTATCCAGAACAGGACTGCGAGACGTGTCCTTGGTCTCAAGCCCAGGGATCATATCTCTACAGGTTTGACATTTCTTCACTGGCTCCCCGTGGCTGCAAGGATCAAGTTCAAGACCCTCTGCATCATCCACAAAGCTTTCTGGGGTCTGGGACCGCTTTACCTCCAACTTTCTCTTCCAAAACATCCTCCTTCTCGAGCTCTCCGCTCATCCACCTCCCACTCTCTGATGGTCAGACGCTTCTCCAAGCAGAGAGTTGGGGGCAGATTTTCAGCCGGGGCCTCCCTCTGGAACAGCCTCCCTGCCTCTCTCAAATGTGAGCAGAATCACCTCCGGTTCCAGAAGCAAGTCAAGACCTTCCTTTTCGCTTCTGCTTTCTCCCTTCCTCCCCCTGCTGATGCACCTGACTGCGCCACGCACTGGTCACCTGGTCACCCTCTGAACTCGGGCCCAGGCTCCTGAATGTCAGGTTCTCCAGCACTTAAGGGTCTGTATCTGCAACCCTACAGTTCCTTCTCTCTGCACTTATGAGCCACCTGTTGGCTGCATTTGTGAGTTAAGAGTTAACTGCACATCGCCCTTCCCCTCCCACCTGGCAATTCTCCCCTCCCTCTTCCCTGCACTTGCACAATCTGAATGACACAAGGCCTAGTAAAATCACTATTTTGTCCTCCCTTTGTTTCCCACTCCTTGTCATGTCGCGCATAGAAACACTTGTGTACAGGCACGTTATAAATGCCACATCATATCATATCATATCATATTGGGCGTCTTCAGTGAGGAGTAGATTGGGTATCTAGGCTTAGTTGGCTCTGGACCCACATCTGGGCATACATGTCCCAATCGCAGTGACTAAAGCAAAACAAAGGGTTATGGCTGGGTTGATTCCAGTAAAAAATGCTATGTCACTTTAAGAAAATCTGTTCAGACAATTGCACCAATGCAGGCTAGTATGGCCTTGTAACAACACTCATGCTGGTTGTACCCTTGATGCCTCGTACATAAAATGACATACCACAAATGTAGCCAGTACCCTCCAAATCACACATCTGCTCTCTGGCCCTTCACACACACAAACAAGCACATTCATACATCATGCACAATCCCATTTACACGTGCGTACATACAAGATGTACGCATGTAATATTATTACATTATTAAGATACTCTCTTATTTGCCCACATATTCATACAGCATCCAGTCTCTCATTCAGACAAGACAATCCCTTGCATGGACACATATGTACAAATGTACAACCATACACATTCATAAGTGCTTGACATACCTGCTTGCGCCCTCAGCACACAGCCGCCACACGACAGGTAATAGAGCTAGTTGGCACGCCCCTCTCCTGTCAGTTAGCATACTACTGTTTGCCCAATATTGAAAATTGGCAGGGCTACACTTCCCTGGAGGATAGCTCGGGTGCAACGTACTCGCCTTGGAAGCAAGACAACACCAAGCAACAGAGGCTCGATCCCCGGGTCTGCGCTTAGAAACCTCTGGGTATTAAGCACATTATAAATAACCTATCATATCATCATATCATATGTACTGCTGGCCCCTCATTATTATGGTCTAGATCCTTTGCGCTGAGCCGAATGGCTACACATTGCATAAGAAAAGAAAATGTAGCGGGGAAGATGTTGCTGCATATACAAAGCCCACAGGTTGACTGGGCTGCATGCCACTGTGTTTGAGTGAGAGATGATGTACATTTATGTTATGTTATTCTCCCTTGTAGAGTGCACATACACCCAAGGGCAACTTGGTACTAACTCCGAGAAATTTCATGGAAGGCAGTGTTAAAACAAATGGGTTTTAAGAAGATGCCTAACAGACAGATGGTTCTCTGTGTCCCATAGCACAAGAGGAAGGAAGTTCCATAACTGGGCTGTGGCAACAAAAAAAGACCCACTTCTGATCCAGACAAAATTGAAGCGAGGAACCGAAATCAAGCAAGCTTTAGCAGAGCAAAGCATCCAAGAAGGTACTCTGAGGAACCTGAGGGCATCCTCTCATCTACTCCCACTGGACCTTCCTCTCAGGTGGCTAGGGAAAGGCCATCACTCTTGGATCCCGACCCTGGGGGTAGATATGCAAGGGAGGATCACCTGGGTGGAGGAAAGTTGGAGATTGGTGAGAGGATGTCTTTGGGTGAGACATGGTATCCCCCGTTCCCTTGTCAGAATGAATAATATCCTCCCCCGCCTTCATAGGTTATTGTCAGTCTATACCTGTTTCTTACACACAAACTGTCCCCCAGCCATTTCCTTTAAGACTGGGACGAGGAGGAGGCAACCGGGAGCTATGCACACCTCTATTCATTCACAGCACTTTGATACTGAGACGAGAAAGAGGACTGTAGAGGAGTACCATTGCAATAGCCAGGCATGTCCCGCTAATAGATTCAACCATGGTCAGGCAATTGAGGAAAAGGGCTTGCACCTGCTACCAGTTAACAGTCCCAAGGTGCATAAAATGGGAGACCGCCTGGTAAACGGGGAGAGAAACCCACCTGGAGGGAAGCACACAGCTGGCGGACGTGGAGCAGGCTGGAGACACCTGCAGTCCCCTTTTCTGTGGATCCCCAGCAGGAGCTGTGGGACACTGAAGTCTCCAGCAAGGTTCGAAGCTGGCGAGCGTTGCTCGCTGGTGCTCCTGAAAAGCACAAGTGGAGCGAAGGGAAGCCGGAAAGGAGAAAGAAGTTGCCCAGTGCAGCGCCTGCATACTGGTGAGTGTACGGAAAGGAACACTCATGCGGGTTCACTCCAGGTGCTGGAAGCAGGCATATGTAAATGTTGAATTTACTGAAAACTGTGATAGTTGGTTTTGAAGACTGAATTGAAGGTTTTTGAATGCTGAACAAGCTGCAAAGTGTTATCAATACTTTCAAGAATGCAACAAGTATTATTGAATACCGAACTAAAGGAAAGATATGAAAAGTATATGCAAATATAGCACAAGTGAAAAGCAATTGATGAGCATTTGAGAAAAGTGAGCACTTATGAATAATGTGAAAGCAAGGTGGTGGAAAAGGATGAACACCATGGATTGAGTTGTGTGAAATACACATTGTGGCAAAGCCATGAGACTGCCAAGGAGAATCAGAATTGTATATTTACTAATGACACAGGTTCAGAGAGAGAAAACCTGTGTTGGCAAGAACAGCCAGAATAAAATATGAGCATACCAAAGTACGAAGGGTTATCGATTGCGTGACCTGTAATGGGTGGACCATGTGGTTCGAAAACTGCACCGAGACCAAGTGACTGTGCTTGGAAAGAGCCTTGAAAAGCCAAAATACAGAAGTTGTGTTATATAGCAAGTTGCTGAATTGAATAAGGAAAAGAGCAATCTGTGTGAACTATTGAAAAGCCTGGATGATTACAAATTTGAACTGGAACTGCTTTTCTGAATGCCATGAGATTTGAACTAATTGTAGTTTTGAAGCTGGAAGAGCTGACATCTTGGGAAAGGGAACCCCAAGACTTTTTATAACTGTTTTGAACTTGGGGAAGGGGAAACTGGAAAGTATGCCATGAGCTGTACACATACACATTGTATATTTTTAGTTGTGAGGGTAAGTATAGGTTTTGGACACAGACAGACTTTTGAGTTGAACTTAATGACACAGACTATCCTTAGTTTCTTTTGATAGGAAAATCCCACCTTAGCATAGGGCAAGTTAGGCCTTACTCCACCCTGACATTTAAGAAAAATAAACCATTTTATTTAGAAAAGTGAATCTGTTATCTGTGTCTTACTTCATGATGCCTTCACAGTACATACAGACGGAACATATCCTGAAGTTATTCGGCTCCTAAGAATGTAGAAGGCATGGTGAACCAGACATAGAGCTTTAAACTGAATCCTCTTGGCCACCGAAAGCCAATGGAGGCGATGCAGGACAGAAGAAATGTGTGTGCCCCTGGGTGTAGAAGTGTTAACTCTAGCAGCCAAGTTTAGTAGCACCAGGAACAAGTCGCCGGATCAAATAGGCTGGCTGAGCTAGGCACAAAGTGTTGCAGTAGTCCAAAGAAAAGGATCTATGTGAATACTGTGAAAAAAATAATGTTGAAGCCGAAAATACGGTTTTCTTTTACCCCTTTTTACCACATATATATGTGGGGTAGATGCCAAACCCACCCAATACCCCTTCACCTTGCCTATTTACTTAACACACCCCCACATATATATGTGGTAAAATGGAGGCTCGAATTTCTGTATTTCTGGCTTCAACATTATTTTTTTCTCTATTTTCGTATGATACCCAAAGAAGATAGTACTAATGAAGCAACCACAGGTGCACGGAACCAGGAAAAAGAAAAGGAAGTAACCTATGAAAGATTTTCAATTGGAAATAACCCTTTTGGCAGATCTCGCTGATCTGGGGCTCAACTGATAAAGAGGCAGACATTTTACCCCTAGGTCCTTTACCGCTGAGACAGGAGAAGGGAAGGGACCAAGAGAAGAAGGGCAAAATTGAGGGGACCAGAGAGCAGACGCAAAGGGGATCCGACCATCAGCACCTCAGTTTTATCACCATTTAACTTCAACCAATAATTCCACGTCCATACTAACGGGGTGTCCAGGCAGACCCTAAGCGTAGCCACTGTCTCAGGAATTGAGATATCTAGACAAACTAAGATTTGAATGTCGTCTGCGTAGGAATAGCAGCGGACGCTGTGGGAGAGGATGAATTTGGTGAGAGGTTGGATAGAGAAGTTACCAAATAACACAAAAAAGACTCTGGGGAAAATGTAAATGGCCCCGAGATTCATCCCCATAGCAAGGCTTGCAACAGCTTGAAAACTAGAGAATCTCATGGCCTCCATGTTGTAACCCCTTTTGGGATGAAACACACCACGCTTCAAACTACCTTGACAAACCAAACACTTATGCCATTAGATAGTACATACAATTATAATACTTTATTACATTGACAATTCATAAACACATTCATATATTCTTAAAACTAAGGGGGTGATTCATGGATTATTTACGCCGAAAAAAACGGGATTTGTGCGCCATTCTGCTCGCAAATCCCTATTTGTTAAACAGGAATTTGCGGGCAGAATGGCGCACAAATCCCATTTTTTTTGGCGCAAATAATCTATGAATTACCCCATCAGTGCGTAGCACTTATCTATTAAAAACACACAATTTATTTAACTTTCTGTTTTTTGGATTTTAAAGTGCAATTGAATCTATACACCTAGACTTTTACCTTTTAAAATGCAAATGTAAAACCCTATACCGCAACCTATTGTGCTCTAATACTGGTTGCCTATACAATATATAAGCCCCTTTATGGTGATAAACACTTCTAACTTGTACAAAAGACAGGCCCTATCTTGTAGGATACTCTCTTACAACACCCTATACCCTTAGTAAATGAATCCTCATGTGTACTGACATGCGGTTCTAATCAACTTAATAACTTATTGTTAAATGTTGGCTGTTATACAACACATTGGAACACCTGACGTGTTTCGTTCTTTATCAGCAGTTAAAAATATATAAGAACTAATTCAGGGGCAAAAACAAGTAATTTATCAAAAAGACACAGGTCTAAACACTTTTAACACCATCTAAATATTCTTGCTTCTTGGTGGTGTACTTCACATGCCCGTATTGGCTTTCACTATTATTGCTTTTAAACGGATGGGTAGACTTGTCTTCTTTGTAGACAAAAAGGATCTTGGTTAGCCTGTAGTTATGGTCATCTTGAGCTTCCAGACAAGGAAATACAAGCTGCTCCTGCTTGGTGTTGGCGTGCTCCGGCCAGAATGGCCATCCGGCTCTCATTCCTTTGCCACAGTATGCGGAAACCTTTCTCATGGAACCACGAGGTCCAAAGGCGGGCAAGACTCCTGTGCCCAAGAAGAGCTCTTGAGGCAAACAAAATGGGCCTGTGTCCTCAGCCTGATGACCCTCAAAGGCAGGGAGGGTAGGAGTTAAACAGTATTGGGGTTATATCTGACCCATGGGGAACGCCAAGAGTGAAGGCAGTAGGGAGGGAACAAAAAGGTGCAAGAGAAAGGGATTGAGGATGCTCAGAAAGAAAAGATGTGACCCAAGAAAGAATAAATGCCAGCCCCTCAGAGGCATTCCAGCAGGACCGCGTGGTCGATCGTATTAAAGGAGGCAGAGAGGTCAAGCAGAATTAAGGCTCCCACACTGCCCTGGTCAGGCAGTTGAGGGAGATCGACTACCACAGATGTCAACACACACTCAGTACCGTGTCCTGGTTGAAAGCCTGATTGGGAGGAATCAAAAAGGAAGTTGCCTCCAGAAACAAGCTTAACAGAGGACCAACTAATGATTGTAGAAGGTTTATTAAAAATTGAAGGTGTGAAATGGGGCGGAAATTAGCAGGGATAGTAGAATCCAACTAGGGCTTTTTCAATGATGGGATAACTAGAGCGTGTTTAAGGATGACAGGAATTTGACCGGTAAAGAGCTAGGCGGTAACTGCCTTGGTGAACAAAGGGACTAATCGAGGTACTGTAGCCTTCAATACCATCAAAGGGTTAGGGTCAGTAGGAGAGACCGATTTTAGATGCATCGTAGCTGCAGTAACCTCCTCAGAAGTAAATAAAGGAAAAGAGGCCCATCGCTTCTGGTCAAGGGAGATAGGACTCCTGTCTTGTGATTCCGCAGACCTTAGACCCGAGGAGCAAATATCATCTCGAATCTTGATAATTTTGTCAAAGAGGTAGTTAGACAAGGAGTCACACAGGGATTGAGAGGGAAGTGTAGCCTCAGAGGAAACTGACGAAAGAGATTGTTCAACTTTAGAATCCAAACATATATTAGAATGTTACACTAAGTACACATCTTTTTACCTAAAGAAAGGTGGGGGCGCCATCGGCTCTAGCGAAGAAGCCACCACTGATTATTGTGCTCCTGTTGGCTTTGCTGATGCTTGTTTATTTGTTGCTTTTTTACCTCTTCCACAGAAAAAGAGTGGCGCTTTGAAACAACTGTAGCAGTGATTCGATGCACTAGAAATCTATAGTAACATAACATTGTAGAAAATATATATTAAAAAATCGCAAACGTTTTAGTGTTTATACCTTTGATCGGACTACATCAAATCGTGATGCTGCTATGGAACAACCCATGTCCCCCTCAGTTCCCCCAGTATGAAAAATGTCCCCTTAGTGTGATGGCGAAGTTCTGTCAGGACACCCACGAGGACAATATATGTCTCCAAATAACAAGGCAGGGACATCTGTTGCTGCTGCTTTTATTCTATATTTAACAATAAAAAGCATATGTTGTCTTTTCCCCTGGTGGCGCCTGGGTTAGATCTAGCAAACACGCACTTGATGACCCAACTCTCACCCTCAGAGTGAGAGTTGAGTGAGAGAGAGAGAGAGTGAGACAGAGAGAAAGAGTGCGAGCCCTAGATATGCATTTGACAGGGGGTACAGCTAGTTGTAAAATATTATGTGTCATTACAGGTTTTCCGGTATCCTGCCTGTAATGCTGTATGTTTCAGAATAGAAAATAATGTAATTAGTACCCTGGTCTTGCGGGCGGGGTACTAATAGCAATATGCACCTCGTAGCGGGGGCATTGCTGAGTCTGGTAGTACCCTGGGGCATTCGTTAAGGCCCTTGCTTTGCTCAGGCCTATAACTATGGGCCCCGGGGCATTACCTGACTCGGTAATGCCCCCGCTGCTTGGGGCATATTGCTTAATTGTATCAAAAATGAAACTTTTTTATAAAATATTATTCCAGGTTTAAAATCCCATGTACCAAGTAAGTATTAAGTGACCAACTCATTGTTATCCTGAGAAACAAGAGCAGGAAAGAAAGAGAATGTTGTTCTACAAGGGGTAATATGTCTTGCTTTCAGCAGCGCAAGAATGAATGCCTTCCATGTGTTAAGGATTTCAATCGGGCGACACACCTTGGTTTTAGCCTAGGATGTAGCGCACAATAGGAATGCTTTCTCTTTATTTTCTACGAATTCAATTTGAGATGGCACACAACCCATCTCACACCCACATTTACAAATACCCCGGGTCACAATGGAGCATGAACCAGGCTGGTTGGTGGGAATGCAATATTTATTTATTTTAAAATTCAAAGAAATCACACAAATTTCAATATTGGGCAACAATCACCAATGGGGTGATAATTACAATGAAAACTACTGAAATATACTTGGTTAAACTTCTACAAGAACCTATCCAAAGCACAAATGAATAACAGCACTTTTTCAATTAGGATTGATAGCACCCGAGTTAAGGTTTCCCCTGCACTGTTCCCTCAACCCACAATTATGCAATTGCCTAAAATGACCCTCAGAAATTGACATATAAATAATGAATGTGTGGTTAAATCTATGAGGCAAATATGATTTCTCACAATAGCAGTAATGTAAAAAACCCTAGCAATCACAAGGCAAGGTATCAACCAGTTCAAAAGCAAGTTGAAAGTAAGAACACAATGCAGTCGAAATCACACGTGGAAAAGTTGCATTTACACTTTTTTTCAGTTTTAAATGTCAAAACGTTTTTTTTCAAAACGGGTGAAATATACACAATCGGAATGCAGTTTTGGGCAGGATGATAAATGCACATCACAGGGACAATATGAAAGTGAAAGAGTGACTATAGCTGAAGAACTGGATGAGATTTTTAGGGTGAAAGAAGGTTCAGTTTTGGTAAAATGAAGCAATTAAGAAGAGCAAATCGGTTTGGAAAGAATGGAAAAGTTTTACTTAAACTAGATTATTAAGACTAGATTGTTAAAGAAAGACACGGTACGGTCCCAGGTTAATTTGCAAGTTAACCCTTTCACCTCGCATTCAGATCTATGTGTTAATTAATTTTAAATATTCCAAATATAACTAAGGAGTTACAAGATGAGGTGAATGAAAGAATTGCCCTAACACTAGAAAAACAAGGACAGGGTGCACAGAGAATTCTAACAATTTTGGACAAGTTACCAGGGTATGGATAGGATTACTTAGAGAGTAGAACAAAGACAAAGTATCAAGATGGGGTAGGCTATGGATTGCTATGGTTTGCTATGGGAGGGCAAATACTCACAATCCGCTCTTGGATTTGGGATTAGGAACAGCCAACCGGGTTCTGAACTCCAAGGCTCGGGTCACCAGATAGCAGGCCTTCCTGGCAAAAGACAGCTGGGCAAAGGTCTGGTCACGGCACAGCGACACCTCAGTGGAATGGAGCAGCTAAGCAGGGCAAGCAGGCAGCACTGGCGAATCCCATAGCGGGCTCAGCCACCTTTCCCCTTTCTCCCTGAAGTTAGTGGGATTTTGTTATGGGGTATTAGTGGGATTTCTGGATCAAGTCCTTGCTGGATAGAATCAGCTATGCTTTGGCCTTGCTGGGGTACGATCAGCTATGTTTTGGCCTTGCAGTAGAGTCTGGAATCTTGCAAAGGTGTATCTGGAATGTCAGGATACGCTGGTGCTCGAAATTCAGGAGAGAGTATGTCTAGAGTTCTGTCAGCCACCCTTATTTATAAGCCATGGTGACATCATAGGATTATATGGTGGGGCTAGCTGGGCACGTCTCTAATCAACTGTACTGGTCAGGGGTGATTGCTACTGCCTTCCTGTCAGCTGGTTGGACATTTAGAGACATGACATCAGCTTTATGATGTGAGTTTACTATGTCCAGAACCTCCCACAGTTAATTTTGCCACAACCCAGTTTTGACATAAATGGCACATTTTTACAGTTGTGGCATCTTAACCAATTACCTAGGCAGATTACATATTTTAAGCAGAGCATGGTAAGCAGAGCATGGCAGTCCAATTCTCACGGTTGTTGGACTTTGTTTCGCCAGTCATATAGTTTATCGCGATTTTCAGTGATAAATAGTTGACCTAAGATTCTATAATTTATACATGGGTATAGATTATCATAAGGCATGTAATTATTGAATTTCAGAGTGGCATCATGCACACTTTCCTCAGACAGTCCAATTCTCTGCCATTTCTGTTGCCAATATGGCAGTGAAAGCTACCACATCTTAAATTAAAAACCACAAAATTACATTCTACTGTTAACTTTTTACATTCCTGCGAAGTTCTGTTGCAAAGATAAAAGTCTTAAAAGTTTATTAATAAAATAGTCTTTTGAGGCAAACGGTCTACCTTTGTCTTTATTTCATATTTTATTTTATTGTTGTTCTGAATCAAAATCAAGCCTGTTAAAATAAAATATCCCATATATGTTTCCCAGCAAAAAAAACTTTACATTGCTAGGCCAAAACAGGGCCTTCTTTGAACATTAAACTTTTAAAACAGGTATTTTTCCTTATTTACAAAAGTGCATTTTAACACATGGGGAAGTCTGCTGGGCTGACCATTTCATAAGGTTTCCTCCCAGAATTTCCCACATTGTTTTGCAGCTCTAGTCAGTTTCACTTATACAACAATGGCCCTCATTACAACCATGGTGCTAAACCATGGCGCTATTAGCACCATGGCTGGTGCTGGTGTTGTAACGAGTCCGCCGTGGTGGAATGGGGAAATACCGCCCCATTCCAAGGTTGGCAGGCGGTATTTCCCCAGTTCACCATGGCCCTTCCCCATTCCCATTTTCGCCCCATAGGGCTCAATGGGACTGGGGAAGGCGCTAAGTACGGTACCGCAAATTGCGATACCGTAATTAGCACCGAGGTCCCTTTGCGGCACCCTACTTTAATGGCTGGTAAAACCAGCCGTCAAGGTCGGATCCCGCAAAGGGACCTCGTAATCAGGCGTTAAAGGTTTAACGGCGCCGACACCTTTTGCGGCGGCGTTAAACCCTTAACGCCAGGGTCGTAATGACCCCCAATCTGTTTAAGACACAGTTCCATTGAAATTGACATAGGCCCAGAGAGCCAGAGTCTCTTTTGCAGCATTGCTATTTGACATTTTGTAACTCAAAAGTCAAGTGTTTGCCCGTGTGACTGAAAATAAAGCTTCTTTTTATTTCTCAGATTTGGCTGACAGATTCTGTCATACAGGGATAATGTTCTATTTTGCTTGAGCACAATCTGGATATGGGTGGGCATGACAGGGCCTCATTGATGAAAGCAGTGTGATGTTGAACAGATGGAAATAGCGTCAGGGCACCATCATTATAAAGGCCAGATATTTCCTTTTTCAAGGGGAAGGGGGATCAAGCAGCAAAGCAGTTCTGCTTCTCAATTTTCTTCTTGGTGCATGTAAGAAACACACTGGCAGGCTTTCTCGGTGTGTCCCCTTTTTCCATCCTGCCCAATTGTGCTTGGCAAAACAGTGCAGCCATCCTTTTGTATCTGCAAAATGCAGTTTTGAGGCAAGGCCCTGATGCTCAAAGGAGCCAGCGCAGCCATTTTGCTGGTTCTGTTGAAGTGCAGCTGGATGATGTGAGGAAGTACTGCTGAGTGGGTAAACATATCCCACAAAAGGGTCTGCAAAATGTGGCTCTTCAGAAGTTTTGGACTACAACTCACATCAGTCGTAGCCCGCATGGTCAATGTTTAGGGGATACGGGAGTCATAGTTAAAACATCTAGAAAGATGCATGTCGCAGACTCGTGGATTATTATAACACAAACATAAAATGAGAGAATGCACTGGTTCTTCAATATCCCTGTTTGACCACTTTTCCCAGATTCTATGAGTTGGTACATTCCAGGGTTCTTCCGCCACTTACTCTGTATAGCTTCTTAAAGCCCAAGAGCACCAGAAATGGATCTCTAGCAGTTGCTAGCCTGCTTAGGGATATACATATTCCAACCAAAAAGGAAGCCCCGCAAATTTGTTTCAACTGTGAACTATGCACAGCGCAAACGGAAATAACAAATGAAGGCTCATAGACTAAGGTTGTCAAAACATGATGGTGGACATCTTGGTTGTGTCAAATCTGATTTCTAAAGTGCTGTCTTCATCGCTCAGAGTCGTCTCTTGGCTCTGGTCTGAATGAGGACAGGAGACGAAAATCACTGGGGGAAGAGAGGGGCAGAGTATGTGTGTGTGTGTGTGGTGGGAGTGTGGGGGGGCTCTCAGAGATTTAGAAAGGCACTTTCAGAAGTTAGCAGATTTGACAGAGGAAGCTCTACTGCCAGTTTATTTTTCCTGTGTCGAAGTACAATACATTGTAAACGGCCATCTGATGCTTCTTGGAAGCCACCTCACAACCATTTGTCTCAAGAAGGTAGGGTCTGGATGTTAAAGGGCTCTACTGTAAATACATATAGCTTTAAACAACATTTATTGACCCTATGCAAGTATTTTTGGGTGGGTGTCTGTTTCCATGGGTTCTTGCAATAAAGTATGCTGGCTGCTGACTCGTATCATATAATGAGGTACGGAGAGAGGCCCACATGGACACCATTGGCATCATCTAGCCTGGACAGGACCAAAGTCCATACAGCCTGTGCACAAAAAAGAAATACACAACTGGGAAGAGTCTTATGGTGGTGTTCCCTTCAAGATGACAAATCATGACTACATCATGACGTGCTCACAATAAAGGGAGCCTCTTGCCAGCATGTATGGGTAGTGCTGTGGTAGGCTCTGTGACCGAATACTCTGTGTCCTGCTCATTGATTGTATATAAAACCATGTGTTGACTGCCTGGTGTGTCTGGTCTGTGTAAGTGTGGACCCATACGCTGTGCCTGGGTGATCCAAGGTAACCAGATAAGCCTGTGTGACCACAGCGATCTCATCTGCTGCGTGCCCGCAGCCCTGGTTCGGCTGAGCAGTGTGATCACAGGTCGAGCCACCCAACAAATCTTTTCTGTAATGTTAGCTGGGAACCCACAGACCTCAACACGCAAGCGATATATGAGGCCATGAACTAATGACCTATCACATTACTGCTACACAGTCTAGAAAAAATGCTAACTTGCCAACTGAACTCTAGCCTCTAGCGTTAGGCTGACAGACCGCATTCAATCAGGGACGACTATAAGTGGTTTCCAGCTTCCAATGGACACAAGACATATCTTCTCCTGAAAAGGGCATCAATCTATTTGTACAAACACTAACTTTAAGAAAATATTCCACAGATCCACAATACGTCAGCCAGGATTGATTCACGCCGGACCGGATAAGGCGGCCTAAAGCTAGAAAGCTATGACTAGGAAGCCATTCAGACTCAGGTCAGCAGATTTGATTTGCATTGCAGCAGTGCAGAGGTCAATACAAATGTCCCTCGTTGCAATGTATCCCCAGAATTGAAACACAAGTGGTGTCGGTGGGCATGCGCATTCACTCCTGGGGGTATTTTTAGGGGGGCAATGGTGTTTGTCCCTCCCAACTTTTATGGCATACCCTTTTGTCACACTCATTTGGCAGGGGCCTCTTTCATTTAGATGTCATGTCACCACCAACATTTTCAGCAAAGTTACTCCACTGGATTTACGAAGGAAGTGCCCTTCTTAGAATTATGTGTTTCTATGAGACGCGTTATTCAGTAAGGACGCAGTTTAAAATAAGTATAAGAAACAAAAGAGATAATTTTCTAAGAATTCTCGGTATTCTTAATAAGATATTGATTGTGTGAATATTTAAGTCTTCCCAGAATACACGATGGTGGCTGGCACCATTTGTATCTGTTTGTGTCCCAAAAAAACGCATATACCAATTTTCCACTACCTTTTTGCTTTTGAAAACCTCAAAGCACCCAAACACAATCTCTTTTTTTCCTTAAATATGAAACTGATGATGAGGAGGAGGAGGACCCCAGTCATCCTCTTGTTATTCCCCCCTGCCCAACGCATCTTTAGCCGGCCGACACAATATACACGTTCTAGTATACCCAGAGGTCAAAGTGGGCGGTAGCGGTCGGGAGTGGTGTTCCTATACTTTTTATTTTTAAGTTTTACTGTTCCTATACTTTTTTTATTTTTAAAACCGTTCTGGAATGGTTTAGTTTTAAAATTAAAGTGTAGGAAGAAGTTGAAGCTTGCACTTCAGTGCACTGCACTGAACATTCCCATAAATAGCAGGTGTGTTTGTTTGGGGGTTTGGATTGTGTGTGGGAAGGGGCTCAGCAATGGTGTTTGTAGGGAGTGACTACTTCTTTTCGTACACTTCGACCACTGAGTATACCCTAATCTCCAGGTCAGTCATGTCTTGTTTTGCTGCACAGATGAAAAAGCACGTCCATGCTGTGCACGCCTTCATGCGCATTTGCCTCACTGGAAAGCAAATAACGTAGTGAGGAGTAACGTTAATCATTTGCTCAAGTCCTGCCATGTTTTACTTCAGAAAGTGCACTTGGCGCGAGGACGCGGGAACCGCTGCCTCCAACAGAACAAAAGAAAGATGCTCCCAGCCAATGACTTCCAGGTCTGCATGGGGTGCACCCAGAACAAGGACTGCTATTAAGCCACTCAGTGGGTTGACCTGCGGGGAACAAGTTTAAATCCCAGCAGGGTACCTAGATACAGGGAAAAAGCGCAATACATCTGCCTTCACAGTGGAATCTAGAACATGGGGTATAAGGAATGCTCTGAATACTTCCTGGTAATCTTCATTCTCCAGCATGGGGTCTGGCATGGATTCACATGCTCATGAATATTCCCCGTCATCAGGCTGGGAATCCTCGGTAAATAAAAAATCAGTTTCAGTTTGTTTCTGAACGGTCTTTCTACTAATAACCAATCACTGGTCTCTGGGTCATACTGCCCCCCCGCCAATGACTGCCCTCTACCTAAGCCCCTCCCTCTGGCAGCCATCTCCAGATTTTTACTGCACATTCAAGTGTTGGGAGTCCTCATGCTATAGCTCTCAAGCATTTACTGCGTATTGCGTTTTTCAAAGAGTTTTTTCGGTCAATTCGAGCCTCAAGCTCCACCGATTCTTCTCCCGATCAACGGGGACCCGTTTCGGAATTTTTCTACGCCCCTCAAGGGCAGATTGTCATCGAATTACACTTCTTGGAGGATTCCGGAAGATCTTTGAGGCCTACCCCGCGTTGCACATGGCCCAGGACAAATGAGAGTCGACGCCTACTGGATCCAAACTGTTCAGGAACTGGCCAGGATGTGGACTGCAGAACGTCTTTAAGAAGGACGGGCACTCTCAGTGCCTCTACTGCCTACACGCTGACAAGTCGCACGTGGAGGAGAACTGTGCAGTCTGCAAGAACATGTCCATCCGGACCATGAAGGACCGTTGTAAACGTCTCTCTGACTGACTGGAGGTGAACAGCGCAGCAACAGGTGAGAAGAAGAAGTCTGAGTGGTCTTCTAAGACCTTTGAGGGCGCTCCGGCGATGGGAGCCCAACAAAAGGCAAAGCACCGCAAGTCTGTGGGCACCTTGAGCGCTGTTGGTTCGGGCTCCTCGGCTGCCAGGTAGGGCGCGATGTCACTGACGCCATCATCCACAAGCCAACGCTCTGGCTCGGTGAAAAGGAAGTCGGAGAACCTGGGCAAGCTTCGGGAGGAGCCCCGGTCGATCCTGATGGAGAAAGCCAAGGGGGGGGGGGCAGGCATTGACCCTCCACCTAAGGTGAAGGCCTCAGACGCACCCAGGGTCGTGAAGGCCCTGATTCACCCGGCAAAGGCCTTGATGGAAGGAGTTGTGATGGCCCTGACGAAGCTTGTGGAGGCTATCCCAGTGGAGACGACTTCCGGGGCTAGAGTTTCCCTGCCATCCCGGAGGGAATCATGTTTCCAGCCTATCGAGAAGACCCCCGTGAAACCCTGGGATGAGAAAGAGGGGGGCACGGTAGCCCTAACGGACACAAATACCACCTCCGAGGATGAGCTGGCTGGCGTCAAAGCTATCCTGGACAAGAATTTCGAGGCCTATGGGAGGGATCCCGAGGAGGCGGACGTAGAGAGAGCCGCGGGCTGTGGAGGAAACTGAGGACCCCGCGCCCCAACCGTCACTCCTGTTGCAACCGATGCCTACACCACAGGACAATCTTGATGGCTTTGCAGACCCTGTGTACCGAGATAAGGACAAGGTTGCCCTTACCCCAGCGGATGATCCAGCGCCACCTGGACTATCATGGAGCCCACCGAACAACCAGAGGCAAATCCATCCTCCCCCTCCCTTCCATCCTTCACCTCCATCCCCTCCACCGAGGGATGAGACTGGAACGGAGACGGCGACGACGACGGTGGTGACGACGGGATGGATCTCCCATCACCCCCTGTCCGGGCCTCCCCTCCCGACGAAATTGACTCCTTTCACGCCATGATTGCCAGGGCATCGGGGCATTTCCAGCTTTCCCCCGAAGAGCAGAAGAAGGAAGGTTTCCTATACCAACGATGAGAGGCCAAGAGGAACACCGTCCTCTAAGTCCCGTTACTGGACGGCATCTGGGACGAAGGACTGTCCCTGCTGAAGAACCCGTCCACGTCCCCAGCGAAGAGGGACCGGTACAAGAAGAAGTACCAGGTCCCAGACTCTGCTCCTATGTGCCTCAGGGCACAGCCATCCCTGGATTTGGTGGTCTCTGCGGCGGCCAAGAAGAAATTGGCAGGAGTGACAGCATCAACTTCCACTTCCCCACCTGACGGCGAGGGGAAGAAGCTGGACGCCATGGGACGATGGGTCATCTCGTCGGCAGCGACGACTGTCAAGGCAGTGAATGCCCTCGCGATCGTGGCGCGCTACGACAGGGAGCTGTGGTTCAAGTTCGCTCCCCTCCTGGACTTCCTCCCAGATGACAAGAGGGCGGAAGCCCTTGAAATCCTGCAGGAAGGCGAGGTGGCGTCGGATTAGGCCATCAAGGTGGCCACGGACATCGACGACACCGGCTTTCGCCAGATGGGAAACGGCATTTGCCTGCGCCGTTGCGGTTGCCTCAAGGCCACCGACTTCCGTCAGGATGTGCAGACCAGGGTACTGGACATGCCCTTCGACGGAAACAACCTATTGGGGAAAGCGGTGGACGAGTCGCTACAGGCCATCAAAGAGGACACCGAGATGGCCCGTGCCCTAGGCGATCTTCATCAACGACAGCCGTCCTTTCGGACCTCCAGAGGCAAATCTCAAGGCACCTCCAAAGCATTCGGCGGCATTTCATCGTTGTACCGCCAAGCTGCCCATTCCTCGTCGCAGGAAGCTTACAGAGGCCGCAGCAAGACCGGTGGATACCGTCGTCATTGCCAAGGAGCCGAGGGTGGCAAGGCCTCTGCGAAACAGCAGGCCCCCACCTAAGCACCCCAGTGGGAGGCCGGCTGGCGAACTTCGTCGGCGTGTGGGAGTCCATCTCCACCGACCATTGGGTGCTAGATGCCCTGGCCCATGGGCACACTCCGGCGTTTCAAAGAAAGTGCCCCAATTTCGATCCTGTGGCCAGGAAAGAAAACTATGTTCCACAGCTGCTTCTGGAGGTACGAGCCATGCTGAGAAAGGGCGCCATAGAACTCGTCCCAAAGAGGCTCCGGGGCTCTGAAGTATACTCGCGGTACTTCCATGTCCGAAAGAAGACCGGCAGCTGGCTACCCATCCTGGACCTTCGGCCCCTCAACAAATACATCAAAGCCCAGAAATTCTGCATGGTTACCCTTCAGCACGTGCTGGGACAGCTGGAAGAAGGCGACTTCCTATCGTCGCTGCACTTGGAGGATGCTTACTTTTACATCCCCATACACAAAGGACATATAAAGTTCCTATGTTTCGTGGTCCAAGGGCAGCACTACCAGTTCAAGGCCCTGCCCTTCGGGTTGAAGTCAGCCCCAAGGGTCTTTACCAAGTGCCTGGCACCGGTGGGGGCGCGGCTGCGCCTGCAGGGGATCCACGTTTACCCCTACCTGTACGATTTGCTCATTCGAGCAAAGTCAAGAGAACTTGCCGTCGACCACACAGCGAAGACCGTCCGCCTGCTCACAGAGCTGGGATTCTCGATCAACTTTGCGAAGTCCCACTTGGTACCATCGCAGGACACCCTGTTCCTGGGAGCCAGACCCGGCACAGTGGCGTGGTTGGCTTCACCATCGGAAGAGAAGACAAAGGCCATCCTGGGCAAGGTACAACGTCTGTTGACCATGGAAGTGTCCAGGGTGAGGTCCATCAAGTCCCTGCTCGGCATGATGTCATCTTACAACTACCTTGTGCAACTGTGCAGGCTGCGGATGCGACCACTGCAGGAGTTCCTCAACGCCCATTGGATGCAAGTGGCGGGGAGCTTCGAAGACAAGATCTCCCTCAACAAGACTTTCCGTCAAGCAATCCGGTGGTGGAGCACCCGCGCGCACCTTGCGGCGGGCATGGACTTCCAGACCCCAACGCACCAGGAAACTGTGACAACGGATGCCTCCCTGGAGGGATGGGGAGCACACACCGGAGATCTCCATGCAAGAGGCCTTTGGCTCCCAGAGGAGAGGTCCCTGCACATCAACGTCCTAGAGCTCTGGGCCGTTTTCTGGGTCCTCAGGTCTTTCCTTCCATCCCTCAAGGGCAAAGTGGTATGGATCTTCACTGACAACACCTCTACATCCGGAAGGAGGGGGGCACCAGATCCCCAGCCCTATCCAAGGAAGCGCAGGATCTTTGGCACTGGGCCGTCGCCCAGGGAATGTTCCTGGTACCTTTTCATCTGGCAGGAGTGAAAAACACTGTCGCCGACTCACTCAGCAGGGAGCTGCACTCTTGCCATGAGTTGGAGCTTTGGCAGGATCAAGTGGATCTCCTCTTCCGACGATGGGGCAGTCCCCAGATCGACCTGTTCACGACGGCAGTGAATACCAAGTGCCGGAGGTTCGCCAGCAGGTTTCCCCAGCCGGGGAGCATGGGCGATGCATTCTCCTTCCCCTGGGATGGCCTGTTCCTGTATGTGTTCCCACCATTGCCGTTGCATCTGCGACTCATCAGTCAACTCAGACAGTGCTGGTGCAGGATGATCCTCATCGCACCGGCGTGGCCAAGGCAGATATGGTTCCCAGACCTTCTGGACTTGTCAGCGTCTCCCCCAGTCAAACTTCCGATGGGCGTGGATCTTCTCGCCAGGGAAGGAGGCGCCATCTTACATCACGACCCGGGATCACTGAACCTACAGGCCTTGCTCCTGCAGCACTAGAGTCTGGAGGCTACGATATCCTGGTGGACTGCAAGGAGGTACTTGCAAAGGCCAGGGCGTCCTCGACTCTTAAGTGCTATGGACATAAGTGGAGGAGGTTCTCTGTCTGGTGCCTTGCACAGAAGATCAACCCTCTACGGATTACAGCCCCTCAAGTGCTGCCGTACTTGCTGTCGCTGGCCAAGGCGGGGCTGGCACATGCCTCCATCAAGATCCATCCGGCAGCTATCTCCCGCTACACCAGAACTCCGGGGCGGTCGTCGCTGTGGTATCACCGCCTGGTGAAGGAGTTCATGAAAGGACTGTTCCGCTTGTTCCCGCCAGTGAAGGCTCCGGGCCCAGCATGGGAGCTCAATGTGGTGCTGACCAGGCTCATGGGTCCCCCATTCGAGCCCTTGCATTTGGCACTGCTGAAGTTCCTATCGTGGAAGACAGCATTTCTTGTGGCCATCACCTCCGCACGACGAGTGGGAGAGATCCAGGCCCTCTCCTGTAAAGCTTCATACCTGACATTCCAAGAGACAAGGGTAGTGCTAAGGACACACCACTCCTTCATGCCCAAAGTGGTGGCAGACTTCCATCTCAACGAGCCCTTGGTGTTACCTATTTTCTTTCTGTCGCCTTCATCACTGGCTGAGAGGACTTTGCACTCGCTGGATGTGGCTAGAGCGCTGAAGTTCTACGTGGACAGCACAAAGAGTTTTCGGAAGACATCACAGCTGTTTGTGAACTTTGGCCCTGTGAACCATGAACTGATATTATGTTGAGCGAGCAGTTCTGGTCAGATACCCAATCAAGGGTGCGACCCTTGGTGTGGGTAGGTACTTTAATATGCTGGGTGAGGCCGAAGTCAGTTAGTATGCTTGCAAGGTCAAGGGCTTTCGAGTCGTTCTCATCCTGGTATCCTAGATTGAAATCGCCAAGCACTCGAATTTGAGAGTTGGGCTTGGTACTAGTGGCAAGAATGGATGAGATATCTTCTGCGAACGAAGCAGTGGGTGCAGGGGGCCTGTAGATAAGATATACTGTGGCGGTATGGTTAGGTGAGATAGGTAATTTGATGGACAGCAGTTCTGCGGATGGGATTTGTATATTGGGGATAGATCTGGGTTCAAGTGAACTCTTGAATATGAAGGCTAATCCTCCACCCTTAGATTGATTGGTGTCTCTATCACACCTGATGATAGAATAGTTATCAGGGATGGCTAAGGTCAAGGCCGGACCTGCAGCTGCATGCAACCAGGTTTCAGTAACAGCTAGGAAGTCGAGATTTTCGGTTGTGATGAAGTCCGCGATATCTAGGGCATGAGCAGGGAGGGAGCGAGCATTAATAAGCGCACCCTGGAGCTTGAAGTCTATGGGATCGCTGTGCGTCCTAGGCACTGGGACAATTTTGTTAGGGAGTTGCGCAGTGACTGTCGCAATGTGGGGCTCTGGTAATTTATTATTAGAGGTATGGACCTGATGGTAGGACCGATGGTGGCATCTGGTAGCGAGTTTCAAGTTTCTGGCTTGGATGCCGCACGGTAGGCTGGGGTGAGCTAGTACACTCTGTATGTTTGATTGTGGCTGATTCGTGGCATGCAGCAATGAGAGAGTATTGACTGTACATGACAGTGAGTGTGTGGGGCCGGGTCTGGTGTCAAATCTACCATAGTTTGTGACCAACACGGTGTTGCTACAGGATGGGGGTGTTATGCTGCAAAACAGCTAGGAAGTCGAGATTTTCGGTTGTGATGAAGTCCGCGATATCTAGGGCATGAGCAGGGAGGGAGCGAGCATTAATAAGCGCACCCTGGAGCTTGAAGTCTATGGGATCGCTGTGCATCCTAGGCACTGGGACAATTTTGTTAGGGAGTTGCGCAGTGACTGTCGCAATGTGGGGCTCTGGTAATTTATTATTAGAGGTATGGACCTGATGGTAGGACCGATGGTGGCATCTGGTAGCGAGTTTCAAGTTTCTGGCTTGGATGCCGCACGGTAGGCTGGGGTGAGCTAGTACACTCTGTATATTTGATGGTGGCTGATTCGCGGCATGCAGCAATGAGGGAGTATTGACTGTACATGACAGTGAGTGTGTGGGGCCGGGTCTGGTGTCAAATCTACCATAGTTTGTGACCAACACAGTGTTGCTACAGGATGGGGGTGTTATGCTGCAAAACCAAGAGGTCTGGTTGATGTGAGCATGGGAAAGGCATGAGCCTAGCCTTACATTTCTACTATGGGTAGGGCAGGGTTGATTAGGGGTGGGTTTGGTTGCAAAGTGTTGTAACCAAAGGGCCGGAGCATTCAAGTAAGGATTGCAAATTGTCATGTGGCCCGGGATAGTTACGTGATGCAGAGGTGTTATGTGTAGAGTTCATATGTGTAAATGATGGATAGGAGAGGTGGTGAGGCTCAAGGTATGGGTGTTGTGCTTTGTCAGGGTCATGGCTCCCAAGGTGAGTAGGAGGTACGTTATATATTGGGGTGCGAGTGAATGTGTGGGCTTAGGTGTGGAAGAAACAGAGCTAGGGCAGATGACCAGAGTACAGTGCATGTTCTGTCTAGACAGGAGCTACTATGGTAAAGACTGTCTGAGTACAGCTTACCCTGCAGAGAGACGTGTTTGCTACAGTGAGGCCAGGGGCACGTGTGTAAATAACAGGTTATACACTCCGTGCAGTTGGTACTGTTTCAAGATAGCACGCGGTTACATCAAAACATCCAGATGCTCTATCGGTACGTTGAACATCCAGATGCTCTATCGGTGCTCAGCGTGTCCTAGCAAAGACGAACAAGGAGAGGCAGGAGGCCAGGGACATATGAGCAACATTCGGTCGTTAAACAAAGGACGGCAAAGGAGTATGTTAGAGCTAAGTATGGTCCTTCCAAATCAGTGAGTGGTTCACAATTACAAGACGTCGGGTCGCACACGGGCACATGAGAGGATCGAACAATTGTATGCATACATATCACAGTAAAGGTTTCAGACTATTGTGACACACTGACAGCAATGCAGTTAATAAATGGTATTAGCGGCGGGTAAACAACGAGGAGATACCTGCAGATGGGTGTTTACATCTAGAACTGGCAAACAATGACAAAATGCGCAATTGGGTCAGTGCAATGTCATTAGGCGTGATCGTGTGAATGCTGGTTGTGGAAGTCTACGCAAGAGTGAGGACTAGGTACCTTTTCAGGCTGAAAGTAACCACGGCAAACGAGCAGGGTTCCTGGCTGACGGCTGGACAGGCATGGATAGGCTAGGGACAGGAAGTGAGCCTTCTTTTGTGGGCCTTCCTGGTAGTGGGCCGGCTTCTCCTGCCGCTGGTGATTGGAGCAGAAATGTGCTCTGCTAGCCAATCAGATGCGGGTAGCCGGAGGATAGCAGGAAGTGAGGCGACAGACAGGCATCGGTTATGTTGAAGATGCCGGGCGGCCATTACAGTATGTGAGACTCCTCATATGGGGCAATGGCGGCATGGGCACTGGGGCACAGACGGCCGCAGGCATGCACGTCGAGGGCTGCAAGTAAATTGCCTTTCACAGGCAGGCAGGCTCCTCTTGATGTACGTGTAACGTTGCACGTAGCCGAAGAATATTAAGAGGCAGGCACTCATACCTCAAAGATGAAGAATGTAATTCAGAGGCATGGTGTCACTGCTCCAACAGTGTTCGGGAGCTCCAGCTCCACCCAAGCCGACATGAAGATCAAGAGGCTAGGGACAGGAAGCGAGCCTTCTTTCATGGGCCTTCCTGGTAGTGGGCCAGCTTTGCCTGCCGGCTGGTGATTTGAGCAGAAATGTGCTCTGCTAGCCAATCAGATGCGGGTAGCCGGAGGATAGCAGGAAGTCAGGCGGCAGACAGGCATCGGTTATGTTGAATCACCCATACAATTTCAGACCAATTCCTAGTGCTCCTATGATAGACAAGTATGTTGCAAGGTACCCACTCAGCCAAACATAGAGCCCAGGAGCCATGCAAGCACTACCCAGAGTGGACGAGGAGCCTCAGGATGCCACTAAGGAGAACTCAATTGACAGCCTCGACTAAAGCAGCAAGAAACCATGCATGACGTTAGTGACACCACAACCTAACAGCGTTAGATATGAAACACAAGTGCCATCCATACATCGGGACGCAAAACACAGACCAGAATACATGAAGAACACATGCGGAACAGTCCTATAAGTTAGAAGACAGATACATATACATACTGCCTTGCCTTTATTATTTTCGTCATTAGCTTAACCACAGCAACACAAAAACCGCAAGAAGCAAGAGATCCTGAGCAAGCTTACAGATGCTTATGTGCAACCTAACCTATGGAACTGCAGGAGCACCTATGGAACCTGGCAGGACCAATATGTGGTGCTAATGAATGGAGAACTATATAATAAGACATATAGGTAGCAGCAATGTTATGGTTTAGGAAAATTACAACAGGCCACAGACCCTCAGCAGAAGCTGAGCTGAGCAAATTAAGGCTGCTCAGAGGTGCAAATGCATGAGACAGGGCCTGCTGCCAAGGCCACCAAGATACGAGTGACACCCCATTCCCTGAAAAGCAGAAGCACCGGCACAGTAAATGTGAATAAATCGGAATCGGAGTAATTTAGAGCTCCAGGAGCCCAAAACACAGCCTCTGAGCACGTGATCCGGCTGAGCTGATAATGAACTGAAACTAGCAGCTGGGAACGAGGAGAGATCTCACGCAGCCAGACAGAAGCAGCAACAAAGTCATTACAGGAGAAGCCGAATGTTGCATGATATGGACAGGCACTCTCATAGGCTTTGGTGGTGAACACATGTTAAAATGCAGGCACATAGTTCTTATTACCTTGAAAAGGTACACCGCGAGCTGGGAAGCATTTCTGAGCCCAGGCCTGGGGACTCCAGCTCTAGCCAATCACAGTCCAGGACCATAGGGGTGGGTAGCAACAGGAAAGAGCCAATGATCGGACCCTCACATTGAGACATTGTTTAGTAGCAGCACTATTGGGACAGGCCAGGCCCGACATCTGACATGGGAGAGCCAGTAAACTAATACGTTTACGGTCCACTTTAGGTAGACTACCACTCAACACCCAATCCTGAGTGATGATAGGTTTTCTGGAGAGGGGCCCAGGTTGTGATGCTTTCGTGATGTAAGAGTCTATCAAAACTGGCCTGTGAGCCAGAGCTCACTGAGATGCCCCTGGATTTCTTTGTCCATGTACTGGTCCCTGTTGGTTTTGGTTGTAATAAACCGCAGTTTGAACTTGCTGTCTGTCTGGGCCTGCGTTCCTTTTGGGAAAGGGAAGGAGTTGAGCCTTCCATGAGTTCTGGTTCCGCAAACTCCTAGTAGCCCTCAAACCTACCTAGGAGTTTTAATCTCAGCAGAACTCATCAAAACGCCTTAGCTGTTGTGACAATGTACTCATGTCTGTTCTGTACGCAGCCTCTGCCTATCCTGAGATGTCCGCTGGATTGCTACACTTGAGGGAGGAACTCTTTTCAGACCTGCCTCTCTTCAGAAGCGCAGACACCTTACCCGCCTTTCAACAAAGGATGTCACACGTACATCAGGGAATACATGTAGGAGTCCCTCGCCTATCGGGCCAGGCTCATGCCCCAACCCTTCCTTACCGGTTCTGAGGCGGGGTTGACTTCCTATCCCCAGCCAGTGATAGTGGCACGAGGCTCGCCCCTCAGTCATCCAGTGTCTGGCACACTCACACTGGCCTTCTCAACTGGCACTCGATGCCCTCAAGAGTGCAGAAGAAATATTCCTCCGTCACACCAGTCAACCACGACCAGACTGCAGCAGAAGGGGATATGAGCCATCGCCCCCACAAAGCCATGCAGTAGGAGGATCTTATGGAAGAACAAAAAGGTAAGTCTATTCTCACAAATGTGGGCCGTGAAAGTAAATACTTGGAATTGTGGGTAAGGGGCAAGGGGTGGTATTTATAACTCCAGGAGGGGAACGGGATGGGAGGAAGACCTTGGGAGAGGGTCACTTCTGACCCTGGTCTTTAGCCACTCTTTAACCTGCAGTGCTCACTCTACAGCAGCGGTGGAAGTATAATATAAATAATGTGTATGCCAGACCACCAGGCTGCATTTTCTTTCTCCAGAATCAGCTCGGCTTGGATGATCCAGGACAGACCCATGAGCCAGCATCCTGGGCTGTGCAGTCAGCACCTTAATGGCCTTGCCAAGACATCTCTTATGTTCCAGCAGAGCCTGTCTTATGCATGATGCCCCATGTCCATGTAAAAGACCCCACACAGCTCAGGTTACCTAGCAAATCTATGGCCACTTCGAATAAGTAACACAATAAAGCTGCCTTTAGAAGATCAGATGATACCCGTGATGTCTATTAGCTTGCAGTGGTCGAATTGTACGAAGAGAAGTAGTGGAACTATGTTGCCTGCTGGCCCGCCCCTGCTCTGCACAAACCCCATCACCGCAGACAATATAAACCTCCATACCTGGGTCCTGCCTTTTCTCAATTCCACCCCCACCATTGTGTAAAGGCTGAAAGAAACACAGTGAAAGAAAATGCAAAATGTATTTTAACAACCCCTGCTGCCTTTATTCATTCTCCCCATCAACCTGCAGCTTTACACACCCTCCCTTTTTTTAATCATCCACCATTTGCACCCCTCCAGGGGCATGCTAAAGATCAAAGCGACCACTCTCACTTACATTTTAACTGCACTTACAGCTGTGCCTGTAGTTCTTTTAATGTTAAGTTGCTTAAATGCAAAAGATGTGGGGAGAGCAGGGCAGGCTGCTTTTTGTAATGTTGCTGTGTGCAGATCTGAAAACATAGGGCTCTCTGTTAGTGTATACGTTTTAGCTATTTTCCGAGCTTCCGGAAGCAGTGGTTAATGTGCACTCTGGGCAATTGTGCAGTAGTCTCCGGTGTCTTTCAAAGTGGTGCTTAAGGAGTGCAGAGAGTTGTTTCGGTGCATCTGTGGTGCCTTCGAGTGATATGTGTCCATTGTATAACATGTGTTTGTTTCGGTGGAGGAGATGTGTGTCGTGATGTGTTGTAAGTTAGGGCGGGAGTTGGAATGATTTTGAAGTTGTTTTTGTTACTGTATCTTTCTCAATTAGTGGCGCATTTCAGTGTTCGACACACCTTGCAAGCGTGGGAATCTGCGGCTTTCAAAGTGCATTGTAGGTTGCATCAGTACACAGAAGAAGGAAGCACTGTGCTTCTTTTTGTTTTCGCTGGCTACTCACAAGGAAGCCAAAGACCATTGGAGTGATGGAGCAGAGGAGCAACTCACAAAGGATCCTTGAACCAGATGACAGGCACTCACAAATGCAGTCAAGGACCAGAGGGGTGTCAGAGCGGAGCAGCCAAAGACCGGACAGGCAATGGACCAGAGGGGTGATGGACCAAAGAAGAGTGACTTACTAGAGCAGTGAAAGACCAGAGCAGTAATGGATCACAGGAGAGTTACTCTTTAGAGCAGCCAAGGAGCATAGGGGTGTCGCACAAGGACCAGTGAGGCAACAGAGCAGCTAAGGAGTAAGGACTAGAGTAGAGTGCCTTACCAGGGAGATGAGAACCAAAGGGGCAATGGACCAGGGCAACATCTCACAAGAAAGTAGGGTTGCCAGATGACTCTGTGTCCTGTGGAACAACCCACCCCACTGTGTTAGATTTACATATGTCTACTTTATTCAGTTGCAGCCAGGTAGCCAGGTAATTATTGGCAACTGCGAAGTGTATTGAGTTTAAGATACCCGCTAGGCGCCGCTCCAAAATATGTCATTTCTGCTTTATTCGATTACTGTTACTTATAAATACAATTATTTATTAAGAGAAAGTTGACAGTAATAACATGAAATCAACATTAAAGCTTCACCTGTCATAGCCGCATTGACTTTTTTGGAATGTGTGTATAAAATGTCATTTTTGACAACTGACACTGTCTAGTACATTAACGTCAATCACAGTATTTTTTAAGCTATGTCACTGCCTGTTTTAATGTAAATGTTCACTCAAAGATAACACGAATAAGCTCGCTCTAAAGAGGTATGTGTGTCAAATAGTACTTCCTTTAATTTGCATGCATAGATGGATCAAATATTTCTAATAATTGTGATATTGTTAGGATATTTCTGTTGGGAATGAAACCAGTACCATGTATTTATTTTTTCAGGCATGTTGTCTAGTCAAGCCTCTAATACAAAAAGAGCCAATGAAGGTTGCAAACCAACGATACCGTAGATTTCACCAAATCCAATTTCACCTACTCAGAAATCTTCTAATTTTGTTTTCTTCGAATTTGTTAGGTAAGTAGCTACTTTTTAAAACATAGATGGGGTGGAGTAAGGAGATAGGATAAGGTAGGCGGAAGTGGGGTGCATACGAAAAATACAATTCGAAGAAAAATACATTAAAAGATTTCACCTTTAGGTGAAGTGGATTCGATGAAATCATGGACATCTGCAAACCAAAAAGGCCAAGCCCCGCCCTATATCACCCGCCACTTCGCTTACTCCTCCTGTGATCTCTACTTCCTTAGCTTTCTGCGGCCACTGTGCAATCCGTTACCCGTGCAGGGTTGTCCCCTGCAATCTCCCCCTGCACGGTCTACCCATCCAATGCAGAGTCACGCGAAGATTCCCCAGTCCTCCAGTATGGCGCTTATCTCTGTATCTGTCATGATCTCTGCTTCCAAAAGGTCAGAGTTTTCCCAACTCCCTTGGAAGCAGATCCATAACCCAGGTTCCGAGTGCCAACCAGTCCCAATTGGGACCTTTTGGACCCAGTCCTGGCGCCAGTGGCACCAGGCTCATAAATATGCCCGTCCCAGCGCTGGAAGCGCCGGGCTCATAATGCTTGGGTGGACTTACCTGCAGCAGACCATGCTGCTTACTTGCCTGCCAGTTGAGCCTCTGATCCTCTTCTGTTTGGAACTACTTTTCCTGTTGGGTGGGGCAGGAGCCACTCCCTAGATTCAGAACACTGGAACTCTTGTGGAAAGCAGGAACTCTTTTCTTACCTAGGCGTGGCTGTGGAAGGAGACACCTAAGCACTACAGGAGGCTATTTAAACCACACCCGATGGATGAATCTTGCTTTGCGTTATTCTGCATCCTCTGCAGCAGAACGCTCATCGTGTCTTCTGCATCTGATCCTGGGCCTAAGGAAAAAGGCTTACCATCCTGAATCCAGTCTTCAGCAACACCTATAAAGACAAGAAAGAACAGGTTAGCATTACGGTCTTCAGTGACAGCTCTTCACTTACCTGGTCCATCGGCTGTCACCAACGCCTCGCGCTGCATTCCGGCATCTGAAAGACAAAGGCTTACCTACTCTTCGTGCGCTCCGGAGGTCTTCACACTGCATTCCGGCATCTGAAAGACAAAAGCTTACCAACTCTTCGCACACTGCGGAGGCCTTCGGCGCTGCATCCCGCATCTGAAAGACAAAACAAGGTGCGTTTAAAGACATTGGGGAACTTTAATACTCACGTGCTATTACTCCTTTCCACATCTAACCCAGTGGGTATTCCGGCACCCTGCAGCCGCTCCGAACTTGTACCTGCAAAATAAAAAGACAGTTAGAGCGCATCGTGAAGCAGGCAACAAGCGCTTACTTACGTGCTTCCAGGCGCTTCTATTCATCACACGGGCTCCATCTTCAACTCACTTCAGCCCGTCATCCGCCATCGCCGGAACCCTGCAAAACAAGAAACATCATTACTAAAGACTTTAAAGACATTAGAATTACTCAAAACTTACCGTTCGTGCAGTAAACGACGGATAGCAGTCCTCTGAAGTCAAGAGGCCTGCTCCCCTTATCCAGTGAAGAAACTGGTTACAGCACCCTGCCCCGAGGCAGATGGAGAGCACGGCGTTCACTTACCTAAGGTGAGAGCGTTAACCTTTGGGGTTCTACAGGAGAAGAGAAAGGGAAGAAGAGAGAGACATTCAATAACCCAGTTCCTTAATCCCATATTTTCTATCTGCAGACATCTTACCCTTCGAGTCAGACATACAGTGCACAGAGGTCCAGCCCAAAGAGCCAGCCGTGTGTTACACATCACCTTTGAAGATACGGTATACGCCCAGTCAAGACCGGCGCCTCTACGGGAATCAGGTGAGCGTTACAGTATCCTTCCCCCCTGAAAAGTCTGCCATCCTGCTATCTACCATAAAGCCACTGGTCCATGTCCAGCAGAGGTTTCCAAACTTTACTTTGCAGAGAGAGGACCACATGAGTAAACATAGCATTGGAATAGCCCCATCAAATGCTGGAACTGGTTATATTTTCTTTTAAAAGCAGTCACCCTCCTCCTTTTGCAGTTATTTTTCTGATGTATGCTTCCTCAGCAAGGGTGGATTGCTACACGTCACAGTGTTGGTCTCTGACATGAGAGCAGTTTGCACTCCCCATGTTCGGAACCTGCAGCAGGACCAATTTACCATTTCATCCTTCTGAGGTTGATATATTGTATTGTAGTCATTTATGTAGAGCCTTTTCCCATTTGTATGGTGTCAAAGCGATTTGTGGTCGGAACGCCCTCAGGGACCAAAGTCCATGTGTGGAAAGTTCTCAGAGGAGGCTTAAAATGTGCATGTGTATTTGGCCAGGATTGGAATTTCAGAGGTCTGGCTGGGCTCCATTAGGCTGCCCAAGAGGTCTGACTTGTGAACTGGTGCTGAGGGAGGTCACAACATAGTGTAAGTGCAGGAGATTCAATATGTACCCAGCTAGACCACTATTTGTCATAGGTTGTCGCTGTATTCTAATGGCAGATTTGTTGAGGCAAGTCTGGTGTTTCAGTGCGAAGCGATTATGTGACCAGCTAGACCACATTTTTCATAGTCGTAGCTGCATTCTTAAGAGCATGGCTGGATAGCCGTGCCTGCCGCAGATGTCCACCAAAGTTGTGCATTTATACATACCTTTGACGTCACTGTGTCATTCGATCTTCTGTGGAGAAGAAAAAGCCAGCTACCTTCTGTCTAGACTGTCTAGGCACTATGGACAGGATACCCTCAAGTCTACCAAGTGCAATAGACTGGCTGTCCTAGAACATCTTCTAGGCAGGACAGACAGGCTACCATAGAAACTAGGACAATGGGATTATCTAAGTGCAATAGATAGGTTACCTTAATAGTCTTACTATATATCTTCCAAGTTCTACAAACGCTAACCAAAGCCATCTACAATGTTCAATATCAAGGATACCTGCATATAACCACTGTGTGTTACAATGGCTTACCTAAATGGGGTCTGCTATGATAGTGCTGGAGCAGTCTGGCAAGGAGCGCAATGCATGATCACAATATTATGAATGTATATTCTCAAGTTTGTGATTCTTTGTAAGTCCTGCACGTTCAGCTCATGACTTAATGTCTTACAAGGAATGGCAATGGGAGCATCTCACACTCGACATGAGACAGTTTAATTTGAGATCTGTGCAACATGTACACTGGCTCACATTAATCTTCATCATAAGTGCCAAGGACGAGTATGCTCGTCTTTTTTGCAAAGACTTACATAATAGCCTGCCACTTAAGGGGTTAATTGATGTCACTTGCTGTCAAGTGGGATCTGAATACAATTTACACTCCCACAAAAAGGAACAGCTAAACAGACTGCCATTGAAATGGGCTGGGTAGAGGGTTTATTTGTAGGCGATTGTATTCCTCTTGTTAACTTGAGAAGCAAGTAATATTGAGCTAACAAGCGGCAGCTGATTTTTCTTTGAAATGCTAATTTGCCCACTTCACTCAAGACAAAGAGACAGTTATACAAGTCCTCATGTTCACTCCCACAAATATTTTTAAAAAAGCAATGAGTGCAAAATAAAACAGCACTCTCATATGTCAACTCCTTCTTTTGTTGTTTGCAAGCATCTCCTTTTCCTTCATTTGAGCGATGCAGATGCGCACCTCAATGATGACAAAGCGCCACCAAATTAGCCGCCTGCCCACATCTGGTCCCTACAATGGCTGCACTCGAGACTGACGCATGCGTGGCTGAAATGTAAACAGCCATCACTAAAGAGCCAGGCGCTGCTTTAACTTTCAATAATAAATGGGGGGGCGCTCGGAGGGCATGGGCTCTAGCTATGATCTAATGCTGCCCATGAATAGGAAATAGCTTAGGATGCTTTAAAGGAGGTGCGTGCGGCCTATGGAACTCAAGGAGCGTCCTGGCAGATGTGGGCGAGTTTCCCTACATGGCATAACAAATGAGAACATCTATTGGAAAAGGTCTTAAGACTAAAATGATTAATCAGCAGTCCAAAAACCGACAAAAATAAAAAATGTTGAAACATAAAAACAAATTATCTTTCATCTAATGGGGTGAGATCTTCCCTCTGACAGGTGGCTCATTTACTGCTGACATTGGGCTTTGAGTTGTGTGATATTCCTGTAAAAATGATTTGGGCAAAGTTGCCTCACACCATGAAGAAATCATTTCAGGACACTAAAGTGCGCCGTGTGGAGTTAACTACACCAGACTGCTTTGCAGCTTCTGGAGAGAGGGTGATGGACTTCCATGGTCGGCTGGAAACCCAGACAATGGGGCCCCCTTCCGAGAAATCCAAAAGGCCTCTTCAAGGTGACTTTTGATTGCGCCAATACGGGCAGTCGTACTATTATGGTCAATGCTGACAAACTGAGCCGAGTGGGGGTTCACTACCAGGGTGACAGGGGGGCTGAATTTGCAATTCAGTCTGAAAATTAACAACGAGAATGAGCTTAGACTTTTGGGTTTTGGAACACCAGAGGTTTGTCCCAATATCTGGGAGTGTAGATATAACATCTGGTAAAATTGACATTATGGGCCTCATTACAACTTCGGCGGTAGCCATGCCGCTATTGGCGGCATGGCTGCCGCTGAAATCGGGTCCGGGTCCGGGTTCCCAGAATGGGGAATTACTGGGCCATTCCGAGTTTGGAGGGCCCGGTAATTCCTCCCTCCAGGAACCCGGGCCCGGACCTTCCCCATTCCCATCTGAGCCCCCATAGGGGTCAATGGGAATGGGAGAGGGTGCAAACAACGGGCTGATTACGAGCGGACCGTTGTTTGCTCCCTCTTCCCCTCGCAGGACCCAGTAAGGACGTCTGGTTTGACCAGGCGTTACTTACCGGGTCCCGCAAGGGGAGCTTGTAATGAGGCGGAACGGGTTTAACGGGTCCGCCTCCTTTAGCGGAGCCCGTTAACCAGTTCCGCCCCACTCGTAATGAGGCCCTATCTGTTGACAAGAAACCTGGTCCCTGAAGGCACCAATCTATGCTGGATAAAGTGCACATATGAATCCAGCTTCTTGTGGCTCGAGAGTACGCCCTTCGGCAGGTCTTTTGATTTTAGTAAAAAGTGGAAGGGGCCTTGTGTTGGTCGACATGATATGTCCTAATCCTTTCACTCAAGTCATTTGTGTAAAAATGAAGGATGAGATTTTCCAACAATGGAGATGGGGCTTTTTTTTAAGCATCTATTGGAACCCCATGGGGATAATGACAAGCCTATTTTTGCATTCAATCGTTGATGTTATTAATCATTTTCATAGTAGGCATGATGTGTATTTTATGTTCATTCGAGGTGATCTCAATTGTCTAATGAGGGTCTCATAAGTGGGGCAGTTGCTGGATCTAAGAGACAGAGACAGACGAGAGCCGTAGCCTGGCTGGAGTTAATGAGACACAGGGAGTTGCATATTTTGAATGGCCAGTGTGAGGGCGATTTGTCCCCTTGTGTAACTTGGACTAATGGGGAGCATCTGTCCTTTTGGGACTATGACTTTGTATCAACTTCAGTGATAAATGACATAACATCTCTAACAGTGATCCCGAAAAAATCAAGAGACCATGCTCTGCTGAAGTTGACGTGGATGGGCTTTACAGAGAAGTCTGGTGGAACATGGCCGCTCAACATCGAATCTTTAAATGGTGGAAACCGGTTACGGTTGAAATCTAATGATATCGGTGTACTGCGTACAAGATTCCATGAACAAATTAAGCGTGGTGATGCTGTTGATTATGTACCCCTTTTCCTAGAATTTAATGTAAAAGGCAAGAAAGGGCGAAATATGAGATGGAATCACAGTGATTATTTTAATGGGAAAGTTCTCATCGAGAAAAACGGCTGCGTAAAGATATAAGGATTCTTGGCCGACTAAGAAATTAACAGGCCTGTGGGTTAGTGAGGAAAAGAAAGCAAACATTTAAAAACTGGTTAGCCTCTCACAAGGCGACTCTCTGGCAGCAGGATGTAGAAGCCATTATGCTTTCTCTAAAGCAAAATTACTCTAGATCGACTTGGCAAATGATAAATAAATATACTGGCAAGTTGGTCGCACCACTCTCAAATATGGTGACAGAAAGTTACTGGTGTGACTATTATGAAAAACTTTTTGCAAAGAAGGTAACCATCCATTATCAGACGTCAATAAAAAATAAAGGGGGATAGTCTATTGCTTTTGATAGGTTGGATTTAGAATTGCTAATCAAAAAAGCGAGTCCATCAAGGGCTCCAGGACCCGATGGCTTAACTAACGTGATTAAAACAGCACTTCAGGATTGGTTGCCATTTATTTATGTGCTTTTTAGTCAAGTGGTAAAGCTAGGGAATGCCCCGGACTTGGGGTGTGCCGCAATTATTGTGCCGATTTATAAGCAAGGTGATGAGCAGATCTAGCTAATTATCACCCAATAGCTCTTCTTGACGTTTTAGGTAAATTATTTGGAGGGCTGCTGTTGGGACGCTTACAGAATGGATTATAGAGGCAAAGTTGTGAATAGTCCCTACACCGTGTAGCACTAGTCTTTGTTCATGGAACACGCCAGCTCTGTTTACACAGTTTTCAAAATGGGTGCACGCACATAAACCAAATGTTGCTATGACAATGGTGCACAGCGTTAGTCTTTACAGTAAGTGGAGCAGCTACGCCGCTGCACACACACGCAGGCAGCTGCATCAGCTTTCTCTGACATTCGATTTCAGCAATGCCAGGTAAGGGTCCACAGAGCCCCGATCTAGCACGGGCACTTTGGCAGAAGCACCTCTGAATAAGTACCACTACAGTGACGGCCAGGAATTTTTTCACTGTCTCCCATAACCATGCAGATGGGATTGGGCCCTCCATTTCATCACAGCCCGAGATAATCCAGGGGGTTTGGGTTCACCAACAAACGTTTGACCACTTTATTTCAGAATTCCCCTGTAATACCACGACAATGGCACAATTTAAACTAACAGACCGCTACCTTAATAATCTGGGATAGGACACCACCGGAATTGCCTCACTAATTAGCATATTGCGCCGAAGGAAGTATCTTTTTCTAATAATGCATTCTCATAATGATGCCTGAATGAACTCAAGTCGCACTGATGCATATACATATCGCCTACCCTCTACAGTGATCTGACAAATACTCGCTCCCGTCCAGCAGCATGCACGATTAACTCCACCATATACTGAGAAGGGGACCATCCAATATCCCGCTGAGATTAATACACAGGGTAAGATTTGTCCCAGTAACAAACCAATGACTAGTTCAACTCAACTTGGAGTACTATCCCACATTTTTTGTCACATGGGCAACACAATAGTTGTCTTCACAGATGGGTACCACAACTGCTACCTGTCCTCAGTTGGTATCAAAGACCCATAATCACTTCCACTGTTCGCATATAGGAACCCCGGGAGCAAGAAAGATTAGCATTTACCCATCTTCTGCAGCATTTACCCATCTTCTGCACCCATAACTCAAAGTGTTTCTTGAAAACACTGTGTGAAAATACAAGAACACAGTAAGAATGACTATCTCCCTCCTTTTGGAGGAAGATACCTCCTTTTTCAATAAATATCCATTAAATTCAATTTGTAAATTAATCAAATTAGTACCCGAATGAGTACACTCTGACACATCCATCTCTGTTCATTCCTTGACAGAGAGAAATAGGACTCCATTATTCATCCCTTTCTCTACGTCCTGATGAAGGCCATCCATTTCTCAGCAGTACAGCTCAGCTCTTAATTGGCCAAAACACATTTTTGTCGACATCCCCCCCAGTGCTAAATGTCAACACTGCAAATGTTGTAATGTGATTTACATTGTCTTTTTTTCCGATCAATCTGATCACCATGATCCCGAAGTGCTGTAAGGGACTGTTTATGTTTTTTTAAATGTATGTCCGGGCCAAAATGCTTGGACAAAAATATTAATGTATCATGTTAGGATACTGTATCTTTAATAATGTATGTCCTGTCAGAATTTTGTTTTCAAAACTTATGTATGCATTGAAGCATTTGGTAAAAACAAAAATGTATTTTACCCAACCTCAAAGAATGGAATCTGTCATATGTATTGAATGGTTATTTGAAGTGTGTACACTGCGTTTGGTCACGCTTATCATTTGTTTTTTTCAAATTTTGACCTACCTGGGTAGATCAAGGTTTAGCCAGTAGCCCTATTTATTACTTCTCCTGTCACATGAGCCAAGGATGAAAATAGAGTCGAACTTGGAGTCCTAGAACAACGATAGTGAGTGCTCACACTCCTATGTATTCCTAGAGACAAGATACTTTGCAAGGCCAAGTTCAAAGACAATCTTCATGGCAGAAGGCTTGGGTGATGAGAGATGCTGGGCTAATTGGGTGGGGAGATAGAGTCAGGCCCACCTCCTTGCACCTAGATCTGGGCTTACGTGCTGCTAAGTGAACCGAATGCTCCAGACGTGGGACAAGCTTGCCAACCAATTGTAGAGGTTGTATAACGAAGGACTTTATAGTTTGAAGACCAATTGAAAACCGTGTACTTAATGGTTTTAAAATTACATGTTTTACAGATAGGCATATATTGTCCGCCTGACAGTGGGCAGCCAATCACAATCCTAGGTCCTATGTAATGTATACTTAGATGTTCCCCTTAACCTATCACAATCCCTAGTAGGGTTTACATTATTTACCACGTAGTATGACATCACTGCTGATGTATTTTTAGTATAAAGTCTATGTTTTGTGAAAAGATTGCTGAGAGAAATCGAGCGAACGTCCGTTAATGTGCGTTGTAACTCCCTGTTTTAGATAATTGATAATTAAACAGTACTTTGCCATCTTCGGTTATTTGGACTCAGAGTTATTTTGTGAACCCATCCATTGCATGCATGTTACTAAAGGGGCCTAAACTCACAGGATTCTCATTAAGATGGTAGGCAGGAAGGCTGATAAAGAGCTCTACATCTCAAGTAAAGTCAAATTACTTTTGCTTTTGAAATGCAATGTTGGTCCGGTGCTTCAGTGATGTAGCTGGCAAGCTAGTTCAATGGGTTAATGCACCTACTGCAGAAAACTATGTCCAATATGAAGGTCACAGGTTTGATACCTGACAGAACTGGCTCTGTCTTTCATCCTTCTCAAGTCTACATGATGAGTGTCAATGAGGTGGGTTATAGTAAAACTAACCACTCATAAGCTTGGAGTGAAGCTTACGTTATTGAACAAAAACCCACAAACCAACTTCCTTACCCTTCTGCTATGGCGAGATAATCAGATGCATACAGACCTATTCTTGTGTAATCCCTTTAACCATCAAAGAAAGGGGAGTGAACGACCATGTACTATCAAAAATATACATATTTTAATTTCATCACAAACTCATTATGGTAAAAACAGTATTGTTTTGTTTGTTTGTTTTTAGATAACTAGATGTATGGCTAACGTGTGAAGACATACGAAGCAATGGGAACATACACAAAAGACTAAGTGCCCTGAAGACAGCACCAAGAGGAAATGCAATTGGAATTAAATTGCGTGCATTCTCTGATGATTGTTTTGGTCCTAGAAACACATTTGGTTAAGTGTAGGCACATTTCTCTCGCCCCCATCAGACAAGGAGGCGACACTAGAAAGAGCAGTGGTAGAGATATTTATCATCTTTCCACCCACATATAGAGGAACTTGTATCGCTTGTTGTTCCACAATATGAGTTGCACATGGATGAGTAGATGTTATTGTTAGAATGAATTGTTGAAAATGCTGTTTTTACCATAATGAGTTTGTGATAAAATGTGATAAAATTAAAATATGTATATTTTTGATAATACATGGTCGTTCACTCCCCTTTCTTTGATGGTTAAAACGATTACACAAGAATAGGTCTGTAGGCATCGGATTATCTCGCCATAGCAGAAAGGTAAGGAAGTTGGTTTGTGGGCTTTTGTTCAATTCGTGTTTAGTCGTCCTCACCCACCCAGCCCCTAAAAAGAGGACTCAATAAGCTCTAGATAGCTAAAAAAGTGAAGCTTACGTTATCCATGATCTAAGGAAAGCAGAAAGATGGACTCTGGGTAACTTAATATTTTCTGTGGAGAGCATGCCAAGGAAAGCACATCATACCAACATCAACACACTATTTTATGTGAAATGTCTATTTCCTAGCATATTTTGTAATAATTGTATTAGTGCAATATCATCATAACACAGCAGAAAATGACGTAAGCATTTAATGTTCCAGACAAAGTATCACGGTATTTGGATTCATAAAATATAGGAAAACGCCCACCTGGTACGAATTAAAGCCAACACTTTTTACATGTTTCAAATCAGAACTCCTCAGAGCCAGGGGCGCCCCCAGGGGGTGCCCAAGGGGGGCCATGGCCACCCTTATAAAAATGCTGGCCCCCCCATCGGCCACCCTGCAAAAAAGCAAACAAAATAATATTTTTTTTTCCGCCCTGAACTGTGCATGGACAAATAACATGCACAATTTGGTGCAAAAAGAAATGTCTTTTTATTTTTGCTTTTTTGCCTCGGCCCGGGGTTAGAGAGGCACGTATGATGGTGGCCCCCCCCATTGCTGACTGATCTCACATGCTCAGTCAGTGAACCCCGAGTGAGGGCCTGAGGTGGAGAAGTAGAAAGGCATCATGTGGGAGAGAGGACACAAAAGATGATGAGAGGGAGGAAGCGAGAGCAGGTGGACTGGGGATTCAGCGACTACAGAGGGGGGGGGAGAAAGCACGAGCAGGGAAAGTGACTGTCCCCACTCCGTCCAAGTCACGGCTTAAATTAGTTACATTTTCCTTTCGAGTTGGGTCCCTCTATATTCTGAACAAACAACTTGCTGAGATTTGAATTTATGCTGTTGTCCTTCCAGAACACCCTCTTTCTCTCAGCCCACTACATAGAGATATATGAACATGAAACCCTTCACTCCACGCTACAAATTATTGTTAGTACTGAGTGCACACGAGAATAAGCACTGGAGCTGTGGCAGTGAACGTTTTTGTTGTTGCTCTGGGTGAAAGGCCATTTTGCCATCCCATCCAGACACAGGCCCTTCCATGCCGCAAGCACCACGGCCACGTGGACTATTTCCCTCTCAGGTTTTAAACTATCTTTTTTTAAAACATACCAGGAAAGATTATGAAATGACTACAGTAGGAAAGATTAAAAGTGAAGACCCCCATGCACCTCTGCCCCCAAACACTCACACACAGGCATTGAGCAGGTCGTCATTGCTTCAGCTGTGCAAACTTTTAGCCCATTGAACAGGGGAGGCGCCATTAGTCACAAGCACTGAAAACTGCAATCTACCCTGCCAAACGGGACCATAAAGAATCTTCAGCACGAATACTACAACTCAACATGTAGTGAAGGCCCCTGTACACCTACCTATCTACAAAATGCATACCATAGCTGAATTGATGATACCCTTGGGAAAATAAAAAGATCCCTGGGTGACGGTAGGGAGCATGTGTTACCAGGGTATCTTTATAATTATTCTTTTATAACGCGCTTTACACCAGAGAGGTATTCTAAGTGCAAGACCAGGATCCAAACCTGTGTTGCTATGTATGTTGTCAAGTTGCCCTTGAGCTATCCACCCGGCCTATGTAAATGATAGCATTGATGTCTCCTATTTGTACCTTTACTCAACAAAGGGCTGCTAAATTGATGTATGAACAGGGAGGCCAGAGTTCTAATGCCAGCTCCACTGAAGCAATTTATGTGATTCTTGGCAAATCACCTTATATCGCTTGTCCTAAATCCCCTCATTTGGCACACTTGGGAGTATTCAAAATAACTTAAACCCTGTATCAAGCATTACATGAAAACTAAAGTAAATTTTACTATAGAGTTTTTCCTATCCCCCAAACAATATAGATATGCAGTACCAACCTGTCCATCATGAAGGATAATGGATATTTAATTATTTAACTGGTTTGGGTAGGGAACCCAAGTGAAAGCAATTCAGAACTGGAACCAAAGAGTGATGCTGAGAGCACTATAAGAACATGTTTATTACCACGCTGCGTCTGCACTGCACGTACTAGGAAAAGTGCATGTATGTTTCTTGATGCATAATTATAAGCAATAACTGACCCAAACACAGGTTAAGATGTATAAGTGGGATAAAGCAATTCAATAAAATTCCATTTAAAAATTGGAACATCTGTACAGTATATCTCAAAATTGGGAATTTGCACTTCCACCCACAGATGGCTGCAAGAAATGAGCCTTGCTTTCACTGCAGACATGGCTGTGCATGCAATGACTACCCATGACAGCCACGATCCTGCAATGCTTCCCAATAAGTATCGGAATAAGCACACTGTGCATACCTAGATCCTCAGAACCTGAGAGGCCACTGTGACACTAAACAAAGCCGAAAGGTGAGAACACTTGAACGGGCACTCATCTTGCAGAAACGCAGAAAAGCAGACCGCAGGCCTAAGCAAAATGGCGGCATACGCACCCGGAAATAAACACATCCTGAGCCTGGACATGCGCATTTCTGCATTGGCTCATGCTTCCAGCCAGGCTGTGTTTATTTCCGAGTTTCCATCCTCAACTAGACTGCATGTAGGTTGTTGTGCGCAAAAGGCTTTTAGGAACAATTGTGCAGGGTCTGGCCAGTGGTTTACGTCTTCGTTTCACCATCGCCAAAGGTAGAGGTTTTATTTTGTTGTTGAATTGAAAATAGTGTTTCTGTAACGACGATATGCATTTTACTTAATACAAACATGAGTACAGTTCTTTCCATTTCAGCAGAGCTGTCATGATGTGAATATCTTTTGGTGTGGTTGCAAGTGCTTGCTTATGGCACCTTATTCTAAAGGCACTTCCATGGTACCTCCAAGTATCAAAGACTGATGATATTCCTTGAAATTTCCATTTCTGTCAAGTCATTTCTATTGGTGTAATCCTTATGCACATTTGGAGGTTTTCATGTATTTTGCCCAGAGAGCCTGAACAGAGCTCTAATAGATGACTTCCCTGCATCTGTAATGATTCTGCAATTTTCTTTTTTTTGTTGTGTTAAAATACCATCGGCCACTAATGTTACCAAAAAAGTAGATTGGGGCAGGTGTGGGTGGATTGGGGGTGCGAGTGAGACCGTACGGAATTGAAGGCACTGCATTTGGGGGGAAAGTAGCAGGACTTTTTCAGTGGCTCACACCCCCACTCTTGCAATGCTGGATACTCCCCTGACCACCACCATAGAATAATCTCTTGCCTCATCCATGTTCACTCGAGCTTTCTGTCCGGGTTGCTTCCTCCCTGAATAATATGATTGTGACACTCTAGCAAACTGTCCTCTCCTGCTATATTTCCAGCACACCCCTTTTATTGCTGAACAATCTGGGTCCGACACCATGTGACCTATGAATTCATACTGGAAACAAGCACATTTGAAGCTTGTTCCCACTAATGGACTTCCTTGAGCACTTGGAGCTTTGTTCTTCTTAGCCACCACTGCTTTTATACCTTGCGCTGCTGGAAGTAGATCCGAGGTATTCTTAATAAGGCTTACTTACTGCCTCTTTGCCCGAGCAGTTCATTAATGTGGTATGTTTGGGTCCATCCGAAAATGTGTTGCCACCCATTGCTAGTAAATAAAACTTGAACAAGTCTTCCCACTCTGTAATGGGTTCTCCCTGGCTGTCCAACAACTTGGCTGGAGGTGTTATTCCCAGATTCGCCATTCTTTGTTCCTTTTCTGCAACTGTCCCTTTCCACAAAACAGGATAATTCAGCTGTTCTCTTCCACGATCTTTACTCCACGTGGAACATTCCCTGCTAGCTGGGTCTTTAGTGGCTCCACACTTAATTTGTACACTAAGTACATCTACTTGAGTAGCCACTCAGATTTGGCTGGTCTATTCCTGGTGTGGTAGCAACATGTAACATCGGCATGTTTTTGCGTTATGTTTAGTGAATTCACGTTGACTAGTTGCACTTATGGCATATCATATTTCTTTGCACTTTGGATGGGCTGTGCATGAATACAAGAGGAGAAACTATGTGGATTCCCTATTAGTGGTAGCAAGCGTTGTTATAATTTAGTTTATTTTTTGGTCTATGTGTGTGTGGAGTGTTTTACTTGTAGCATAAGGATTTTTAGAGTTTGGTGTCTCGTGGGCTGTATTTTGGGATTGTGTGCATGCTTGAATGTGGTACTGGTATTAGTCTATGCTCATCAGATACATTAATTAGTTAACTGTTAAATAATCCATGGAACTATATCCATGTGCAATTCGTTCTCTCATATACACATAGTTTTCAACTGGACTATATACTACATCACCATAAGAGATTTCCTGAAATTCAGTTATGTGTTTGTTTTGGTGTGCCACCCCAAGATTTCATGTGGCCTCATCAGGCCACCCCTATGAAAAATGGCTGGGGGCGCCACTGCTCAGAGCAGCACACCGTAGCCCAGACATGAGCATGGTGCAGGGTTCAAGTCAAAACGTACCCCAGGAGCTCTGGACAACCTTCCAGCTCAGATGGAGAGCATTCCTGCAGGAGTGATCTGCTTTATTTGGAATGCGCCCCATCTAAAATGGAAGGCAACATACACTTCCTGTTTCGGTTTTAGGTGGCAGAAACGCTCGGTATATTCAAGGCAATGGCCGCCGGCAAGTGTTATATATTAGAAGATGTTCTTTTAATAACAAGGGAGGCGTCTGCTGTTCCATAGCTTTGCACGAGACGTTCTGTCGCAGCAAGCTACAAGAGGTCGTTAGATTTAAAATCTCATGCACAATTACATTTCGGTGCCTAGGAATCGGGTGCTTCTAAGACATAGCACCAACAGGCAGCTATACTTAGTGTCTGCAAACATGGAAAAACGTTTGACAAGCCTCGGCCAAAAGTATAAAGTGCAGGGTACAGAGAATTAAATGTACTACATGCCTGTCAGCGGAGACTAATTAGGGGAAGAGAAGCAAAGCCTTAAATAGACATGCAGATTTAGTGTCCTTGTGTTGGCGGTGGAAGATAAAACTATTCCTGCCGCCTTATCAGCATTAATAAGCACGTGCCCAGGAAACAAGAGATGCTGTGAACGCCTCACTCCCATTTCCTGACCTTCTCCAAGGGAACAGGGCAGGAACTGGAGCAAAGATCTGCATTACAGCGACATCTACTGGCACAAGTGGAGCATCAAACAACTATATGCATATACAATTAAAATTTGTATATATATATTTATTTAAAAAAAGAGTTAAGGTTACTCTAGCAAACAGTAAAAGTGTCAACCTTAAAGCACATTACATGTAAATACCACAAAGGTCTAAGGGTAAGAAAAGTCTGACTGGGGCCCTGTACTTTTTCACACAACTCAGACAGAAAACTCTGTGTGTGGGCCATACACAGAGTTTCAGGGTGATGACCAGAACCCCCGAGTCTTACATATAATTAGCAAGCTCGGTGAAAACACATCACTCTACTTAACAGATTATCTCTGTAAAATGTGTTCTGGAAACAGAAATACACAAGGAAACGTTTGATTTTTTTAACTTTATTTTTCTAATTTTATAAGACACACGAGGAGGAAGGAATAAAAGGCATATCTGACTTCCTACAGTGTGCACTTGTTTTTAGTTGTTAGTAAAGTAGAGAGAGAGGGAAGGTTCAGTCTCTTTTCTATCCCTAACCTAGACAGGTGGCACATCAGCGCTGGCTAGGGAGACTGCATCCAACTGAGGGATAGTTAGTCTCTTTTGTACAGGGATATCTAGTAATCGACAGGCTACTCTATAGATGAAGATATAATCATTAACTCAAAGGTTTTCAACCTTAAAACACAAACACTCAATCTACACCACTACACGTTCAACTATAAAACTCGAAGTATAAATGGTAACGCAATAACACTACAAATCCACCCTTAACACTAACTTGAATCTACGGTATTGATATGCCTAATATTTTAAATCAGATTTAAGGATGAATTTGTGGTAGTTGGAGTGAGTGTTTATACTTCAAGTATAGGGCTCGTAAAATTAAGTTTGAACAGCATGCGAATCATAGCGGCTGGTGAGTGCTTATTTGCTTATAGTCATAATACTGGTGCATCCGGCATAAAGCAACTGACCCGCATCTATGACCTAAGCAGCGGTAACAAAATAATGACCCCCCCTAAACGAACGAGCGCCAATTACTGATGCTGAGATGTTGGCTGCTATAAATCTACCACTCCCATCTTTGCCAGACGTTGGTTTGAATATGGTTCCGTGCACTGTGGAGTAAGTGCCAAGGTGTGCAACAGGGCTTTTGGGAGAGGTGAACTTGCCTAGCCCACAGTTGGTGGGCTCAGTGACACTGGCACAGGGTAAAGCTGTTTCCAAACTGATTACCTCTTTTTTCCACTGATTGGGCATGGAATTGTATCAAAATGTCGCGTCTACGACTCCGCCCCCGCTGTCACTGTAACTTTGGGGGCGCACAAAATACTGACTCCCATTACTGCACCCAAGCAGAGCGAGGGTTGCGGGGATGTCCCCCGCTCTCCCTAGACGCAGTAACGGGAGTCGGGGGTTGCAGTGGTGTCCCCCGCTTACAATTGTAGTAAGTGGGGGACAAGAAAGTAAACAAAAAAATAAGAAAAGTAAAGCCCCCTGCGGTGTCAGCTTTGACCCACGTTAGTGGGAGGAACTGACACTGCAGGGATAGCGGGTTGTAGGCGGCGCACACAGAAGTGTGCCACCGTAAAGGTAAGTGAGGTCGGGAAAAGGAATACGGGCCAGGGGATGCGGGCAAAGTGATCTATCTGATCACTGCGACGTGCCATTATTGGCGTCGGCATTTCCGTCTGCGCAGTTACAGGCAGCGCAGTGATCACATAGATTAATTGGGCATCTGGGAAATCTCTCCATGATGAATGGGTCTGTTCCCGATAAATTATTATGTACACCGGAAAGTAATGCCAACCGACAGCCAGCTCAGCGCAGCTACCAAGGGACTTTTATCCAACAGCTTAAATGATAAAGACTCAAGCTTTCTTGATACCCTCCAACCCCCCTTTGATGATCGGTCAGCGATGCATTCCAGACTTTGACTCAATCTTTTCCTCGGTCAGTTCTCCCCCTATAACAGTGCCACCTGGGAAGTTCAATGCTCCATTTACGTCCCCCCATGGGAACACTCCCTGGTAGAGATAACCCAGGTGCTTTACATCATGGATTCTCTATACGAAAGTCTAAAAATTGAGACTAAAGCAAAATCTGTGTTTCTGGAATCACTTGTGATCGAATTAAAAAATATCAAACTGCATATCCTCCTAAAGGAATTTCTGTTTACCCATGGCCTGGGCAACACCAAATCAGGCCCGCCAGCAAAGCCTTCCTCAAGCTTTCCAAGCGGTGACTTTCGGCAGGGGCCCATAGGAGTCAACGTGGCCTCCAAGCAGCAAATGACATCGGCAGCGCCAGAACCCTTGGGTGACAGTGTTATCATCTGTGATGGGGTGGCTAATTTCCCGACAAATTAACATTCAGTCAGGAAAGTGGTGGAAGGTTTGCACAATGAAGACACTGCCACGTGAGGGATTGTAAAAAAACACCCCATCGGAAGAAACTGTGGGACAAAAGACGGCTAGCAGGGGGGTACATGCTGACTCGGAAGATGTGGGAGAGTATATCCAATTTGCTCCTGACGAGCTGAGTAAGCCCTCTTTAATTCCAAATGCAAGTCCAGCAAACAAGGTGCTCTTCTGAAGAAGAAAAGATTAACTAAAAATTCCTCCATCCAGAAAATCAACCCCCAGGCATCTAGGCTCTGAGTAAAATATAATCCTAGCCTGCAGTCAGAATGGCCCTTTCTCAAGTGACTGTGATTCCTCGGCTTGGAATAATGAGGTTAAGGTATCTTGCCCTAACGATCCTAATATTATAATTGTCAAAGTCGTATCTCCCATATCCACCAACGCTTCCACTGGTGGAGAAGAAGATAGATCTAGGGCTCTGGATTCTTCGAGGGGCCCTCAAAGAGTGTCCTTGCCTGCTCCCCTCGATCCCGGGCAACTGATCAGTGGGTAACTGATCTGGGGCCAGAAGGCGGACACAGTCCCTGGTGGGAGGGGACTCGGCAGGCGGGCCAGTTGCAGCTCCCCTTACAGACATGGTGGAGTAAGGGGAGCACTCCGGAGGAGCGTGGCCCAGTGCGTTCAGGGGGATTGGGGAGTGCCCAGAACACCTTGAGATCATCTCACAATGAGTCAACAAGGGCGGATACACCACATGGCATCCTGTTTGAGAGCATAATCCCTGAAAACGGAACAGACATCAGGTCTCTAGATAAGGTGCGTACCAGGCTTCTTTCCGCATGAAAATCTTGTAAATACGACGATTTTATTATTTTCATGCCATATTAAGGTACTACATTCGAGCAATCGAAGGCGAATTTATATTTTTTGATATACAGCTATGAGACAGAATGTGGAAATATGATGTTATTAATACTTTCTCTTTGTGCTTTCCTTGTTTTTCTTTTTGACATGACTTACAAGGGTTCTAGCCCTGAAGATGGCAAAAATATTCCGAAATGCATTGACTCAATAGACCCATGTGAAACCTTGAATGTCTGCTTCTCTGATGATTAGCTGAATAACATTGGTTTTTATGCAAACAGGATTATGGACCATGCATTTTACTGTGGAATGAAGTAATGCAGACTTATAGTAACGTTTGCTGAATTGAACACAGAAATTGCAGCTAAGATTTAGCAATACGTGAGCACATGGAATCCTATGGGGAACTTTGGGTTTTCCACAGAGGCATCGCTAGGGGGGTGAGGGGGCGAAGGGGACTATAGCCCCTGGTCTTTTGGTTATAGCCCCGATATAATCTCAGGATCTACAGCCAAAAGGCTAGCTAGCCCCCAGTCCCAACAGTTCTTTTTTTTTAACAACTTTATTTAATAATTATACAAAACATAATACAACTGAGTAACAACAGAATGGGAACAAGCAAAAGATTACTCCATATACATCAGTGCAACAAAATGCAAATTACTACTAAAGTAACAGCTATTCCAAACGAAATCCAAAAACATCCCCACCCTCCTATCTCAAGGCAAGACGTGACAACACAAAACACAAAAAAAAGGAGAAAACATACACCCCTACCAATCCCCAACCTCAATATCCACAAAATAAACCAAAGCCTACACCTCATCCAAATAAATCCCTGAATGACCCCCATCTCTCCTCGTACTCAGTTTCCCGATGTTGTCGAACTGCCTGAGTCTTCTCATACCAAGAGAGCGTCCGCATATCCGACACCCAGTTCTCGCAATGTGACATCAGAGTAGCCCCGGGTCTTTCCCAGACCTAGCAACACCCCTGGTTTTCCACATGAGGTGCTTGAGAGGCCTTGGTTTATATCCACTGAACGGATCTGTGGAGGGGGACATTGCGTCATGCCCAACTTGGTCTAATTTGAAGACTCTCTCCACAATTGATTATCTCGTTGTTGGGGACTGTCTGTTTGGGCAATGTATCTCCATGACTGTACAGCCAACCACACTTAGTGATCATTTCAAGCTGAGGGCGGAGTTTGATGTAAAGATGATTTTTGGGGAATCAGAGGGACCAGCTCCAGCGGACCTGTCAATATGGCGGGAAACCGTATTTGTTGGAATCAGGCCACTTTACACTTTACTTTATGCACGTCCTGCGGTCACAATGGAACATGCTGCTCCGGTCTGGGGATTTGGGGCTAGGATGGACTTAGCCCTATTTAAGTATGAGAATATCTTGGAGAAAATAGGGAAGATTAGCCAATCTCTGGCGCCCGGGTCCAATAGGTTATCAAACGTTTTGTTTAAAAACAACCCGTAGGTCTGGGCAGCAACCCTCAGTGTGCTGTTTAGGAGTGTTGTCATCTCAGATACGTTTCCCGCCTCATGGTCGAGGGCACATATTATTCCCATTTATCATAGGGGTGCAAGAAATAGCCCCCTTAATTACAGGCCTATTTCCTACCTGGATGCAGACAGCAAGGTCTTTGCATCAATCTTGCTGTCCCATCTGGAGGCGTTGGCTGTAGAGGCCGGCCGCCTAAGAAAGTGGCCAATTGGCTTTTGAAAAGTTGTTGGAACATCATTAAATGGGCTTATAGTTAAAGCAATTCAACATTTGGCTTGTGAGGGCAAATATGATTCAGTCTTTATGGCCTCCATAGACTTATCAGCCGCATTTGATGCTGACGACCAGGAACATCTGTGGTTTAAGCTTTACAATTGGGGAGCTCCAAGAGGCCTTCTGAGAATAATTATGGTTCTTTATTCCCATTCAGAAATACAGGTACGTTTGAATCATTCTAGAAGCCTCTCACAAACAATTCAAACATTCCAGGGAGGTAGGCAGGGTTGCGTGCTCACACCGTGCCTGTTCAATCTCTATCTGACATTGGGGACTACCTAGGGGCAGGGGAATTCATCTCACCAGTGATATAAAATGTACGGCCGTCTGGCTCTCTTATGCAGACGATTTCGTCCTCTTTGATTGCACCCCAATAGGCCTACAGAGGTTGATGGACGGATTTGCGTTATATAGGGACAATTATGCCGACCTTGTTCAGAACTAGTGGCTAGAGTGAACTCCCTGATTTAGTTGGGATGTTGTATCATCTCCAATCCCTAAACGGACTCAGTGACGGAGGGAGGGCATCATACCCTTAATTAACCAACTGCTGAGGGTGGATGCCTGTGATGGCACAAACGCCTTCAAAGGTAGTTTAACTTTTTATGAGGGCAACATTGTCCCCAAGATCCTGTATGGGATATATATATATATATATATATATATATATATATATATATATATATATATATATATAAATATATATCCCCTAGCCTTGATGAAAATGCTTCCAGGTCTAGAGGCTTTAGTCTGGCATTGGGTTTTGCATGTCCCAAATTCAGTACCCATATCCGCCAATCGCTACGAAATGTCACGAGAAAACCATGTTGCATTAGCTGTGATGACCTGGAACATTTGGGGGTTCACGAATGCAAAAAAAGTGTGCTTAGTTGCGAATTATTCAAAAAATCAAGGGGCCAATATCTTATGCCTGCAGGAGACACAGCTGACACAGGGGGATAAGCTCCCTGGCCTAACGGGATGGGGGGTTCACAGATTTGGTTCACCCTATTCGCCCTACTCTCGTGGTCTTGCCACGTATACTCATCAGTCACAAGAGTTTAAGCTACACGCCAAGATTGTGCATCCTGAGGGATGATTTTTGATGGTGACGGGTGAGATTGCAGGGTGGAGGGTTGCAATCATTAACATATATGCCCCAAATAACAATGACCCGGAATTTTTTCAGAGTTGTGTGAACCACCTACACACCTGCCCGAGCTATGAAATAGTCTGGGACGGCGACTTAAACGTGGCCCTCTCCCATGATCTCGACAGATCCTTGTCAACCACACACCACGTCCTGAAAGCAGCTCTGAAATGGGCAGCTATCGCCGAGTATCACGATCTATACGACTCCTGGAGATTCCAGCACCCCAAGGCCAGGGAGTATATCTACTACGCGGGGGTGCACGGTAGCTCCTCCAGGATTGATTATATAATGATTTCAGAGAACCTAGCACAGAATATTAGGGAAACCTGCATCCTCCCCTGCTCTCTTTCTAACCATTCACTGGTGCTGGTTGAGGTTCTCAGCCCTCCCGACCTTTTAGCATATGCGATGGTGCTCCAGGGCCCGTGCCCTGGAGGATATTGTCTTGCGTAAGGAGATTAGGCAGGACATTCAGACTTTCTTTGACATAAACACATGTTCAGTATCTGACCCTGGAGTGGTGTGGGAAACGTTTAAAATATTCCGTAGGGGCTGTTGTATTGCAAAGCAAGGTGGGGTACTGAAGTCCATGCGCCGCTCCATCTCCTCCCTAGAGCATGAGATGAAGCTACTGGAGATCCAACAAGGTCTCCAGGATTCCCATGAGGTGCGATTCTGCCTCCGAAAGTCCAGAGATGAGCAGACTCTCCTAACCAAAAGAGGGGAGCATTATTTGGGCGATGCAATTGCGGCTGCCACCTACGCCGAGGGCGACCGTCCGAGCCGCACCCTGGCCTGGGTGATTAAGCGTGAGCGCCAACTGGACTCTGTATTAGAAATAGAGGACTCGGAGGGCACCCTGACTAAAGACAACGGGGAGATTAATAATGTGTTCCGGGACTATTATGACAGTGTTTATATGTCACAATCCGGAACTACACAAGAATCCATTTCTAGGTACCTCAACAAGGTACCCTGGGCTGGCTAGACCTGGCCATGGGTGCAGCCTCGAACGAGCCCCGCTCAGATGAAGCGTTCCGGAACGCTATCCTTTCTCTCCCCAATGGTAAGGCACTGGGACTGGATTGTATCACTGCAGAACTATATAAGGCATATGCTGATCTGCTGATCCCCGAACTGCAACCCATGTACGAGGTGGCCAGATTGAACAGGGTTCTCTCGGAATACACTAGAACAGCTCTTATTACAGTCCTATTAAAACCTTCCAAGGACCCATGCACATTTTCCTTGTATAGGCCATTATCTTTGATTAACACAGATAATAAAATCCTTGCAAAAATCCTTGCGCATAGACTCCTACCGCATATACCTGCATTGGTTCTCCCCGATCAGGCGGGCGTTGTCTCTGGCCGCTCTAATCAGGACAATTTATTAAATGTATTCTCCCGTATGCACAATGTGGACCCAACCATCCCAATAATAGCCACCGCACTTGACCCCGAGAAGGTGTTTGATTCGTTGGAGCAGGCCTTTCTTTTCTAAGTTCTCTGGTGGCTGGGTATTGGCACTGCATACCTTAGTTGGGTCAGATTGTTGTATTCAGCCCCGATAGTCAAAATATACACTAACCGTATGCTGTCGGATTGTGTACATCCAACGCGAGGTACGTGCCAAGGATGCCCTCTATCCCCAATTCTTTTTGCATTGGCTATTGAACCTCTAGCGTGTGCCATTAGGGAATTCCACGCTCAAAGAGGTGTCAAAATTCATTCCCTTCCCTCTATCATCTCACTTTATGCAGATGACATGCTGCTGTACGTGAAGCATCCCGAACACAATATGACACCCTTGGTAGAAGAGATAGTTCTATTTTGTACCTTTTCTGGCCTAAAGATCAACTGGTCCAAATCTGAGGTCCTCCCCCTGACTCACAGCGTGGTAGGATCAGATTTAGGCGATGAATTCCAGTGGTGCCCGGACGGTATTCGTTACTTTGGTGTCCAGGTGACCACCTCCCCAACCACATTATTTCAACTCAATTATGTTCATACCCTGGAACATTTAGAACATAAGGTTGATGCATGGATTTGCCTCCCCATTTCGCAAGCGCCCCGCATGGCCCTGGCCAAAATGGTAATTCTCCCAAACTCCTGTATGTTTTTAACAACGTTCCCTCATGGCCCCCAGCCACGTTTGTGTCCCGACTCCAGAGCATGAGGATTTTTCTGGTGTGGGCAGGGGGTCAAGTGAGAATATCCTACAATACCCTGGTACTCGTATTTGGTCAAGGAGGTCTGGATTATCCCGATTAATGGTCCTATTTTTTGGCAGCACAGATCCAATATTCGGGATGGTGGTGGGCCCCATCCCCAGATCTCCTGCATATCCTTCTTGAAAAAGTCACAACCCACCCTAATGACGTGAAGGGATTACTCCAGGACAGTCCGAGATACAACCCGTAGCCAATACCTTGATGTCTTGGAAGGCGCTACAGCGTGAAACCACACAAGCAGGCTGGTTCTCCCCCGACCTGGCCCTATACCGGGCCAAAAACATCCCCCTCACACACAAACACATTTTCAGCAACACCTTGAGAGATTCGGGATTATAACAGTGGTTGATCTTTTACAGTAGGGGAAATTCATCACGTGGGATGACCTGAAGAGCCAGCGGGAGGAATGCAGTGCTGTTACACAATTACTGTATTTTTGGATACGAGATGTGCTTCGGACCAAATGGCATAGCTTCCCAATGGCCCCTCCCCTCTCCCCGGTTCTCCAATATGTCACTGTTCCCCCCGCCAGGTGTCATCTTGTGTCCTCCCTCTAGAATCTCTAAAGTCGCCTCAGACATTTACTTCCAAGAGTAGATGAGATGCTGCGCTGGGGAAGGTGCTTTCAGAAGACCAATGGAAATAGGTCTGCCTTCAGACCCGCAGTATCTCCATTAATGGCCGTCTCTGGCTGATACATTTTAAATGTGTCCACCAGATGTACTACTCCCCGGCCAGACTCCATAGTTTTTACCCATCCAGATCCCCTCAATGCATTAGGTGGAAATCCGACACTGCTGACTTTTTCATGTGGTCTCGAGTTACCCTAGAGTACGTCCATTTTGGTATTGTATCAAGGATACCATGTCTGATATTTTAGAGGTTCATGATTCAAGTCCCCCTGAACTATGGCTGCTCGCCCTATCCGACCCGGGCCTAAAGAACGAGTCGAAGTTGATGGCGATGACCTCAGTGGTGGCCAGGCTAATGATTGCCAGGACCTGGGGTCCACATATTGTCCCCTGCTATTGGGAATGGTTTAATTACATGAACATGTGTGAGAGGAGGGAGTCCCTGTATGCCTCATTGCTATGTGTCGGTAGTAGACCAATGGATAACTGGGCCCCATATAGAAGCTATGTGAACCGGGCTGAGGACAGCCCGCACCTGGATTCCCCTGGAGACTTGGCCTGCAATATATGCTCCCTCCTCAGGTTGTAACGTCCGCGGACGATGTGATGGATTGACTCTCTCCCTATCATAATCACATATCTGTTGCCTCCACTGTAACATTACGTCTTGTATTGGCACTTTTGTTTGGGGGAGGGGGTGTGTGTAATGGTTGTTATTCTTCTGTATTTTGTTGTTCTTTATGGTTGACAAGCAGTGACTGTACCAACTTCTATGTCTGCCGACGCCCAAAAGAGAAAACCTAATAAAGAAAGTTAAAAAAAAAAAGATCTTCTTTCTGATTGTAGTCCAAAGTGTCTACTGCAAATTGACATCAGCTGATTTTAGGAGAGCGGAGGTCTGCGTGAGGAAACTCCTATGGCTAGACAAGATGACCAAAATAGCATTAAAAACCCTTTATAGTAAAACCTGGGAGGTTGGTGTGACAACAGAAGGATATCATTGGGCAGCGTCGGAGGTGTAATTCGTCACTGGTGGTTTATGGCCGAAGAAGATCCACAGACAAAATTGAAAATAGCTGCAACAGGAAGGATTCCCAAATAGGAAATAATGTTCAGGTGTAAGGGCCTTGCCGGCAAACATTTGGGCATTCTTGCGGCCTTGTGAAGACTGGGCCCCTCTTAAGCAGTTGCTTTGTTCCTCTGGGAATTATCTCCATATATACCACAATTTTGCAAGGTCTGCCCTGAGCTCAGCTGCTTAGTTAGATTAAAAAGGTGGCAGTAGGAAGACGCCATATAACTTTGGGAAAACAACCCAGTTTACTGGACAACCTGCTCTTTGTACAGGACTGAACTAGACCTATGTGGGTGGTGTGATTACCAAACATGTTGGAAATGGGTCCAGAAGGAGAGCAGTGTTCAGACACCAAGTGGAGCAAGTGGGATTGAAACACAAGTGGATCTGCCCCAAAACGGACTCCCAGACAATGACACTTTCCAATGAGCAAGAGAAATGTTGATCTGGGTAGCTGATAGACTTGGAAACCCTGGGGGTCGCTCCCCATCTGCAACCCCTGGCACTGCCCTTAAGACCCCTGGCCCGGGGCGGGGGGCAGTGGCAGGGCCCAAAAAATAGAAAGGAAACAGATCTGAAAAAACTATGTGTTGTTGATGTATTGAGATAAAGAAACAGCAGCGACCTCCGAGCGGGTGAGCAAATCACAATTTAAATGCTGATATAAAGCAGCAGACATAGCACAAATAACAATAGTGTCATTCATGATGGAAATAAGCAGTGATATATTGTCGCTGTGTACTTGGTTATTATGCACGAGTTTTGCTGCTTGCCTTTGGATATTTTAAAGGAGTTTGCTCAGTGCCTGTGAGCTTATTTGTAGGGGAACTTTTGTAGGGGATATGAATATATCCTGGGAGGATAGCTCAGCAGCAACGTGCTCGCCTTGGAAGCAAGACGACACAAAGCAACGCAGGTTCGGTCTGCGCTTAGAAACCTCTGGGTATTGAAGCGCATTATAACTACGCAACTAAGACAAACAACTACGCAACTAAAACAAACAATTCCTGTAACAGCGCCGCGATGCCCGCGGGCTGTGTGAGCGCTTTAAAAATGCAAAAATAAAATTAATAATATACCGCACACCTTTGTGTAGTTAAATTGGGAGCACGATTCAAGATTTACATTTAACTCCCACTTGAAACCTCCTGCAAAGGTGCTGGCTCTTCTCCTGCAGGGCTGCCTCAGGAACAACAGCAGGGGCTACGACAAGGAAAACTGTACATCTCTCTCCTCCCTGTGAGGAAGAGTGAAGGGGGAGGAGGTCTACATTTGCAGTGCATACCTGCTGTGAATCTGCAGCACTGCTCAAAGCAGGATTTTATTTGCAAAACATGTTTTGGCACATAACTGTTGCACCGATATGCATGCATTGTATTGGCCGACCCCTTACCCTCACCCAGAATAATTTGGCTCACACAATGTTTGTCAACTGTTGGTAATAAAAGGCCGTAGGTTTTTATTGTACAGATATGGTTATGGAGATAACAATAATCACATATCATAATAGTAACATACTTTTGGACACCGAGTCCTGAGGTTACCCCCTCTGGCCCGTGCCGCCTTCTCATGTCCCACGACTTGTTGTAGGCACCGTCCAGTGCCTTGTACCTCTTTTCCTTTGATCTTCTCCCTTATTTTGTAGGGTGGGAGGGTGCTGTGGTAAAGAAGCAAAGGTTGGAAGACACTGAGTAAACAGTGAACCTCCTGTTTGTTTGGGTCCCCGTTCAGGGTCCACAAACAGATTGTGTTTTCTCAGAGCATGCTGCTCTTATTTATAAGACCCAGGGGAGCCCTGAGTCTTTGATGTGTATGTAGTAGTGGGGGCTGGGTTTCAGCCCCTGGCCGGATAGCCGACTGTCTGGCCCCCTGGGAGGGGGCAGGTCTTTGAACCTGGGCCCTGCCTGAATGTTGGTTTCCTTGGTGCTTAGCACCTTGCTGTTTGGAGGAAGGGTGAGGTGATTGTTCACACCTCACCCTTCCTCAGCTTTGTGTGGCAGAGACTGCGTGTCTCTGCAGTTAGAGAGAGGAGAGGAGCAGACGGGGGGGTTGGGCTGCCCCTCTCCTGGCCTGCTGAGGGTAACACCAGTTACCCTGCCTCGCCTTGGGTGGCCTGCGGCATTGCCCATAACTGTTGCACCCATAGGCATGCATTGTATTGGCCGACCCCTTACCCTCACCCAGAATAAATTGGCTCATACAATGTTTGTCAAGTGTTGGCAATAAAAGACCGCAGGTTTTTATTGTACAGATATGGTTATGGAGGTAACAATAATCACATATCATAATAGTAACATACCTTTGGGCACCGGGTCCTGAGGTCAGAGCCGGCCTTAAGGGGGCCGAGCCGGGCGACTGCCTGGGGCGCCACACCCCCCAGGGCGCCTTTTGCCCCTGCCACGCCAGCTCGGGAGTCTTTCAAGGGCTCCCCCGAGCTGGCGTTGTGGGACAAGGCGCAGCAGGCGGCCTTTTACTGCAAAAGGTGCCCGTGGCGGTGGGTGCATTTAAATGCGCCCCTCCGTCTTGGACACTTTTCACAAGAAAAGGCGCCATTAGCCCCCCACCACACCAGCTCCGGGGAGTCTTTCAAGTGCTCCCTCGAGCTGGCGTGGTGGCAGAAGGTGTGGCAGGCGCCACATTGTCATTGAATGAACCCGCAATGGCGGGCTCATTCAATAACAATGGGGTGCTAACGGCACCTATTTAACCTCCTTGCCGGAGCGAGGAGGTTAAACATTTTTTTTTAAAAGTTACCCATCCTGGCGCCGCCCCCTTCTGCCCCACCCCCTGTTAGCCAGCAGGGCACGGGGGGCGCGGTGGGCGAGGGGGGGGTGCCAGTTCACCCAGGGCGCTGCTGGCCTTAAGGCCGGCCCTGCCTGAGGTTACCCCCTCTGGCGCGTGCCGCCAGACAGGGGCAGGTTGACGGCTGGCCACGTTCCCCCAAAAGTATCTCCTAGTGACAACCCCTGGATGCTAGGGTTGCAGTGATTTCTCGAAAGAAATGTTCCATGCCCTGATTTGATAAATGAGTGCCGTCTTTTAGAAAAAGGTCCGGGTCACCCAGTGTAATAGCCGGGTGATTTATGAAGCCCAGTCCTCTTGTTGTACAGAATTTCTCTAGCACCCTGTTCAGTTTTCTTCTAGAGCGGTCTACTGATTTGCAGCAGTTGGCCCCTTGCCATTTCTTTCTGGGTATGATGGCCGAGAAATATATTTCTGTTCCCCTCCAGTTGTGAGAAATGCCTGCTAGGGAGGAGCAAATGTCCTCGAATAAGGTTCTCCTTCCAATGGAAACTAGGTAATTGCCCCCCAGGTGTATATTCAGAAATTCTGGTGGGTCTCTGTATGCGACCAGTTCTGCTAGTGTTTCGTGGATATCGGCCCATTTTAGGCCTCTGTATCCCCACCATGATGCAATGGTGTTTCTGAAGGGTGGACTTTCTTTGGACTCTTCTGCCCATCGGCCCGTTCTGAAGATAAATGAGTGGCCGACTATCCATGCTGATCAGAGTGGGGTCCTCCCTTCGCCTGTCGTTTCTGCAGGGAGGGGAGGATCGAGGGGGGGGGGGGAAGAGAAAAATGAGGGATGGTGGCTATATTAGCTGAGGTCTGATGTATCTTTTGTAGCAATCTGACTTCCATCCCCTATATTTTTTAGCTGTTGAGGAGCTAAGCCTTCTTGCCATGCTGAGGTGGCAGCACCTATCCTGAAGGAGTGGGTGCCAAAACCTTTTGGGTCCCACCCTGCTTTGCTGATTGCTTTCATCAGCACCCCTTTAAATTGGTAGCGGCTTAGTGCTGAGGCGTCCTTAGTGCCGAGGCGTCCCCCCCTCTTTGGGCCTTTGTGCGTAATAAAGATTGGTGATACATACTGGGCAGTTTGTTGTCTCATCAATACAACAAATATTGATGGTTCTTTTGGCCCCAGTTTTTGACTGTTGGATTTCTATGCTGACACTCTGTTGTCTGACCCTGACCTCCATGACACCCAAGCCGTTAGTGGCCTTGGTGCTGGAGGCGATGAGTTCTCCTACCCGGAAAGCACCGAAATATGCCAGAAAAAAGGCTGTTTTGAATAATATGATCTCGTATGGAGCTTCCAGCTGGCTTGCTATTAGAACCAGCTTGTTGAAGCCAAGATGGCGGCGGGTGTACACCTGGGGGCCCTCTATTCTGCCCCATACTTTCATTGCATAGGGTGGGGGTGGGGTCTGAATCGCCCCGTATTTTTGAGAAATATGAGATTGCAACTAGGTGTCTTTTTGCCCAGTACCTCTTAAAGCCCTGTTCATGTGCCCATTTTAAAAATATTTCTATGTCTTTAATAGTTATTGACTCTACATGGTTTAAACCTGTGACTCTAAATACTGTTTGCAGGCACTTACTGTACTGTGCTTCGGTGGTGCTTGCTAGTGCTTTTTCTGCCATCTCTGTTTGGAAACCTGGGTTGTTAGCACCCATTTCTGAGGTGCCTGGTTCTTGTTGGGCATCCCGGTCTGGGCTCTCTGGCGCTGACGTTGATGCCGTTATATTGTTGGCACCGATTTTTGAGGTGCTTGGTTCTTGTTGGGCATCCCGGCCTGGGCTCTTTGGCGCTGGCGTTGATGCCATTATTTTAGATTTCCCATTATTGCCCAGCATTCCGCTGGTATTGGCGTCATCTGCTCCTGGGCGTGTGGCACTAGCTCCCGGAATCTTGGCCACTGAAAGCGAGATAAAGCATCTGCAATGTTATTATCTCCCCGCGAGATGTGCTTTTCTTTGACTACAATGTTTTCTTGTAGTGTGACTGCTGTGATGGTTCGCAGAACTTTCAGTACTAGAGAGCATTTGGTAGACCTTCTGTTTAAGGAGCCCACCACAGCCATGTTGTCGCACCAGACCAAAAGTTCTGTGTTAGCTAGTTGCCTGCCCCAGATGTGTAAGGTTAGCCAAATGGGAAATATTTCTAAGAGGGTGATATTTTTTGTCCACCCTGCCAGTTGCCATGGGTCGGGCCAGTGTCCTGCCACCCATTCTGAGTCTAATATGGCTCCGAACCCCTTGCTCCCGGCTGCTTCGGTGTAAAGGATCCCTTTTGTCCATGTGTTAAATGGCATTTGCCAAAGTGAGGTCCCGTTGAAGTTTTTAAGGAAATTCCCCCAAATTTCCAGATCTTGCTTCACCTCTGTGCCTAAGCGGATGTGTGGGTGGGGTTTGGTGTGAGATTTGATTTTCAGCTCCAGACTTCTAGAAAATACCCTCCCCTGAGGAATTATTCTGGCTGCGAAGTTGAAGCTGCCTGCTAATGACTGAATTTCTTTTACTGTGCCCTTGTCTTTTGATGTCAGGGTTTGTATTTTGTCCAGGAGTTCTGCTATTTTTGTTTTTGGGATTTTACATAAGCCCCTTGCAGAGTCTATTTCGATACCTAGGAAAATTATGTTGGTGGCCGGTTAGGTCGTTTTTTCCTTTGCTAGGGGTATGCCCCACTGTGAGGCC